>NC_133553.1:34644342-35269342 GCF_048773025.1 Camelus bactrianus | reverse complement strand
GCTGGAGTAGACTTCCACGTTCCCTCAGATGGTTGATGGAGGCCTCGGTTCTCCCTAGCCATTGTTCAGAGGCTTCTGTTCTCATCACATGCAACTTCTCCATGGGGCTTCTCACAACATGGAAGCTTGCTTCTCCTAGAGCAAAAGAGCAGAGAGGTAGACAGAGACAGAGACAGAGACAAAGAGAGAGTGTACCCAAGACAGGTGCCACAATCTTCTATACTCCAAACTTAGGTGTGACTCATCACTGCTCTCATCACATGCTGTTGGTCATGCAGACCAGCCCTGGCACGGTGTGAGAGGGATCGCGCAGGGTGTGAACACCAGCAGGTGGGGGCGGCAGCAGGAGCCCTCACGGAATTAGTGCCCTTAGAAGCAGAAACATGGGACAGTTCGCTTCCTCTTTCTCTCTGGCACATGAAGATGTAATCCGGAAGAAGGTTCTCTTGGTTGGCACTTCCATCTCAGGCTTTCGAATCTCCAGAACTGTGAGAAATACATTTCTATTGTTTAAGCTGCCCAGACTGTGGTATTTTTGTTGCAGCAGCCCAAACTAAGATACCAAACAAGGAATTTTATCTCCGTGTAGGATTTCACTCACCTGACCACCCTCTCTTCCCTCCTGGTGTTTGTGATCATCCCCACCTTTGGATTTCCTCCAACTTCTTGGGCGATTAATTCTCAGCCTCCACCCCTCCTCCTCCTCCTGAGGATTAGTGTGCTCCCAGGAAAATGTCCACAGCTCCCTGATTTCCTCTCCCAAACCGCGTGGTCCCAAGCTGAACTCATAATCTTCCTTTTATAACCTGTCCTCCTTTGGTCACCATGACAGTGACTGGTCTGGGACCTCAATTGCTCCCCAACATCAGGAGTCTCTGCAATATCAGAATTGTTGGCTAAACTCTAGGTTGCAAATTATGGAACCTCAGGAATACATTGTTTATTTAAACTAAGTAGTGTTTACGAAAAAGAAAAATGACAAAAATCCAGATTTTCACTTACCCTTTAGCCCTAAATTTCCACCTGACAACAGTAAGTGGGAGCTGAGTGGCAGCTACCCTGTTTATTCTAAGAACATGCCACCCAATCTGCTATGCAATTTGTCACGGTCCCCACTCCTGCCTGTTGATCTCCAACAAGATACCTGACATGCTTTGCTTTTTAAAAATTACTTGCACAGACTTTGTAGTAAGGTGTATCATAGATTTGTCTGGAAACATGCTGGTTCTTTAAAAAATGCAGAATTATTCATTGCACGTGCAAAAAATAAAGATACTATTGCAATAGTATAGGAAATGTGGGTTTTACATTGCTCCAGCTCAAACACTACCTGAAGGAAATTGAAGTCATTTCCGGAGTGAAGTATCTGTGGCAGCTGCTCCCTGCCCCTGGTCTGGTTTATGCTGTGAATTAGACATGGCAAATAAGCTGCCTGATGAGTTTGCACTTGTCCAGCATTTAGAGAACTTAGAGCATACTTGGTCCAAAACCTATGGTGAGACCCCACCCAAGCTCAGTGAACAAGCCACCCAGGTTTGTTCAGTGATTTCTGCTCTCTTGGTTGGGCCCATTTAGTTGAGTCGGATGGGTTGCTGCCGAATACAGTTCTCCAGGTCATCCATTTTGATAGAAGGTGTGTGTCACTTTTCTACACCACTGGCTTATTCCAGCGGGGGTGGAGTCAAGTCCTCAGGAAGCAGGGCAGTCGCTTACACGTTTTGGAGATTTAGCTCCTTCCTGAGCTGAGCTTCTAGGTAAGAGAGAGTGCCAGGCTTTGGAAATACTGGGTTACGGGTTGGTAAACTCAGCTGGATGTAACAGGGATACCAAGGGCCCACGCCTGAGCCTGAACAACTGTTTCTTTAAACAGAAAACAATGCTTTTGAAAACTCCAAACAAGAATTTATTATAGTATTAAATCAGGGATAAATAACATGTAGGAATAGATTATAAACACAGAAAACTGCTACTAAGTGATAGATGGTCTGTTTAATCTGTTTCAGTTCACTGATAACATTTTGCAGGTGTAATCAGGGTTCTGCTCTGCTAACCTGGGCCACAAATCACCTTGTCTGCCTGCAGTTTGCTGGTTTTATTTACAATCCTATTTCATCCACATGTAAAGATCTCCAGGAACCTAATTTTTCCAGAAGTCTCCCTTCCTTACAAAAGTTTATGTACTGCTCTCCCATTTCCTGTCATAAAATGGGGAACACATTTTAAGAATTGGTTTCTTTGAAAAGATCCCAACATAATGTTTTTTTTTTTCTCTTTTTCACTACACTAAGCTATATTAAATACATAAAAATGTGTTGTGAGCCAAATACACTCATATTTCAACAAAATAAAGTTTCTCTGCAGGCACTGAGATTTAAGTATCCTATCAGATTAAATCAGCTACACATTGACTTCCCCTCTCTGAGCCACCAAACTTCTGAGATCTTACTACTTTTGGCAATAGAAGAAACTGGTCACTCTTACAAGTAATTCAGGCTGGACAGGTTGGGGAGTAAAACCTGGTCTCCTCAACTCAAGGGAAGCCAAAGAATTAAGGTAGTCTTAAATGGCACCATTTGCTGCTTTAACCTGAGTCTTACTTTCCATAAGTAAAAGTAGGGTTTGAGAATGAATGTCAAAGCAACTTGGCCATCTGCTCCAATTTTCATTTTATTTTGGCAGCTCTCCTTTGGATGAGTGTATATGAAGTTGACTCTTGATTCAAAAAGAAAGCAGGATAAAAAGAGAAGAAAGGAAGAGTAAGTAGATACTGGGTGAAGGGAGTGGGAAAGGAAACATCTATTGAGAACTGAGTATAGCGAGGCATTTTGTATATTTTATCCCATTTAATGTCATAAACCCCTGATAAGTAGGTATTGTGTCCACTGGTGATATGAGACTTTGAAAGACTGACTGGCGAATTCCCAAACCCATATTCTTTCTATTACTACCTAGAGAATAAGAAAAAGTGAGAAGAAACACATTTTAAAGATTATGACCCATCCACTTCAGGGATTTGTTCAAAAATTGATGCAAGGGAGGTGTGGGGCTCAAAGGGCTAAGTTAAGGATGAAAGGCTAAGAAGTATCATTGTAAAAGGCTGAGAATCAAATGCAAGTTCCAAGAAGCTCTGGTAAATTTCCTGAAGCTTAAGCTTGTGTTTTGATGGTTTTGGAGTATTTGGAAGAGTTCTGTGGTTCCTTGACTTAGACTGATGTGAATGGTGAGTGATAGAGAAAGCAGTATGTTCTATGCATTAAGGAGCAGGTGCCAGACATGATTGGACTTGAGCATTAAAGGGATGACTCTGCTTGCTTTGTAGAGCATAGACAATAGGGCCTCAGGTGTAAAACAGAGCACACCAGCCAAGGGGTATGGCAGTAGTCTAGGTGAGATGGGATGATGGCAAGAACCAAAGTGGCAGTGATGGACAGAGTGAGAAGTGGTTGGATTTATATTACATTTTGAAAGCAGAGCCAATATGATGGCTGATGGATTAGATGTGATATGTGAGACAAAGAGAGCTCAAGAATAATACCAAGATAGTTTTTGTTTGTTTGTTTGTTTTTGGCCTGAGCAATTGTTTGAAACTTTGATGGGGGACTATCTGAGGAGAAACATGTTTGAAAAGGGTGAAGAGGATTTAAGCCCCAGTTTGGGATAGAATAACTTTGATATTATCTATTAGTCATTCAGGTGAAATTATTTTAAAGACAGTTAGATACACAAATCTGAAGATACTGCATCAGGACTGGAGGTATGTACAGAAATGTGTGGCATTTATATCTGTGAGACTGGATGAGATCACTATGGGGGTGAGGGTAGATGGGGCAGAGAAGAGGTCTGTGGATCAAAGGCCACTCTGGCTTTTGTATTAAGAATCATCACTTGTCCGTCTTGGAGCCATCCACAACTTTCCTGTCTTACACCCTGCATCAAGTTCATCAGCAAATCCATGTTCTCATGATGACCCACAGCTATCATTCCAATCCCAGCTGCCATGATGATGCCACTTGGTGATGACAGTCGCTTTCCAACTTTGTTACTGCAGCCTGAGCAGACTAATACAGATGGTAGTGGCTGCTTGCAGGGCCTGATCTCTGGGTGACAGTACCTCTCCCCACCTCTTCCCATGTTGGTTCTCTAGTCCTTTTTAACACTTTTAAGCAGTATCTCCTGCATTAAATTCTTTTGTGCTGAAAAGCGCCTAAGGTGATTTCCATTTTTTTCTGACTAAATCCCGATTGACAGAGTATCTGCCTCCAACGATGATGACACATCATATTGGATCAAAGTACATCTATTGATACAGGTGCAATTGCCAGGGATTTTGAAACTTCTGTATTATCTTGAGCGGCTGGAGGGGTTGCTATCAGTTTGCTTGTTTGGTTAACTGAAACCTTGACTCCACAGTGGCCTGATTCAATGAAGCTGACATGCTACAACTTCTCTGGTGTAACAGAAAGGAAGATATCCAAAGGCTTAGGGAGAAGATTGGAATACATTTTTCAGATGTGACCCCCTCCACCCCACATTCCACTATGCCCCCAGGAAGAACCAAAGCATTGAGGAATGCACTGATGAGAGAAACACCATAATTCTGTAAAACTCTGTACTGCCTGTCTCTTGCTGGCTGGGAAAGAAAGCGATAGATGCCACTTTACAATGCACCCTAAAAAAGTGCCTAAGACCAAGTGTCGGCACTAAGCTGCCTGAGACAACATGGCCCCCATTAGTGAAATGGTCAGTAGGGGTGAAACAGCCATCTGAGTGTTGTAACCCATTGTGACAATCTGACCAGCATCCTTGGCACTTTGGTCCTGGCATACCGCACTCTACTTCACTCCTCCTTCATCTCCTTTCTGGTTCTTGCTCATCCTAACCTCTAATCTGGGAGTTCCCTAGAGCTCAGTCTTATAGTCTCTTTTCTTCTCATTTCCCAGGTGACCTCAAATAATGTCATGATTTTAAATACCGTTTATATTGTCTTAGTGCGTTCAGGCTGCTATAACAAAACTACCATAGACTGGCTGGCTTAAACAGCAAACATTTCTTTATCACAGCTCTGGAGGCTGGAAAGTCCCAGATCGAAGTGGTGGCAGACTCAGTGTCTGGGGAGAGCCCACTTCTTAGTTCATACAGGCCATCTTGTCATTGTGTCTTGACATAATAGAAGGGGCAAGGAAGCTCTCCAGGATCTATAAGGGCACTTATAAGGACACTGATCATCTTCACAAGGGCTTTGCCTTGATGACTTAATCACCTACCAAAGGCCTCATCTCCCAGTGAATTTTGTTGGGGACACATTCAGTCTATAGCATTCTACTCTGGCCCCTCAGAATCCTTATCCTTCTCACATCCTAAATTTATATCTCAATTTTTGATATCTCCCCTTGCTTCTAATCTTGTAAACCTGAATATTTAATAGACATTATAAGTGTAACAGATCCAGAGCAGAACTCTTGATCTGCCATCCTCCAAACCCATTCATCTCCCATTAATCTCTCACTATTTATCGAGTTGCTTGGATCAAAACTTTGAAGTCATTTTAATTCTTTTCTTTCCTTCATACCTCACATATAATCCATTTGCTAATCCTTCAACTATATCTTCAAAATATATCCTTAGTCTTTCCATTGAACTTTATCTCATTCTTACCATTCTGGTTTGTGTCATTGTGGTTGTTTTAAAATATTTTTATAAGTTGTTTAATTATCTGCTTTCAAAAGTTGGAGCTTAATTCACCTCCTCTTGAGTGTGGGTTATACTTAGTGACTTATAATAAGTACCATGTGGTAGAAGTGATGATGTGAAATCACTTGCTCTGGAGAAGGCCAGTTGCCATGTCATGAGGACACTCAAGCATCCTTTTGGAGAAATCTACATGGTAGGGGACTGAGTGGCCCATCTTGGAAGTGGATGCATCAGGCTTATTCAAGTCTTCGGTTAATGTCAGCCCTAGCTGACGTTCCTGATTGTAACTTCATGAGAAACCCTAAGCCAGAAGTACCCAGCTAAGTTACTCCTGGAAAATAAATGTGTGTGATGATAAATGTCTATCATTTTAAGCTGGTACGTTTGGGGATTTTTTAAATTCAACAATATATAAATAATATACTTTATTAGTTTCCTTGGGTTCCCATGTCAAATTACCACACACTAGGAGGCTTAAAGCAACAGAAGTTTGTTTTCTCAGTTCTGGAGATCAGAACTTTGAAATCAAGGTGTTGGCAGGACTACATTCCCTCTGAAGGGAGAAATCCTTCCTTGCCTCTTCCAGCTTCTGGGGGTCCTAGGCGTTCCTTAGCTTGGAGCTCCATCACTCCAGTCTCTGCCTCCATCTTCACATGGCATTCTCCTCTGTCTCTATGTCTTCTCCTCTTCTGTCTCTTATAAGAACATTTGTCATTAGATTTAGGGCACATTTGAAGAATTCAGGATGATCGCACCTCAAGATCCTTAATTATGTGTGCAAAGATCTTTTTTTCCAAACAAGGTCACATTCACAAGTTCCAGAGGTTAGGGTGTACATATATCTTTTGGTGGGGGGAGCACCATTCAACCCACTGTATACACCATTATTTCTTATCGGGATTGATGCAATAGCTTTTTAACTGGCCTCCATCTTTTAATTTTTGTATCCCCCTAAAAATACATACACAATTTATTTTAGAATAGAATGCAAATTTCTTAGCATGACCCAGAGAGTCTGTAGATCTGGCCTCTGCCTATCTCTGACCCTATTTATCAGATACTACTGATATCACCCAGGCTTATAAGTAGCCTCCACACAAGGGCCAGTCAAGTTCTCATGAGGATGGGAGGCCAGCCATTCTAAGAAGGGGTATGTAAATAACACATACCCAGAGGCTTAAGCTGAAATCAGTATATAAGTTTCATAGAGGCTGGAGGGAACAGACAGGGGATGAGATGGCTGGGAACACTTCTAGGGGTTGAGACTCAGAAGGAGTGGGCAGAGTAGACATCAGAGAACAAGGTCAGAGACACACTTGTGGGGCTTGGCATAGGCGAGGGAGCTGAGTCCATAGGAGAGACAGAGCATTGTTATGGCGACTGATGAGAGTCTACTCATTTCTTTGTGCATGGGTCCTGCACATATGTAGTGGTACCAGAAAGAGGCAAGACTCCATAGAAACTTGTAATTGAACTGCAGTGGTTACCTCATGTTCAGGGAATAGACCCTTTGCAAAAGTGAATTGTCCAGATTTGTGAATATCAGAATGGTGGAGTAAAAACAGTATGAATCAGAAGTCCCAGCTTTTTCACTTACTAGATATAGACTTAAGTTACTTGCCCTCTTCCACAGGTGAAAAAATTCACCTGTGGAATGGGGACAAAAGCATGTATGCTACAGATTATGCACTTTCTCTTTGGCCAATAGCCAGATCTTACAGAGAGCATGCTGAGGAAGAAATATGTCCAAAAACAAGCGTCTGTGCTGGATGCTCTGGGCTGGGTCCCTTGGTCACCATTTTAGCATTCTTCTTGCTGGAGAGGCTGGAAGGCTAAAAACTACATTTCTCAGATTTCTCAGTTCAAGATGTGAATTTTGTCTTACCAATTGATACACGTGTATGATTTTTAGTAACTTAGAGGTGAAAGGAGGCCATTTTCCTGGAAAGAAGTTGTAGAAACATACAGCATCCCTATAGATGTTTGTAGGGTCCAGCCTCCAGCTTCCTGAGGATAGAGAAAGAGTTGTAGTGTCCACAGCTTCTTGGTATGACTTCTAATCCTGATGATAGCAAGGACTGTCCATTCTTCAGTTTTCTGAGCGTAAGAGGTAGTTGGCAGGGTTATGGGTTTTTGTTTCTATAGCTACAGTGACAGGCTCAGAGGAACAGCTCCCACAGCGGGATCAGTTCTCTGTGTCTGGGGATTTTTCCAGAAGGGCCAGTCTGGAACCTGATCCTAAAGCCCTTCTGATGATTTTGAAAAGAACTAATCCTCTGAATCAAATCCTTTCTTGCTTAAAATTCTCAAAGTAGTTTCCTTTTCCTGAATTGGAGAAGGGGACCCATAGAAAGGCACAAGGAGTGCTGCCTGGGAAGGACCAGTTGACTCAGCACGAAGCAGCCTCACAGTATAATGCGGCGTTTACCTTGGTGAGTACACTGAGATCCAGGTTGGGCCTTTGGCTTACTGTAATTCCCAGACTTGGTTTTTGGCACCTCACCTCTTCTTTTTCAGGCCAATCTTGTGTGTTTTCAAGCTGTGAATATTAGCACTTCTTTTGGCATCTTAACCTTGCCTTAGGTACAGAGATGAGGACCCTCAGTCAGTAGCCCTTAGAAGTCCATGCTTGATGGGAAAATGTCACTGGGCTTCCGAGAGAGGGCTGGGAAGTGTTGACACAGAGACAAGACATGCAGGCAGGCAAGGGGGAAACTGCAATATGAACATAGGTTTGTGTCTCTCTAGGCGATTTGCCAGCAAAAGACTCCAACAGGACTTTGTTCTAATTTCTGCCTAACGTTCACTCTCTTTGGAAAAATGTGCAAGATCTGAGCAAAGGTCAGCTGTCATCAGGAGGAGTAGGCTTAATATTGATTAATGAAGAGTCAACTTTGGCTCTTAGAGAAATGAATATATTTAGCAGAACATCTCAGTAAGCTATGTTTTGACGTGAAAGAGTAGCCCTCAAAGAATTTTCTGGATTGGCTAACATCAATCTAAGAAGACCAAACCATTTCTGTACAAATAATTAAAGGAGAAGTTTGAGTGACCAAGGGTAATCTAAGGAGGGATAAAGTGAGAACACCCTCCATCCCCGTTATCTTCCTCCTTCCTCCAAGGACACAAGGAGTAATCTGAGGGAAAGAGAGAGGGTGTCTTGGGAGGCAGTACAAGCAACAGCAAGATGAGCACAGCTGAGGAGGGGAGGCAGGTGAGAGGTTCTATACCCAACCTGGGAAATATGTGGCAGCCGTGACGTTCCAGCCTGTGTCCCAAGGTCTTCATTAAAACCCTCCTCTCATAACTGCCTATGTGGTGGTGCTTTGGAGAAACAGGGGAAAGGGACTGAGCTCCAGGTTTGGGTTGTTGCAAAGTAGAGAAGACATTGCAGGAGGGAGGGTGGCACAGTGTGCAAGAATTCTGTGAAAGGAGGATTTGGATCAAGCGACGACCAGGAGGGATATATAAGCCGTTAAGAATCCCCAGTGATTGTGGTAGAAGGAGAGTGCCGAGCATGCATCATACTCAGGATCGAGTTCAACCCACCTTTACCTAAATCCTAAATGACAGGCGATCTGGGTGTGCTGGAGAGCACAGGGCACCCAGCATCAGTGTAGTCAGGGGCTTCAAGGTTGGTTTAAAGAAAAGGAGGGTGTTGAGTACAAGACAGTGTAATTAACCCTTGTGTCCTGCCCTTAGAACAGATATTGTAACTTCTTGATATTCCCCTTGTCCTCTTGGAAGGTGCTAATAACTTAACTTTGCAGAAGACAGAGAGGGAAGCTTTTCTTCTAGTATTTCATAGACCCTTTCCCCCTCCACACTGTGTTGTCTGACTGGCCAACATGCTTTCCTGCTAAACCTGCTAAAAGCATCCCTGTGCTTTCTTCTCACTGTACACGACAGGAGGTATACCGATTCATGCTTCTCTGGCTTCGAAAGACACATTGCGCCTCTTCTTTGTTAATTTTAAGTCTTAAAAGAACTTTGATGGAGAACAATAAAATTCTGTCCCACTAAATAAGTTAATTGCAGGATTTTAAATGCTTGACAAAAGGCCCTTTCCCTTGAGGAGAGAATATCTTCTTCCAATTAGAAAGAAATGATCCTCAAGGAAAGTCACACAGCTCTCTGCCTGGTGCCCACAGGAGGCTTTTACGGGCTCCCCATCTGGGTTTGAAGTCATGTGGCATAAGAAACTCTTGAAGAGACCACTGAGTAGGGGAGTAGGAATAGTCAGACAGCTACATGTGCTCTCTGGAGGATTCTTTGTGGCTGCCAAATGCTTCCCCTGAAAGAGTGGAATAGAGTGTCTGGGAGAAATTTTGACAGTAGGCTATCCAAAGCTTTTAAGAGCCTTAGTCAGGGCCAGAAATCCTTACTCATCAGAAAGGATTCTGTGGGTGAAAGTAAAGTTTCAGACTTAGTTTTTTTCAACTTCATGAGTAGAATCATAGTGAAATGTATAGTAAATAAAGCTTTGTGAGTTACAGCAATGTTGTTCACAATAGCCAATAGGTGGAAGCAACCTAAGTGTCCATTGACGGATGAGTGGATAAATAAATGTAGTATATACACACAGTGGACTATTATTTCACCTTGAAAAGGAGGGAAATTCTGACACATGCTGCAACATGGATAGACCTTCAAGACATTATGCCAAGTGAAATAAGCCAGTTACAAATATACTGCATGATTTCACTTATGTGAGGTACCTAGAATAGTCAGACTTATAGGGACAGAAAGTAGAATGGTGGTTGCCAGGGGCTGGGGGAGGGCAGAATGAAGAGTTATTGTCTAATGGGTGCAGAGTTTCAGCATGAAAAGATGAGAAGAGGTCTGAGGATGGATGATGATGATAATTGCCCAGCTTTGTGAGTGTACTTAGTGACACTGAACTGTACCTTTAAAAATGGTTATGATGGCAAAAACGATTCAATTTTGTGTTATGTATATTCTGACACACACACACACACACACACACACACACACACACACACACACACACACACACAAAGCTTAGTGAGAAAGATGTGCTGTTTGCAAAATTTTGCATTTCTTTGAATCATGTTCTTCAACATGTGTTCCGTGAAAGTACTCATGAGAAAAAGATTCTTTTGTTTGAATCAGCTAGGGAACCCCCCAAATACAAAGCACATTAGGTATAGAAAAGTCTCTGACAAGACCTGCATTGAAAAATTTTTAGCTTTGTTTAATCCAGATTTTCACATATGTGTTTGACCCTGGAACACCTTTTCCCAGAGTTCCCTTAAACTCCTGTTAGAAATGGTATTCTGCAAAGCTATCAGCTTGGAAAGCACTATTTAAATCTTTCTTCAACCTGTATAGGAGATGTGTCTAAAAAGTAATGGATGGTTTTCTTTGGAAACTCCATTCTTTATAGATAGACCTAGTGAACTTTGTGATTAGAATTTAGAGATTAATTTGTTATGCTATGTTAGTACAATAAAGAGAACATAAATAAAAAGTTATTAGCATGTGGATAGGTCCTCTGACCCAGCTACTTGAAAATAGTCTGGATTTTGCTGATAATGAAGTCAACCCCTGTCATTCTGATGGCAGCGACCTGGACTGCAAATAAAAGTCAATCAGGTGACAATAACTGTCCCACAACTGACTTTTTAAAAATCTGCCAAGGGCTCCCCTTTACCCTGACTGATGTAAGTGGTCTATTAGTCCTGCGTGGATGGAGAAGCTGATGTAAGGAATGATCTTACTTTCACAGCTATCATTTTATGCTTGAATTTTGACCTGTATCTCCATCCAGGAACAGCTGCAGAAATAGAAATTATCTAACAGTGTATCTCATGCCCACAAATCAACATTTTGGGCAAATTATTTCCACCTTCTGGATTTCATATTCCCCAATTCTAAAATAAAGAGCTTGGATTAGGTTGCAAAAGTTCCTTCCAGCTTAAAAAAATTTTTTTTCAGATAAAAGGGAGTCATTTTCCTTTTTCTCACAAGTCAACATTTCTGTCTTTACCTTATGAAGATTTTGAAGTCTAGATATTTCTTGTTTTATAAGTAGTCGCAATTTGCATACAGTGTTTTTTATATTTCATACCTACAAAACACTTTTTGAAAACAGTTCTGTTGTTCTGTCACTTTTATTGCCAGGTTTTTGACCAACTGTTCTTAGAAAAGGTGGAAGTTTTAAAACTACAGCTATTTTAGAAGAGAATGGAACATTTAAAGTGAAGCAAAGCAAAGTTTTAAAAACACCTATAAATGGCAACATTCAAGGACACCCATTATAAGAATTGAAATGGAGTGTAAAACTTCCAAACTAGAGAAGAGAAAGAAATGGAAAAATAAAATAAACATGCCAGAAACTCAATATTTAAAAAAAAATCCTATAAAAGAAAACACAAAGTAAAATGGTAGAAACAAGCCCAAATATTTAATCAATAAAATGTAATGACTTAAATATGTTAGTTAAAATAGATTTAGAATGGTTTTGAGAATAGTAACACAAAATTCAGCCATGTGCTTTTACAAAAGAGGTAATGAAAACTTACAGACATTAGAAGGTTAAAAGTAAAAATGATAGAAAAATATAAAATGTACAAGTCCTAAATAAAATAAAACTGGTAACAAGATATTAATTTCAGATAAAATAGACTCTAAGACAAAAAACGTCTTGAGGTGTAGTATCTATTCCTGCCCCTTCATCATTCTTCATCTTGGTAAACTTCACTTAGGTGGAACCAGCTCCATCTCTCCTGCTGCCTTCTTCTCATTCACTGCTAACGCCTTCCTCAACACACATTTTAATTCATCACAAAATGCTACTGATTCTGTCTCTAAAACACGTTTTTTGAGCTATTACAGACACATCCATATCCGTCTCTAGACATTTAACCCAAGTCACCATCATCCTTTAACTCCTGCCCAACCTCCAAACTGATTTTCCTGTTTCAACTCCTGCCCAAATTCAATCCACTCTCCATTGTAGCAATAAAAATGATTTATAAATAGATATAGGATAATGTCTCACACTTACACATAAATTGCACTCCACCATGATGAAAAACTACCAATGGCTTATTTCACTTAAAACACAATAAAACCCATACCATGGTCTCAAGGTCCTGAGTGATCTAGCTTTCCTCACCAACCTCCCCCTGAGCTGCTTTTCCACTCACTCACTGTGCACTGATTTCCCTCCTCCCATCAGTACTTGAAGTAACATCTTTTTTTCCATCTCAGGGTGTTCGTACAACATGTTTGCTCCACAGAGAATGTTCTTTCCACCAATCTTTGCCTGGCTAACTCTGAGTCAGCACTCAGTTCTAACATCACTTCCTCAGTACAACTAACTTTCTGCTTTTCTGTCTCTTGACAGCCCATTGTTTTCATTTTAACAGCCCAGTTTGTAAATATATATTAATTTGTATATTTATTGGTTTAATGTCAGTTTTTTCCTAAATATTTTTAATCTCTGTGAGGAAAGAGATCAGGCTGTTTTTGTTTATTTGTTTGTTTGTTTGTTTTTTCCACTGTGTATCAGTGGGTATAGTTCCTGGCCCATAGTAGATACTCAATAAATATTTGTTGAATGAATTTTTAAATTGAATATAATGTAGATAATGATAAATTCTCCAACCCCAGGGCAGGATCAATTATTTTATTTTTCTTCATAACTCTCTCTACTGCCTTAATCCCTAGCACAGCAGGAGTATCATTTCTTCCTACAAAGTTATATTTTATAGCCCTCTATATTTATATATACAGTGCTACTAAAGTCACATAAATGAGAAATAAATCACTGTTTCTGTAAATTACTGAGGTTTTGGGGGCTGCTCATTGCTACAGTTTAACCCAACCTACACTGACCCATAGACCGATTTCCTTAAAGTTAGATGTGGCCAATATGACTAATTCTGCCAAGAAAATGTGAGCAGCGGATATGTGCATCACTTAGTCATATCTCTTTAAGCTTCAGAAGTCATGCTTCTGGGTCCAAATGCAGTGGAATGAATCAGGAACAAGATGTAGAGAAGATTAGATATTTATGACTTGGTAAAGAAGGAGAAAATGAGATTGCCTGGAAGAAATTTTTTCATCTTATTCAAATGTGCCTTGACTCTCATCCAAATCCTTACTGCTGCCTTTGGGCCACTCAGCATTTTCTTGTATAGGACCAGCCCTAAGGGTCCTGAAGTCCTGGATGTCAGAGACTTAGTCCCATCTTTGCGTGGCTCCCCACACGTGAAGTGAAGGGATGTTGTACCTTACTGCAGCAGTGTGGCCTAAGGCAGGCTCTCAAGAGGCATTCACGCTCTCTTCCTGCCCCCTGGTGGTTGCTGGTGTGTCCCAGTGTGGGATTCAGGGCCTTTCCCCCACGAAGTGCCTAATTGACATCACCAGTCTATTGATAGATGCATGTGTAGGAGGTTCTTGGGAGAGAGGCTAACAGACATACTGCCAAGCTCCAACTTCTGTTTCAGGAAACATTTCCTGAATACGTGCTCTATTCCTGGCAATTAACAAACATTTCTCCTTGCAACCACCAGGTAAGGAAAATATTGTCTCCATTAGACAGATGGGGATTTTGGTTCAGAGCGCGTAGGAGTCTCGCCCACGGGTGCAGAGCTAGTGCGTGGAGAGCGTGGGATTTGAGCACAAATGTTTGAATTCCTTTCCCCCTTCCCTATTCCTCTCTTTGACTATGTACTAGTGATGGTGCACATACCACTAATGTGTAACTAATCTCTTAATATTCCCGTCTCTAAATCTCATCCCTGGGATCTGCATTATGTTAAGCTTTGTACAGAGCGGGTCTTCCCGCCCTTCTCCCCCACCTTTCCCTTCCTTTCAGCGGATGCTGGTAGGAGAGGGCTAGATCTCTAGGCCCGTATTGAAAGAGAAGGCAGGGGCTGGCTGTGTGCAAATGGATGCCATGCCAATTACTGTTTCTTGGAGTTGATATCTGCCTCCATGTCCTAGTCTTACACTTGAAAACTGGGTTGGTAATTACTGACAGGAGCTGGGCTTTAACTTATTCCTTGTCTCATCCTACACAGTTCAGTACAGCACCATGCTGCTTCCTACACCATATTAAAGTGAATGGCAGCTTCCACACCTTGTGTCCAAGCAGAAAGGGACTGTACGTGGGGGTCTTTTACTTAATGAGGGGGCACAGGAGAAACCTGGGGAGACCTTCTGGAGGAAAAGGGAGGCTCTGGTCTGACAGCCCAGCAGGGGGGTTGTTCCTTTCCAGAGGGAGGTAAGAAGAGACTGTCTTAGCTTACTGCGGATTTTTGTAAGGTCAAGCCTGTGACATGAGCCCTTCCAGCCAGAGCTGACTCGGTTGGCTGGGTGCAGTTAGGTTGGCATCATACCACTGGAAACCATGAGGCCTAGGAGAGGGCAAATGTGTTCAGCTCACCCTCCCTCTGCCTAGGGTTGGCTTTCTTTGAGCCACTTCCTGGTTTCCTTCCTCAACCTCTGCCCAGACCAGTTTTGCCACCAGTTCCTTTCTCAGTATCCTTATAACTTTCACTCATCCATTTCTGGAACACTTCCATCCCTTCAGCAAACATTCTTTCCAAACTCATTCTGAAATATTCCTCACAAGGAAGTACCCAGTACCCCCCACGACAGAGTTCCAAACCATGAGTAACTCCCATATGACGCACTGTTTTCTGAAAAGTCCTATTTCACATAAGCTAGCGTTTCTGGTGACTGGGGTTTACTGAAGCCAAACTCTCTTTCTGATTCCTGGGTTTTCATTGTTGGTTGTTGCCATTTTGTTTTATAAATGTTAAGGGTTTCCTCCCCGACTCTTCCTCATTTGTCCAAATCCAATATTGATTAGATCTGTGGACTGGCCAGTTACCAGGATCTACGTGAACTTCTCAGTCTTGAGAGCAATGTGGGTGTTCAAGTTGTAATCTTGGGGATCCAGTAGAGAGGAAGGAGCCCTGGACCTGGATTTAAAACCTGTGGTTCAAGTCCAAACTGTGCTGCTCGCTCACACTCAGAACCTATCTCTTCAGATGAAAATGGGGCTTATAGCTTTATGTAGTGCTTATGAGGATACCTTGCATTGATGCACATAAGAGAACTGTGGCGCTGTACAGCCGTAGCGTGTGATGACGGTGGAGGACAGAGTCACGATGAAAATAAGCCTGAGGTTAAGCTGACCTTCTCTTTTGTCTGGGAGGGAAGCCGACTTAGCCAAACTGTGTGAGAAGACTCGGTGCCTTTCCCTCAGCCCTCTAGAGCTGAGCGGAGGTCACTGAGCATATTTATTGACCTCTACTGTGTGTTAGTAGGGATTCAATAAAGTAGGAGCTGGTCTCTGTGTTATGTGCCATAATAGAGGTAGGCATACAACACCATGGAAGTAGACGACGGAGCAGTGATGTTTCCTCAGGGTGGTTGTGTGCGAAAGTCTGAGGCTGTGGGCTTTGAGGAGCTGGTTGCATTTAAGCTGAGCTTTCAAGGATTTCATTAGGGGGAGAAGTGGGGAAAAGGAGTTCTAAGCTGAGGGAGTGACCTGGGAAGCATGGAGGTGTGGTGCTGAGTTCGGGGGTTGGGGAATAGTCTAATGGCCAAAAGATGGGATGTGTGGGTGAGGTGGCTGAGAGTGTGACTGGAGGTGGGCCGGGTCTGGATGCATCCTGATGGCACAGCCCTGTGTGCTGGGGCAGAGTGGTCTGTGCTGGACTCCGGGGCCTTCTCACTGTCCTTGGAGTCTTCCCGTTTACATTGATTTGAATTTTAGGGCAGCTTTTCCCTTAAAGCTGTGAGTCTTTGCAATGGATCATATACTTTCCCTCCTCTTTAATAATATATATACACTCAAAACTGTTGCATGCACATCACTTTCCACACCCACTCCCAGTATCTGCAGGGCAAAGGTATAAATGGAAGCCCATATGCTGAATGTTCACATATTTAAAAGTTGTAAACCAACTTAACAAATGTTAAATCAAAAGGTCCTATGCTCCTCGCTTGACAAATGCATCTTCATAAGCACCTTGAAGGCCAGGTTTTAATTTATAATTTTCAGACTCTCCAGAGAACTGCCCTCCCCTGCCTCATAGTCCATCTCTCCTTCCCACCCTCAGCTCTGCCTTACCCTGTGATGGTCTTCTCTCAGTCAGACGAGTGGACAATGCAGCCCACCTGTCCCAGCTATGCCCACTATTCCCAGGAGTCGCCCTCAGGGGACCTTGGGATGCACACGTGAGGAGCCGAGGGGCAGGCATGATAAGAGTACAGTTCTCCTTTGCAGGAAAAGACCAAGGAAAATGGCCAGCTTGGGCCTTGAAGTGAGCTGGGGGCCATTTGGCAGGAACCCGGGTGTGTGTGGAGCATGCTATAAAAGGGGCAGTGAAGTAGGCTATGAATGGTTACTTTCCTTAGGCCCAAAGGACTTCTCATCCAGTGGGGAGGGGAATAACCACAAGAAGAGCAGAGAAGGGCCCTCTAAAAGGCAGGCCCAAGGCAGCACTACCTCTTGCCTGGGCCTCGGGGTGGGCCTGTGATGAGCATCTCCTGCCCTTGGTGAGTCCTACTTTCAGGGTTACTAGGCTCACTTTGTAGGAGTACCTGACCTTGCCAGCAGGAATACTTCTTGTCACCTCCATCCCTCCATTATAGAGTGGATCTTTTAAGGGGGTCCACTCTACACATTGGTGGACACAAGCCTCAGGCTGACAACATATTTTGGAATGCCACAAAATGCTATGAGTATTCCAGAAGCTTATTAAAGAGAGAATTACCCAAGAACACTCTATATTAGGGATCACTGGTCCAGACAGTTACATGAAAATGATAAGCATAAAATAAAGCACTTTTATCATCTGATATTATTTTCTTTTCCTTAACACTCTGGCTACACTGATGTTGGACAGGAAGTGGGAGAGTCTTGTAGCAAGGCACAACTTGCTCAGAGATAGGTGAGGCTCAGGGGACATGACTAAAAAGGACCACTGCACATTTGAACAGGCTATGCCATTGGAAAGAAGGATGCCAAAAAAAAAAAAAGTCCAAGTATTATTCCACGCCGTATTACTCTGGAATGCCAGGGCTGGGAGAGTATGTGGGGTTTTATAGAAGGAAGGGGTCCTGCCAGAAGTGTCAGGGAGGAGCAGATCCTTGGTTGTCACCTGAGTTTCTTGTCTTCTAGACTGGGACTCTTTCCTTGGCTTCATCTCAACTCAGTGTTCAGTTGCCAGAATTCTCTAGGCCAGTTGAATGGGGGCTCTGTTTATAATAAAGGCATGGGAGGCTGGTAAGATTTTGCCTTGGAAAAAGATATTCTTTTTTTTTTAAATAAACAAATTCACAAGCTCTGCTCACAGACCCATCATTGAAGCACTCTGATTTAGCCTCCAGGCGAGGCGCTTCACACGTTTCCTGGGAGCTAATACTTAACTGGCACCCCGGACATGGCTACTGGGGCTGTGTGGGTCATTCAGAAGATTCTTATCACCCTCATTCCTACTTTCATAAGAGATTCTCAGAATAATGGTGATGATTAGATAGAGATGATGAATAGGGAACTTTTTATAAAGTGAAATCACTGATAGTGATCGAGACTGAAAAATTATAGTTGCCAGGTCACTAACTAGTCTGGTCTGGCTGCTCACCTGGGTATAGAAGACAGCCAAGAACAGCAGGGATAGGAAATTTGACTAAGAGGCCTTGGGCTGGTCCCTGAGGTAACCTCAGTTGCCATTCTGTTTTCATCATCCTTGGGGTCCACTCCTGTTACTCCTTCCTCTGGGTGATCTGTCATCCTTTTCTCCTGCTCATGTCCTAAATCTATCAGTACTCTGCTTGGGCCCACAGATGTCACTATGGGGGGTTAAAACCTTTCCCATCCAGGTTCATGTTCCCTCCATGTTCCAGGAAGCTACCATGCTACCCAGGGGCACTGCCTTCTAGAAGCTTCCTGCTTCTCCTAAAGAAAAAGGGCCAAGTTCCAGTGTTGGGTAGATCCTGCAAGAATGCTCCAGCCTTTGCCCTTCTCTGCACATCCTGGGCCTGGGGTTCTGGAGGAGAACGGCAGTAATCACAAGTTCTGTTTCATCTGCTTCTTCTGACAGATGGAGGCTGGGACCTGGGACCTTTATCTTGGTCACCAAGGAGTCAGTTGTCAGATGTGACAGCTATGATTGCACTGACTTCCCACTGCCTGTTTCTTCTCTCTCCCTGGATCTTTTTTACACTCTCCATTTCCTTTGGGATTATAGAATTCCTTAAGATTCTTGTAGTCTGAGGCCCGGTTTCTGCTCACTGTGTGATCTCTGTTCATGAAGCACTTTATGAGGACTATAAGAAGAAAGACAGAGATATAAACTATCTCTGTGTGTTTTTTTAGAAGACAGATCTGAAGGGCTCCAAGCCGGCTTCTGCCCCACTGCACACCAGTCCCCTTGCTGTTTGATTCTCTACTCTCCCTGCTTTGATCCTCTTAAGGCCAAAGTTTCTCACTGCTGATACCTCTTCAGTGTTAAGTGAGACCTTTACCAATGAAGCAGTTTCTCCCCTGTCTCCAGCCCCTGTAATGGGTGGTGGTGAGCTAGGAAAACCTTGTCTCTACTCTTTATGGTTTCAGAAGATTCTAGAATCAGAGGAACTTCAGTTCAAATCCTGGTTTCCCCTTACCAGCCATGTGAATTACTTAACCTCTCTGAGTCCAGACAGCTTTTTCACATAGAAAACAAAGTTCATCTGTCTTTACGGATATTGGAGAAAGTAAGTGAGCTCCACATAGAACCCCTAACTTAGGACCTAATACTATTAGCAGCTTCATAAATCTTTGTCCTCTTCAGAATGTCTCCACTATGAAGGTGATTTAACCTTGACCAGTAGACTAGCCTCAGGACTGGAGGCCTTCCATTGCAGCATTTATAGTAAGAACTATATACTCTCCTAGAAGAGCTTAAGGTTACTTGCTATATCAGTAAGGAGATGTGCATGTCTTAATTTTCCCAATAATCACAAAATGCACTAAAATAAAGGTAATAGTATAAGAAATCTCAAATCTCTCAATGAGGATTGCTTAGTGTGCTGTGATGTGGATGCAGCACTGGAGCTCGTGAGATTAAAATTCATGCTTCACAAGTGGAGCTTGGGAAGCTGAATAGCTGCATGTAAATCAGTGAAGTTAGAACCATACACAACACACCATACACAAAAGTAAACTCAAAATGGCTTAAAGACTTAAACATAAGACAAGACACTATAAACCGCCTAGAAGAAAACATAGGCAAACATTCTCTGACATAAATCTTAGCACTGTTCTCCTAGGACAGTCTACCCAAGCAATAGAAATAAAAACAAAAATAAACAAATGGGACCTAATTAAACTTATAAGCTTTTGCTCAGCAAAGGAAACTATAAACAAAACAAAAAGACAACCTACAGAATGGGAGAAAATATTCACAAATGATGTGACTGACAAGGGCTTAGTTTCTAGAGTATACAAACAACTCATACAACTTAATTAAAAAATAAACAACCCAATCTGAAAATGGGCAGAAGAACTAAATAAGCAATTCTCCAATGAAGACATTCAAATGGCTAATAGGAACATGAAAAAATGCTCAGTATCACTAATTATCAGAGAAATGCAAATCAAAACGACAATGAGGTATCACCTCACACCAGTCAGAATGGCCTTCACACACACGCAAGAGTGCACACACGATAACTGCTGGAGAGGGTGTGGAGAAAAGGGATCCCTCCTACACTATTGGTGGGAATGTAGTTTGGTGCAGCCATTATGGAAAACAGTATGGGGATTCCTCAAAAAACTAAAAATAGACTTGCCATATGATCCAGCAATCCCACTCTTGGACATATATCTTGGGGGAACTCTAATTTGAAAAGACATGCACCCCAGTGTTCATAGCAGCACTATTTATACTAGTCAAGACATGGAAACAACCTAAATGTCCATTGACAGATGACTAGATAAAGAAGTTATGAGATATAGATAGATAGATAGATAGATAGATAGATAGACAGACAGACAGACAGATAGATAGATATAGATACAGATATACACACACACACACACACGCAAAGGAATACTACTCAGCCATAAAAGAGAATAAAATAATGCCATTTGCTGCAACACGGATGGACCTGGAGAATGTCATTCTAAGTGAAGTAAGCCAGAAAGAGAAAGAAAAATACCATGTAATATCACTTATATGTGGAATCTAAAAAAAGAGACACAAATAAACTTATTTACAAAATGGAAACAGACTCACAGATATAGAAAACAAACTTATGGTTACCAGGAGGGGAAGAAGGTGGGAAGGGATAAATTGGGAGTTCGAGATCTGCAGATACTACTAAATAATAGATAA
The DNA here is from genome assembly GCF_048773025.1 of Camelus bactrianus. Lineage (NCBI taxonomy): Eukaryota > Metazoa > Chordata > Mammalia > Artiodactyla > Camelidae > Camelus > Camelus bactrianus. Next base: position 35,248,286 of record NC_133553.1, on the reverse strand, counting down.
AATAGATAAACAACAAGTTTATACTGTAGAGCACAGGGAACGATATTCAATATCTTGTAGTAACCTATAATGAAAAAGAACATGAAAACAAATGTATGTGTGTTCATGTATGACTGAAACATTATGCTTACACCAGAAATTGACACAACATTGTAAACTGACAATACTTCAATTAAAAAAAAGAATTGATACTCTATTCAATATCAAGTAAAAAAATCATGCTTTGGAAAAATGGCAAATATTATGTCATAAAACTTTGGAATTATTCACAAAGAGCTAAAATCCCAAATATTAATCCACAAATGCCAAGGATCAACTGTCCTTAAAGGCTCTAGAGAGAAGGGTAGACAGTAGGAGAGAAAATGGCAGCCTGGCCATTGTGAATATCACTGTCACCCATATTACATTAATCAGAACTCAATAATATAGCTTTATCCACAATAAGAGGGCTGGGAAATGTCGCTTCTGGCTGGCAATGGTTTCCCAGCAGAAACTCTCCATTAGAGGAGGGCGTGAATATTTGGTGGGCAGGTAGACATGTCTGCCACACTTACCTTCTATTAGGTGCAGGGAGACAGACAATACCCATGTAAGTGAGCACATTATATAGGATTTCAGATGATAATAAGAAAAATAAGTCAGAGGAGGGGAACAGGGGCTGCAAACAATTGTGGAAATAGTTTTCCCCAGTGGTCCTCATCCAGCCATACTGTCTACAGAGAATAGGCGAACTGATCCTTTGAGTGAGCCAAGTAGTAAGAACCCTCCTTCCTGAATTGTGCTGGAGCAGCTCAGACTGGAGAGATACCTGACTTGGTATCCAGACAAGCCCACGCTGTCATTGTCACACTGATGGTAAGATTACAGAGTATATTGAAAGACATAATAGATGCACACAGGTAAAGTGGGTTTAAATTTGCTTCTGGGCCTTTTCTGTTCTTTGAGCTTTTTGTCTGAAGTATTGGCCCAGGCTGAAGTTCAGATGCTTTTAGTTTTGACTCTGTATCCACTTTTAGACAATCCTACCTTGTTGATTATAAAAGGATCTACTTCCCAGACATATGTAGGAAATAAAAGGTTGATTTTCTCAGTAGTAATAGTAATAGTAGTGTGGCCTTTATGCTGAAGAATACTAGCTGGTTACCTAATATCAACGACAGAAGATTAGTTGGAAAGAAGCTGGTGAGGGACATTAAATGGTGCTAAGAATATATGAAGTGATGGAAGAAAGTTCCATTATTTGGTAAAAGGCAGAGGCTTAGACATTTCTGAAACCTCAACCTATTCCCTGCATTGTGGGCTCAATTCAATGAGAATGTATTCATCCTTTTTCTATACCTGGCCTTATGCTGGGCACCAGCTATATAGCTGTAAACAATTCTGCTCCTGGTCTCAGGGGTTCACCATCCAGGCACGAGAGAAAGACACTTCACTGACCAGAAGGCTGGATTTCAGCCCAACCGAGAAGGCTCAGGAGTGCTATCCTAACAATCTTGGGTTTCATGCTCCCTAGTTAGTGAAGAACCATCAAAGAGATGATTTCTATGCTGGCTAGTGGGTGATATATGTAGAAACTGGTACTTGCTTACTATATGACAGTTGACAGCTCAACCTATCTGAGCACCATTTTCTTTGTCTAAAAAGGGAAGATAATAATAATTTCCCTGCTTATCTTGCAGGTATTTTATAAGGATCAAATAAATCACATTATGCAAAAGAAATGTTATTCAGGCATCAAGAACTATTATTAGGACTGGTTAGTAATGTAGACATCTGGGAGAACACGGGAGGACATGAGTGCTGGGCAGTGATGCTCTGAGAATATAGCAAGTCCTTTCATCTGGAACGGGCATATGTAGGAGGGAAACCAGTATTATTTTTTAAAAAGCCAATAACTTAGTAAAAAAAAAATAATCTGAACAAAGGATTATTTTTCTTTTAAAGAAAAGTGATTTTTTTTTTCAAGTAAAGTTTGTTGTAAGTGAAGAAAATGGACAGGAGATGCCTGTCGGGCGTAGACAAAAAGGCACATCTGGATTCAAAGAGCAGGAGTGAGCAGACCAGAGGCATGGCTGCAGAGGCAGGTTACAGGCTGGTAGTGAGACTTCTGCAAGGATCCGGTGGTCTGCCAGGGCACAAGCTACTTGAGAATCAACTCAAAGGCAGTAAAGGCTTTATAGCTGTCGACCCAACCCTGATCAAGCCTTCAGGGAACACTCCAGAGTTTTCCTGAATTACTCTTCCTTTTGCAGGGAGCACTGGGCCCCAGGAGAGCTCATTCTTCCAGAAATAACGACTTGGCTCTTGGCAGCATTTTCCCCCTTCTTATCTCTTATGATTTCTTGAAAATGTTGTTCTAAGAAGAAGAGGCTTGTATCCAGGAGGCCTCAGGGTTTTCCTGTGGACTTTGGGACCCCACAAGCCAATGAAGTGCATATTATACACCAAGACAGTCCTTAGGAAAATGGAGGAAATTAATGTAATGTAAGTTGTAGTTGGCCTATTTCAAGACCATGAAGTTCCATTATTCAGCCCAAGTTTAAGAATTCATCCCAACGTTGAAAGCACATACAGAAGATCTTCAGCTTAGGGAGGGTGATATTTATTTTAGTCTGTGTCCCCCTAATTTATAGCATCTTGGAAAATTGCAGAGAAAGACATAGTCAGAAATATTTTTCTGAGTTAGAAGTAATCATACTAAGTCAAAGGTTTTGCTGAGTCTCAGCATTACAGAAATAAACTAGTTATTAGAGTTATTATAGAAATAAAATCTGAATGACAACATAAGCCCTTATTGAAAATGTGTTTCACTTTCATTTTCAGTGTTCCATAGTAACTGGAATTTCATCTTCAAGTAAGAGAAGGGGGCTGAGTGGGAAGTAAATCAATCTCTATAGTTGGATCTCTGTATCCACGGATTTCAAATCTGCAGATTCAACCAACCGAGGGCTGGAAGTGAGATCCAGGATTAGTTGAATCTGCATGCTAAACTGTAAATACAGATGTAAAGGGCCAACTATATTCACTATACTTTTATATATCATTTTATATAAGGAACTTGAGCTTCTGCAGATTTTGGTATCTGCGGGAGTCCTGTAACCAATCCCCCGCAGATACTGTGGGGCAACTGTACATATTGAGTATTTACTGTGGGCAACACATCTTACCTCTGCCTTATTTAAGTCTCACCAGAGTGGATTCCTACAAAGTAGGTATAGTCATCCCCACTTCCTAGATGAGAGTGAAGCCAAGAGTTATTTTTGCCATAAGTCACACAGAAGTGTTAGGGCTAATATTCAGGTTTGTTTGCCTAACCCCAAACCTGAGCTCTTTAGTCAGCCTTCCCCCTTTACCTTCAAAGTGTTCTGAGATTTTGGCTAGAGACTGGCTGGGAGGAAGTGGAGGTCTGGTAAAGCTGAGTAGATCAGTGAATAGAGGGAAAGCTTCTCAATCCCAGAGGTGTGGGCACTGTCTGGGGAATCAACCCATTACAGAACACCACCCCAAGCTGAGCCCCTCTACGTCTTTCCAACTCCTTTCTTATTCTTTTTAGGGCAGGATTTCTCAGTAGTGGCTCTATTGACGTTTTAGACCAGGTAGTTATTCCTTGCAGAAAGCTCTCCCGTGCACCTGTAAGGTTAAATGTTCAGTAGCATCCTTGGCCTCTATTAATTAGATGCCACTAACACCTTTCCCTAGGCATGACAATAAAACCGATGGAAGAAATTTTCACATATTGAAGTATGGGGAAGTCATTCTGGCTTATATATCTTTTAACTTAAACTTTATGCTAACTAGAACAGCCTGTTTTGTGGACTATTAGACATACATTGTACATCTGCTTTAACTGATAAAGAAAAGAGTCCATTGACCAGAAGTAAAAATGTCTGTTTTAAAGATAAAGATTAAATGTCTCCCTTCCTGGGGCACCAGTGCTAGTACTACTTCAATGATGAGGCTCCTTTCCCAAGCCCCAGGGCCATACTGCCTCGCCGTACACATGTGTGTATGTGCTGATCTGTCTTCTTTGGAACCTAGAAATAATGTACCCTTGTCATGTTTGATGTTCTTTGTTCTGACACATTATAAAACTGTGCTGAAAACCATGCTTCTCTGAAACAGTTTCTCACAGCAATCTGGGAGGCTGTCTCCCAGACTATAGTCCTCAGTTTAGCTTGAATAAAACTCTCTTCTATTCTTGTTATAGATTGATTATTGATGATTTTCTTTCACATTACTCGGTGTAGTCAGCAGGATATCTGAAAAACCAACCTGAGGTCACCTGGAGCCTACTATGGACCAGCTCTCAGTACCAAGCACAGACTCTGAGCACCACCACCCCAGCTTCACCACATTCTTCTGGTGCCTTGGTGAGTTCTTCTGATATATGGACCTCCTTATCTTAGGTTTGACCTTCCTTTGACTTTTATTCTAGTTGTTATTTTAAGACTTGGCATTTTATTGCAGTATCAGTGCATTTCCTAGATAAAAAGGAACTAGGAGGAGATCCTAGGCAGGAAAAGCCTAGAAGAAGCTTTTGGTGTATTTCCTAGGTGAACAGGACCTAGGGAGAATTCCTAAGCAAGAAAAGCCTAGAAGAAACTTTGGAGTGCTTTCCTAGGCAGAGACCTTTAGGTGATTTCTTACACAGACACCTTAGAGGGAATTCTTAGACTGGAAAAGCCTAGAAGGAACTTTAGAGTAAACTGGGTTGGCTGACCTTTTTCTCCAATTTGGCTTAAATTGGAAAGATTTGTGTATATATATTATGAAGTAGCTGTTTGACAGCAAAATGAGAGATCGCATCCATTCAGCTCTCAAGAGAAGGGCGGTAGTTCCTACCAACCTAGAGACATTCTCAGGCAACCTGGAGGAATCATCTGAGAACTGATCATAGTGATGAGTAGTGGTCCCATAGGGAACCCCATCATGACACTTGATGTAATTTATAGTTCTCCTGGGATGTACACATAAGAAATGGTCTTTCAGTGCTCTGAGCCCCCACAGAGGTTTTAGACCACTACAGGAGAAGATGAGACATGAAAAAGCTAGACCAACTCAAGGGTGATACCTTGATAAACTAAGCTCACAGGTAGCACACTTCTGACCCACTACACTGCCCTTAGAAACTGTTCAGACCTTATAAATAAAATGAAAGTAAAGGAAAATGGGAAATAGCACTTCTAAAGCCTCCCAGCTCCCACCTGGGCAGCTACCCACTAGCAGTCGGACTGACTTCATGGAAAGTTGATACTGAACCAATACTATCAAGTACTTAACCTGGCCCTAACATGATCAGGGTAGGGCTCTTCTGACATTCTGAAACTGGTTTTATGTATGCAGCTGGAAAATAAAGCTGGCTTGATAAAACATCTTTTCAAAATTCTGACACAGAGGGAACAAAGTACTTCTTGGAGAAAGCTTAAAATTCTAACTTTTACCATGTCCTTGAAATGTAAACATAGCCCTCATTACCTGAGACTATAGCCTTGGTTTAATCAGTACAACCTAAAATTTAAAACAAACAGACAAAAAAGAACAACAATAAAAAAAAAAAGAAGAAGAAGAAGAGAAAAGAGGCCTTTTCAAACTCAAGCAGGAAAACTATTAGATCTCTATCTGTGTTTATCTGGTTATATGTATGTCTATGTTTGGTTATAGACATGATATGTCTCTACCTTTGGACGGTATTGTCAAAATTAATTTGTAAAAGAGCTCTATTTCATTGGCTTAAACAAGTAAGTGCTTATATAAATTCTCAGAAATAAAATAGGAACTCGTTCAAAGGAATTCTGGGTTCATTTGATCTGGGAAATATTCATTATTAATGTTCAGTATTAAAGTTAGTTTAAGTTATTGATATAATTAATACAGACATGTCTTTAGGGTCATCAACATTGAGAATAATACTTTTATTGTACCTGGCTTTACAGAAAGTCAATAAACTCATGTTATCTCTGTTAGAAGACTTGTCAACAAGAAAATTAACTTGATATGATACTATTTTCATAAGTAATAAAATAGAGATAAGTGTTTTTTAAGTAGATTATTTAAGAATAATTATGTTTTATGGTATGTCTACTTAAAAATATTTTTTCCTGGTTTTTTATTACTTGAAACTTTAGAGTTTTGCTAAATTAAGTTTAATGATGGGAAGTCATTTAATGTCTAGATCATTTTTAATAATAAGATACTGAAATATTAATTGCCAAGCAAGTCTATGTTTACCTACTTTTGTCTTTTATTAGAGAAAAACTAAAGATGTTTGGTTTATTGCACACATGTCTTATATCATATTGAGGAAAGAAAGTATGCTGTGAGTGTATGTATGTTTCTTGAAGTTATGGAATATTGTATATACATTTGCCAATCAGGAAATGCTAGTATGGCAGTTCACAATTGTTGCTTCTTGGGTTTTGCTAGAGATTAAGGCTCAAGGGTTAAAAATTGTAATATATATATATATAGACACACACACACATACACACACACACACACACACACACACACACACACACACACACACACACACATATATATATATATATATGTAAATTAACCTACTAGAAATAATAAGGGAAACATTTCAGTATGCAAGGAAAGTAGGTTGTGTGATTCCAGTAAAAGAAGGTGTGAGAAATGGAAATGCATTTTGTTAAGGTAAAAAGAAAATGATTTTGTCCTGAATTTAGTTATTTCTAAATGGGAAAGAAAATAAGAGACAAACTAATCTGGGTATAGAAAGTTGTGGGAGGTTTGTGAGAAAAGAGCTTTGTGTGTAGTCAGGACTGGCTAAGATTAGACTGAATTTAACTGAGTGAATAAATTTTAATATTAAAGGTAAGGTGCAGCAAAACTAGAATTTGGTTCTCTCTCGGTTAGGATGATAAAGTTTTCTTGGAATATTGATTTGTTTTGATAACAGATTGTAAAGGTTTCTTTACACTTTGAGCAATCTGTTGTCTTTCTGTATTTGCATTTGAAATATTTTATATTGTCCCTTTGGTTAAGTGAATGACTAAGCATTTTTTGACAGTGACTTACTTGACTAAACATTTGAAAAATCTTTTTGTATTTTTGGAAAACTTTCCTATATTCAAATCCTAAATGAAGTCTTTTGGTTTGGAACTAATTTTGAGATATTTCTCCCTCCTTATAAAAAGAGATGTATTAAACTAATTAGGCACATTGTCATGGGAAGCATTGTTAAATAAAAAGTAGCATTCAGTCTTCTTTATGTAGTGTCCATGTAAACATGCATTATAATGCATGTCCTAGGAGTCTTACATGTCCTGACATAAAACAGTATCTGTCATCAAAATTGAGACTTAGACTAAGGGGACTGAACCCAAGTATCAGGGAAATGCTCTAGCTGACTTTCATGAAAAGGCAGCAACAACAGAATCTGTAAAGATTATGGCATGTATAAATTAAGTCCAGTCTTCTTCTGCAGAAAAAATTAATCCCCCATTGTCAGACTTTTGCCGTCTTGATATCCTTGAAACATGGCAACAGTCTGCTCCCAGATCAGAGAAATTAGGATGAGTAAGGAATAGCTGTGAATTACAAAGTTGGGCCTTGGGAAACCCAAGATGACCACTTGGCTCTTCCTGGATCCCTGGCAAGCCCCAGTTTTCATTTGATGGGTTAAAGCCTTCCCTTACTGCAAGGCTGTTGCCCTCACAATGACAAAGAAACTGTTAGAAAATACGATTTTTTTTGAGGTATACTGTCTACAATCTCCAGTGATCAGTGCACCCAATTTCTGGGCAAAACATATGAGCCTTAACAAAAGCCTTGCAAACTTCTTCAACTTGTCACTGACACTATCACCCTCAATCATCAGGCAAGGTAGACAGAACTAAAGGAAAAACTGGGCTCAAGCAGAACAAGAATTAGTTACATGGGATTGAATGAACTGATAAATATAATGATAATTTTAGTGATATTTTTGTCTGAAATATTACTAACTTTTCATCTTTATTTTTCAGTTATAAGGAAACCTTTCTCTTAAGCTAATTATGACTTACACCAATTTGGTAAATTACACCTTTGTATTCAGAATTTAATCTTTATCTTTTCTCCTACCAGATCCCACCAGAATTTGGAAACTCTTAGTGAATACTCTTATTTTCATGGCAATATAGTTATTTGCATAAGTTCAATAAGAATTTGTTCTCCTTATAACAAGACACAATTGGAAACATTGACTATATTATCATGGCTTTGACTGAAGTGTCATATTCAGGACTATACATAAGATGAAATATGACTAGTTTTAAGAAACTAGGGTAGACTTTATGGAACTATAAAGCTCCTGGTACCTTGCTTACAGGGTTCCCAGCAATCTTACCAGGTTAATAAGGAAGGCTACTTTCTGGCACTTGCAGGAACCTCAAGATATTTTGGATCTTGAGAAGAGAGAAACCTTCCCAAACCTATAGGTATTGCAGGCAGAATCTGATGGCAAGTCTTTGACGTGGCTTTCCTGGCCTTGAGAAGCCCTTTGTAAGTTCAATTTGGGATTCCTTATGAAAAGTTCCAACAAAGTCAAACGTAAAAGAGCCTGTAAGATCAAATAATCAAATAATAATAGGGTAAGTGTGTTGAAATCAGACATATTTTGCAAATAAATTAGTCTTAATTTGGCTGTATTTTGTAGAAATGAAGATAATTTTAGAGAGAAGAAATTACGTTTCATTAATATACCTTCATGGATATTAAGTTCTCATGTAGTTAATTATCTGTGAGGTTTGGTATTTACTGCCTGAGACTCACTTCCCAGATGGCTCCTTTTTTCTGTGTAGCATTATTATAAAGTTTAATTGAATTATTAAAAGGACATTCTAAGCTTGGTTCTGAAGCTTACCTCATTAAACTATCTTTGAACAAAGATCAGATGCCCCATGACCTGCAACCAGGAGATTGTGCACATTGGAAATAAATCAAAATGTTCTTTGCAGTCATGTTGGACAGGACCTTATCAGGTATTATTTACTAATCCATGTGCTAGCAAATTAAAAGGCATAGACCCATGGATTCACATCTGTCATTTAGAAAAGGCCCCTCCACCTCAGTAGACCTTGACGCCTATTTCTGACACCTATTTCTGGCACCTGGCTTCTACTGACTAAGGCAAGCACCACCGAAGCCAGGATAAGATGACGACAGTGGTAGGCAGCTGACCCAAGTATCCAGAGACTCATCCTACCAGTTCTATTGAACTGTTTACCAAATGTTTGTCTCCCTATCAAATTGAAAATTGTCTTATTTCTGACTATACTTTTGTCTCAGTGTTCAGGATGGAAAGAACATTCTCTAGTAAAGTCACAGAGTATAGCTACTGGGGGAGATATAACAGATTGTTGAATCTGTCATCAAATTCCTTGGTCAATACAAGACTGACAAAAGCCCCTCATAATACCCGCCACTGACTTGTCAAATGCTCCTAACATTACCACTCATCTAGACTGACCTCTCTCTGGCCTAACATTTCAGGTTCAAATTCTTCAACATATTAATGTGTGCATCCATTGTCTGATACAGTCCTCAGTCTTTAGAGACCAGACACAACTTTCCCTAGGACCACTTCACTCCTTTTCCTATAAAAAAGAAGAGAGGAAGTCCTAGTCCTGAGAAATATATTGGGCAGGCAGCAAGCATTCTGGCATCAAGGGACAAATATTTTGATCATCATTGTTTTCATTTGAGAGATTTTGTTTTCAATCAAAACAAGGAAATGATGGAAGAAATTTTCACATATCAAGGTATATAGGGAAGTCATTCTGGCTTATACATGACCTTAAGTTTATGCTAACCAGAGCAGCCTGTGTTATGGCCTATTAAACATACACTGTACTTCTGCTTTAACTGATAAAGAAAAGGGCCCACTGACCAGAAGTAAGAATGTCCATTTTAAAGATAAAGTGTTTCCCTTCCGGGGACACCAGTCTAGTACTCCTTTGATTATATGTCTCCTTTCTCCAGGTGCCAGGGCTATATGGACCTACTGTGTATGTGCTGATCTGTCTTTTATTTATTTATTTTTTTGAAACCATGAAGAAATGTATTCCTGTCATGTTAGATGTTCTTTTTTCTGACAAAGTATAAAACAGTTCTAGAAAACCGTGTTTCTCTGAACAGTTTTTCAGTTATCTGAGAGACTGTCTCCCAGATTATAGTCCTCAGTTTGGCTCAAATAAAACTCTTCTATTACTATTATTTTTATAGATTGATTATTGATGACTTGTGTCACCAAAACATATCACCAGAACAAAACGCCAGACACTGCCAGGAGACTCCTGGGGTGGGCATCCCCACTCCCCAGTTAAGAACCACTGTTCTATGTTGACCAATTATCTTAATTTTCCCTGGACTGAGGAATTTGCCAGGGATTTAGTGCTAAAGCCAAGACAGTTGGGGACAAACTGGGATGATTAGTCCCCCTGCAAGTGGAATTTCATCTCCTGACTAAATAAAGGCTGTTGTGGAGAGGGGTACTGTGCCGATAACATGGATGTTATCCTGGCTGTCTTCAGTTTCTCTAAGTTATTTCTATACCAAGCACATCTTCCCATTACTGCTTTTGTCCCCCTTGTAGCCTTTGAAAGGCTAGCTGAGTAGAAGACCAGAGGGAATGCTAGTGTGTGTGTGTGTGTGTGTGTGTGTGTGTGTGTGTGTGTGTATGTGTGTGTGTGTGGGTATGTGTGTGTTGGGAGGGGCAGTTGGGTGCTGGACTTTAGAGAGCCCATTGGTGCTGCCCGGATGGGTGATATGCATTTATGTTTATACTCGGAGTTAATGGGTACTGGATGGCGAAGGTTTTCAGCTCTGTATTAATTTGACCTATGCCTATGAGATATGCGCATTTTATTTGGTACCGTATTTGAAATATTTTTATGAGTTATGCTGACAATTTAATCACGGGCATTTCCATGAGAGAAACAAATAAAAGGAAGGTCTCAAAAGTGGTTCATTATCGGAATTATTTTTGTTGTGCTGTTGAGAATACATTTGCAATAGTAATAAAAATTTGGGTTGTTTACAAATTTACAAAGCACTTCCAAAATACATCATTCATCCCTTGGCCTTTTGCTCTTGGTGTCATTCATTTACCTATTTACAGGATGAAAATAAGTGAGTTCTGAAAGTGGTAAGTGATCTGCAGAGGTCAGATGCCAGATTTCGCATGTGAATCACTGGGCTCTGCACTTTGTGACTCCATCCTTCTCCAGGCTGTGAGAGAATGAGTCCTGCATGTGCGTGCTGAGTCTGGGTTGCTGTAAACCTAAATGGTAAAATGAAAGTGTAGATGCAGAGGCTGTGAATCATCTCTATAGCTATGACTATGACTATGCCCATGGCCCTGCCCCCTTCTCTGTCTTAACCAAGTTGGGGGATGATGTAGTTTCCACGAGGATACAGCCTAAAACCCATGGTCATCTGGCACCAAGGCACCCCCCCCCCCCCCCCGCCTTGGTGATACCTGTCTGTGTCTTCCTCTGTGCTTTTTGACAAGGTGTTAGGGATGTGATGTGCTATGTATGATTGTTTGCATTTTCCTTGATTATGTAAACCGGTGGCTTTTGCCAAGAACTCTCCGTGCCCTGAAGCTCTAAGCTGTGTCCCTCCCATTGGCTGACTTCATTTCATTTTGTGGGGAGGAGTGTTTTTCAGGTTGCAGAGCAGTGATAACTGGCAGTGTCTTTTGGGTGTGAGGTACCTGGAGTTCAGAGACCCCCAACCCCTGACAATGACAGCAGATGAGTTGGTTTTCTTTGTGAATGGCAAAAAGGTAAGCAGAAACTGACCTCTCCTTTGGTCCCCCTGCTCCCTGGGAGGGGTATGTATCCTCTTGAAATGGCTCATTTTTGTTCTTTCTCTTTTGTGTTCTCTATCATTTGTTCACCTTCTCTCTTTCTTTCTCTTCCTTCAAAGCTGTTGCTGCATTTGGGGTAACGTTGGGGAAAGAAGACCTTCTCAGAACTAGAACGCTGTCAAGATACTCAAGGGGCAAAGGAGTGATGGGGAGGGAAATGAACAGAAAGGTGTCTGTGAGCTCCACCCATGCTCCCTGCCGACTTTTTGCAGTAGTAGAGACACTGGCATGAAGAAGAGAAAGGTGGACGGGGTTCTAGTGATACTTGAAGGTCACCCACCACACCTCTATTTCTGTGTTTAATCAAATATACCCAAAGGTTTTTGTTGCTCTCTTTACTGAAAAAATGAACAGGAACATGTTTTCTTGCTAATCTCAGGGTATAAGATGTACATAGGTTTGATTCTCATATTTCATCTCTAAAAATGTAACAGCTAACTTGTATGAGGACATATACTGACATCTTGTGGCAAGCTATAATTTTTGTTTCATAAGGGGCATGCTCCCCCCATCCTGACACTTAGTTATACATACAAATATTGCGAATCTCTTTGATAAAAATTGCCCACTTGGAGGGACCCAGAGGAGGTGGGGGTGAGGTGGGGCAGAGTGGGTCTTATGATATGGGTACCAGTTCTTGCAGCACTGGAAGGATGAGAATCTTTGCAGATTTCAATGCAGATCCAAGGAGAGAGTGTGCAAGTACATCACATTGCCTCCACTGTCCACTTACCCCCCCCCCCACCCCTGCTGAGCTGCTTGCATCTACTTCAGCTCTCTGGTTGGGAAAGAAAGGGACAGTAAAAGGGCAATCGTGGCTACACATTGTGAAAGGCCATGTGGACAGTGTGAGTAATGGTTGTACCCAGTGGTCAAAGAGCAATTTTATTTGTTTTGCTATATTGGCACTTTTGCCTTAAGAAACTGGACAACTTTGGAGGCAATTTTCAAGAAATAAAATGTGCTTCATAGGACGTCCAGAGCTTAAATTGTTAGGGTGTGTTTGGGGGACTAGCAGGGGAATTCTATGAACCATCGTAACATCAGTGTGCCCAGGTCTGTTGGATTCAGTTTGAGTGGTAGCACCGGGTGGGACCGGGGAATGGGGTCCGCCATGCTCTTCCAGGTTTCGAGTTGTCCCTCTGTGCCAACTTCCTTTCAGGATTGGCCTCTGGCAGCAAACCAAGAGGTAGGGCAAAGCTTCCATGTTGGTGGTTGTAAGACTTTTGCAGCCAAGAATTCTGACAACTTCGTTACATTCAGCAACTACACTGTAGAGATTTGCAAAAGTTGTTGAATTGGCTTTCTTGACACATTACTTACACAGAGGCATCTTCTTTGGCATCTTTCTAAGCAATTTTTACATTGGGTGAACAGCTGGATTCAATGACTTCCAAGGCAAAGTCTCACTCTAAGTTTTCATGTTTATCAAGCCATCAACTCGTGTGTCACAGGACAAGTTTCTGCTCCTCTTTAGGGATGGTTTGCTATGATGCACTCGATCTAGTAAGGAGCATTTCAACATAAATCTAGTTTGGTAAAAATTGTTTCCCCATGTATTTTATCTTCACGTTAGGAGAGCAGTTTAAAAATTGTCAATGGTATCATCACATCAAACCCGACCATCTCTTGAAGCTGCTGCTACTAACAGTTTCTGTGATGAATATCCATGCTTTTAATTTTATAAACATTTGGCCCCTTGAGAATCTGCTGGAAAGGTGGAGAGGCAATGAAGGAGAGATGAGGTGAAAGCAGCGTTAGAAAAGCTCGACCAAGCGAGGGAATTCCCAGTCAAATCGAGGCAGCTGTAAATTTGTTCCCAATTCTATTCCCAAAATGTTCTAGATCTTTTGTTACCTGGCATTGGCAAGGACTTTGCCAAAGGAGTTGTTGGAACCTGGTGACTCACTCTTAAATACAAGCTTCCTACTCTCCCTGTTTCAGACCACTGCCCAGGACTGTCTTTACTCATTGTGGTCCTGGAGAGGGTGTGAGATGCAAATGATCAAATACCTCGAGGGCCTTCTGTGGTGGTGACGGGCCTTGCTGACTGTCATTTCCACATCTTCTGATCTATAGTCAGAGTCAAAGGGAGAGAGCTGCCCAGGATTTTGGTTTCACTGTAGTGACCATCCTTTTGCAGGGCAGATTCTTGTTTTTCCAAGCAGTCACCCTCTGGTTAGTGGAGATGATGGCACCTGGAGGAATCTGGGAAGATTCAGCATGTAGGGAGCAACTTAAGGTGTCCAGGAGTGACCCCCACAAGAAGCAGCAGTCAGCAAGTGAGTCAACACTCACTCGCCCACCCACCCACGTCATCAACATTTACAGGCTCCTTCTAGGTCTGGGCCTTGGGGACACATCTGCACTGGATGAATAACACCTCTAAGACAGGCACTTACCACCTGGGAACTTGGGAACTAGTTGTAGAGGTGGATTATGACTAGATGAAGTACCGTATTCCAAAATGTATTTCAGAGACAACCATCCCCATGAGATTTCCTTCTTAGATATTCTTAGACCACTTTGTACAGTGTGGGCACATAGTAGGTGCCCAATTAATGTGGACAGAATGAATGGGGGAATGTTAAAACCTTGAGAAATCCTCCACTGAAGGAATTTATTTTTTAAACTTTGTGTTTTAAATTTATTTTAAATTTACAAAGCAGTTACAAGAAGAATACAAATAAATGTTAAAAAGCCTTTACCCACATTTAACACCTAACATTTTGTCACATTTTCTTTATCTCTTTCTCTATGCATTGATCTATAAGTACAAAATAATTTTATATATTTATTTAGTGCATATAATTAATCAGAATAAATTCATAAACTATAAAATTTTCTTTCTGAACCATTAACGGTAAATTTCAGACATTATGCTCCTTTAACCCTTAAACTAAAAATAAAGGCATTTTTACAGAACTACCCACAACCATTTATAAAAATCAGGAAATCGAGTGTTAATATAACCCTAGTATCTAATGTATAGGCTTTATGCAAGATTATTCCAATTTCCCCAATAAGGTCATTTATGACTTTCTCCCCTCCAATCTGGGATCCAGGATCATGCTTCGTACTTAGCTGTCATGTCTCTTTAGTCTCCTTTCATCTGGAACAGCTCCTGAGCTTTCCTTTGTCTTTTGTGACATTGATGTTTATGATGAGAACAAGCCTTTTTTTTAGAATGTCCCTCCTTTTGAATTGGTGTCACAGTTTCTTATAATTTGATTCAGAGTGTGCATTTTGGGCAGGATACCAGAGAAGTGATATGTCTTTCTCAGTAGGTTATATCAGGAGGCACATGTTATAAACGTCCCCCTTTATTTGTGTTGTGAACTTTGATCACTTGGTTAAGGTGGTGTCCACCAGGTTTCTCCACTGGAAGATTACTCTTTCCCATTATAATTAATGAGTAATCTGTGAGAAGATACTTTGAGGCTATGTACATACTTTTATTACCAAGCTTTCACCCACTAGTTTTAGCTCCCATTGATGATTCCTGACTGGATCCAGTATTGTGCTGATTACACGATGGCCAACCATGTGGACAAATTGGCATTTCTCTGTCAGGAAGAACTTTCCCTTCTCCCCTACTTATTTTCTTGTTTATTTATTAATGATCAGTTTGGACTCATGTGTTTTATTTCTATTTAATGGGCTGTAATCCATTATGGTTATTATGTTTTGATGCTTGAGTTTTACCAAGCAATCTGCTTAACCCCAAATTTCCTGAGCTCACTTCCCCACAGTGCTTTTCCTTTGGAATACCCATTTCCTTTGAGCATCCTGCTGGGAGAGGGTTCGGCAGAGTTTGCTGGGGCAAATGCTGCAGACATGCCATGAGAGTGACGTGGACATTCTCTGTAGGAATTCAAAGAAGGTCGGACCACTTGTGGCTGGGGTGGTATGGAAAGCCCTTACTAGGGAAGTGTTTGGGGTCTTCTGATAAGTCAAGATGAAGGTGGAAGAGGAATGGAGTGGCCAAAGGCTTAGGATCAGAAGGTAAATGTTGTATTTTCACTGAAATACGAAGACCAGCTTGGTAAGGAAGTTGGAAGGGGAAAGGCTGAAAATGAAGACTGGGGACACGTTGAAGGGCCTTGAAAGACAATCTAAAGAACTTGGGTGCTACCTTGAGTATGTGGGAGGTCACTGAAGGCACCGGGCAGGGAACTGATGTGATGTGATAAAGGACAGCATCAGGACAGGAGGAAGGAACAACTTGAGGGGAAGGTAGTGTGCAAAGAGGCTCTTCCTGCCACCTGGGAGGAAAGTAATAAGGATCTTTATTTTGTGCATTTATAATGACTCTTTGTGTGAAATTTGTAATCAGGACTTTGAACAAGCTGGACATGTGAGGTGTAATCATAAAAGAAGATTAATTTTATCTTCCAAGGGGTAAATTCTGGTAGTTTCACGACCTCCTGGATTACTCGTAGTCAATAAAAAAATTCTATGGGCAATTATAAGTTGCCAAACACAGTCTGAATTTGGGACAGAGAGGAATGGGTAGTGAGAAAGTTCTTATTTAATTGGTGCCGGTGTAAGATGGCTTCCCACCACTGGGATCCTTCCATTGCAAGTCTCACGACATAAGAGATGTGTTTTCCTCAGTCTGGCTGCTCTTCCTCAGCCCTTAGATTTGGGAGGTCCACTTCACACAGACTCTGATGGAGGTCCCATCACCTCCTGCAGTCAGTCTTTTGGGAGTTATTTAGACACCTCAAGCAAGCTGTCTCTCTCATGCATGGCCTCTGCATGTCCACGACTGACACTTTCACATCCTTTGCTCTTTCCAACTCTTATCACATCTTCTCTCCCCTTGACCACCCCAATCACCCAAACTCTTTTACCCTTGATAATGCACAAGGAGAAGTGAAACAGATTTTCATAGATTTCGTTTGATGATTTCCATCAGGAACTGGCCCTGATTTCCTTCAGGAAATGGCCCTGCACTTTATAGACCTCCTTTCCATCTTATTGAATATTCTGTTCGGGACTTTGGCTTGAGATTTCCCCTCCATTTCTAACCTGTGTTAATCTTGCTGAGTGTGATAACCCAACACATACAACACTCCGCTATGAGTACAGGCCGACAGACTGCTGTCTACTGCCTGAGAGTGAACACACCAGGAGGCTCAGCCAGAGGTCTGCTTGCTGCAGTGCTCAGCTGTCCCTGGTGGTCACAGATGTGATCTGGCAGCTGGAAATGAGAGGACACGCTCCATTTGAAAGGGACTTTGCCTTGATCAATCCAGCAGGGCAGGTGCAACACCTCTGGGTTCTGTGGTGGGCCCGGAGCTGAGCACTGATGCGAAATTTAGGATCACAGAGTGTCAGCATGTACACAGTTTGGCTTGCAGTTCCTGTGTTCATCTTACAGAATTATCAAGAAAAATACCTTCATTTTTGTGATATGTTTAGCACGTCCCCATTAACTTGACAAATTCTTGGATGAGACAGTGGCTGAATATACCTATGATATAGTTTTCACTTGTTTTTGTTTTTATAGGTGGTGGAGAAAAATGCAGATCCAGAAACAACCCTTTTGGCCTACCTGAGAAGAAAGTGTATCCTGACTTTGGAGTAGGGGTGAAGCCGAGGGTCATTCTCTGGGCCTTATGCCATTTGCTAGTGACTGGTCTGTGGGCCGTGAAGTGCTGAGGAAAGAGCCCTGGGCCAGGGCCCTGGTCACTTGCGTTTTCGTTGCAGCTCTGTCACTTGGCAGCTTTGTGACTTGGGAAGTCATTTGGACTCTGAAATTCTCAGCTGTCCAGTAAGAATATTGTTCTTGATACTCTTCAAGGTCTCTTGCATTTAAGACTCAGGTTTAGTCCTGGGCCTGTAGAACAAATGGCTCCGTAAGGCCCTCATCAGCCCTGGCCAGCTTCATGGTCATCCCTCCCCACAGGAGGAGTGGGCCCTGCCTCCGCAGACCTCTGTGAACACATACATGGACTTCCCAGGGAGCGTTTCCAACTCTGCCAAGTGGGAGGGGAAGTCCAGGGAAGGGGTGTTTCTTGGGAAAGGGGTGCCTCAGGTGGGAACTGTGTAGAGGCACCCTGCACTGTGGGAGTGGCAGGCACTGGGAAGCCTGGGCTGAGGGACTCCCAAGGGGGTTGGGGTGCTGCTCTGCTCCCGGTGTTGGGGTGGAGCTTCTATAAGACCCCCATACCTTTGGTTTTTCCAAAGTAGGAGAGTATTCTGAGGCCCCAGAAAAAAATAAACAACAGCAAAGATAGGAGCTTTTGATGGCAACTGACCACATAGAGGTGGATTTCAAGGTGATGTGCGTAGGTTACCTCACTGATCCCACAGCCGTCCCTTGGATGGAGGAGGAAGTGAGGCTGGACGTGTTATGAGACACTCCTCTCCCACGTGTATTCTGGGCACATGCTGGCAGACCTGGACTGAAGCCCAGAGCCACACTCTTAACTTCCCTCCCACACTGGCAACTCTCTGGGGGCCTGTTGTGGACCAATGCTCCTCTTGACCTCTGTCAGCAAGCCCTCATCGCTCCCAGAAGCGGAGTGTCTGGTGACTCCTTCTGGTGATGTATTTGGGAACAACAAACAACACCCACGGAGGCAAGCCTGGACTCCATGGCCTTCCCTCTGGTTCTTTTGACTCCTGTCAGAGAGAGGCTGGCTGTCATGTACTTTGTCCTGGATTTTTGACCTGGAGGGGGCAGGTCTGGAGGTTCACAGAACACAGACCTGATGGCGTTTTTGTAGAGGTGGAATTGCTCAGTGGGGTCAGGGGACTGCATGGAACTCCATTTCCAGCCCATCTACCTGGGCTGTCTGGGAAGAGAGGCTCATTCTCAGGGATTGTTAACATCTATTTCATTTTTCTAACAAAGTTTTGAAGGCTGGAAAGCCTCAGAAATTCTTGACCATAGTGGTTGGCTGGTTTGAGGGACAAATCTCAGATGAAATCCAAACCTGAAAGTTGGCGTATAGCTCTGAAGGCCTCGTGGCTCGTTGCTGCCCGTGCTGAGAGTTCATCTGTGGGAGTTCCGGGCAAGAGAGAAGACCCTGGGCTCAACTTCTGCCCTGGCTTCCAGAAAGATCCCCTGGCCAGCAGGCGACCTCTAGACTGCTCTAGGCACCTTCCATTTGTTCCAGTGTGCCCCTAGAGTGGTCCGAACTGCTGATCTTATACGTCCTGACTAGTGAAAAAAAAATCACTCAGGATCTAGTAAGCCCTCCTCAGCTGTGTTTTAAAAGAGGCGGCAGTCTGGAGTCAGATGACTGCATTTGGGCCCTAACACTCAGAGTAACAGGAGTGACTGTTACCTTGCAGGGCTCATGCCACGTCTTGGGTCTTAGTTTTTTTTTTTTAATACATGAGGAAATGGTGGTTTATGCCCCACCTGCTAACCAGATTAGTGTGTCAGTGAAACCTGTCCAAGGATAAGTGCTTTCCAAGTATAAGATGCTCTGTCATTATTAGTATTCATTTTGTCTCTAAATCCATTCATCTTTATCTCTGTTAATTTCATCAGCTCCCTCCATCTTCAGTAGGAAGCTGGATGGTCTGGAGGCCTGTGGACCTGAGGGGAAAGCAGCAAAGGAGTCCACGTGTCCCAGGGAAAGAGGCCGCCATAATTACGGTTCTCCAGAATTATCTCTTTGTTAGTTAGGCACTTTTCAAATGCAAAGTATCAGAGTCTTCATTTCCCCAAGTCTATGTAAGAAAGGGCTCCAATATTGATTCCTAACTTCAAATATATCTTCATTTTAATTCCATTCACATATCATATGGGCTGGAGATTCAGAAAGCCCTAGTCCAGCCCTAATTTTGTTCCCTGGACCTCATCAGCCCAAAAGGTTTTGGGGGGAAGGCTGGACTCAGCAAGTCCCAGAAGAGATCAACAGCTCATTCTGGTCCAAATGGCTTCATTGCACGTGGGCTGGGGGACGTGAGGGCTGCCCCACACGCTCAGTCTCTGGGATGCCTGATTCACCTGCCCAGTGAGACCGCAGGGGTGGGGCTCTGTAAGACCACGCCTAGAAGACCCCAATCCCAAGGAGAGTCTCCAGGACTAGAGAGGAATAGAACTCCAGTCCAAGGGGATGAGACTTGGGTGCGGATGCCTTTTCTCTCTGTCCAGTGGGGCTGGCCGCATGTCCTGCCTCCCCAGGGACAGAAAGCCTCTCTAAACGGAAGGGCACCTGGCTCTGCTGCCTCCTGGGTCGAGGAGCCTGAACCTGTGTGTGGACGGATGGCTCTGCACTCACAGGTAAGCCCATTCGTTTCTCAGCAGCCTAGCAAAGAGTCTTTCCTCTGTGCTCATGTTCCTTAATCTTGACCATCCAGTGGGGCTGAGAGGAACCAAGCTGGGCTGTGGAGAAGGGGGCTGTGGGGCTTGCACGGTGATGCTTTCCAAGTATGATCGTCTGCAGGACAAGATCGTGTATCCTTTGCCTGCAGGTGGATTGCCCTTGTGAGGACTAGGGTGCAGGGATCAGCTTTTGATTGGGTGTGCATGTGTGTGTGTGTGCACGTGTGGGTGAGCCCCTGCGTTTCTGAGCAGGCTCTGATCATGGACAAGCACATTATAGAATGACATCTTGGGAAGTATCTTCCTGACTTATAAATATAGACAAGACTCTGAACTGCTGATAAAATGACTTTTCTAAAATGCAGACTCATTCCACATCCTGTGAAATCCTTCAGTTGGCCCCCATTGCCCCCAAATTAAAGTCCAATCTTTTTGCTCAACACATGAGGCCCTGCAATTTGCCTCCCCTTTCCAGTTTTCTTTCTCTTCATGGACCCTGCACTCCATTCATGCATAAGCATTGGTGAACTACTGATGCTCCATACCCACTCATTTCTTGATCTTTGCATAAGCTGTTTCTTGTCTTGGATGTCTTTTCTTCCAGGATTTCTCTAGCTGGCTAACTCTTAATAGTTTTTTAGGACTGAGCAAAATATCCCCTCCTCCAGGAAGCCTTCCTTGACTTCCCAGATTGGGTTAGATGCACCTTGTCTGTGCTGGCCCTGTAGTGCACTGTGCACAGCCCTCCTGAAGCAGTTACTATAAGATATTTAAACTGCATCTTCACACTGGCTTCTATTTTCTTGAATTGAAGGCCAGCTATCAAAGGACCGAGACTTCGTCTTACTCACCTTTATTTCCTCAGCCCTTGGCAGGGTGCCTGGCTTATGGTTGCTATTCAGTAACTCACGTTGGCTGTATGTATGATTGAATGACTGATGAGTAAAGGGGTGGATGTGGGGAAGCTCTAAGGGGCTGGTGTTTAATGTCACCTCTGGATTTTCCTCTCCACTTCCCTGCAGAGGAAGGGGAGAAATGGAGGTGGGTGAAAGCATGGAAGCAAAAATGACAGGAAATTCTGAAATTAAGGAGGCTAAGGAAGGGCCCAGCAGAGAGAGGAACACGTGCTGGGCCTGGAAACTGCCAGAATCTTCCTCTTTACTTAGCCTCCAGGGTGGGGCTAAGGAAGAGGCAGCTGAAATTGATGCTGGCTCCAGTGTTCCAGCTCAAATGCCTAGGTGCACTGATGCCTGATCCCAGAGGACCCTGAAGGAGTTCGGGCCCTGAGCCTTGGGTGGAGAGGTGAGGACACCTGTGGAAAAGACAAGACCATGATGTAGAGTGAAGAGAAATGACACAAAGCATTACAGATCTCCCAAGCCCTGCACTCAGGTCTGCTCTGATGACCTGAGAGGACAATGAAACGACCTTAATCTGGGGTTCCAGCCACTTTTCTGCCAATGCCTGCCTTGCTCCCATCTGCTCCTTACACCATATTGCCGTGACAACCGTGGAAGGAATAGGAAGCACCAAGACGAGGCTGCATCCTGTCCAGGTAACCGGAGGCTCTTACCAAGGCTGCAGACTTGTTCTGGGTTGTTGGGCTGAGTGTCACTGCCTGGGCAACGGAGGCATTCTGGCTTGACCACCTCTCCATCTCCTTGTGGGTGGGCATAGGGATGATGGTGGCTGTGAGGGAGAAAGAGGAGGCACCTGAGCCCGAAGCCCCCTCCTGTGGCCTGGTGGATGTAACATTGCATGGCTCTGAGGGAACCAAGAGGTGAACTGAATCTGGTGGCTGGGAAGTCCAGCTGTGCGAGAGCTGGAGGGAGGAGGGGCAGGGGCACTTCCTCTCCTTGTGCCCAGGTGGGCTTAGGAAACCCCTGCCTTCTCAGATGGACGATTCCAAAAGCTCTGTGCCCCTTGATAAAAGCCCACTGACTCCCTGCTCCCTCCCATGGTAATTCCATTGCCCCTGTTACCTCCCACCCACAGATCATACAAACGTGAGCTCAGCCAGGGCTGAGTCAGAGAAAAGAGACACCCGGGTGTCTAATCAAGGCTTTCTCTCTGATGGTTTCAAGCACCTAAGGAGGGATTGAAATCGGGAATGTTTCGGGGAAGAGTGGGGAGTAGTCTGAGGGGTTCATGGAGAAAGAAATGATGCTTGGAGACAAGGTGGAATGGAGCCCACATGGGAACAGAGCACTGTGGGAAGGGAAGGGCACTGTTTGCTGTGCTTCTTGTTTAGGGAAACCAAGGCAGGAGGTCACGAGAGATTACAGTCACAGAAGGTGCCTGAGCCAGGCCCTTTTCTTAATCTTCCCTTGACCATTTGAGGAGACATGCCATTCAGATCATGCCTCCCTTGGGCCACTCACGTGCATCCTGGAGCCTGGGCCACGGTTGAGCCAGCTAATTATACGTCTCTGAGGGAGCATCTTGGACCAGTTGCAGGGGGTCAGAGCAGGGTGGGGTGGGATTCCTTCATCTCTGTGACTTTGCTTCCTAGGCAGGAAAAGGGCAAATTACTAAAATTGTCCAACCTGCAGCAAGTATGAGAGGATTAATGAGGGCTTGTAGTTTTCTTTGAAACAAATAGATGAACGAATGAAACTTTTAAATGCTGAGATCATACTCCTATAATCAGGCGAAAACCCTCCGTTTCCAGTGGTGCAGATCCTTATTCCTGATCCACTTCTTTTGGCTCCATATAAGCTGTAGGGCCAGACTACACTTGGCCTTGTCCATTTACGTTTTTCTCTTGGTTCCTGTGACACTACACTTCCCTTCCTTCCTCCCATCTCCATGCTTGCACTGTGTGCGGCGGCTCCTCTGCTCAGTCCCTAATCGCTGCAGCACCCCAGGGATCTGGCCTGAGCCCCTTCACTTCCCCATCTTCACACTCTCCCCAGGTGAGTTTAATAACCATCCACATGTGAAGGCACCCATATTTCTTTCTTCAGCTTTGACCTCTCTTCAGAGGTCAGACTCCTATTTCCAGCTGCCTACTAGACATCACTAGATGGACGTCTAATCTCCAACTTAACAAAACCCTATTCCCCCAAGCTTCCTTCTTCCCAGTCTTCCTCCTTCTGAGTCAATGGCAAAGGCATTCACCCAACTGCTCAAGACAAAATTATAGGAGTCATCTGTGTCGCTTTCTCTCAGATACCACACCCAATCCATCCAGAAGTAGCATCTCCTCTTCCTCCAAAACCTGCAGTGAAACCTCCATGTTTTTCTCAGCTTCCCCTATTGCTGCTTGGTCACAGCCACCACCCCCTCTTGCCTGGGCCACTTCAGTGTCCTGGTCCCCTGTTTCTTCTCTTACCCCACAACCCACTCCCAGCAGCTAGAGTGATTGTTTAAAAACGCAAATTAGATTACATCAAGTCCTGAAATTCCCCTAAAAGACTCCCATCTTCACACCCAGAGTAAAAATCTGGGCTCCTAACCCTGGCCTATGACAGGCAGCACGGTCTGGCTGCTGCCCCTTCTCCCAGCTGGCATCTCTCTCCCAGGGGCTCCACCCACCCTGGCCTCTCAGTGGCTTTAGCACACCAGGCTCTTCCACTGTTGGTGCTCAGAGCCTTTGCACCTGCTCTTCCCTCATCCTGGGATACACTGTTTCCTGTTCCAAATCACATTATTAACTTAGATTTTAAGGTCATATTTTCAGAGTGGCCATTTCTGACCACTCCGAATAGGTACAAGTAACTCTGAGTCATGTCGTCTTGTACTAATTCTCTACATAGCACTGACCTCCACTTTACATTTTTGTCAGTATCTCCCCTACTAGGATACGAGCTTCATGAGACCTGGGACCTTGTCTCCTTCACTCTCCAGCCCCAGTGTCTTCACCACAGCTGGCATGTAATAAGTTCTCAGTAAATATTTGTCAAATGAACAACTGTATATACCTGGCACTGGGAATACAACATTCTAGCAATTTTGCTTAACATAAGCACCAAGAGAGATTCCCAAGGG
Source organism: Camelus bactrianus (assembly GCF_048773025.1). Taxonomy (NCBI): domain Eukaryota; kingdom Metazoa; phylum Chordata; class Mammalia; order Artiodactyla; family Camelidae; genus Camelus; species Camelus bactrianus. The sequence continues at coordinate 35,224,128 of NC_133553.1, read as the reverse complement.
ACTGAAGAATAGTATGGATGAGGAGACTCTCCTTGTAACCTTGCAGGGTTGAATGAGAATTCTGTGACATTCAATGAAAGCACAAATTCTACATGACACATTTCCCAGATCTTATGTCTTGATTGGACAATACAGTAGCATTCTAATTTGAAATATAATGCATTCATTTGGTTGATTTCATCTTGTGGGGTAGTGCAGTGAAAGGAGCCTGGCGCAGCTCTCGCCTTCACCTTGTGTGATCTTGCATAAACCTGTTAAACCTCTAGGCCTGCTTCTGCGTCTGTTTAGTGAAGGGACTGTCCCTAATAGTCGCTGTTCTTTGAGGGGGGCTTTCCTATTAATAACTACTGTTGGTCGACTCCCTGCTCTATGCCAGGCATGATGTTAAGAGTTTTGTATGAATAATCTCATTGGAGCCTCAGCACAGCTCTAGACACAAATGCTAGGACGATCCTACAGACAAAGCTTAGGGAGGCTTGGGAACCTGGCGGAGGGCGCAGTTGGTAAGTGGCAGCAGTAGGATTTGACTGTGCAGTGACTGCTACACTACACTGCCTGTCAGCAGGACTGGCTTCAGCTGAGCCATGTAGGGAGCCTTCAAGGGGTTCTGCCAAAACAGATGTCTACATTGTCTGTCCCTTTTAGGAGAGAATTGCCAAAAGCCATGGCTCCCAGTGCGGGTTCTGCACCCCCGGCATCGTCATGAGCATGTACACGCTACTTCGGAATCAGCCCGAGCCCACTGTTGAGGAGATCGAGGATGCCTTCCAAGGTACGGGCCCTGAGGCCCAGCCCAGGAGGTGGGGTGGCAAGTGGGGCTCTGAGGAGGGCAGGCAGGGCCAGAGTGGAAGCTAGGAGTGGACTAGGGGTTTGAGGCACTGCCCTCTGAGGGAAAGGCTTGGGCCATCCCAGCACAGTGGCTAAGATTTATTGGAAGGCTGGCCCTTTCTTATTAAAAAAATTTTTTAAACTTTATTTATTTATGTATTTATATTGCAATATCATATTTTAAAAATTAAAGTGTAATTGATGTACAATATTATCTGTTACAGGTATGCAATATAGCAATTCACAATTTTTAAGGGTTATGCTCCATTTCTAGTTATTATAAAACATTGACTATATTCCCCATGCTGTACAATACATCCTTGTAGCTTATTTTATACCTGATAGCTTGTACCTCTTAATCCTCCATCTCTGTCTTGCCCCTCCTCCTTCCCTCTCCCCCCTGGTAACCACTAGTTCCTTCTCAACATCTCTGAGTGTTTCTTTTCTGTTATATTCACTAATTTGTTGTATTTTTTTAGATTCCACATGTAAGTGATATCTTACAGTATTTGTCTTTCTCTGTCTGACTTGTTTCACTTAGCATAATGCCTTCCAAGTCCATCCATGCTGTACACCAGAAACTAACACAACATTTTAAATCAACTGCACTTCAATTAAAAACCAAGCAAACAGACAACCTATTTAAGTGACACGGCTTCCTTCCCCTGCAGCTTTCCCCAGAACAGGATTCTGCAGGGCGAAGGCCATATATGAAGAAGGTAGCTGGGATTCTGAGCCTCAGGCAGGGACTGGCTACCCAATTTGCCTTCTGTGAATGGGCTCAGGTGTCTGGACCTGGTGTCTGTTTCTCTGCATTGAATGGAGAAGGCTCCCCATCCATTCATCGTTTCAATCCATCATTTATGCAATCAGTTATATTCAGTCCTATCGTATGTCAGTCACTCTAAAAGGTACAAGGGACACAGGGATGAAAGACTCAGTCCCTACTCTCAAGGAATTTGTACTGTGAAGGGGAAGAGAGTTTACAATGTAGTTTGATAAATCTATGACTAGGGACCATGGGAGCACTTAGGAGGGGTACTTGATTCAGTCTAGGCATTCTAGGGAGGCTTCCTGGAAGGAGTGGTAGATGTTTTGAAGTCAGAGATGTAAGCAGGAGGAAGGGCCATTCTGAGCAGAGAAAACAGAATATGTAAAGAGAGCATCTATCTGAGCTGGGAGCAAAGCCACAGACCCCTTACCTGCCCTGGGGCTGCATTGACATTACAGATTTTTCCTTGGCCCACAGGAAACCTGTGCCGCTGTACAGGCTACAGACCCATCCTCCAGGGCTTCCGGACCTTCGCCAAGGTATGTGGGGGCCCCAGGACAGCAGTGGCCCTGCTCCTGAGGCAGCAACACTCAGGGATCACAGTTGGGAGGGATGCCAAGGGCCTCTATGTTACAGAGAAGAAAGATAAGATGGCCAGTGATCAAGTCCTCCTGCTGCAGGTGCCTGGCGTGAGCGTTGGACTCTGCCATTCTTATTCTGGGATGTCGGGGGACGTTCTCATCAATAGCATGGAGACTTTCCTTCGAGGGACGTCCTGGACAGCTGGTTCCTAGAAGAAACACACTGCCCAAGAGTTAACTTCCTGCAGGGCATCCGGGCTTGGCAGCCTTCCTGAGCGAGACAGACACACTCAGCCCATGGCACAGGTGCTGAACCTGGCATTTAACAGCAAACCAGCCTGACTCAGCACTCACCTCCCTCTTTTTTTCCTGTCTTGGTTGCTTTCTGCAGTTGGCACTCCCCTGGGTTTATGAAACTGGTAATTAGATCTCCAGACAGTTTGTGAACCCCTGCACCGTTCATAGAACTCTAAGTGAGAAACCACAGCTGGGGTGCATGGGCATTGGTTACATAACACAGACACACACCTGCCATCTGGGAAGGAGGGCAGAGGGCTGGCTTCATCTGCCCAGATTTTACCTGGTTCCCCAGGTGGGTCAAGTTGATCCTGACTCCAACCAAACTGTCACATCTCAATTTGATTCTGGGTTGACGGGAGAGTCACAGCCTCCCATGCCTTTTACTGACCTTTAGAGTTGGGTACAGTGCGAAAGGGGTATTGTGTCCAAATAGTCCAAAAGGGTGGAGGTGGAGATGGGGCTTCTAAGGATGGAAAACACCACACCCTGGTAAATGCTGTTGGTGAGGAGGGACCAGAAAGTATGGATTTAAATGAAAGTGACTGAAAGTTTAGATTTAGTGTCTGCAAACCTGGGTTCAAGTGCCGTCCCATCACTTCATTGATGGATGACCTTGAGCAAATTTCCTTGTTTCTAAAATGGAGATTATAATAATACCTACCTTACAGTGTTTGTGGGAAGTATTTCTTGTAAAGCCCTTAGAACAACACCTGGCACAGCTGAAATAAATGGCAGCATAAATTATGGTGCTGGTATATCTCTTCCGTTATGCAATATTTGCTTAGGCTTCCCTGAGAGCCAGGAATTGTTCACCTTGTCCATGTATTTATTTCATAGGCGGCTTCTCAGAGATACAGTCTAACCAGCCCTGCTAGAGTCTCAAAAGAGAAGGGCTTTTGAGTGTAGCTGACGGTTATGCTCCTTCCGAGCGTCAGAGTTTAGCTCAGTCAAATGGTCCCTGAGTCCAGTGTGTGGCAGCACCTCCCACACTGTGGCTGCCTGGCATGCAGAGCACAGCTGGGTGCTCTCAGCAGCCAAAGTGACTGGCACCCAGTGTGTGCGCAGAAGCTCATGCATGTTACTCACTGGGGGCCCTCAAGGCCTTTATTCAGAGCCTTTTAACTCTTACTTTACGCACAGTTCTAACAAACTCAATTGTCTAGTTTTCATGTCCGTAGCACACACTAGAGAAGGGTGAGGAGGGTCTGCTAAGGGGAGGCGGCCTGTTCACAGCAAGAAAGGACAACAGCCATCGAGCAGCAAGGAAGGAAACGCACAAGCCCTGTAGTTTTTGCCATCGGAGAAAAGTGGAAATCTCTCCAGGGAAAAACCCAGCCTTCTCCAACCTCTGTCAGCCTTGAGGGCGGTGACACATTATTGCACATCCCAATAACTTATGTCATGAACCTATCAGTGAATTATCAAGAAAAAAGATTCATGTAAGAATGTGCTGGTACTTTAATTATCTGGAAAATATGCATCCATCCCCACAAGGACTGGGCGAGTGAGGCTGTCGTCTTACTGTATGCAGGGCCTGGTAATCCCTTCACGTTACTCCCTCTCCAGAAAGAGGGATGGGAAGAGGCACTATAGGAGCCTCTCTCTCTTCCTTTCCGTCCAGATACAGAGGCAGAGGTCAAGGTGGTGGTGGGGAGGTCCTGAATAGATAGAGCAGCTCCAAAGGTCAGGCAGTGAATGCAGGAGGGGTCTGCCCGCAGGGCAGCATGTTCAGGGGCTGCAGCAAGTCTGACAGAGCTTTCAGGTTCTCAAAGGCCACACCTTCGGCCTCCTTGGCCCTCTGAGAACTTCCTTGGGAAAACCGGTGGGCTGTGACTCACTCTTTGGGAACTGTCAGCATGCATGGTGTGTCCCGTGATTCCTGTCTGAAAGGGCCATCCCCAGCCTCCTCCCCCAGGATCTGACTGCCCCGGAAATGTGTCTGGGTCTGTGCCTGAGAGTTTTCCCCACTTTTGCCTCTTGGCACAACCCTACGATTCTGTAGTTCTTCTGAGGCCCTGAGCTGAGACTCCTGCCTCCTTGGGGCAGATCAGGCAGATGGACACACCCTTTCCCCACCTTCAGTGCATTGGTTCTAGGAGGTAGCAGTCGGGGCTCTATTCCGTGCTCTGTCACTGGCACCCCAAGAGGTCCTGAGCGAGTCCTTTCTCCGTAGGCAATGGGTCATCAGACCTGTACCCTTCCTCCAGATCAGGCCCACAGTGAGGAATGGAGGGTGAGCTTTCTGGCAAGAAGTGCCGAAAAAGTGCCATCAGGCACAGGGGCTGGCCTCATCTCTGGGCCCAGATCTGGTCTTGGACCCCTTTAGCAGGAGTCCCACAAAGACCCCAGCCTGGGAGGCGCCCAGGCATTCCCCGTAGACCTCGACTGGTCTAGAAATGGAGGCTCTTGAGTGCTGAGAAAACTGAAGGGGATTTCTCTTGTGGGGGCTTCCTCAGGAAGTGGTACTGAAGAGGGAAAGGGCGCACAAAGAGGTGCTTTGGTAAAATAAGATCTAGCTTTTACAGACAAAGTTTCTTAAAATTGAATTTCCCTGCAGCTTCCAGGAGAGGCCTGTTTGTTTATTCTCACATTATCTCATCTATATTAATTAAGTGAGAGAAAGTAGTTAAAGCAGAGGCCTTACCTGTAAGCAGAGGTGAGTGGGAGGGGGCAGAGGTAGCTGCTGTTCCCCTTGGTGCAGGGACAGGTGTCACACCCTGATTTCATCTGATAGTAATAATCTCGGTTCTCTGGCTTCTGTGAGAACTCTTTGCAGATATCTCTGTGTGAGTGTTGGTCATCTCTCTAGGATGGTGGATGCTGTGGAGGAAATGAGAACAACCCAAACTGCTGCATGAACCAGAATAACCACAAGGTAGGTGGGTCCTTCTCTGCCCAGAAGCCTGGGGGCCCACCTCAGATTAAAGCAGCGGGTGGGCCCCCTCCACACTCTGGGCAGTGGGGGCTGGGAGAGGAACTGGTTAGGCCAGACCACGAGGGCAGTGAGTGTGCACGTTAGCCCTGGGTCCTCTGGCAAGACCTCCTTGTCCTTGCTTCCCAGGAGCTACCTGCCCTTCCATCAGCCTGCTGGGGGCTGTGGCCGAGCTCACCTGGACAAAGGGCTGGGCTGGTCCTATGGGGCATTTTAAAGGAAGGGACGGCATACCACTCATATGTTCCCTTCTCCAGCAGGTCACTCTCTCGCCGTCTTTATTCAACCCCGAGGAGTTCATGCCCCTGGACCCCACCCAGGAGCCCATCTTCCCCCCAGAGTTGCTGGTAGGTGATGCCCCTGGAGCTCCTTGGAGACCTGCTTTATTTCATTTCTGCTGGGACCTTTGGGTCCTCCTTGTCCTGTAGATTTCAGCCTGAGTTTCCCTTCCTTTCTCAGAGCCTGTGCCACATTCTCCCACAGGGACCCACCCTCCTCTCCTCACACGTGACACTCTGAGGACAGGCAGTGGGTCTCTCTGGTACACCATGTCCAGCAACAGGAGCTCCAGGAGGATTTGCTGACCTCCTGGCTAAATCTAATGTATAACCCTCAAGCAACCCACTCTCCTCTCTGTAAGCAGTCCATTTTTTAAGCAAATAAACAAACAAACAAGCAAAGAGAGCTGTGTTCAAAGGACACTGACAAAAAATAAGCCACTCAGAGCTTTTCAAGTGTAGATTTCTCAGGCGCTGGTGCGCACACACAGACTGCTTTCAGTGGGCCAGAGAGAGTGGCTTTGCAGCAGGCTGCTGGAATATCTTTCTCTGGATTGTGGAACCTTGGAAAAACCGACACTTTGGCTCGGGGAGGTGGGGGTTGTCTCCTAGTCCTGCATCACCATTCGTGCACTAGACCCAGCCCTCCACTGTATTCCCTTCTGACACCCCTTCTTTCCTGCCTTGCGTCTCCTCTCGCACCTCCTGGAAACAGTGTGGGACAGGTCAAGTCACCTTGTGGCAGGTGACCTTTGGCAGGTCCCATAACCTTGAGTCTCAGGCTCATCCTTCGCCTGTAAAAGATGCAGCTAACGGTGCCCCCTTCACTGAGGCCTTCTAAAGACTAAGTGAAATGACATCTATAAAACAGCTGCAGCGTACTTCCTGCTGCCATGCACAGTGTTTCCCGGTGCTTCTGCCCTGACGTGCATTTTCATCCTGAATTCAGTATTAAACAAGTCAGTGGCAGAGTTGATCCCGTGGCAAACTCAGAGCAGCAGCTCTGGGAACGGCAGTGGGAAGGCGGAGGCAGCACAGTAAGAAAATGACCTCTTCCAGAGGCTGAAAGACATTCCGCAGAAGCAGCTGCGCTTTGAAGGGGAGCGTGTGACCTGGATCCAGGCCTCGACCCTGAAGGAGCTGCTGGACCTCAAAGCGCAGCACCCCGAGGCCAAGCTGGTGGTGGGGAACACGGAGATCGGTAAGGGCCCGTCTGCCCGGTTCTGCCCTGGCAGCTGAGTCCTCAGAAAATGGACTTCTCCTCCTCTGTCTCCTCTTCCCCATTTCATATGTGGAGGTAGCAATACCCCCTCAAATGGTTGTTCTGAGTCCTAACCGAGACCCTTGCTGGCTGTTCTCCATAAACCTTTCAGAGAGCCAGCCATGGGCCAGGTCCTCCGGGAGAGCTGGTGTCTCCAGGTCACCTGGACAAGACTCCTTCCCTGAGTGTCTTCCAGCCTGAGGAAGGAGGAGGCCATGTAGGTCAAAGGTCTGGGCTGGTGCCTGACAGACACTGGGGTTCCATAAATGTCACTCCCTTGCCTGTCCCCCTTTTTCTGGGGGTGGTGTGGTAAGGCAGGGGACTTGTGGCTGTGCTCATGTTGCCTGTGACCATGGCCACCTGCTCTGTGGTGCCACCAGCTGTGACATGAGGCCCACGATATGTGAGGAGTCGAGGAGACTCAAGATGATGGCTCTCGGCCCTGGTGCTTGAAGACACAGGAGCAGAGGTGCCCAGGTCCCTGCTAATCTCCATCCATTTCTAAACCCAGCTTGGCCAGTTTCCACTTGGCTGGGCCCCAAAACAACTGAGGATCCAAGGGAAGAATCGTAGCACAGCCGAGGTCTGCCACAGAGGACCCCTGGTCTGAGGGGACTTGACATGCTTTTAAGCAGCCAAGTCTAGCTTGTGGGGGGTCTCCAGGCTCTGGCTCTGGAAGGAGCCCCTGAGCTCTGGGTTCTGGTTGGATCTGCAGCCACAGACAGGAGGGCCTGACTCAGGTCCATGCTAGCAGAGTGCAGAGCTGGGCCCCTTGGTGAGCTCAGGTGCAGTACAGAGTCCCCTTCTGCAGTGTGACACATTGGGATGGCAGAGTGGCCTGTGAGATGTGCCTCAGGTGATGTGATCATGCTGATCAGCGTGGCCATGGCCCGAGGGCCCAAGGTAGCATGAGTCAAGGCGGAGAATGACCAGCTGGAAGAATCTTTGCGGTCCTTTGATGTATGACATGTTCCTTGCCATGAGTCACACGATGTCTGGACCCAGTTAGATTCCAAGGGAAAGGAATTCACAAAGATATTATAAACTCCAAGGTAGAAATATTTTCTTGAGACCACTCCACAGCTGCTCCCACTCCCTGCTTCTGCACACCCCCACGGGGTACCCACCTACAGCCCTGATGTCAGGGAAAGCTGGCGTAGAGAGACCCTTATCAGGATGGGCCATTCACTGCCTCCATCTGTAGTCTTTATCCTATGAGCTAATATTCAAACAGGCCAGACTCCTCAGAGCCGGGCCACCCTTCAGAGACCCTCAACGGCACGGCAGGAGAGAAGGTGGAGACAAGGCAGACGTTTCTTTCCTAACTCTTCCATCTATAGCCCTGTGGCGGGGCTGGGAGCGGCGCTGTGCTCATGGGTCTGAGGAACAGAGCACGTCTGTTCACAGGGGTTTCTAACTTCTTTTGCTGGAAGGACAGAAACTGGACACAGGCATGCGGTCCCCCCAAGCCATGCACCTTAAGAACTCAGACAGCTATCAGGGGCTGGGAGGCAGATATGAAGTTATCTCTTTCAGTCAATTTTCCATTTTTGTCCGAATGTTAGACTTTCATGTTATTATTATTTTTATATCCCAACTCTAATAATTGCTCCAGTGCTGAAATGTGCCCACTCTAGCTGTGTAATGTGGGCAAAAAACAACCGCCCTGTGCCTCAGTTTCTTCATCTATAAACAGAGGAAATGACAGTATTTCACAGGGTTATTGTTAAAGTTAAATGAATTAAAATATATGAAGTGCTTAGAAGGGTTCCTGACTTATTTTAATGCCCTGTGTTTTCTGATATTGTTATTAAACACACACATACACTCATGCACACACAGAAACACATGAATTCAGGTTTGTCCAGTTTGAATGCTGGTGGGATTTTTTTGAGAGGGAAAGACATCGCTTTCAGGCTGAGAGTGTGGAAACTGCATTTAATCCCACGTCTCATCCCCTGCACCCCCAATCCCCAGACATCCTCAGAGTACGTTACAATTGTGAATATGCCCTCCATCCTGTGTATAGTGGTGGCAAACAAATGAACTGGGACCTATAACTTGAGGCTTCTCATTTCTCTCGAGGCATTGAGATGAAGTTTAAGAATCAGCTGTTTCCTGTGATCATCTGCCCAGCCTGGATCCCCGAGCTGAATTCAGTGGAGCATGGACCGGAGGGTAAGGGGAGGTTCTCCTGAGCCCACAGAGGGGCTGGGGTGCAGGAGGTGGGTCCCATGGTGGGTGGTGGGTACTGGGAAAGCCTCCCCTCTGGCTCTCACTGCTTCCTGCCTTTTCTGGAGCCACCCTGCACACGGGAATCAGGCACCCGTCCCTGCCTTCCTCCCCTGAGCATCTGTGAAGGGGTGCGAGTGGGCAAGGGGCTTGAGATTTTCAACAGTTGTTCTCAATCCTAGCTACACATTAGAATCGCTCATGGCAGTTGGGAGTATGTGGGAGGGGTTCTTGGGTGCTTTTTTAAAAAATGCCAGGATTCACCCTCAGAGATCTGCTTTATTGAGTTGAGAACCACTGATTTAGAGAAAAGAACATTCTGGTTGTAGGATCAACAGGCCTGGGGTTGAGTCCTGGCCTTTTTATTAGTTGTATGGCATTGGACAGGTCACTTGGCCTCTCTGGGCCTTAATTTCTTCATCCATATAAGGATGTGAGTCCTGGTTCAGCCTTCCTTGGGTTGCTGTGAAGCTTCATAGGGGCTGTGTGTGGAAGGGCTTTCCCAGCTGTGATGGGGATAGCTGTTACCCTGAGCATGTGTTCCCAGGTATCTCTTTTGGAGCCGCTTGCCGCTTGAGCTGCGTGGAAAAGACCCTGCTTGATGCAGTTGCTAAGCTTCCTGCCCACAAAGTAGAGGTGTTCAGAGGCGTCCTGGAGCAGCTGCGCTGGTTTGCCGGGAAGCAAGTCAAGTCTGTGGCTGTGAGTCCCTCTTTGGGGGCCCAGGATAGGCATTTTCATCTGCATGCAGGGGTTGCTGGTCTGACTTCTGCTGCAGAACCCATGGGCCTCCAACTTTAGCGCTTAGGATTGCCTGGGGTGCTTGTTAAAAATGCAGATTCCTGGATCCAATCCTCAGAGATTCTGCCAGCAGGTCTGGGATGGAGCCTAGGGAGCAGATGTTTACCAAACCCCACAGGTGCTTCTGATGAGGTGGCCTGCGGGCCATTCTGGGAAGCTCTCCAGCTGTGACTCAGTCTTTACTCCTGAGGCCTGTCCCTTCTTCCTGAACTTGACTGAGGCTGCCAGCAGGTGGATGAGAGCTAAGTTAGGGAGAAGCCAAAACAGGGCAGGGGACTGCCTTTCAGAGTCCGGGGGAGAACCAGAGATAGACCCCCTGAGAGAAGGGAGGGGCACAACTGTTGACTGTTCTCAATCAGCCTTCAGACCAGTCCTCAAATTCCCAGTTTGCAAATGGGCTCACACACCTGGTGCTGAGTCTCACAACCACTGATAGTGTCAGAAGGAAAGCTGGCCCTTCCATTCCAATTTGTTGTTGTTTTAAATTAGAACAAAAAAACAAAGCAAAACAGGCCCCTCTCATCCCCTCACCCCACCCCACGCACCTGCCTCTTCCGAGTATGGATGAGGAGACATAAACCCAGGAAGCTCTACTGAGTCCCCCAGCTCCGATGTAATCTGCTGCCAGGAAGGATGTTTTTTTTCCTGGAGCAAGTGGTTTTCTTCCTGTTTCCTAATTATGGGAACCCTGTGTCTGATACTCCTTATATTCTTTGCCAAGGAAGCTCAGTGAGAACAAATTGTTCATCTTTAAGGCTTCCTCCTCTTTTTCCTTGATCTTTATCTTTCATTTCTCTTTTACTAACTCTCTATGTCCTCTGTGATAAACCACCTCAACCCTTTCAGAAAAAGTCTGGGTGAAATCAATCAAGCAAACAAATGTAAAAGGGCTGACCCTTGTTTACCAATGGGTAAATTTCAGAGCTGGGACCCAGTCCCAGGTGTTGGTTTTGTGCATGCCTAAATGCCCACGTTCTCACCGTGCTGATCCTGTGTCTGCAGGGGTAGGAGGACCTCAGAGCTCTCCCTTCAGTAGGTGTCCCCCACCTTCAGTGTGTCCGGGAGCCGGCTGTGTGAGCAGGAGTTTCCCGGGGCAGGCTCTCACGCACTCTCTGCTTGTCCTAGTCCATTGGAGGGAACATCATCACCGCCAGCCCCATCTCCGACCTCAACCCTGTGTTCATGGCCAGTGGGACCAAGCTGACCATCGTGTCCAGAGGTGAGCTGCCTCATGCAGAGGTCAGGAAAGAGGGCCTGATGGGGGAAGCGGGTGGAGTCTCACTTTCTGGGGAAATAGAGCCCGAGGCTCATTGATGCAGCTTCCCCTAAGTTTGGATCTCTGGCAACTGCAAGGGAGATGCACAGAGCTTGGGGGCCAGGAGAGCTGGACCATCACTTTACTAAGAATTCACAGCAGGACCTGTCATCCTTACTTAGTGGTGCGCTGGGGCCAGAGTACACATGCCACTCACCACAGCTGATTGCTGCATTTTCAAGGACTTTGAGCATTTGTTAAACATGGCCATTATTAACAATTATACTATATAAACTTACAATGAAATAAATTATATTAAAAACAAAAGTAATGAATACTCAGAATTCACCACTTCCTGATTATTTTACTTCATTTTACCATTGTCTATGCCCTTGAGGTGGTTTTCCATTCATTATATTTGTGGAGTGGAGATGCTACATAGTGGGGTGCTCCTGTGCATCTTTCCCTGTTGGAGGCTCCCCAAGACCACCTCCAGGTTTGATGACTCTAAAGAGGTCAAGGAGGACTCACAGGACTCAGCATGGAGTCCTACTTATGGCTATGACATTCCAGCAGGAGGATACAAAGCAAAATCAGCAAAAGTAAAAGACGCATGGCACGAAGTCTGGAGGAAACCAGGCACTGGCTTCCAGAGCCTCCTCCCAGTGGAGTCACACAGGACATGCTCCGTTTCCCCAGTCTTAAGTCAAGCTGTGACAACACATGTGAAGGGTTGTCCACCAGGGATGCTCATTAGAGACTCAGCACCCAGGGCTTTTCCTGGGGACCAGTCGCGAAGCTCTGCCTGGCACGTACCAGAAGCCCAGACTCCCAGAAGGAAAGCAAGATGTTCAGCATAAACCATTTGTACAAACACATTAGGCACAGTGAGCCATTCTTATCAGGGAATGGTGGGAGCGCTCCTGAAATCCAAATTCCCAGAGGACAGCCAACAGCCAACCTTGTTAGCAGGCCTTTTAGAGGATAGCAGGTCTGCTGTGTCAACTCTTTGCCACCCTCTTTCTAACTTCATATTTAGTGATGTAGCTCTGACAACTTGACATTGGCTGTGGTAGGAGTATTTATACCACAGAAAATGAATCAGGGTTTTTTCTCAAAGAACTGATAGTTAAACAGTCAGCAGCACACTGTTGCTTAAGGATTTCAGATGGAGCACCTTGGTCCCCATTGTGCTAGCCACTCCCTCTGCCTGTGGGCATCAGACACCAGGATGGAGAGTTTGGCTGGTGAGCTGTTTTATGCTTCCTCACATTGGTCCCTCTTTTTCTTGCCTCTGGACAGGCACCAGGAGAACGATTCCAATGGATCACACCTTCTTCCACGGCTACAGAAAGACCCTCCTAGGTCCAGAGGAGATACTGCTTTCCATTGAGATCCCCTATAGCAGGAAGGTAAGATGCTGTCTGAAGCATCTTGAATCACTCCTACTCCTGCCACGCTCCAGACAGGGAGACCAGAATTTGCCGCAGGGACCAAACTTAGCATCTCTCAGCTTTAACATTGATGTTCTTGTCTCTGAACCTTGCCTTTAGCCAACCATATTCCTCTCTGGACAATGAGGAGTTTCAGGGTAGGAGGCACAGGGCATAGACTAGGAAACCAGACAGGTAGATGTGTGATCCTGAGTGAGTCATTTGACTTTCTGATTCCCAATTTCCTCTGTAAAATGGATCCAATAAATGTTACTGACTGTGCAGGTTACTGAGAGGACTGAAAAGAAATAATTCAAATGGTTCCTGACAGATGTCTGGGAGCTGGTGGAGACTACCAGCTGGTAGCTAGCAACACAGTTCCAGGAATACATCCAGCTGTCCCTGTCCTAGGTTTCATATGATGAAGTGTGGGGTTTGCATGCTGAGTGGAGAAGCTACCTGTGAGTCGGGTCCTCACATGCTGACCTTGGGCTTGGCGAGGTGTTTTTTTTTCATGGACCTCACCCCAGGTTAGCTCAGATGGATTTCTGCTTCACGAGCAGGTGTTCTGGTTTGTTGGGGCAGGTCTGGGTGCCTCTGGCTGCCTTGCTCTTGTTCCCCAGGGCCTGTGGCATCTTGACCTGGTGTGATTTTGTCCCACACTTTCTGCAATGGGCCTTTTAGAAAAGTGATCTGTGAGAGTCCAGGAGCCAGCGGTAAAGGAGAGCACTAAGGGCTTACTGTAGGCAGTTCTTTAGTGGATGTTACAAGACATGTTTTGCCCTTGCTGACTTTGACATCCTTAACAAGAGTTCTGATTCAATTAGAGCAGTTTTGTCCCTGAGGTCGTGTCTTAATGATTTTCCAGCTTATCCTTATAAACAATTTTGAATAGTGATTCCCAGAGTTTTTGTATTTCACCAATCAGTAATTTTTTAAAATTAGAAGGTGGGGAAAGGAGGAGGAAATGGGCATAGCACTGCCCAGTTTTTATCTTGCCAGGTGGGGCATTAACAAAAAACATTTCATAAATGGGAGGAGATTTTAATACCCAGAATTAGGAAGGTTTTCTCAAGAAAGAACAGCTGATGACCTGATGATGACATTGCATGAACCCCGGGGTAAATTATCACCATGGACTGGCACAGTCCGGAAGGCAGCAGCTGGAACCTCTATTCCAGAACTGAGTTCAAGTTCTGGGCTCGTTGCCCTGGGACCATGTTAGACACTGGGAATCTGGACGAGCTTTACCATCAGACGGGGTCTCTATGGCTTCTTCAACAAAAGCCCAAGGCCATTTTGGACTTCAACAATGGGGCTCCTTGTTTCTGCAATAAACCTTTCCTTAAACTTCCCACCTTGGAAGTTAATCAGAACTTGTGGTTCCAGGAGAAGTTCAAACCTCAAAGCAGAACCTGACACAGAAGGATCTTACCTGGAAAGCAACTCACATTCTCCTGTCCCCAGAGACAGAGCCTGGCTTAAACCCAGAGGAATTGTATGTTCAAAGCACAAAGGCAGCTATTGCCTCATACAGCAAGTCTTTCTTTCAGGAAACAAGATTTCTAACTGTAGTCAGGTGAGAGAGACAAGTCAGGGAGAGCATCTGTGGAGGCCGAAAGCTGAAGCTGTGTTTCAAACACCCTTTGGCATCTCAATGTCTCTGCTTGAGAGGCGGTCAGGCCAACACAGGCTTCAGCACAGCCCTGGGGGAGGCCAGGTGGACTACGACACTGGGCACCAGAATGGGGAAGACGTAGGGGGCCGAGTAGGGCTCTGAGGAGCCTTCATGGAGGCACCTTTCCTCCTCCAGCTGTTGGGCTGAGAGCACCCAGTTCTCCTGTGTCTCTGACTTTACATTTTCCTGGCTGACGGGGAAATCTTGGCCTGTTCCCAGCTTCTGGGAATGTTATCTGGAACTTCTGGAAAGGCGGTAGTTAGGCCTCGATCTTTGATCCTTGTCACCAGCTCCTTGCTGCTCTGTGATGGTCTGACCTCCTCACCTCACCCGTATCCCTGCTTCAGGCCCTCTGTGTACAGCCCTTGCAAAACCAGGTGGGAAACTGGTACTTTTCTGTTATTTTTAGGGTGAGTTTTTCTCAGCATTCAAGCAGGCCTCTCGGAGAGAAGATGACATAGCCAAGGTGACCTGTGGCATGAGAGTCCTGTTCCAGCCTGGAACCACACAAGTAAAGGAGCTGGCCCTTTGCTACGGTGGAATGGCGGACAGAACCATCTCAGCCCTCAAGACCACGCGGAAGCAGCTGTCAAAGTAAGAGCTGACGGCAAAAGGAAATTGCTGCTGCTGCCGCCGCCAACATTACCACTGTGACTCTAAGAGTGTTACCATCACTGCTGCTGCTGCTGCCATGGCTGCTCCTGTACTGGTGTGGCTGACTACTGCTGCCACTCGCAGCATTACCGCTGGCAGCATTGGCTGCCGTGCTACTACTGGCATGGCTACTGCTGCTCCTACTAATGCTGTTACTGCTTCCTGCTGCAGCTACAACTCCTGTTACTACTGCTACCGCTGCTGTGGCTGCTACCGCTGAAGCTACTGCTGCTCGTTATTTCTGCTGCTGTCACTACTGTTCCGCTGTTGCCGCCACTGCTGTCCCTACTGCTGCCACGACTTTGACTAATGTTACTGTTGTGGCTCCGGCTACTGTTACAGTTGCTACTACGAGCGCTCTCTCTCCTACTACCAATGCTATTACTGCTGCTGTTCCTGGCGTTCCTGCCACGGGTGTTGCCGCCGCGCTGCTGTTACCGCTGCTGTTATGAATGCTATTACTGTTGCTGCTGTTGCTACTGTTACCGCGGCCACCACTGCTACCAGTGCACCTAGTGCTGCTGCTGCCCGTTGCTCCTGACTGCACCACCGCTGCTGCTGCTGCCACTAACAGTGCTGCTGGGGCTGCTGTTCCTACCGTTATTCCTGGTGCTTCTCCCACTGCTTTACGACTTCTGCTTCTACAATTACTGTAGCTTCCACGACCACCACTGTTACTGCTTCTGTCGCTGCTAGTACTCCTACTACTAGTGTTGTTGTTGCTGCTGCTGCCACTATTGCTGTTCCTGCTGGTATGTTACTACTATGGCCATTTTATGGCGACAGTGGTACCAGGCACTTTTCTGGCAGCATCCAATGAAATCCTTGCAATAACCACATGGATCAAGTTTAGCTTTGGAGTTTGGCTCCTTGGTTCCAATCCCTGGCTCCAGCAGTTCCCAGATGGGTCGTATAAGTCAAGTCACTTCATCTTCCCATGCCTCAGCTTTCTCATTGGTAAAAGGAGTATAAATTTCCCCATGCTATAACTTCTAATTTAAATTAAAAGTGATGTTTTATATAAAGCACTTGGGACATTGCCTAGTACATTTTAAGAACTCAACAGATTTAGCTGTTATTATTTTTGTGGCCTTCTAAAAAATTGTATCTATTTTTAAAGTTGAGGATACAGAGGCTCAAGGAGGTTAAGTAACTTGCCTAAAGTCTCATATATAAGTATTAGAGCCAAATTTTGAACCGAGGTTCATGTGACTCCAAGGCCCTGTGCAAACCACTGGACACAGGTGATTCTGGGAGCTGGATGGGAGCACTCTTCCATGGCCTGCTCTCTGGCAGGTTCTGGAATGAGAAGTTGCTGCAGGATGTGTGTACAGGCCTGGCAGAGGAGATGTCCTTGTCCCCAGATGCCCCAGGTGGCATGGTTGAGTTCCGGCGCACCCTCACTCTCAGCTTCTTCTTCAAGTTCTACCTGACAGTGCTTCAGAATCTGGGCAAAGAGGACTTGGATGATGTGAGTATGGGGGCCTGGGTGAGGCAGAGACTCCCTGAAGCACTTGTGTTTAGGAATCTGGGAAGCTGGCCTGAGTGGGAGAGTGTGGTGGACCAGGTGGTAAATGCTCCTCTCCTCTGGACGTCTAAGGGCAGAGGAGCAGGGAGCAGGGACACAGCCTAGGGAGCCACATAGAGATGGGAGATAACTGGGTGGCTGAGAGGCAGAGCACTGTGCTGAGGGCTGGAGATGTGGGTTCTTGTCCTGGTTGTTTCATTACCTCAGATGAGAACTTGAATAGATCACAACTCTTCGTAAGTCTCAGCTGTAAACTTGGGGGGGGGGGCGGGTAGACCAGATGACCCTTCCAGCTGTGTAGCTGATATAACTGTGGTTGTGCAGTTAGAATTGGAATGCAGTGTGATGAAAATATAAGGTGGGGCTGCTACAGCTGGGGGGATGTGGTCATTGTAAGGATGTGCATTCAGGAGAGACTGCTGGCTGAGGTGGAGTCCAGCTCTGGAGATTGGTTCACTAGCAAACATTTATTTTGCACCTTTTACAATGTAAGATTGCACTAGGCATTGGGTGGAGGGGGGTAGCCTAGTGTGGGAGAGAATGGGGTCAGTAAAGGCCAGTCTGATGTGACAACTGAGAAGATGAAGTATGGGGGCAGGGACCACAAAGGAGAGAAGGCTTCATAGCTGTGGGGACAGCAGAGTGAGGCCCCTCTTTTGAAAACATTCGTAATACTTGATACTCTCTCAGCTTATATAAGTAACAAACTTGTGGAAAACTTTAGAAATACAGAAATGTATAGAGAAAAAATTAAAATTACTCTCAGATCCTAGAGAAAACCACTGCTGATGTTTTTGCTTATTCCTCTTATCTTTTTTCTACACTTATTTGCCCAGCTGTCATCCTGTTTGTCTGCTCCATCTCACTCTCTCTTCTATCTGTCCTTCCATCCGTCTGTCTGTCTACCTATCATCTCCCTATCTTTTGATCTGGATATAACATTTTCTAAACAGATTTTGGGTCATGTTACATAGAGAGTTTCACGTCCCCCTTAATTCTGTTGAGATTATATTGTAAACATATCCCAAATCATTAAATATGTCCCACAGAACTGAGGAGAAAAAGGACGACTCTTCCAGGAAGGCTGGGGGAGGAGGATATTCCTAACGGAGAGCGCAGCATGCGTACATGCAGGAAGGAGGGAAACCTTGGTTCGGAGTGTCGGAGGAAGTAGGAATCATTTGTTACACAGGGTGTGGAGGTGGTGGAAGAGACACTGCCAGAGCCCACATTTGGATGTCGAGTTTGATCCAGCCAGTACTGGAAGGAGTGTAAACAAGGAGATGAGAAAGTTGTTACTACTGGGGGACCATCAAGGATGGGATCAGTGATAGAAACAGTCCTGATCACCTGTTATCTTGTCTCCACAGACGTGTGGTAAACTGGACCCCACCTATGCCAGCGCCACCTTACTCTTTCATAAAGACCCTCCTGCCAATGTCCAGCTCTTCCAAGTGAGTATAGACAGTATACATCTAGGATCAGGGACCCTCACAGGACACCTCAGATGATGCTGATCATTGGTGATGACCATCTCACATTGTATGTGGGTGCTTAAAGCTCCTTACTGTTGTGCATACATATCTGAAGAAAATGGGAATTATGTTAATGCCGATGAAACTATTTCCTCACTGGCTCACCTAAATTTCTCTCTTTGGATTACTCTCATCTTCACCTCCTTCTTAAAGAAAAAAACTTTTTTTTTTTTCCATTTTGTCTTTTCTGGTTCCTCTGTGGGACTGATGATGTGTAAAACCAGGAGTTCTCTTGAACATGTAAACAAAACAAAACAAAACAAATTTCTATCAACAGGAACTTTTTGAGAGTACTTAGGTAAAGTGTTAGCTTTTCCTATAAACATTTTGGATTTTCTGGGCCATGTAGTCTCTGCTGCTATTTCTCAGCTATATCATTATAGCACAAAAGGGGCCAGAGGCAATACACAAATGAATGCGTGGGGCTATGTACCAATAAAACTTTATTTATAAAAACAGGGAATGGGCCAGGTTTGGCCCATGGTCCACAATCTGTAGACCCTTGCTCTAGAGTGTAATGGTCCAAAGCATGAACCCTGGGCCTAATGACCAGGACGTGAATCTAACCTCTGCCATTATATGACAATGTAACCTTGGACAAGTTACTTCCTTTCTGTGTGTCTTGGGTAAGTTAATTATGCCCAGATGCAAGTATGGGTACTTACGGCCCCTGTTTTACAGCATGGGTTAGTAAAAGTAAATAGCTTAAATGGTTCCTGGCATACAGTAAACACTCAATAAATACTAACCATCATTATTATTACTTTGAAAAAAACACATAAAACAGCATTTTATTATAAACTGAATACATTTTAGAACATTTTGAGAAATATAAAAAAGTATAAAGAAGAAAATAAAAATCATCCCAAATCCCACCTCTAAGAGAACATCATTACGTTTATTTACTTCCTTCCATTTTTTTCCTATCCATATATAGACAAGTTTCTACTGTATTTATAACATATTTTTTCTACGGAATTTGAAATATTATATATACACATGCACAATGTTGTATGTCCTGTTTTTACACGTACCATGAGCCTTCTTTCCTTCTAATTAAAGTTCTTCAAAAGTATGTTTTAACAGTTGTATGCTATTCCATAGCATGAGCATAGCATAGTTTATTTACCCAATCCTCACCGAATGGACATGTAGGTTCCTTTTTCATTTGTCCGATATACAGTCAGCCCTCTATATCTGTGGATGTGAAATCCGTGGGTATAGAGGGCTGACTGCACTACACCATTTTATATAAGGGACTTGAGCATCCACGGAATTTGGTACCCATGGAAGTGGGATCCTGGAACCAATCCCTGTGGATACCTGTGGATGATTGTATAGTGATTCTGTGACCACTCTTCTCAATGACTTCTTACCTGCCTTTCTGCTTCCTTTGTCCTGTGCCCCCACTGCCTCCTCCATTCTCACTCCTCACATTCACTTGGCCTGAAGCTCTCCATGGTTTCCCTGGGCCTGTAGTGTCCTCTGCAGCTCAGCCTGACTGGTGACCATGTTGTTCCAGGAGGTGCCCAAGGGTCAGTCTGAGGAGGACATGGTGGGCCGGCCCCTGCCCCATCTGGCCGCAGCCATGCAGGCCTCTGGGGAGGCCGTGTACTGTGACGACATCCCTTGCTATGAGAATGAGCTGTTTCTCCGGCTGGTCACCAGCACCCAGGCCCACGCCAAGATCAAGTGAGTGCAGTAAAGACACTCAGGGAGAAGGGCACCAGGAGCACCCTGCCAGGCACAGAGGAATGTGGGAACTCATCTTGAAAGCAGTCTGGAGAGGAGCAGGAGACTTAGGGGCTCACTGGTGCCTGGGAGGGCAGGGGGGATGATATTGGAGAGGTAGGCAGGGCCCAGATCAGGAAGGCCTTAGAGTACTGAATAGGGACATTCCACTTGGCCCACAAAGCAAGGGGGAGCTGCTAAAAGGCCTTTCTTAGATCTGCACTGTGGATATTGGGCTAAACTTCAATGCAGATCTTCAGAAGAACTTGAGTCAGCACTCAAGGGAAGAATGAGGCCTTAGAGTGTGACAGACTTGGCATTGAATCCCTGTGACTGTGCTTAGCAACTGTGACCTTGGCCTGTGTGCTTAAGCTCTCATTTTTTCCCATATGTAATTGGCTATTTTTTGAGAATCAGCAATAGTGTCCATGAAAGACCCAACAGAGAATAGTCACATGTATATTTATTGAATTTTGAGAGCCCAAATGGCAAGAATTATCACCTCTATAATAATAATAGTAATAATAATAATGTATTATTATATGATTGTTACTATATAAGACTCATATCACACTTAATATTTGCTGCAGCCTGGTTTGAAGCATTTTACATGTATTGGCTAATTTATTCCTCATCGTAATCATGTAGGCAGGTCTTATTATTATTCTCATGTTCTAGATGAGGAATCTGGGTGGTACAGCAAGGGCCCTAATGTGCTGATCCTGGTTGGGTATTAGCTGTGATGTGGGCTTGGTTGGAGCTCTCCAGAGTAAATGCCACTCGTGTGATTTGGATACTTGTACTTGGAGACCAGAGCAGGGCATTATACAAGGACCATGGGGGCAGACCTGTCCTATTCATCTTATATCACCTGCAGCACTCAGCACAGTGGCCTCCATATGGTAAGCATTTAATCAACATTTGCAGGATAGGATAGGAGGTAGAAAAGGGAAGAATTAGGGTGGAGGAAAAACTGTCAAAAAGAAGACAGTGTTATCCAATTGGGTGATGGACCTTTTTTGTTTTTTTGAAGATGAAAATTTTCTTCCATGTAAGTTCATGGATCCTTGGATTCTATCAGCAGGCCCTTGAGGGCATAGATCCCTGTTCTAGATGATGGTATCTGTTCTTCCTATGAAGGGATGGATGGTACTGGGTGGGGAACTGCAAGGAGCAAGATTTATAAGATATACAGACACAGCTGAAGATATTTCAGAAATCTCTATTATTCAATCTTCTGGGAAAATTATTGATACATAAGGTGGAAGTGCAGTGTAGTCCAGCATTTTGTCAGGCGACAGGTCTTCTGCTTCAGTTTCCCTCCCTGGCTCCTCACACCGCTCACTCCTGCAGGTCCATAGATATTTCAGAAGCTCAGAAGGTGCCAGGGTTTGTTTGCTTTCTCTCCGCTGATGATATTCCTGGGAGTAACAAAACTGGACTTTTTAATGATGAAACAGTCTTTGCGAAGGATAAGGTATGTCTTGGATTTTTTTTTAAATATGAAGTTAGTGGAATGAGTATTTAAGTTTTAATTTGTGTTCATCCCTCCAAATCTCTAATCTTGAAAAAATTATGCATTTGCACACATTGTGGGCATCATCCAATTAGCCAGTATTTGGACAATCAGTAAAGGAACAGAATATACCTGATAGCACTTTTACTTTTTGCTTAGTGTTTATTTACATATTTAATTGATGGCTGCTGCTTGTCCATAGTATAATACATAGTAGGATGACTCCATGCCAAAGTCGCATTAAAAAAAGCCTAGTGATTGTATTTTAACAGTCAGATTCTTAAGGGTACAATATTAAGCTTCTTTATTAAAAGAAAGTTAAAAAAAAAGTAAAAATGCATTAAAGAAACTAACCAGAATAGAAATTATAATTACAATATCACCACTATGTATATTGATAATTCACTTACATGAAAGTTCATCTATATTAATTGCAATCGTATAGGGAGTTCTGCCAAAAAAGAATTCCAAACATTCAACACAGCTGCTATAAAAATCCATATACTTAAGGATAGTTGTCAGTCATTTTAAAATTCCAATACAGATCACATGGTGCAAATTGGAGGTGGGTAGGTGTTGCTGAAGTACAAATTCACCTTATTGACATACAAGTGAAGGAGAGAATGAGAAACTGTAACCCTGAGACGAGGACTCCAAAAGGAGAGTATCTGATAGAAGACAAATTGCTTTACAAACTTCAAGAGCCTCTAAGACCATTATTAGCATTATGGTTAGTGAGAATCAGACCAGTTCAACAGTCACTGTGCCAATAACTTACCAGATTATGGAAAACAGAATGGAGATTCCTTAAAAAATTAGAAATAGACTTACCATATGATCCAGCAATCCCACTCCTGGGCATATATCCAAAGGAAACTCTAATTCAAAAAGATACATGCACTGTAATGTTCATAGCAGCACTATGTACAATAGCCAAGACATGAAAACAACCTAAATGTCCATTGACAGATGAATAGATGAGGAAGATGTAGTATATACATACAATGGAATACTACTCAGCCATAAAAAATAATAACATAATACCATTTACAGCAACATGGATGGACCTGGAGAGTCATACCAAGTGAAGTAAGCCAGAAAGAGAAAGAAAAATACCATTTGATATCACTTATATGTGGAATCTAAAAAAAAATGACACAAATGAACTTATTTACAAAACAGAAACAGGCTCACAGACATAAAAAACAAATGTATGGTTACCATGGGGAAAGGAGAGGCTGGAGGGATAAAATGGGAGTTTGGGATTTGCAGATACTAATTATTATATATAAAATAGATAAATGCCAAAATCCTACTGTGTAGCACAGGGAACTATATTCAATACCTTGTAATAGCCTATAATGCAAAAGAATATAAAAAGGTATATACACATATATATATATATGTATAAAAAAACTGAATCACTATGCTATATATCAGAAATTAATACAAGACTGTAAACCAATTATACTTCAATAAAAAAGAGGTAATTATCAGAGACAGACATGTTAAGTATTGGTTCTTATTGGATATCAGAAATCTCATATTCCAAAGTGATGTGTTTTTGGTTTATTTTTGTGGAGATGTTGGAAAAAATTATTCCTGAAAGAAATCAACTAAGTTTTTATAGGAATGGAATTTACTAAATGAAAAGAAAACAATAATCATTAATTATTTTACAAATCTAACAATGAAAAATTTGGTTTATGGGTCATTAAGTATGAGCACCAGCAATTAGGAACTACTGCTTTGAAGCATCTAGATGAAATATAAGACATGATTGCTGCCTTTGAGAAGCTTCTAGTATAAATTTGAGAAACAGGAGATAAAAGAGAGTGGGGTGATAGAAAGAAAATAAAACTGGGAATCAGGGCCTAAGATTTAGTCATGGCCTAGTAACAAGCCAATTGTGATCTTGCTGTCCTGGTCTCCATCTCTTCATATGAAGGATGAGGGTGTTGGGGTAAGTCTGAGTTGACAGCTACACCTCATGGTGCCATACCTTCCATTTTGCTCCTCATGACAGACATTGCTAATCAATCACCACATTTTATCCTGGGCAGCTTCTCAATAGGGTGCCAGTACTAAATCATCAGAATCAGCCCTTGAGATGAAGCAAGTTTGTCATCCTGATACTAGTTATCCTATTTCAGTTCTGCTGATTCTAAACACTTATGAAGAAGCACAAAACCTCAAATAGGATAAGAAAATGAAAAGTCTCCAGGACATTCCAAAAAAATTGTCAGGGACTTCCCTTGCTTTTTTGAGCAGTCCAAAATAACTTGCTTCATGAGGAGTGTGTTATGTTCTTGAACAGTCTGGCTCTGCTCCCAGGTCACTTGTGTTGGGCATGTCGTTGGCGCTGTGGTTGCTGACACCCCAGAACATGCACAGAGAGCTGCCCATGGGGTTAAAGTCTCCTATGAAGATCTTCCAGTCATTATCACGATTGAGGTAACTGGGGAATGGGCTGCCTGTGGAGAGGGGTGAGCTACCTGTCCCTGGAGGCACCTTTATTAGGAGCCTCTAGTGGAGATTCAAGCAACAGGTGGGACTAGGTAGGTTTTAAGTCTCCTCCAGCCCTGTGATTGTGTGGTCCCATGGGTCCTTCTTCATCATGATCCTAGACTCAGTCCACTAATGGCCAAGCCAACTTCTTCCTTCCCAATGACAATTCCAACTGTGAGGGATTCTTTGCTTTTCCTCAAGATCCAGGGTTGTCCCTTTGTATCAGAGGGAATGGAGAAATAGGACACCCTGGGCTACAATTGAACTTACTTCAAGTCTATATAAGAAACTGATGGAGATGCCTGTGTGATTTATGCAGGGAGAGAGAGGTTACAATTCCAAGAGCTTCCTTCCCCAGTCAGAAACCACCTTCCACCCCTTGAAAGCCAAGGCACTGAAGCTTCTTTTTAATCTTCAGGATGCTATAAAAAACAACTCCTTTTATGGATCTGAGTTGAAGATCGAGAAAGGAGACCTCAAGAAGGGGTTTTCGGAAGCGGATAACGTTGTTTCAGGTACAGCTGCACCAGGCAGCAGTAGGGGTGGCATGGCCCTAGTTTATGAGTTAAATCTAGCAGCTGTACCTTGGCCCTGGAGCAGGGGAGTGATTTCCTAACAAAGGAGTCTCTCTGAAGTTTGTAACAAAATACTAGACAAGTGGATGAGAAAAGCTTCAGCATCTTAATCTCCACTCTCCTCTCTCTAGACTGGACACACCTAAGTGAGTCTGGAGAGATCATAGTGTGTTGGATTTGGAAGACCATCTAGGGAAGATAAGGGTCACAGACGCCTGATCAGCCTTGGGTCTGCCAGGCCTCCAGCTAGACAGACTCCCAGTCCTCCTCATCTGCCTCGAGGCAGTCCTCACCCACCTTCAGCTAGTGCCCTCTCCTCTCCTCCCCTTCTTCCTCCCCCGCTGTGAGATTAGGTCCAGAGCTCTCACCCCAGGGCAAGGCTGCCAATCAGCCCCCTTTGGGGACTGTTTTCTATATTGGCTTTTGTGCCTTGCTAAGTTACTAGTAAGCCACCACTCCAACTGACCTGATAGCCTGAGCTCTGGAAGATGCTATTTATTTTCAGCTTCTCAATTGCATCTGTTAATCTTTTTTTACTTTTTCCCAAATTTTATAATGATAGTTTAAAAATCTTTGATTTCCACTGGCTGCAGTGAGAAGGGACCTTCACACCTGATGCATTTCAGTGTCGTTCTGGTTTCTTTGTTGGGGTTGCGGGTTCAGCTCCTAGATGGCTATGACTTTGAGACCCTTTCCTACACGAGTTGGGCAACTGAAAGTTTACCTGTGAACAGTTGGCTCCTGCCCAGGGCCCTGGATGAATACATTCTCTCCTTAAGGAAACTCACTGCCTCTGCAGCGTTGGGCTGACTATATGGGAAGTCTTGTTTCTTCCCCAGGTGAGTTGTACATCGGTGGCCAAGAGCACTTCTACCTGGAGACTCACTGCACCGTTGCTGTCCCGAAAGGTGAGGCAGGGGAGATGGAGCTCTTTGTGTCTACACAGAACGCCATGAAGGCCCAGGTAGGTGTCCTGTGAGTCGGCCCAGAGGCCTGGGAAGAGGGAGGTCTAGGCTGGCTCAGGAGAGGATTTGAGGAGCCAGGCTCGGTGACCAAAAAGCTGGTGTCACCGAGCTTGTTATGTAACCATTCTCATCTGTAAAATGGGGCCTGGCAGGGATGCTGTAATGATTAAGTGAACTTTAATACGTGTATAGAGCCTAGAAAAGTTCAGCTTTTATCATTCCAGTGCCATATTGCTCGGGTCAAATCATATCCAGCCTCAGTTTCCTCATCTGTTAAATGAAGGGGTTGTACTAAGTGATAGCCACAGGGACCACTAAATTATCTGCAGTAGCTCACATATTCCCCATGTCCCTGTGGCATGTAATATGACAGTGGTCGCCAGTGTTTTTGACAGCCGGTCTACCCTCATGACCCACCAGTTCCTGCCAAATGGAATCAGTTTTGGCTCTGAAAGTATGCTATGACCAGCTGCTCACCCCTTCAGTTAAAAACAAGAGTCTGAATCCAGTGTGGTGGTTGTGACTGATAAGCACCGGGCCATGGCACCTACCCAGGGGCTGCTGTGGGACAGGAAGGGGATTCTCAAAGCAAGGAGTCTCAGAATTCACAGCAGTACTTAGGCTTCTGCATGTTGGTCAGGCTCTGAGTCAGGGAAGGAGTAAGTCCAGATGCTGCGTTCATTGGGAGTGTTTTGTTCTTTTGCCCACAGTCTTCTGTTGCAAACATGTTGGGGGTTCCAGTAAACCGGATTTTGGTCCGAGTGAAGAGAATGGGAGGAGGCTTTGGAGGGAAGGAGACCCGGGGTATCGTGATGACTGTGGCAGTGGCCCTGGCTGCATACAAGTGAGTTCCCCCAGTGGGCTCTGGGAAGAAGAATAAGGATGCCTCTGGCAGGAAGGCTTCCTGGATTTCCCTCTTTGGGAAGTAAATACTTGTTGCTTTGAAATTTCCCAGCCCTCTATTTTTAGAACTCTTGGGCATAGGGGTGAGGGCAACATCACCTGGTTCTTGTGTTCAGACACATGTGTCCATGCCCTATCTCCCCTACTTGGCGGGGAGGGCCCCAATGGCAAGGACACACCCCACCCATATACTCCCTACCTTGTCCAGAACAGTGTCTAGACAACAAAGCAGGCCAGTGCACTCTGCTCAGTGTGCCAGGTGGAAGAAGAGTGCTTCCTTGCTGTTTGCATCCCTGAGACTCACTGGGCTGGGCTGTTGTAGAGGTTTCTTACCTTCTGGTGCTTCCCTCAGGACTGGCCACCCTGTGCGCTGCATGCTGGATCGGGATGAGGACATGCTGATAACCGGTGGCAGACATCCCTTCTTGGCCAGATACAAGGTTCTAGATGTCGGGGGCTGTTCTGGGCAGGCAGTGCCATCTGCTTAGGAAACTGTGGGTGAAGATTCAGGGATCCTGGGGTGTACTCTGACGTTTTTCATGACTCCCTGTAGACGTTCAAAGAAGAAAGAGCAAGGAGAGAAATTCAAAGCAGCCAACAGCAGCACAGAAGGGTGAAGCTGGGGGAGGCTGGCAGGCTACCTCCCAGGAGATGTCCCAGGGTGTTGTGCATGACTTTTGTGGATTTGCTGTGGTCCAAATCTGGTCTTTGTCCACTCAGGCTCAGAAACATGATTTGCCAGCAGATCTGGGCTAAATTCATCCTGCAGGATGACCTACTGTTGATGTGTTTACAGCCTGATGTAAAAGTCGGAATGATCACTTAGTAATTTGTAATTTGCAATGAGAAATACAACTTCCCAGGGGCCTGGACAGGTATAAGCTGTTAGGGCATCTGCTCTGCCAGACCATGTATGGCTGGGCACTGCCCAGGTTCTCTGTGGGACTGTCCCTTTTCTAGGCTTCTGTGGATGGCCAGCTCCTGTTCTGACCATGCGTCTTTCCCTCTGCACACCAGTATAACCTTACAGGTCCTAGTCTAGCTCTATAAACCTGGGAGCCTTCTCTCTCCACAAGCTGGCTCTGAACATCTACTCTTTGGCCTCTTCTGACTTTTGTTTCACGATTTAACTCCCAAAAGGGATTGTATTTCTCTTATTCCCAAATTCTTGTGGGGTCCAAGAAAGTAACTTGGTCTTTTGGGGTCCCAGTTTCCTTACTCATGAGATGGTCTGTAAGGGTTTATTTAGATGGTTAACATGAGGTTAAGGATATAAAAGGACATTCATGTTTGTGCAGAGTGTAACTTTTATTGTCTGCTGTCCAAAAGCTGTGAGAGGCATCTCCAGTTTCTCTCCTAGTTTCTCTTTCCAGCCTTCCCCTCCCTGTCCTATTATGACCAATGTTCTCTTTTCTGTCTCCTCACTCCCTCTGGAAGAACTGGAAGCCAGGAGTAGGGAGGAAGAAGGAGGATGTAGGGAGAAAGAGTGTCTGGGGGGAGGAGCCCAGGGTACATCACTGGGGAGATGTGGGTTCCTCTCTTCTTCATCTGTGAAGTCTGGTGATCCTTTAAGTTTTCCTTGTTTTCATGGTGTGATGTCTTGTTCTTTCTCTTTCCTGTGGGTAGCATAAGTGGGAGGAGATGGTTAGAGGCAGACAAAGGAAGGGGACTGTTGAGAACTCCCTCTCCTTTGACTCAGGTTGGCTTCATGAAGACTGGGAAGATTGTGGCTCTGGAGGTGGATCACTACAGCAATGCCGGCAACAGCCTGGACCTCTCTCATAGTGTATGTGGGACCTGCCCCTGCATCCCGGAGTGAGTGGGAGGTCGTGGGTGTGCCACATAGCCTTTTGCACATGCAGAACAGGCGTCCCCAATTCTTGCCTGTTATTGTTGCAGTAGTCTCCTACTTGGTCCTCACCTTCAGGTCCTCCACGCTTGCTTAATCTCTAAAGCACAGAGATGATCGTATTACTTCTCTGACTAGAATGTCATCCTTCTAGTGCAAGATATTTTGCCAAGCAAGCAAAATTAGTTACGAAACACTATGTATAATATGGTGACACTGTGTGCATATAATATTAAATTTTTGTGTGTGTGTAATGATATGCATGAAAAAATTCTGATAGAACATACACCAAACAGTGATTGGGTGGGATTAAGGAGGTTCACGGTGTCATTGTCCATGTCATGCTTTTCTGTGATGTTTGAATTTTAAGTAATGACTTGATTTACCACTTTTTAAAACAGTTTAATTGAAATATAGGTTATATACCCTAAAGTTGAGCCATTTGAAGAATTGTTGACCCTTGAACAACACAAGCCTTAGGGGTACTATCCGCCCTGCCCTGCAGCTGAAAATCCGCATACAGCTTTTGACTCCCCCGAACTTACCTACCAACAGCTTGCTGCTGACTGGAAGCCTTACTGATAATATAAACAGTCCATTAACGCGTGTTTTGTATATCATATATATTATATACTGTGTTTTTAAAATAAAGTAAGTTAGAGGAAAGAAAATGTTATTAAGAAACTCATAAGGAAAAGAAAATACAGTACTGTACTGTATTTATGGATTCCGTAAGTTTAAGTAGCCTGCTTACAAGATAAACCATCTGTCTATAAGTACCTACATCAGTATTGTCTTATATGATACAAAACACTGTAGGTGTAGGTGTTACATGTATCACTAACGCTAGACATCAGCAATGAGAAGATAATGTGAAAGAGAAATTCATACTTATTTACAGATACAGCAATCCATGCATTGATAATGAGGAAGAAGCAATGTGATTTGCTTTAACAGTAGCCCAACGTGATCGATGTGATTGCTTCAGGGTAGCCTAGCCCACACACTAATGAACAAATCATTACAAAAATTGTATGGCCTACAGTATTACAGTCATATACATAATACAGTATTGAGAATATTGTTACATTAAAAAACCCACTCACCTGCGATAGGCTGACACAGTTTCTCCAACTGCAACAGAGAGGCACGTTGTATGGTAATTTAATTCTTCAAAAGCAAAGGTATAAAACAGTAAGAAAGCTAACATATTAATTTTATGTTAAATATTGCTCACATTACAGCTATGTAAGGATAGGCTAGTATCTACATATATCTTATGCATTCATGCCATACTTAACTTTTTCTTAATTTTTGATATTTCTAGCCGATGAGGATCATCTGTGAGATTTTTCAAATTGTTGCATATCTCCAAAAATCTTCCAATATATTTATTGAAAAAATATACTTGTAAGTGGATAAACACAGTTAAAACTGTGTGGTTCAAGGGTCAGTTGCACATAATTTAATGATTTTTGGTGAATTTAAAGAGCCATGTATACCATTATCACAACCCAGTTTTTGGACACTTCCATCACCCCAAAATGATCTCTTATGCCCATTTGTAGTCATCTCTGTTCCTATCACTCTGTCCCAGACAACCACTAATCTACTTCCTGTCTTTATAGATTTTCCTCTTGTGTTCAGTTCGTATAAATAGAATCATATACTCTGCAGTCTTTTTTCTCTCAGAATAGTATTTTGGAAGTTCACCCATGTCACAGTATGGATGACTCATTCCTTTTTATTGGTGAAGAATATTCATTGTGTGGCTAGACTGTATTTTGTTTTCTTTTCACTACTTGATGGCCATTTGGGTTGTTTCTTGCTTTTAGCTTTTATGGATAACGCTACTTTGAACCACCTCATACAAATCTGGTATAGATGTATATTTTTGTCAGTTTTGAAAATTAACAAAGTTACCTTGGTACAACCTTTTAAGATTTTTAAATCTTAACTTTATAACCATATTAGTTGTATGTACATTGAGTCTTGTTAGATAAAATAAGTCAAACATTTCAGGAAAAGCAGAAGTTCCCCATTTTCCTCACTTTGGATGTGCTGGAGGCTTCTCGAATTGGCTCATTTAGGAAACTTTATATGTCAGATCTAGTGTGAAAACTATTCAAAAAAGAAAACATATATGGCATTCTCACCAATTGCAATACTTGCTTCTCGGTGTTGTAGGAAACATCAGCCTGAAAAAGATACAGGACTTGTCCCCAAAGATTTTACAAGTTTTAAAATTCAATCCTGCAAATATTTATGGAGTGCCTAGGGTGGCAACATAAAGAAGAATATGACATTGTTTCTGCCCTCAAGAAATTCACAGTATAGTGGGGAAGACAGAAAATAAAAGACAAAATGAAATAGAGATACAGCTTGACAAAGTGCTAACAGAAAGCAAAAATGGAGTTGAGACATATAAAAATCATCTAGGATGTCTAAGACTGAAAAAATCAAAGACCCAGAGAGCAGCCTGTGGGAGAGAGACTATAAATCAGGAAATAAACTAAAACCAAAATGAGACAAACAAATAAAAGCTACTATTTAGCTCATCAGAGAGATGAGTTATTACACCTCAGAGAAAGAACAGGATGCTATAAAAATGGAACAGTCTGAGAAAAAAAATGCCGTGTTGTGAATTAAAACTGTGAAAACAGAAGGGTTGAAAGAAACTTGAAGCATGCTCTTAAAAAGAAAACAATGTGGGAAAATAGGAGAGAAAATGCAAGAAAATTTGAGAACCATTCAAGGAGATCCAAATAATAGAAGTTTCAAAAAGAAAGAAATGAGAGGAGGAAACTATCAAGAAGGAATTCAAGAAATTTCCCAAAACTAATGGGCATACATTCTGAGATCAACAGAGCCCAGCCACTAACCAGCACAGGGAGGAAAATAGATGTATGCTAATTTATATTACTGTGAAATGTTAGAAACCTAAGGACAAAGGAGATTTTATAAATTTGAAGGAGGGAAAAAACAGAACTCACTCTAAGAGTTGGAAAGGTATTGACTGGATTTCTCAATCCACTAGAATGCACTAAAATGCCTTCAAAACGCTGAAGGCAGTTGGGGAAATTATTTCCAACCTAGAATTCTGTATACAGCCAAAGCATTAATTAAAGATAAGAGTAGAATAAGGACATTTCAGATGTGCAAGTTCTCCAAAATGTGCCTCTCTATATACTTTGTGTGTGTGAAGATATTGAAGTTTGTACTCCAATAACACGAGGGTATAAAACTAAGAAAGGGGAAGGCGTGGGATTTAGGAACAGGAAATGCGATATAGAGAGAGACACAGGGAACCCCTGGGGTGGATGTGAGGGGAAAACCCCCGTGTAACAGTTGAACAGAAGCCTAGGGGCAGCCGATTTAAACCAGGGCAGGCCAGAAGCTCCAGAAACAATTTCTTCAAAAAGATGAGACTGATAGGAAATTGAATGCTTGAACATATTGAGAACAGATTTCTAGTAATATGTGCATTGAAAATGAAGCCAATGAAAAAGAAGAAAGATAATGATTAACTCCAGGGGGGAAATATTATCAATAAAGAGAGAAGTAATCCTAGTGTAACTATGTGATTGAGCTGTAAGTAATGTTTGGAGAATTATTACACTGACTGTTGATCAGATCAAAGTAGAACTGTATAGGGGGGATGGGGGATAAGAAGCTGGTGTATGTAGAGAAAGAGGATTAGATGGAACCAAACCCTCCTTTTCCATGATGGGAAAACAATCTAAAAGTCTAAAGCCAAACAAGTCAAGAAATGGCAATATGAGATGCAAACTACTATATGCAGAATAGATAAACAACAAGGTCTTACCATATAGCACAGGGAACTATATTCAATAACTTGTTAATAACCTATCATGAAAAAGAATTTATATATATATGACTGAATCACTATGCTGCACACCAGAAACTTACACAAATTGTAAATCAACTATATCTCAATTTAAAAAAAAAGAAATGGTAATAGAAACACATTATTTAGAGATGTGGGTGACCAGGTAAATAGCTAACAAAGAATAAGTAGTTGCTTCTGGGGAGTGGAAGGAAGGAAAGTGAAGGGGACCACTGTTTTGCCTAACATGACTTAAGGAAGTATTTGAGTCTTGAATCTATTTGTAGTATAGTTTTAATGGGAATAAAAGCTAATTGAAAATTGGTTCATAAAATCACCAATTTTTTAAAAGAGGCAAATGATCAATTCCAACTAGAGGATCTAAGAAGGGCATCCCCGTGTGCAAGTTGACTGGGGATTTTAGCAGGTGGACATGGTGGGGACAGGCATTACAGGTGAGAGTAACATGAAGTCAGAGAGGAGGATAAGGAGTATATTGGGGAAAGGTCGTAAAGTGCTCTGAGTTCCATGCTTAAAGATATACTGACTTTACTTTGGAGATAGTAAGTGCCATTTTTAAGCAGGCGCCTGATCTGCTATGATCTTATATTTTGGTATGAGGCATAGATGAGGGGGGAGGCACAGAAAGCTGGGAGTGCACTAAGGATGCTGCAGTATCCCAGGAAATAAATAATGTGGGCTGGAGGAAGAGCAGTTGACAGCGGGGCTGGCCAAGCAAGGAGGAGCTTGGCCTTTTTTGAGAAGCCAATGAAATCCATGCTCTGTTCTCTGCCATTTTTGTTTCTTCCATTTCAGGTAATGGAACGAGCTCTATTCCACATGGACAACAGCTATAAAATCCCCAACATCCGGGGCACTGGGCGACTGTGCAAGACCAACCTGCCCTCCAACACGGCCTTCCGGGGCTTCGGGGGGCCCCAGGGGTTGTTCATTGCTGAGTACTGGATGAGTGAGGTCGCCGTGACCTGTGGGCTGCCTGCAGAGGAGGTAAGCTGGAAGTTTGGGGGCACAAGTCAGAGTGGGTTAGCCTGCTTTGAGGGGATGGTGGCTTTGTATCTTGGACATCCCCCATGGGCACAGAGGATAGGCAGGCAGGTGCTGGAGAGGGGCTGGAAGCTCAAGGTTCAGGTTATGGCCCCTGGTCTCTTGCCACTAACATGGCCTCAGAGTCTCTCTCCTTGGGAAGGTGCGAAGGAAGAACCTCTACCGAGAAGGGGACCTGACACACTTCAACCAGAGGCTCGAGGGGTTCAACTTGCCCCGGTGCTGGGATGAATGCCTGAAAAGCTCTCAGTATGATGCTCGGAAAAAGGAGGTTGATAAGTTCAACAGGTAAGCCCAGGGAGGGGAGGGGCTGACATTCTGGGGCTCTCTGGGATTTCATGTTCTATAGCCTTTTTGCTGAACTCAAAATAAGAAGCTGATAATTTGATAGCTTAGGAGGCTGCTGCATTTGCTAACTCATTCATAGCCATCTCTTTAAGATCCTGAAATGATCTTTAACCCCAGGGGCCAGGGGCTCACAGCGCTCAGCATCATAGCCCATCAGAGTGGTTCATGTTTACACAATTGTCTGCCTTCTGGGCAGATGATGTTCTAGAGAACACCGGCCCGAGGCTAAGAACATCACAGTTACAAGCTAGCCTCTGACACTAATCTATAAATGTGACCCTGGCAGTCACTCCATCTTCCTGGGTCTGTTTCATCACCTGCAAAGTGGGGACAACTGTGCTGGCTCTGTCTTTCACACTTGGAGAGCCAAATACAAAGCATAGAGAAAATATTATGATCGTCAATGAGCTATATGGTTCCTCCCTGGGGTGACTGCAGTCCAGGATCACAGAGCACTCTGATCCAATCCAAATACCACTCAGGGAAGCAGAGAGGTGGTACTTTAAAGTCGAGACTTTCAAGGGTGGGCCCTGTTCCAGCTGCACTGAAGGATCCAGAACCCAAATTCCCACCATTCTCATTTTTGTGTACACAACTGAGGCCCAACTCAATTACAAAAAAGACTGTGTGGGCACTTCCAAGGATCCCTTGTTCCAATTTTACAAAGATGTTGACTGAAACTATGTCCAGTCTGACATGAATAAGGGTTGAGAAGTTGCAATGAGAATGTTTTTTATTTTTCCTCCAGGGAGAATTGTTGGAAAAAGAGAGGACTGTGCATAATTCCTACCAAATTTGGAATAAGCTTCACAGTTCCCTTTCTGAATCAGGTAATTGCTTTATATAATTGTGTCCATCTCCTCTGCACTGGGATCCCATTTTTCCCTCTGTTTACACTGTTGCAAGGAAAAACCAATTGTTATGGCAGCAGCGCTGACCAGGGGAACTCTTTGCTGTTTAAATGAAAGTTAGCTGCACATTCCTATTTGTCCATTATGTCATGGGACGGTGAAAGCAACACGAGACTCAGAGACCTGGGCTCAATTTCTGGTTCTTACTCTTCCTGACTGCAGGACCATGGACAGCTACTCTGCCTTTCAGTTCCCATGATCCCATTTCTTCATCTACAGAGTCAGGACAATATTTGACCTACTTCCCTCTGAGGATGGGAGACAAAGATATGGGGGGGAGGTGGGGGAAAGTAGTTTTGCAAACTACTAACGGACTATATAATTAAATCATGAGATTGACACTTCTTTTATTTTTGTCTGAGGTTTCTATCCAAAATGCTGCCACCAGTTTTCTTTTCCTTGGGCTCCAGTACTTTTGGTCCCAGGCCTTAAGCTGAGCTGGGATTTGGTGAATTTTGTTTTTGGTATCCTTGTCTTCCCATAGGGAGGAGCCCTGATTCATGTGTACACAGATGGCTCTGTGCTGGTGAACCATGGGGGCACAGAGATGGGCCAGGGCCTTCACACCAAGATGGTCCAGGTGAGCAGTCTGGAGACCATGGGAGTCCTCCCTGGCACCATGGTGTCTTCATGAGGGAAGATGCTGTGAGCATGTGAGCAGTGCCAGAAGCAGAGGCAGGCCCAAGTTCTGGCTCGGCTCTGCTGCTCATTTCTGGGTGACCTCGGGCAAGTCTGCTCCTCCTCTTGGCCTCAGTTTCTTCATCTGTGTAAAAGGATTGGCCAGATGATGGTTCAGGCCGCTTTCATCACCAACACCCTAGTGCTCTGTGACTGTGTAAGGAGTGTGAGTGATGTGTATAAAAGTAGCCAGACACATGAGACGCCTCCTGCTGGGCTGGGTTAGAGTTGGTGCATCTGCCTGGCTCATGGCCACTGGCTAAATTGAATTTTTTTTAAAGCCAGAGTTAGTTTAAAAAGGCACTGTTTGTCACCATTAGGTTTATGAATTTTTTTATTCAATAAAAACCACTCCATAACGTGCTGCTTCAGATTCAGACAGATGTGAGAACATCCCAGTCTCAGTAGAGTTAGGGTTTATGAAATTATTTTCTTGTCTGCATTAGTGAAACTGAATGCCATCTTGGGGAGAAGGCAGTGAGCCGCTGACAGCCCCTCCCCTAGGGGTGATGCCCCCTCTCTTTGCAGGTGGCCAGCAGAGCTCTGAAGATCCCTACTTCTAAGATCTACATCAGTGAGACGAGCACCAACACCGTGCCCAACTCCTCCCCCACGGCCGCCTCTGTCAGCACCGATGTCTACGGACAGGCTGTCTATGTAAGGAGCCTCGGGGGCCCCCGAGCTGAGGGCCAGCCCAAGGTTCTGGGCTGCGAGAGTCCCCGGGGTGGGAGCTAGAATGGCTCCTTGCAGGCTCTTGGCTGTGGCCATGCCTTTGGCTCTGTTCTCCAGGAGAACACCAAGCTGAAAGAGGGGCCCAAGAACCATCATCACTTCCATTGAAGCCAGGAAGGATGAGCGTACGAGGGGGAGGGGAGTTGGAGGAAACACAGAGAGGTCTGGGAGGACACACACCCTGGTATTAGAACCGGACACAAGACCATGGAGTGAAATTGAAATTTGATTGTGGGGTCAGCCAGGTCAGACCCACTTACTTCTCCCCAGGGTGGGGGCTGTCATCAAACAAAGGAGTTTGATGGGAGAGGACACCTCCTTGGGGATCCCTCCACATTTCACCCTCTGTCAGCCTGAGAACTGGGTGGGGAAGTGCTCTTTGAGCAAGGGCCAGCAGCTTCTACCCTGGGCCTTGGTCTTTCCGGAGAGGGTGGCAAGGCTGTCTGAGTATTACCCTGTGCACAGCGTTGCTTGGAGGTCCTTGGGGTTCTGCCTGGACTGGGGAATTCTGAGGACTGATGTGTCTGGTGTGTGGGGACGTGTTCTCTAGGAGGCTTGTCAGACCATCCTGAAAAGGCTGGAGCCCTTCAGGAGAGAGAATCCTGGTGGCTCCTGGGAAGACTGGGTAAGTCCAAGCTAATTCAAGTTGCTTTTGTAAATGAAAGGGAAAATGGGCAATGGGGAATCATCGAAAGCTCTGGAGTCAGGGAGTGACATGGGTGGTGTGGTGTGTTAAGGATGATCACTCTAACTGGGCTGGGCTATGTGGTGACTTTAGGCAGGAAAACCAGTGAAGAGGCTACGTTAGTGCTCCAGGCTTCAGATGATGAGGACTTGTGCAGGGGGTGAGAATGTGAGGTAAGGGGTGGAGGTGGGAGTCACTAGCTTCCAGATGAAGAGGATGAGCTCCTGAAAGCTCAGTGCTGGGTCAGGGCTTCTGGAAACTGTGCTTCCCCCTTCCTGACGGCCATTTCCTCTCCTCAGGTCATGGCAGCCTACCTCAGTAGAGTGAGCTTGTCTGCTACTGGCTTTTATAAGTAAGTATGGCACTGAGCTCACCCTTTCACAGTGTGTTGTCATCCTGACCTCTGAGGTCCCCTCCACACTGAGTTCTGTCGGCCTGTGGTCAGGAGACAACACTCCTCTCGAAACGCTTATCCCTTCAATGGGCTTCCACTAATTTCAATTTAAAGATGCTCTAAAATACACGGGATTACGAAACTATGTGCCAAAAGTATGAGCTGTCACGTTGGAAGACCTCCATTCCAGTTCTGGTCTGAAGGTATGCTGGTCCACTCGGGGAGATCAGTGATTCTCTCTGAAGCTGTCTTCTCACTGATGACATCGTGGGACAATGACCAGCCATTCCCCCCCTCAGCGTTCTCCTGCAAGAGCCGGGGTGCCTGGTGTTCCCAGATTTCTTTAGGGAATCTTTCCTTCAAAAGAATGAGAGGAGGATTTAGAGCATGTGTTCCTGTGTGACAAAATGCAAAATTCAGTGAAACTTGAAGTGAAATTTAGAAAAAGTATTTATCTTCTGCAAATTTAAAATTCAGTAACTGGGACCCTGCCTATCCGATTTAGAAGCTGTAAAAAGATATGATCAAATTTACTGTCAGCCATAGTGTTTTAGCTTTCTCTGGGAAATTTAACTAGACCTTTTCTTTCACAGATCAGTGGATTTGGAAAATAGTCCAATGTTTGCTTTAAAACGTCTTGTGTGAATATAGGAATATAAATATATATATAGACAAAGTAATGTTTTGCCAGTGCTCCTTGGGTTATGTAATATTTGACCTACACAAACAAACTAGTGCAGATTTTCTCATAAATTCCTATTTCATTTTTGGAGGGGATAAAACTGGGGTTATATCAGGGAACACTCAAATGAAGATGGTGGAGTCAGAGGTCAAAGAAGGTGATTGTTTCTCCTGGGGAAAGCCTTTTCCTTCAGCCCTGTGTTGGTTTTGTTTTCATGCAGATTCAGAGTATATCAGCTCACATTGTTATTTCTGTGTAATGTATAGAATAATGTAGACACAGAATACTAAAAACTCCTGGTGTGAAAATACACACACACACACACACACTCATATATGTGACTCATGCAAAATTGAAATTGCGTAAGATATCCAGGATTGCAAAAGAAAAAATAATCAAAGAGCATCTGCTTTTATTAATAACGCTTTTCTCAAATCATTTGTTGAAATTTAGAAGGAGCCAGTAGATAAGGAGTAATACCAGTCTGCTTAAAGATGCACCAAGGCTATGAGGTTCTAATCTTGTTGACTTTCACCTTGAGAAAGGTGAGCAGCCCCCTGAGCAGGTGAACTTGTATGAACAGCCAGGAGCCAGCACAGGAAGATCCTTTGGCTCTGAGATCTTGAATTCTAATTCAGTAGATCCTTTGCAGTGTGACTTTCACATCCTTCATGAGCTCAGGCAAATCTTTCACCTCTGTTTCTACCATGTAGAGACCAGTGTGCTGGCACCTTACACTGCTCAGCTCCACAGAGTAATTCATATAAGGGCCGTTGGCAAACTAGAACAGAGACAAGGGACAAAATATTCCAGAATGCCTGGGTTTCGTAAACAGGTTCGAAATGTTCACAACCCATGGACTTTTTTGAAGAACAGCAGAATAAAAAGTAAAACCTTTCGGGTCTTAAGATTTTATGGGACAGACTGTGTGTATATGAGTCAGGGGCACGCTCATCTTAATACACGTGCCGCATTTTCTCTTTTCTCCCCCAGGACACCCAACCTTGGCTACAGCTTTGAGACCAACTCAGGGAATGCCTTCCACTACTTCACCTATGGGGTGGCTTGCTCTGAAGTGGAAATCGACTGCTTAACAGGGGATCATAAGGTAAGAAGTTTGCAAAACTTTAGTACAAGGGGGAAAAGAGAAGAGAAATACCTAATTGTGATGCAAAGAGCTGATAGGGCAGAAACTTCCGGTTGGGAGAACCGTGCCCTATCTCATGGCTTACAAACTTCCTACACAGCACCAGAGAGTAAACATTTTAGGTTTTCTGGAGACAGAGGCTCTGCCTCAGTCATTCGACTCTATCATTGTAGGGCAAAATCAGACATGAACTGACGGAAACAAACGAGCATGGGCGTGTTCCGATAAAATGTAACTTGTGCACACTGAAGGTGAATTTCATACAGTTTTGAGGTGACACAGTATATTCTTTTTATTTTTGTCAGTCATTTAAAAACATAAAAATCACTAGTTCACAGGCCCTACAAAAACCGGGGTTGAGCTGGACTCAGCCTATGGAACATAATTTGTCAATCCCTTCCTTACGTGACCTGCCCCAGACTCAGGTTCGGAGCCCCAGAAACCTAAGGACCTGCCCTCCCTGCTGACACTCCTGCCTGAGTGTGCCCACAGCACTCTGATTGTGAAGTGCTGTTCCGGCTGGCACTCAAGAATGTAAGGGTCACTAGACCCATCTGTCAGTCCGCACAGCCCTTTCTTCTCAAACTGTTTCTCTTACTGGTGTCTGCTTTAGAACCTCCGCACAGACATTGTCATGGATGTTGGCTCCAGTCTGAACCCTGCCATCGACATTGGGCAGGTAAGACTCACGGGGGACCAGGGTGGTGATGGACTTGGCCACTGATATGCCACAGCATCTTGTCCAATGTCCTTTTTAAGTGGGTCTGAGCATGGTACCAAGTGAGTCTCCCTGAGAGTGGGGTTTAGACAGATGAGAACCCACCTAGCTCTCGAGGCAGAAGACAAATCCATGTGGATAAACCTGGAAAGGGCGTCAGAAAACAAGATGAATGGTGGAAATGTTAGGTGCACGTGCACACGTGCACACTCGTGCACACACACACACACACGTCATTTGAGAGGGAGGACGAGGTGAAATGGAGACTGACTTTGGGATCAATGTGCGGGCACTGGGGTCTCAGCTCAGAGGAGTCTTCTCCCTCCTTATTCCTTTTCCACTGAGGACAGCTGTTGCACTCTAGGACGTAATGCTCCCAAGCATTGGGTGGTGGAGGGTACGGGGGACAACAGAGCGAGAGGAATAAAGGGATGGCCTGAAGAAAATCACTTTTGGAAAATATGAGAGTATTGGGCAGAGCAGGTGGATCAGAAAAGAGACAGAGGGAGGAATCAAGAACTGAAGTATTGAACATCGGGCAGAAAATGTTCCTTGTATTTCTCAAAAATGGACAATCACTGAGTATACAGAAACTTAGTTATTAATCTGTCCATTAACTCACTGAACAACCACCAGGAAGCCGGGAGCCCCTCCTACAGGCAGGCGCTGAGCTGACACGGCAAACACAGAGGGGTCAGCTCTGGTCTCCCCTGTGAACATGCTTGTTTAGCTAGGGGCTGCCCTAGAGCGCAATCCTGAATAGTGAGGCTGGGGAGCAGGTGTGTGGGCCAGCAGAGCATCTGTGAGCTCCAGCAGGGGTGCTCTTTCTCCAGGGGGTAGGCAGGACTGGGCACTCAGAAAGCCCGGAATCTACAGTCCAGGAAAGCCCTCCTCTCTTGCTTGGTCCCACGTAGCACACAGGAGGGGTGTGGGCCACTGAGGGACACAGCTGCTGCGAGCCCATGAGCTCCGTTCTCAGCTTGAGGTCCCCACTTCCCCGGCGGCAGTGTGGAAGGAACACCTCCACCTGCCCTGCACAGGTTCTAATGGGAAATTATGCCCCCACTGCATGTCCCTCCTGGAATCCCTGACAAGTTCTGAGACCAATTTCAGTATTAATGCCTCTGCTCTGCCTACACTGATGCCTGGCAAAGGCCTAGACAGGCAACCCCAGGCTGGGGCAGGAGCTGGGGAGGCAGTGGATGGCTGTTCGCAGCTTGTCTCCAGGCCCTGCTGCAGGTGCAGGTGGACTTGGTGCCTGCTGTGGGAAGCATCTCCTGCCTTCGGGGAGTGGGAGGCAGGGTAGCCACGATCTGTCTGCCCTGCAGGTGGAAGGGGCATTTGTCCAGGGCCTTGGCCTCTTCACCCTGGAGGAACTGCACTA
The DNA here is from genome assembly GCF_048773025.1 of Camelus bactrianus. Classification (NCBI taxonomy): domain Eukaryota; kingdom Metazoa; phylum Chordata; class Mammalia; order Artiodactyla; family Camelidae; genus Camelus; species Camelus bactrianus. The sequence goes on along the minus strand of NC_133553.1, from coordinate 35,183,425 downwards.
CTCCCCCGAGGGGAGCCTGCACACCCGCGGTCCCAGCACCTACAAGATCCCCGCGTTTGGCAGCATCCCCACTGAGTTCAGGGTGTCCCTGCTCCGTGACTGCCCCAACAAGAAGGCCATCTACGCGTCCAAGGTACCGTTGCCCTGGGTCCTGCACTGCGCTGTGGGAAGCCATGGGTGGGGATGAGGGGCTCCAGCCACCTGCTTTGTGGGCCTGCAGGGGCTCATGTGGAAGAGAAAAGAGGGCTTGGCATGCCCTTGGTGAGGGCAATGCAGGGGTGGACAGTCCAGCCTGGAAACATAAGAAAGTGGGTTGAGGACGACACCACCTCTGTGTGGTCAAAGCCAGCTGATTTGGGTGCAATCAGAGGGATGCCTTAGTTCAGTCCTGTAGGTCAGATCCTGACCTACACCCATGTCTCAGGTGTGCATGCCTGATTCTTGGTCCTAGAGATGACACAGCCCCCCTGTTGTCCCACGAGAAGCGGCATCTTCACTGCACACGGGGCAGCGCCTCTGCACACACTTTCGCCTCCTTCCGTGGCCACCACTAGACCTTAAGGCTTGATCAGCATGTCTAGAGGGTTATAACCATTTTCCATTTCCTCCTTGTCCCCAATAAGTATGAAAAGATAGTTGGAAATCAATTAAACTGATTGATACAGTTGTTGGTCTGAGAAGGAAGACCGGTAATTACTTGTATCCGATGAAACACACCCCTTTCCTCATCTCATGGTTTGCTTCATGGTGGGAAGGCCTGGGACACTTTGTGAGCTTTGCTTTTGACTCTCACGTGTTAGCATGTTGGATTGCTGGGAGCTCGTGATGAAAATGCAGCTCCATGGGGCCCACCTTTAGAAATTTTGATTTGGTAGGTTTGGGGTAGGGCCCCAGAACCTGCATTTTTTAGCCAGTGTCCCTAGTGATTCTGATATAGGCAGGCTCTGATCTATGCTTTGGGGAATAAAACAATCTCTGCTAGAAACTATTTTGATTCCTATTTGTCACAATGTCTGTATTCCAGCAAACGCTGCATGTACAGTTATGGTGCCTGCAAGTGTTGGTGACGGAGTTGCAGGCAGATTATTCCCCTAGGCTTATCATTGTGGAAAAGGGTTCAACTTCAGATTTTTTTGTTTGTAAAATGTAATTATCTAATATAACTTTAAATGGTGCATTATATTCGTACGGTGTCATCAGGGAAAACCACATAGTAAGAGTTAAAAGAAATATGCCAGCCAGGTTGAGTTATTTACTAGGCTGATTATTCTCAGCCCCTGATTCACTCTGACCGCCCTTCCTGCCTTGCTCTGGGTGGCGGCAGGTGCCGGTGCGGAGGCCACGCCCTCTGCCTGACTCCCTGCCCGTGCTCTGGCTCTGTCTGCTCAGGCTGTCGGGGAACCACCTCTCTTCCTGGGCGCCTCCATCTTTTTTGCCATCAAGGACGCCATCCGCGCAGCTCGAGCCCAGCACACGGATAACAACACAAAGGAGCTTTTCCGGCTGGACAGCCCCGCCACCCCGGAGAAGATCCGCAACGCCTGTGTGGACAAGTTTACCACCCTGGTACGATGCTCGCTCAGTCTGGGGAGGGGGAGCATAGGCCTGCCAACAGCAGGGTTTGGTTCTGCTACAGAGGGAGGGCTCTCTCTCAACTGGGAAACCCTGGGTCCACGTTGCCCCCTGCTGTGTTGGTAAAGCATCCCCTCAAACTTTCAGGAAGATAACAAGAAATCCCCTTAAAGCTGCAGCTTGCAGCTAGGCCTCCTGAGAGGAAGGAGGGCTGTTTAATGCACAGCTATCACCCACAGATTTCGTTATTTTCCATAAAGATGGGAGTGATGGATAAAACTCCAAGAAGAGCCTAATCTTTCATGTCAATCCCTTGCTATTTTGAGACCCTTCTTTGTTAAAGACATTATGTGAGCTTCTAAGGAGATGGAGAGAAAAAGAGGAATTAATGGATGAGATGGACCACATTTGTTCTGTGATTACCATGTGCCATGCTGATCCTGGGGACACACAGGTGCCCTTGAAGACCTGGCAGCCTTTTAGGAAACCAGATGATTGCATTACATGGTGATTGGTTACTATCTTGGAGGTGTGTGAAGCAGGATGCAATGGGAACTCCATGGTCAGCAGAATCATTTTGGGAAGCTCCTGTGTGATACTCGTGGTGGACTGTGCCTGGCAAAAGACAACCATGCTAGGACAGTTTCACCCACTGGTGGAGCCTCAGAAGCAGCCCTGTCTATGAGTTGTGCTGAAGTGGGCACCGTGCACATAGGGCTCTCCAAATGCTTTTGCAGCCTCTGTTGAGTTAGCAGAACTGGATTCTTTTTGATATCCCAGTTGTATTTCCTCATGGGCAGTCGACAGGAAGTTTGCTAGGCCTTTTGGGTTTAGATGAAGTAAGTGCTCACGAACCCAGTGTTCCAGGCATGCAGAGGGTGCAGGAGAGCCCCCGGGGCCGGCAAGTCTGCATCAGCATTGATGGGTCCCCAGTCAGGCCTCCCTTCAGGTTTTCCACTAACTTTAGCTACAGGGTGAGAACCACACAGACCATGTGTGGGGCTCCCAGGCAGTGAGGATGCCCACAGCTGTGCAGCAAACTTCCCGTAGCCCAGAACCTTCCTACCACGGCCCCAGTGCTGACAGTTACCCAAACCCCATTCCCTGGGAGGAGAGGTCCTGCATGGCTCCCAGGAAGCTTGCAAAGTTTGCAAAGCTAGCTCCTTGCAAATAATCTGATGCAGAGCTCAGTGATTCAATGAGCCCCTCCCTCTGAGGCCCCAGACCTAAAGCCAAGATTCTAACCCAAACCTCTTTGCTCTGTTACAACACACCAGTGGTTGAAATTCCCTGCAATGGATTTGCATGAGCAGCTGGTCAGGCTTTTGAAGGACTGAGTGCCATGTGAGAAAAGACCACTTCTGTATTTGGTCATCCCGGTATCTCCAGAGCCCACCACACAGTACCTGCCACATGGAACTTGCTTAATACAAATAAGTGAATGGCTAGGAAATTACAGGGTCCTGCCTGGTGGGCACTCCGCACAGCTGGGACTGCAGAGTGGTGTTGATCTTGGAATGGTGGTTGGCAGCAGTGGGAGGTGGCACCATATCCCGAGCTGTGGGAGGACCCTGGCAATAAGTTCTCCATCATTCCTTTCTAGTGTGTCACTGATGGACCAGCAAACTGTAAACCCTGGTCTCTGAGGGTTTGAAGAAAGAGCCTCCATTGGAGTCTTACGCTACACTGGGGATTCCATAGAGGATGGAACCCGTCCTGCAGAACACAAGTCTGTAAAATTTGCAGGATGACAACAGTGATTTATCAGGATGGTGTTTGGAAGAACATTGAATGAATTGGAAGATTTTGATCAAAAATATGATTTGTAAACATAATGATAAGCAAATTCAGAACTGTTAGGCCCAAGTGGCTGATAGGCAATTATGGTCACTTCATGTCTACTTTAATCATGTATTTGAAATAGGTGTAAGAAGTGTTTGTGCTCCATCCCAACTCCTGGACAGCCTGTGTAACCTCAAGTGTTGACATTGTGCTTCGAAGAGGACTCCCACAAATCTCTGAAGTGAACCAAAGTTACTCTAAATCTACATCCCTTCCTCAGAAAGCCTTTCCTTCAAACTTGTGAACATCATAGTATAACTTCAGATCCACACTCAGACTTGCAGTGGGACAGTGGAGCGAGCTTCATGCCTCTAACCACTTTGGGGTCATTGGAGAGAATAAAGAATGAAACAAATTCAAGGTTAATTGGACTTAATCTTGTTAAGCTGCATAAAGTAAGACTATTCCCCAAGACCAAAAGCCAACCAGCCCAGCTTCTGAGTACCTACGATGTGCTGGTTTCTTCTTTTTTGTGCATTATAAAAAAAAAAAAGATTAGATTTAAAACTCTTCAATTGAAGCCAGTAGTTTACATCTAGAAATGAGGCTACTCAAGTCCAGATCAGCCAGAGAAAAACAGTCAGGGAGCCTGGGTTCTCATCCCAGCCGTGACTCTTGGCTATCTGTGTGATCTTAGACTGTCACCTCCCTTTTCTGTGCTTCATTTTACTGCAAAATGAAAGGATTGGCCTGGAATAATCTCTCAGATCTTCTCTGGATATAAAAGTCTATAAATATATGACCTGAAAACTCCAGTTATATAAGGGATCTGCAGCTCTCAGAGACTTGGCTCCCTTACTATGATGTGGTACCTGGCCCTCATGAACCTGGCTTAGATGCCCCTGTGTTCCTGAGGTTGGAAAAGAGGACAGGAGAAAGGTAGGCTCTCCTCTGCCTGTGGTGGTTTCGTTACTGTCTGGTGCTGGGTGGGCAGTGTGACCTTGTCATGTGCCTTCACTTTTAAAACATCCAACCTTCTGCCAGATGGGGTCTGTGATTCTGGCCGCGGAAGAGAGTGGAAACCATGCAGTTGAGCCCGGGTGCTTGATATCACTAAGAAATGAAACTGTCAGCTGGTTGGCAAGTGAGAAATGCTTGTTAATCATCATAATCACATCAAACGCTGGCATCTGCCGTATCTCAGCCAGCCTTCATTGCTAGAGAGTGCTCACACCAGACACTCCGATGCATGCACACACACACACGCTTGCTTACAAAATTCCTTTCCTCAGAATATTCTAGACTGTCTTATAGCATGATTAAAACTGAAGAGCTTCAGAAATAAAACCAGTATTTGCATTGAGGTTTGCACAGGTTCATTTCATTGATTTTCTGGACTGTTCTAGGACATGGCCTGAAACTGAAATGTGTCAGCTGTTTTTAGTGAGACTGTCAGGGCTGAACAATGACTGTGAATTCCTTCTGAGCTTAGGAACAGAGGCAAGGCATGTAGTCATGAAAATCCAAGAAGCAAGTGCTTTGTGAACTATAAATCGCTGTGCTATTCCGGGATGTGGTCCTCTTCAGACACCTGGCCCTGCCCTGCTGTCTTCACCTGTAACTGCTTCAGCTCTATAGAAAGTGTGGGCCCTTGGTCTTGTGTCGTGTTAGGGGTGCCTGGCACTGCCTGCAGTATTGCACTGAAACCTGCAGAGGGCAGTGGAGGACTGGACATGAGACCATAGTCTCCAGCTGGCCCTGCAGCACTGCAATTACCAGGGAGCTGATTGAGTACTTTAGAGTAGACCAGGTGTCTTCAAAGATCTCTTAAAGACCAGAATTTGGAGCTGCATTAGGGTTTTGGACTGACAAAAATCTCAAAGAAGCTCTCTGAAGATGTGGACCGACCGTGGGAATCTGAGCTGAGGTGACTGACTGGCTGGGAAAGGCAAGTCATACTTTCTTAGCACCTGCCACTTGTCAGGTGCCAAATTTCATGTTCTAGGGGGTCTCATTTAATCATCCCAGTGGCCTCAAGAGGTAGTACTTCAGTCTCTGTAACTACACGAGGGAGAAACCCTACAAACAGCCGTGCAGAGGGGTCACTCACGGGTATCCAGCTCCTGGAAAACGGGCTGCGACCAGGCCATGCAGGAGGGGAAACCTGTCAGAGTGGACCCATGCTCACCAGGCTCCCAGAGGCTGGTGGAGGCCCAGAATGCCTATCCGTTCACCTGTAGGCAGGTTAGGGTTCTCCCAGTGGCATGGCCGAGCTGTGGACTGCTGTCAGAGGCAGCTGGTGAACTTCATCCTACTCTAGCTAAGGTGGCTAGGAAGCCAGGACAGGAGGACAGGATGGCTGGAGGTCGCAGGAGGAACCCTGGGCAAGGGATAAAGACAGAAATAGTTGGAGCCGATTGATTTACGACTGGGAACATCCCCGAGCCCACGATATTTTTATCTTTAGCAGAGGGGGAGCCTGGAAACCCTTCCCTTTGCTGCCTATTTTAGACCCTGGGACAAGGCTCTTTGGAACACGCAGCTTCCTTGACCTGCTGAGGTTTGACGCTGCCCTGGGGCCCCCCAGGCTCAGGGACCTGTCCTTTTGTTTCGTCTCTATCCTGGCCTGGGGGAGTACATGTCCCCAAGGCAGGAGAAGATCCTGTGACAATCTTGTCACCTGAAACAAAGCAGTCCGCTGATGGGAATGGAAGGGTCAGGCACTGCCCAAAGTGTTTTTGGCATCATCTCTGTCCTTGAACTGGCCTGGCCCTGACCTTGTAGAATTTAGACCAACTCAGCATCCCAGAGCTGGAAGGACCTTGGGAACCATTAAGCTCCAGCTTTTTGTTTAAAAGCTGAGAAACGTAAGCCCAGAGAGGGTAGTTGACTTATCTAGGCTCCCACAGCCTTTTAGTGGGAGAGACAGGCTTACGACAAGGCTGCCTAGTTCCTGTTCCAGATGCTTTAAACTAAATCATGCACCCACTAGTCAAGTGAGCCTTCTCTTATCCAACCTTTAGGTTAGATTACAGGGAAAATGATAGAAATCTAGTCACACGGGATGGGAAGGAGATACGGAAACCATGAAGCCCAAGGCAAACACTGTGACAAGGAGGGGCTTACGTTCTTCTGTCTGTTGCCGAGGTTCCAGGGCCAGAGGCTACAATGGGAATCCTTCTGAAGCCCTACAGGTGGGAACGAGACAGTAAGTGCGAAGCATCCCCTTGTTCCAAAGTGAGGGGCTAAGTCATCTATGCGAGACTTGCCAGGGACGGGGGCTGGTGGCTGGAAACTAATTTTGCCACCTTTAGCTCATCACCTACTGCAGGGAATAAAGAAATGAAATGTAGAGCTTGAGGGATGTCTTTGAAGACAGCAAGATGTATATCCTCCCTGTTAAAGAGAAAGAGTGTGTGCATATGGGGCAGGGTTTTCCCTCACCAGGCTGGGGAGGGGGAGATTCAGGAGGAGCGCTCAGAGGCTCAGATCCTGAGAGCTGCTGGAGTGGCTGTTTGCATCAGCCTGAGGCAGCAAGGCAGCAAGAGGAAGGGGGCGAGGGTGAGTTGCACTCCCCCCAGCCTCAGGGCAAACCAGTATGGCCACACTGGAGGAAGCCACTCAGGAGGACTGCCTGGAGGGGGCAATATAATCCCGAGAGGGAAGGACCATTTTATGCCCAAGGATGGAAATAGTCTCAGGAGAGCTTGCTCCAGTGTGGCCCATGAGAAATACTCACACATCCTTGCCCTGCCTCCTCTGTTCCAACCTGGCATTCACCATCGTACCCCCTCACTCCCGACACACACATCTTTCAGCAGGGAGGAAGGGAGCAGAGCTTTCTACTGTGCCTTTGTGATGGCCCGAGCTTGAGACGTGAGACTTCTCACTCTGAGATCTTTCCTGAGACGGAGCCCTGAGTGTTGGAGGAGGGGGCATAAGAAGAGTGGTGCCCAGGCTCTTCCCATTTCCCTGATGTGCTCAGAACATCAGCCCTGGGAGCACAGAGCACATTCCTGAGAGTCTGGGCAGCCTGTGGCTTGCTGCCCTCTCCTCCTGCCTCCCCATCTCCATCACAGCCCAGCTGGGCTGGAGACCAGGGTCCTTTCTCTGTGCAGCCAGTTATCCTAACCCAGGAGCTTAAACAGACTGACCCAGGCATGTGCCCCGTGTTCTTCCTACCCTGAGATGTATATTTCCTGGGGCCCTCCTGGCCATGTGACATACTGGAGGGGTGCTGCAGGCAGGGCTTGGTCATTTAGGAATCGAGTATCCCGTGTGGGCAGGCCCAGCCCCTCTGCTTCTCCTCTTCTTCCTTCTCTGTTGGGCCACTTAGCTTCTCTGACCCTCAGTCTTTTCATCTGTAAAATAGGCATGAATAATCATACCAACCCTGCTGGGCTGTGATGAGGACTGAAAGAGTGAGTGAGGTCAAACCAAGCTTTGGAGCATGTGTTTGTTCCCAGGCCTTTGACCGCAGCTAAGGGGACAGATGGCCTGCAGAGCATGAGTAAGCTTTCCAAAACACGGGTCCAGGGAAGATGCAGGAATGGGTCAAACTCTTGACCGTAGTGAAGTGTGGGGTGGTGGGGAGCTGGCAGCCTACAGATAGCTGTGGTCTTAAACCAGGTAAGACCAGCTCTTATTATTATATTTGGACACAAATGACAAAAGTGATTGATGAGCATGTCTCAGCTTCTCACACAAATGTGATTTTCCCAGCACACTGGGCTAGGGCGGGAGGCTGGCTCTCATCTCCCCACAGCTGACTGTCATGGATGCAGTTAGGGCAGAGAGACCATCAGGTCACCCAGCTGTCTTCATAGGCTTTTGTCAAAGGCTGGAAGGGAAAAGTCCCTCACTTGTGTGACTCATGCTGTTTAAACTTGTCTGATAATGACAACAATTGACACTTGTACAGCAACTTGCAAGGCACTTTATCTTGCACTGTTTCCTGTAACTCTTGCAATAGACCAATGAGGTATATTTTACAATGGTACCCGTTCTATAGATGAGGAAACCGAGGCACTGGGGAGAAGGTGGCGCAGTTGTGCCGTCAAAAGCACTAGCTCTGAAATCAACAGACATGTTCCAGTCTTGGGACTCCTGCTTAGCTGCTGTGTGATTTGAGCAAATTGCTTAAATCTTTGTGCCTCCACTTTCTCATCTGTGAAATGGGGATAATGCTGGCTCTCCCACCGGGTTGTGGGGAGGATGGCATTGGAACACGCAGGTAAAGCACTCAACTCAGTGCTTGGCGAGGAAGCTGCTACTTTTACAGCAGAGCTGCCCGAGCAGTGACTTAAACCCAGATCTCCAGATGCCAAAGTTTGAGCTCTTTCAACCGGGTGGTGCTGGCTTGTAATTTTTCACTTTGCACACTTCAGTTAGCTGCTAGCCCTGGAAAGCACACTTACAGACGTGTCTTTCTATCTTCTACCCACTCCACCCAGTCTCTGAATCCAAGGGTAAGGGGGACACCTGCCTCATTGCCGGAAGGAAAGTACCTGCAGCAGGAGGCAGAGCCCTTCATCTCTTTCCAGATCCTGAACAGCCACTTCAGGGTATCAAACAGAAGTAAGATGGAGAAAAAAATAAAAGACATGTAGACTTCCTACCCAGTTCTGGACATGTTTGCCCGTATTTGTTTCCCACATTTAAAAATTAGTAAGTGCAGTTGAAGCCTTGCATTTTATTTCCCCACTCTCAGAGTTTCCTCTCTGCCTTGAGGTAATCAATATCCTGAGGTTGATGTATGTCCTCCCCATTCATGTTTTTATATTTTAGATACACACACACACACACACACATTATGTAATATATATATTCATTCATAGGCAATGTACAGTAGTTGTATATGAGTGTGTTTTAAAATTCACACCCATCAACCACCAGAATGACTAAATTAAAAAGACTAAAAAATCAAAAGTGAATAAGATGGAGAGTAACTGGAACTCTCACACACTACTGGGAAAGTAAATTGGTAAAAGCCACTGGGAGAACTGTTTTGAGAGTCTCTGCCAAAAGTTGAAAGACGCTGAACGTCTACCCAAGAGAAATGCATGCACATATGCACTGAAGGAGAAGTCCAAGGCTGAGCATAGCAGCACTGCTTCCAACAGCTCCAAACTAAAAAAAAAATCCCAAATGTAGACCAGCAACAGAGGGCATCGATGAATCGTGGCACATGCAGACAATGGAATCCTAGCGTAGCAGAGAGAATGAATAAATTACAGCTATGTGCTTCAGTAAGAAAGCATCTCCCAGACATAATCTAGAACTAAAGAAGCCAGACACAATCCAACCTATAGGAGAGGTTACAAGAGTAGTGACCTTTGGAGGGGTGTAGAAACTAGAGGAGAGTGAAGGGCAGGGGTCTTCCAGGATGCTCAGTAATGTTATATTTCTTAGTCTGGCTGCTGGTTACAGTGCACGCCACTTTGGAAAATTCATTATGTTCATTATGATTTGTACATTTTTATGTATGTATATTGCTCTTCAGTACAAAGCTCCATTTGTAAAAAAAAAAAAAAAATAGAAAACTACATCCATAATATCATACGGTGAAATCCTTCTGCAACTTGTTTTTCCATTTATTATGCTTCTAATATGTATCCATCTTGACCCATTTGATCCAGTTCAGTTATTTATCTGTTATATAGAGTTTTATTATATGTATTATTATATGTATTAATAAAATATATTATATTTTATTTTTTCATCCCCATACCAGTGGATGTTCATGCTGTTTCCAGTCTTTCATTGTTACCCACAACACTGTGGGAAACATCCTTGAACATACCTCCTTCTGCAACACATGAGAGTTTTTCTCTAAGGCCCATACCCAACACTGACATTTCTGGGTCTTCTTTGTTCCTTGTTCCTTTATTTTTGACTATTCATGTCATGTTTTAGTGGAGTCTCTTATAAACTGTGTATGTGATGGCTGTGCGTGTGTTCATTTAAATGCAATGTGAGGTTCTCTTTTAATTGGCAAAACAATGTATTTACAGTAATTGGGATTAATACTGTATTTTAATGTATTTCCATCATTTCATTTAGTATTTCTCTATTGAAACTTGTTCTCTTTCTTTTTCTCATGGTCTTCCACAGGCTGAATCAAGCTTTTTCCCTCCTTCCCACCCTGTTCTTTCTACTAGTTTGACTGTTCTATATTCTGTTTCTCCTTTTCAGAGGTGATCTTTACATTTTTAACATTCACACTGTATTTAGAAAGACCTATGTTTAATTAATATCTATATGCTGCAACCAAACAGGTTTAGAACCTTACAATGCATTGACTCTGAACATCCCCTGTCTTCCTCCATGTCTCTGTAACTAAGGAGCGTCACCTTGTTTTAACACTTTCTTTAGTCGTTGTTGTTATTGAGGTACAGTTTCGTCCTATTCATTTGTTTACCTTTGTTTTTTCCATCACTGCCTTTATATCCCACTCCTTCCTCCTGGGTTCAGTTTCCTTCTTTAAGGAACATGTCCTTTAGTAGTTTTTCAGTCAGAGTTTTTGAATGGTAAACTCAGTCTTTTTTTGGTAAAGATATCTTTATTTTCCCCTCATCCTCAAATAGTGATGTAGTTGGGTATTGAATTCTAGGAAGCAGCTATTTTTCTTTCTGTCCTTGGAATATGTTGTTCTGATGTCAGTCTAATTGCCATTCTTTTGCAGGTAATATATCTCTCACTGGTGGCTTTTCTTCTGTTCAGGTATTTTATTTATGATATTCCGTTATCTAGGTATGAGTTAACTGTTTATTTATGATGCTTGGGATTCACTCTGCTTCTTCATTCCTCTGTCAACATCAGAGGGTGTTGGTGAGGGTCCACTCTGCATAGTCCCTTGGGGACCATAGTCCCAAGGGTAACAGAATCTCCGTCACCTGGTAGTTGCCCCAGATGGACTGTGAGGTCTCTCGGGGGCTCTTGTTCCTGATGTTCTGACTTTAAGCTCCCTCTTCTTTTTGGAACTTCAAGGAGGGTCTCCCTTTCTCTCTTTTGAGCTCAGCTGGGTGTTACATTACATTTTCTACAACGTTTCTATCCATTTGAAGCAGAAAAAGTACATTCATTTAATTAAAACATCATGTTGCCAGGAAGTTGAATCTTTTAAGAGGTTATATTCTAAAACATTTAGATCCCAACTTTCAATCTTGTTTATTTTGTGTATTCATTTACATCTCAGAGCTGACGGCCAGAGCACAATTCCAAGCATCCCCAAATTAGTATACCCTACTTTTGCACATCCTAGTCTTTCTTATGCTGTCAGTATCCATCATCAATCAGCTGTTCCTTTCTATATGTGCAGATATTTCTAGGATCCAGCTTTCAATTCCTAATTGCCACAGTAATTCATTTTATTAAACAATAACCATCTTGTACAGGCTGTGAAACATCCTTCCAACAAAAATTTAGCACTGATTACATATGAGGTATATGCTATGCCCTGGAAAGAAAATAAAGGTAAGTTTCAGATGCTGCCCTGAGTAGCACATTGTCTAATGAGAGAAATATGACATGTACATAAATAACCCTAATGCCAGGTGGTCCATGGTAATGGCTGAAGAGACTCATGGGCAGAGTGCTTCAGAGGGGACACTCATCTGTAGATGGAGAAACCAGAGGAGGCTTCATGAAAGTGGCATTTATACTGAATGATGGCGCTGAAGGATGGTGTGTTGGTTTTCTATTACTGCCATTAAAAATTACCACAAATTTGGTGCAGCAAAAAACCACCTTGTGAGATATAGCATGGTGACTATAGTTAATAATACTGTGCTGTGTATTTGAGAGTTGCCAAGAGAGTAATTATCCCACAGTTCTGCAAGTCGGCTATGTGGGTGCCATGTGGCTCTGCTGGGTCCTTTGCTTAGTTTCACAAGGTCAAAGTCAAGGTGCGGACAGAGCAGCATTCCGTTCTAGAGGCTCCACAGACGAATCTGCTTCTGAGCCCATTCGTGTTTTGGCCAGATTCAGTTCCTGTGGTGGCGGGGCTGAGGTCCTGTGTCCTGCGGGCTGTCAGCTAGGGGCCTGTCTTTACTCTTCGTGGCCACTCACAGTCCTCCTCATACTTTTCACGTGCCCCAACCCATCCCCCAGCAGTGGGGGTTGAGTCCTCTCCCACTTTGAATGTCTCTGACTTCTGCCTTGTCTTCTGACCCCAGCTGGAGGAAGAGCTAATCCAGGCTAATCAACCTATTTTCAGGTCTGTAACCTAAATTACACCTGCAAAGTCCCTTTTGCCTTGCAAGGTAGCATATTTATAGCATCCACGGACTAGGGCGTGGACATCCTTGGAGAGCCATTCTCCTGCCTACAACGAATGGGTGGAATTTATGTATGCTGAGCTGTGCCAGAGGGCTCTTCAGGCAGAGGAAAAAATCAAGCCAGGAGGCTGGCGATCTTGCACAAGGGACAGTGAGCACAGCCAGCCTTCCTCAGGGCGTAAACCCACCAATGTCCTCCAAAAGGTGAGGTATGCGTGCAAGCTCCTGGGTGGAGTAGGATCCCGGGAAAGAGAGTGAGGCAGCCACAGACTCCTGACCAGAGGGCTGTGGGAAGCGCAGTGCCACTCGCCTCAATTCTGCAAATGAAATTGCTGTGGTAGCATTTCTATGCTTCCTGTGTATGCTGTGTTCCTCCCCATTTAACAGTGTAAAGCTGGGCACCTTCAATAAATAAATCAGTTTTATTTAATATTCCATATGCATTGCACAAAGTACTGGCAGATCAGGAGAAGGATGTAATGATCACCCACAATCCTAACACTCAGATGAGAACAACAGTTAATGCTTTGTTATTTTGTGAGATGCCTTTAAAATTTAGCAATATACCCACCCAGCTTTCCATGTCTATTCATATTCTTCCTCAATGTTATTTTTAATGGAAACACAGTTTTCTATTGTATAGATGGCACCCTGGTTTATTTAATGAATCCCCCAATGTTGACGTTTGGCTCGTTCCCAGGTTGTTTCACCATCATAAACAAGGCTGAGATGAGCCTGACAAGGGTTGTTTTTGTGGACAAGTTGGACAGGATGCCCTCAGACTCTCAGCGGGATGCAGAGGGGAGCCTGGATGCAGTCACAGCTGTGAAGGCGAAGGCTGCTTGCCCGTCTCTTCATCGGGGCCTCTTGGCCGTTCCCATGTGTGTCCTGTTTTGTGGTTGACTTGATTCAGCTGCCCCCCAGGGCTCCATTTGGGGCCCTGGAGCCGAAGCAGGAGGAGGGGGAGTCAGAGCTGCAGCTGAGCGGGCGCTCGAGGGAGTGGGGTGAGCCCCGAGGCTGTGTTGGGGGTGGCAGGGTTGAGGGCAGGCTTCGAGCCCTGGTGAGAGGGGCCACCAGGGAGATGTGCTAGAGCATCTGGAGAGCCTCTCTTGGAAGCTGTTCCTTTTGGAGGGGAAGGGAAGAAACAGCAAGAGGCATGCTGCTGCAGTAGGATGAAGGGAGACTGAACCCTTGCCACAGGCTGCACCACCTGGACCCTGAGAGTATCTGTGCTCCCTCCGCTGGCTCCCCAGTGCTCCTTCCCCTGCCTCCACCTGCTGGAACAGACAGGGAGATCTTAAAACATACACCTTCCTCCACGGTCTCCTCTGGAGGGTGAGGACTGAGTGGGAGAGGGCACAAGGGATCTGTCTTTCTGTGGCGATGGAAACATTCTGTTTGCTGAATGGGGTGTGGGTTATGCATCTTTCCAGGCTCACGGACTGTTCAGAGCCATGCATTTCACTCTGTGTAAATACTCATCAATATTTTTTTAAAAATTAAATAGGTTCCGCATTGGCAAACCAGCAGGACCTTGCTATTTTTGTGCAAGTTAACAAAAATGTGACAAGGTGGAGTAAAAATAGGAAGAAAGGCACAGGAGGGGCTGTCCAGGGACTGACCGTCTGAGAGAGGCGGTGAGGGAGGGTCCCTGGAAAGAGGCTCGGTTTAGTCAGCTCTCTCACCTGCATGGAGACAGGCCGAATCCCCACCTAGAGTTTGGTGCCGTGGTAAGGGATTAAGATCCCCTGTGTAACAGCCCAGCACCGTGCCTGACACAGGCCAGGGCGCAACACATTGGAGGCAGTCCTGAACCGACGGGAACTTTTTCAGGGAGATCTGTAGCTGGCTCTGGGCTGCTACTAGGCTCTGTGATTTCTTGTAGGGAATGAGGAAGAGTCAAGGGGCCCCTGGGAAGAGGGGCTGGGGATGCTCCTCACTGCTACTTCTGAGTGCCAGAGAAACCCCCACCCAGGACTGTGGGGCTGTGCCTTTCCAGGGTGGGCACTGGGGTAAGTGGTCAGTGCAGAGAACTCGGTGAGGGGGCAGGACAGACACCTGGGGACTTGGCAGTTCTGACCGAAGAGGGTAGGTCTGGGTGCAAAGGCAGTAAACAGTAGTGACAGCAGCTCTGTGCAGTGCCCGGCTGGTTAGAGGACTCTGCCTGCAGCCACAGACCCGGCCCTTTATACTGTCATATGGGAAATGAAACTGATTACAATCAAATACTCTAAAGCAAAATTTGGAGATATATATATATATATATATATATATATATATATATATATATATATATATATATATATGCATGCATCTACTTTAGCCTTAAGATTATTCACATTTTAACAACAAGCTGTAAGTCTTTAAGTCTAGTTATTTGGAATGTTTAGGCCCCACTTGTGGTGACATCCTGCACCCCGCCATATTGTAGGGCTCACCGTACAATCCGTAATAAACGAAGTCAACAATGGCAAACCAACCACAAGTTATCATTAAAGACCATGAAGAGTGGCAATTCAGAATCACGACTGACTCAAGACAGTGAGGGGCCTCAGATTGCAGTGAGTCCTAAACACCTTCGGGACGTGGAGCGTCTTTGCAGACACGTGCCTGGTGGAGGTCCACCCGGGAGGGCCTCGTGCTGCACGGCTGCCTCCCTCCCTGGAGAACAATGAGTGGGGTCCACTGTAAAGCTGACTGAATGTTTAAGGTGAGTTTATGAATCCAAAATAATAGTAGGAATCGACTTAAGAACTCACTTGGTTGGGATTTGGTAAATCATCTTTTTTTTTAATTAAAAAAAAATTTTTAATGTAATTTTTTTAAATTGATTTATAATCATTTTACAATGATGTGTCAAATTCCAGTGTAGAGCACAATTTTTTGGTAAATCATCTTTTGATACAAAAATGAAATTTTATTCAAATTAAAGGGAGGATCAGTGAGTGACTTCTCAGAAGAGCCCTCCCAGTGCTTGATGGGGCTGAATGTTACACGGTGAGAAGCCTTGATGTAGAGCAACAGACTCACCTGAGCTGGTTATTGAAAAATGTAGCTTCCAGGCACCCCCGCAGAGATTCTGATGAAATGGTCAGGAGTGGGGGCCCATGAATCTGCATTTTAAACAAGCACTGGAGGGGAGGCCGATGTCGGTGGTCCACAGATAGAAACTGGCCAAGAACACTTGGAAACAGAGCAGGCCCTCTCTCCAGCAGAGGCTGCGTGCGCTGCAATGGGGAGGGCACTTCCGGGACTGGAGTGCGCCTTGATGAGTCCGGGGTGGGTAGGTGGGTCAGGCTGGTTAGACACCCAGGGGCAGGGAGGGCCGTGAGGTTGGGCCCAAGCAAGGTGGGCTCTCTGTATTGGAGAAATCTTTTGGTTGGATCCTTGAGTTGAGCAGCTCAAGGAGAACTTGAGGCCTCTCAGGGGAGATGGGACTAAGAATAGGAAACTCTGAGGCCGAGGCCAGAGATGCAGTGTGAGAGGGAGAAGAGCACGGAGGTGGCTGGGAGGACACAGGGGAAGTGAGAAAGGAAAAGAAGGGAACCGCAAGGCACTGATGGTGTGCTGGGAGCTTTCTCGACCGCCTCTGCTGCTCGCCGCGCGCTCTGAGCGGGGCAGTGGCCAGCCCTCTTCCGTGTGGGCAGACGCGGGCTCGGGAAGGTGAACCAGCTGGCTAAACAAGTCTGCGTGTCGGGACTTCAGTCCAGGACCGTGCGGTTCCTGAGCTCTTCCTCTTTACCTAGTGCTTTGAAAGACGAGTAAATACCGTGCAACTGCTGCGCCCATCCCTACATTTATTCACTAGTTCATTTATTCACCCAACCAAATGAGCTACTGCTAAGTCACAGGCTCTGAGTGAGGTCCAGGGATTGACTGGTAAAAAGAAAAGACATTAACCTAGACTTTCATAGACAAAAGCATCAGACAACCACACATGGAACTGTAACTTTGCAAACAGTTATAAGAACTGAAAAAGAAAGCTGTTGGCTCTGTATGAAAGAGAGCAGGGGCACTTATTTTAGACTGGAGGATCAGAAAAGGCCTCTGTGGGAACATGACATTTAAGCCGAGGCTTGAAGGTTGCGTAGAAATTAGCCAAGCTTGAGTGTAGGGAAGAATGTCCCAGAATTTCTCTGATGATGGAAATATTCCATATTTGTGCTGTCCAGTATGGTAGCCATAAGCCTCATGTTACTACTGAGCCCTTGAGATGTGTCTCATGTGACTGAGGAACTGAATTTTTAACTTTATTTCAGATCAGTTGATTTAAGTGTATAATATGTAAAAAGCGACAGGTGGCTAGTGGCCATTGTATTGGATAGCCCAGCTCTAAGACAAAGGGAAAGTTTACGCAAAGGACCTGAGCTGGAAGAGGATTTGGTGGCTCCCAGGAGCTTATAAAGTGTTGGGGTGTGAAGGGGAAATGCAAGCAAGGCTCAGAGTGTCCAGGCCTCACAGAGGGTTTTCAATTCCACTGCAAGGGCGAAGTTGTTGAAGTGTTTTGAGAAGAGGAGTAACTTAGTCAATTTTATGTTTTAAGACATTCACTCAAAACAAAACAAAACCAACCCCCCTCCCCATCACCAAAAGAAAAAGCTGACTCTGCACTGTACCTAAAGGATCACAGAGACTGAAAGTAGGAGAAAAACCAGGCAGGAGAAGATGGTGATGGTTCAGCACAGGGTGGAAACTGGAAGTGAGGAGAAGCGGACAGACTTATGATATCGTTTTCTCGTAGAATCGACAGGACCCACTCTCTGGACCTGTGTTGACTCCTATGGTAGTAAAGTAAAGTAATTCAAATTAAACAAAATTTAAAATGTTGCTTGTCCACATGAGGCACATTTCAAGTGTTCAGTGGCCACACGTGGCTACCGGCTGCCATTACTGGACAGTGTAGCTTTAGTGCAAATGCCCATCATTGCAATAACTGCTACTGGATGGTGCCAAAGTCATTTGGAAGAGTATTTAAAAATGGGTCTAGAAGAGATCAAAGAGGTCATCAAGTCCAACACCCTTGTTTTGGAGGTGACGTGCCAGAGGACACTCTGATGATGTCACTAGAGTGGTACCCAAGCCAGGCTCTCAGATGGCAGCCTCCTCCACTTGCTTGTTTTATAAGTGTCATTGGTGGAAACTCCAGCTTTCTGGCTCCTGAAAGGCTCAGGTCTGATTCTGACTCAGACTGTTTAATCATTTCATAGCAGCCTGGAGAAGGAAGCATGAGATACAGAATATAACCACCATTATTGTCTCTGGCTAACATGGCCCAGGGCTGGAGGCTTGGAGAATGTGTCTTCAGTCCCTTCTGCAGGAAAGGATGTTTTGCCATCTGAAAACCACACACCACATGGGAGCTTCATTTTGTCATCCAGTCCCATCTCCTCACTCAGCCTCTCCAGGGAAATACCCAAGAAGTGGGTTCCAAAGAAATACTCCTGGCTCACATTTTATACTCAAGTCCAGACCACAAGTAAACCTTGTCATCAGAGAAGCAAAAAGCGAAAAAAAACCCCAAAACAACAACAACAGCAAAACAGCTAGCAAAGCTTCCTGGTGACCTGGTAATTCTGGGAACAGTGAAGTGAGTTCAGAGGAAATAGGTGAAAAGAAAAAAAAGCCTTGTTTTTGCCACCTCTGAGCTTCTGGTTAGGGGCAGGGCTTATCTTCTGATGAGTCAAGCAGAGGAAGAGGTGGGGGAAGCTGCCTGGGGTGTGGACTTGGGAAGGAGACAGTGGAGGAGAACCCATAGATTGTACAGCACCAAGAGTAAACCTTAATGGAAACTAGATTTTGGGTGATAATGACTTTGGGTGAAAATGTAGATTCATCAGTTGTAACAAATATACCACTGATACAGGAAAATGGGGCGTGGGAGGATGGCCATGTCCCCAGGTCTTGGATGAGTCCCTGCGACATGCCCTGCCCAGTGAGGGTCCTTGGCTTCACACAGGAAAGAATGCAAGAGCAAGCCATAGCTGAGTAAAAGTAGATTTGTTTAGAGAGATGTACACTCCACGGACAGAGTGCAGGCTGTCTCAGGAGGCAAGAGAGCCACGACCTCGAGACACGGTGTTACTAGTTTTTATATGCTAACAAGTGAGGGGATTGTTCCAGCTGCTTTGGGGAAGGGGCAGGGATTCCCAGGAATTGGCTGCAGCCTCTCTTTGACCTTTCATGGTTAGTTTAGAACTGTCATGGCACTTGTGGGGGTGTCAGCCACCACGATAGTACATTACAACGTGTATAGTGAAGCTTAAGGTCCACTGGAGGTCAACTCTCCTGCCATCTTGGGCCTCAGGGTCTCCTGGGAGTTGACCTTTCTGCCGTCTTGGCACAAACTACTGCATCATTCCTTTAATGGCTGTGTCCTGCCCCTCCTGTCTCACCGCCATTGGGCAGGCTGTTGATGGTGGGAAGGCTCTGGAGGTGGGGAAATGGGGGATACCGAAGTCTCTTTGCGTTCTGCTCAACTTTGCTGTGAACCTAAGACCGCTCTAAAACATAAAGTCCATATTAAAAAAAAAGTTACAGTGCCTGTCTGAGGTCCCAGCGTGAGTGAACAGTGGAGCTGGGACCCAAATACCACATTCTTCACCTTCACGCGATCCCACCTCCCTGTAGCTTTTCATACCTCACAAATACTTTTGTTTTTAATTTGCACTGAGTCAATGACGTGGGTCTTAATCCTATTTTCTAGATAAGGAAATAGGCTCTGAGAGGTTAGCTAAGTCACTGAAGTCACGAATTGGGTGGGTGAGTGGCTGAGTGGCTGAGTCAGAACTTGCATCTAGGTCAGCTGACTTGAAACTCTGTGCTCTCAGATAATACCTTGACCCCTCGACCCAGAAACTCATCTGACCTAGAAACGCACAGAGTGGTGTCTGAGCTGATTGCCTTCACCTACCAGCTGCTACCTGACGTTAGCTAGATGTTGAGTTGTTCTATCAGCTGCTGGCAGTGGATGGAACCCTGCGTATCACAGGACTTGGGTCATTCTCCACCAAGGCAGGATGCCATTGGTCCACACCCAGAATAAAGGGATGTATGATGAATGGAGAGAGAAGGGGCAAGGGAGGCGACTGGGCTTGTGTGCTGAGAATTTGAGATACAAGCCCAGCACTCCCCTTCTCACCCCAGAAGGGTGAGCTCCCCTTCCCACTGGGATCCTGGGCAGCTATGTGGGGGCCAGACCTCCTGTTTATCCCAAATGCTTCCAAATATGTATTTTCACTGACTTTCAAAAAAAGGATGGGGGAGGGGTGGGTAACCTCTGTAAGGAAAGCAAAGCTTGAGTTACCAGTCTCATTTAACAGAAGAAAAGTTAGGTGATTTGTCCCAGGCCACCAAGTTAGTAAGTGGCAGAGAAAGTGTGGAACCTGGGTCTTCTTGTTTGGTTCCAGCCCACCCCTCCCCAGCCCCATGCACATACACAGTTTATCACACCTAAACACACTAGTATGATGTCTGAAGCACTCTCACATTTGTTATCTTATTTGAGTCTTCCAACGTGAACCAGAAGAGAAAGACAGTGGATGTATTTAGGGCAGATCATACTGCTGTCTTGTTTATCCAACCCCAGGCGGGGGCGGATGAGTGTCCAGAATTAGCCAGGAATACAGTGAGTGAACACAGTTCATTGACCATCTGCTAAAGGATGTTCTCTGTTTCTGCATAGCCCTTTGTGGTTTTAAATGCCCTTCCAGATATAATATTTGAAGATCTCACTTGCTCTCCAACACAACCCAGGGAGGAGGCGGGGCAGTTGAGACAGGTGAGGGGCCAGGAGAGGAGGGGGCTGACACTTAAGCTCACCCAGCTGCCGGATAGAAACGCAGCTCAAACTCGGGCACCCTAGCCCTGAACCAGTGCCCTGCCCCAGCCTCCCTTCTGCCTCAAGTGATGACCTACACTATTGGTTTTCAGAAGTCCAGAGGGCTCCTGGAGGTGACTCCAGGGCTTCTCCAGGAGGTTTGTGTGTGTGTGTAGGGGGGCGGGGGAAGGAGATCATTTCCACCTGCTCTAGTAATATTATTTAAATTTTTAGCAGGTAATGCATACACAGTGAACAAACTTCAGGAGATGTATTTATTTTAGCAAACACATGGGGGTGCTTAACTCCATGCCAGTACGCCAGGCGGAGGCGGGACCGGAGGGCAGCACAGGTTTACGAGGATGTCTCGGAAGGGAGGGAAGGAGGAAGCAGGATTGGAGGGAGGGGGAAGTCGGGGGGAGTTGGGGTGCAGTGCAGAGGCAACAGAGGCCTCAACCAACCCTGTGGGGAGCTTGGAAGCTGGGGTGGGCCTCCAGAGTCGCCTTGAGTTGTGGTTAGTGTCCATGCAGGATGCCCTGGGAAGAGGGTGTGGTTTGAAGTAGGGCAGCTCTCTACTCTGAAGGCAGTGCTGAAGGGGGTTCTCAGCTGGCAGCACTTCAGCAGCGGAGGGAATCAGTCCCTTATTCCTGAAGGGGCATCTCAGCTGCTCGTCACAGCGTCTTCAACGGTCCGTCTTCTGTGCCACTTGGACCCATGTCTTCCTGTCAGTTCTGGAAGCAGCTTGTCCAGAATTCTGGAGGTCTCTCTTCCTGGGGGAAGCTTACAAGAGGAAATGAGACAGACCTCGGCTGGTCTCCCTCCTGACTCTCCATCCCAGTCGCCCTCATCCTCAGTCCGCCCTCCTACTGGTCTCAACAGCATCCCTGGTGGTGAGACCCAGATAGACCCGCATCCCTGAGGAGTTGGAGCCTCTTCAGTGCTATTCTGAGCCCATGTCTGCTTCATTTCCCATGTGCTGTCAAGACTGAGCCAGAGCACCAAGGGACGGCCTGGCGAACTCCCTGGTGTCATCACTGCTCCCTGCCCCCACTGGGTAACAGCCCGACCGCCTCCTGCCGTCCCGTCAGGCACCCCTGCCGGGACCGTGACTTCTTACTTTCTAGCTCGTGACAAAAACTCGCTGTGTCTGGTGCAGCGGCAGCTTATCATTCAAAGGAGCTCTTTCCCGACCCTGGGTGGAGGCTCACCTTCAGAAAAGCCACTTGATGATAACAGGTTTTTCTGCTTGTTATTTCATTAGACCTTTCAGCTACAAAGAAAAACCATGACCGACCTTAGTTGGGTTTCTCTCTCAGTAAGACTTGGCAGGCCTCCTACATCATTTGCTTCCAGGGCCTCCCAGGTGAGTGTCCTGGCTCCCAGGCTCCAGAGATGCTTCTACTTCCGGCTTTCCTCACCAGAACCTCTCAGGGCAGAGGCCCCCAGGCCCGGCTGGAGGTGGTCGCAGCCTCCGCTTTCTCTTTTCAGGGCAGCTCCTGCCTGTCTCAGAGCCTGGGGCCTCACCCTCAGCTATGGTGCAGAAGGCATCCTTTCAAGGGCTCCAGGTATTTTTATCACCCCGTGTTTATGGGACCTGGAGCAGGGCAGGGCTCAGTGGGGGCTCTGTGGTTATTTTTTTCTTTTTCCTGGACAATCAGCTGGGACTTTGGGGAATTCCAGGCCGTATTTGCGGAAGGCCGTGGGGTCCTGAGAGAGGAAAGTGACATGTTGACCTCCACTCCCACAGCCCCTGGGAGCCTAGAGGCTTCTCCTTTCTGCTTTTCCGAGCCCACGGCACCAAACCCAGGACACTGTCCAGGGCGGGTCACTGAGCTGTGTGAGGAAAGGAGGGGAACCCAGTAGCAGAGCCTCTTACAGCCCTGGCGTCTAATCTGGACTGTCACCCACCTCTGCCTCTGCCCAGTCTGGAAGTATTTCTGGTGGGCACGCCTGGGGAAATTGCTAACCTCTGGGCCACTTAAGAAGGGAACTGAGAGAGAGAGACGCCGGTACAGCCCTGACACCTAGGAGCACCTTATAAATCCTCAGGAAGGAGCCATGACTCCTGGCCGGAATCTATAGCCTATGACTGACTCTGTGAGCTGCTTTCATTCCAGCCCACCACAGCTCCCCCGGGCCACATGGCAGCCCCCCAGTGTCAGTGTCAGTGAGTTGCTGTGTGGGTCTCAGAAGCTGGCCTGCATGTGACTGGCCACCACCTCCCTCCCCACCAGCCCCAGGCCTTCTGGATTTTTTTGTAGAGTCCTCACCCATCTGGGCAGAACCAAGATCTTTTATCCAGTAATCCTGTTGGCAGACAGGTGCGAAAGGAACAGAAAGCAGACATCACGGTCTGCTGATTTAATTATTGCTCTTCAGAGCAGCTGAGTGTTGGTCTGGAAACCTCCTAATGGCAGGTCTGTCTGTGGAACAAGAGTAGACATTGTGAGCTTTAAGTAGGGGTTGACAGGCCACAGCTGACAGCGATTCAGCCCAGCCAATCCGGCCGATTCCTCTGGCGTGGGTGCCTCTTGCCTCAGGTGTGGGCCTTTGTGGTCAGATGTGCCCCCAGTGCTGGCCAGACATGCCTGAGCCAGGACCGGGAGGACAAGGCAGAGACACCCCTCAGGGGAGGCTGAGCCGTACACTGCAGTGTCCAAAAGGTGCGTGTGCTTTTCTTTACTCACTCAACAAACATTTGTTAAGCACCAACTGTTTGCCGAACACCATTCTTCCCTGAGGACTCAGTGGTGACCAGGGACTCACGATGGTGAATGGTCAAATGCTCCATCTTCCTGGAATTTTGTTTTCTGTTGCCCCTCGTTGGGTGCCTATGTCTGGCCATGAGTTTGTGGGTCAGAGGAAGGCTTTTGAGCTGCAGAGTTTCCGGGAGTGTCTTATAGAATGTGGCCCCAGGCCTGGGGTGACTTCAGTGTTGGCCCTGGAAGACCTCAGGGAAGTTTGGTCCTGTTAGCGTTCCCCCGGGCAAATCTTGGCTGCCTCAGGGCCAATGGAATGGGTGGCTGTCCCTGCTGCCCCAGGGGGCCGTTTCTGCGGTGTTTGGTGGGGGGAAGGGCAAACTGTTTGTCGGTAAGGCCCACCATCGTTTCAGTTATTCTCAGGGGTACCGGAGGGAAACCGTGGGCGACCAAGGCCATTTCCCAGGGCGTTTGTGTAGCAGGAACTGACAGGAGTAGTGACCTATCCATTTGTCTCTGAGCTGTTCAGAGACTGCTGGTCAAGTCCAAGGTCTTTGTCGGGACCAGGCACCATAACCCTCACCTACCACCAGGCCAGGGTGAAAAGGCCGCACCATCTCCACATGGCCTATTCTGGACACACATGACTTCCCTCAGCCCCACAGCCTTGCCCTTACCTCCTCAAACCATCAGTCTAGTGTGGCTGAGCAGAGAAGGACTGAAACGAGGGTGTTATAGCAGCGAAAGGATTCAGACTGGGCACTCGAACACTGAAAAGTTCAGACAATCGATTCCTCTCTTCTTTGATGATCTCAGTCTACCATCCTGTTCCCTTCCGTCCCAGGCTTTTACCCACAGCTAATATCGAGGGCCTCCTCTGCTTCAGGCATTGTGTTTACATGGATTGTCACATTTAATCTCCAAAACAGCCTTGGGCTAAAGCATCAGGAAACCTTATCTTACAGAAGAGGGAACTGAAACTGGGCAAGGAAAGAAGTTTGCCCAGCATCCCCCAGCTAGTTACAGGCTTGGACCCCCATGGTCTGACCCCAGAGCCCCTGCTGTTAACCACAGCACAGTCTGCGGACCCTCCAGGCCCGGTGATGCCCAGGTCGCGCTTGTCCCACTCACAGTCAAGGCTGAGGTTTAGCCCTTCAGTTAGTTCAGAAAGGTGGCTGATTTCCTCTTGACTCTTGCTTTCAAGACCTGGGGCTCTTCCCCTTCACGTCTGAGGGTGAACTCTGCCCAGGCCTATAGCCCAGTGGTCCCATGGGAGTCACTTGCCTCTCCTGGGCCCACCATCCTAGGTGCCCCCAGAGGGGACCACAGAAATGGGGGAAGAAGAGGATGCCTATAGCTACCCTAGGGTCCTGCTCCGATGCTCACTCTGGGTGTGATCTTGAGCAAGGTGCTAACCTCTTTTAGCGTCAGTTTTCTCACCTGTGAAACGGAAGTAAAATGAGAACCAGTGCCATTGGTGGATTATATGAGGTGACTCACAGTAGGCATTTAGCAGAGTCTAGCCTATAATAAGCACCCAATAATTGTCGTCTATTAGGGGTCCACGTTTTGTTATCTACAATTCTGGTCAACAAGTTCTGAAAATTGTATGGTTGGTGTCAAAACTCATTTGGAAGCAAAACCTCTCCTGAAGCGGCAGGCAGCTATATTTAAAAATAGTAACGAGGTGCTGCTCTGGACCCTGCTGGGGTTGTTTCACGATACAGTGAATGTGCACCAGGTCACCTTCCTAAAATCTGGAGTTTGAAACACACCCGGTTATAAGAGTTTAGGATGAGGGACTGTGAACCTGCAGTGCTTTTAAAAGCAGAGCTAGTGCGTCCCCTAAATGAGTTTCAGGAGGGACTGTCAACTGTCAACTCTGGAACTCTGAGAGCCAAAACCCTGCAAGGAATGGAATTAACTCTCTATCCTCTTAGAAGAATGTAGAGATTGCTATTTAAGTGCAAAAAGAACCAGAGGTAGTGAAGTCAGGTGAAACAATACATCTCCTTCTTCATTTGTTCATGTGATTCTTGAGTTTCTGCAGTGGTCTAGTCCTGGGTGAGAACAATCTTTAAGGACCAATTAAATTCACAGATTCCAGGACATGGTGGTCACTTCCTGCTTAGTCAGCATTTTTCTAGGTGGAGCTGGGGAGAGGGGAACAGAGCAGTTATCCTCTCTCAAGAAGTCTGTGCTTTTATTGAGGATACAAAATAAGCATGCTTGAAACCAGAAGTAATATGTCAGGAGACTCGGTTAGACTAGAGTATATTAGAGGATTCTGAAGTCAACGTTCAAGTGAGTAACGCAGCTCGTGTGCACTGTAGGAGTCTCCCACAAGAAGTGGGAGAGCTAATCTCAGGCCAGCTAATTCTGAGAGAGAAAAGCCCCAAGGAATAAGTGAGAAAAGAGAGAAGACAGGAAACTGATACCGGAGTGGAGGAAAAGTGAGACTGGAACTCAGCCCGCACTCCACGTGTCCTAGTGATGTGGCTTGGGCGATCTGGCTAAACCTTCTGGGACTGTTTCCTCATCTATAATGGGGAGAGAGTTACTTTTCTCTCCAGCTACAATTATTATAAATATTAAATAAAATAGCATATGTAAAGTGTTACCAGAACACCCTTTTATCTTTTGTTGGCCATGTCTCTGCATCTTGGCTCTCAGAATCTCAGTGCTCATTGACTCCTGTTGACCATGGGCTTTGTTCAACTCGTGGCCTTGCTCAAAGGTGTGTCATAGAAATCAGGAGGAAACAAACAGCCATTCAACCAGCTAAAACCTCAAACAAATAACCTGGGACCCCCATGGCGACATTTGACAACTGTCTCCATCCAGCCCCTCCCATCCTCTAATCAAGCTACATCCTTCCACAGCCATGAGAGGGGAAGCCAGCCTGTCCAGGGAACTTTGCCCACAAGTCACAAGTCAAAGATGTTTGTTCTCAGAGATCTCATTTTATCTTCTTCTTGGGACCTCTCAGTGTGTTAACACACAGTGCTGTCCCCATGGGAAGGTTCTTGATAGATGGTGATTGTCCTGGTATCTTGGCTCCAGTAGGTCCAGGCTCCATAAGTCATACACATACCAAATGCCACATATCAACCAAGGGAGAGGTCAAGGGGAAATGTAAAACAAAGAAGAGTAGAGGTTATCGTGGTAGGCATGCAGAGTGAGAGAAAGCTGCACCTTATCTCATGCAAAGGAAAAAGGGCAAGAAATAGTCACCAGAGCGCTTAACGCCAGAGCCCACCCCACAAACAGGGAGCTCAGGAAAACTGTCTCAGTTTGGTGGGAAGCAGCCTCACCCCAATGTAAAACACCTGGGGGAGCTGGGGCATCTAAGGTTTCAGACGAACGGAAGCTATTAGGAGCCATTGCAGCAGTGGTTTGTAACACCGCCATCACCCACCTTTACAGAGGATAAAGGCTCTTGACGACTGCCTCTCTTCGGAGGGCTGGGGTCAGGAAGAGCATAGCTACTGAGGTGACCATGACAGTTGAGGGCAACAGTCTGGGTAAAGTAGAGGGGATGCTGGCCATTTAGATGTAACGACTGGAAGATTTTGAACGCACAGCTGAGCCTTCACCTCTGGTCACTAGGGTGTCACTGGGCACTGCTGAGAGAGCAGTGTGAGTGGAAGCGGTGCACGGAAGCCCTGTGCCGGCAGGTGAGTGTGAATACACAACCAAGGAAGAGAAGGGAGCCAGGGACGCCAACCGGAATTGAAAGGATGAGTCCCAATGATATTTTTGTTCTGCTTTGTTCAAATGAGTTTTTTTTTTATTATTTTATCAACTAAAGTTTTTATATGATTTACGGAGATAAAATTCACATAGTGTAAAATGAACAATTTTAGAGTGAATAATTCAGTGACATTTAGAGGACCCATGCTGTTGTGCGAAAACCACCTTTATCTAGTTGCAAAACTTTTCTACCGTTCAGAGTAAAACCCTGTACCCGTTAAGCCGTTTCCCCCATTCCCCGCTCCTTCCAGCCCCTGGTAACCAACAACTGTCTTCTGTCTCTATGGATTTATCTCTTCCAAATACTATGTATACATGGAATCGTACAGTATGTGACATTTTGTGTCTGGCTTCTTTCACTTAGTGTGTTTTCAAGGTTCATCCACACTGTAGCATACAGCAGGACTTAATTCTTTGTAATGGCAGAAAACTCTTCCATTGTATGGATACACAAAAATGTGTTTGTCCATCCGTCCATTAATGGACATTTGGACGGTTCCACATTTTCACTATTGTGAATAGGCAATGGGACCAGGCACATACAATGCCGATCACATTTTAAAGATGATTTTGAAGATGTGTTCTCATGGAGTTTCTGCTTGGATGCTGTGGCAAGTCAGACTTTGTGAAATACAGCTTAGGGGTCAGTGTCCCAGTTTTTGTTACTGATGAGCCAGGACATGGACATAAATAGGCAGAGGAGGCTGAAGACTGGCTCGCCCCCCAGCCTGGGGAAACGGCTCCAGCTCTGCTCCAGAGGCTCGGGAGAGAGAGTGGTCTCAGGGAGAGCATCCTGTAGTCGGGAGACAGAGCCACGTGTAAGTGACGGCTCCACCATCGCCAGGCCGTGCAGCGGGTAAGCGGGCTTCTGAACCTCAGCCTCCTGGTTTCTCAAAAGGTGTGGTGACTGCTGCTT
This sequence comes from Camelus bactrianus, assembly GCF_048773025.1. Lineage (NCBI taxonomy): Eukaryota > Metazoa > Chordata > Mammalia > Artiodactyla > Camelidae > Camelus > Camelus bactrianus. The sequence continues at coordinate 35,155,609 of NC_133553.1, read as the reverse complement.
GCCTTCCTCACACAGCTGTTAAACGGCTGAGGAGCTGCCTCGTGTCGGGGTGCTTCTCAGCCAGTCAGGGATCACACTTTGTGCTGTGACTATTACTTCCCTGTTAGAAGAGAAGCGAGGTGACACTTCTGACTCACCGTCCGTACGCTGCTGTGTTTGTCACGGGGCTTATTTATGAGTATTAGAAAGTGAGATCTTCCGATGATACCTGGGTAGACCAGCAGATTGGAGAAATGAATCATCTGGCTCCAAAGGGCCGGGGCCAGACAGGGTCCAGGGTCCCGGGGTCCCGGGGTCGGAGGCTGACTGCTGGGGTAAATGAGCATCGGTCATTTTCCTGTCTTTACATCACTCCACTCAAGGTTCCAAATCCCCAGAGAGGGCCTGATTGGTGGGCAAGACTCGGGGAGGGCCAGCAAGCCTGCATGTTGAGGGGAAGAGGTGATTCCCCGAATGGAACTGAGGGGGCCAATAACAGAAAGAATAGAAAGTGGATGCAGGGAGACCCCCAAACCCCAAATATCCACTCAAGACAAACTCTTTGAACTATTTATGCCCAAGCCAGCAAGGCCGGGACAGCTGAGCCAAAGGCTCGAGGGCTGCCCTAGAAGCAGAGCACAGGTAGCGGAGATTGGTTTTTGGGTGAAGGTGGGGGCTTGACACTCACACACCCCTGCAAGGTGCTGCCCTCACAGGCCAGGTTCCATCTGGGAGGCCCAGCAGCTCTGCCTGAGAAGCTGGACCTACTGCATCTGGCAGCTAAAAATACCCAGGCTCCCGGGAACCCGCAGAAAGAGCTTGCCCAAAGCCAAGCAGGTCTTCAGTGTATGTAAGAGATTATTCATCACACCCTGTGATGCTCCTTGGTAGCTGTCTTTCTCTTCTTCTTTTTTTTTTTTTTTTTTAAGAAAAAGTAGATTTATTCATAGAGATACGTATTCCATAGACAAAGTGCAGGCTGTCTCAGAAGGCAAGAGAAAAGCCCATGAGGTGCGGGGTTGGGTGCTCAGCTTAAAGTAAAGGTAGATACATACTCCAGAGATGAAGTGCAGGCCGTCTCAGAAGGCATGGGGCAGAGAGCATAACGGTTGTCTTTACACTTTGAAAATAAATCGATGTGAACCCAGGCCCATTGGGCCCCTCCTTTCTTTAATCATCTATCTCGGAAGTAGCTGGTAAACCCTGCTGTCTGTGCTGCCCGATAGAGGCTGCCTGCTCCCTGGAAAAACAGGAATTTCTTATCAGATCAACAGGAAATTCTATTTTTACTCAATGTTAGAATTAAAAATACCACAAGGAGAGGGAGGCACTCCGATAGCCAAGCTGGGCACTAAGTTTATCCCCCACTGAGATGCTCCCCTCCAAACTGGTCCCAGGGTCGGCTCCCTGTGAGCCTGGCCCCAGTGGCACAGATAGACAAAGAGCTAGGACACCCCGACTTGGTTTTCTTTCTAACCCCAGGCAGCAGGGTTGCTAGGAGGACCACCTATGACTGCAGAGGGCTGATGCTCCCCGCATGTCCCGATGGGGCCTAGAAAGACACTCCAGAGACCTACTCACTGAGACACCAAGGTGGCCCCAGTTGACTGAGTGGCCCTGGCCACGGGGGTCCCGAAGCCAGGAACGCAGTTAGGAGAATGGCATTGAAACCAGCCTCAGGGCCATCAGGGAAGGAGAGCTAAAGTTGGCTGAGGCCTGCCCGTGTGCAGAGGACTCATTAGGCAGGGTCAGCCCACTCCATCTCGTAGCAGCCGTCCAGGGACAGAATCAGCAGTACCGTCAGCTGATGGAGATCTTCCCCGTCTCCCAGAGGAGAGAGCAGAGGTTCACAGAGCTTGTCAGGGATTGGAACTCTGTCAGCTGGATTCCGGAACTCACGCTCGTTTCTCTTTACCAGCAATATCTTTTTCAACACCTTGCTGCAGGTCAGGAGCTAGGCTAATGGATGCAGTGGCCACTAGGGTGGGTGTGCCAGCTGGATGAGTGACAGCCCGCCAGGACCCCTTTCTCCTGGAGGGAGCGTCTGACTGTTTTGCAGGGCAGCTGCCTTCACTTGGCTTTAACCAGAGCACAAATCCCCACCCCAGGCAGAGAGCAGAAAGAAATTCCCTCAGTGCCCAGCTTGCTTGAACTTGAAAGTCACATGACTCCTTCTTGTAACCTGCTAATGCACCCTGCGAGGTTTGTATAAACCCACACCTTTTTCGCTGCTGAGCGGTATTCTTGTTTTGTTCCTATTTGGTTGTTGGTTTGTTTTGTTTTGTTTTGTTTTGTTTCTTTTAAGTGGGGTAACTAACACTGGGGCTTGAACTTCTGGAGTGGGGATTGTGCTGTCACTCATTTCTCATCTCAGGGCCTCAGTTTCCTCATCTCTAATAATAAGAGGCTTAACCAGACCTGTGCTCTTGATACAGAGGTCACTAGTCACAAATGGCTCCTGAGCACTTGAACCGTGACCCGTCCAAAGTGGGATGTGCTGTACGTGTAAAATACATGCTAGATTTTGAAGATGGTTCCTGAGAAAGGATGTCAACTTTCTCATTAGTAATAATTATATAGATGACATATGGAAATGATAATTTTTGGTTATATGAGGGTAAATAAAAATATATTATTAAAACTAATTTCACCGATTTGTTTAGTAATGTGGCTATTAGAATATTTAAAATATAAAATACAGAGGTGATTTGTGGTTAGTGTCTCATGGACAGGTTGAACTAGACTTCCTGGGTTCCTTTCCATTTGGGGCCTGATTGATTAACTTGCTTGGGGTTGGGTGACAAAGGGGCTTACTGGAAGACTCGAGGTGTCCACAGGGCCCCCTGCCTCTGGCTGCTCCTTGGTCTTTTGCTCAGGGGTCCCTCACAGTGCTGGCCCAAGTGGGATGGGGAAGCCCACGACTGCCAGTGTTCTTGTAAACAACTCACTTCTGTGGCAAAGTGTTTGCTCTGAAAGGAAGTGCACCGGGTCCTGGCCTGTCCTCTCTGCCACCAGTATGAGGAAGAGGTCACCCACACTCTGAGATCCTTCCTGCTCGGGGTGGGCCACGCCCTGAAGGATGCTGGGCATGGGGCTGATGGCTGAAGGGCAGCCTCAACTTTTGATACTATGGCCAGGAGTATGAGGCCATCTGCCATGTTTTAAAACCTTCATAAGTGTCTTACCTTCCAAAGAATTGATGCTTTTCATGCCAAGGCTGCCTAAGGAAAGGAGATCAGAAGACAAAAGGGAATTAAGGGCATGTTCTGGACAGAAATCTGTGACCTGGTTAAAAGGCTGACAGCTCTTAGAATACCCAAGAACGGGTGTGATAAGAAAAAACAAAAGAAACAAACACACAGGAAGAAACAAGCTCGCACCTCTCATTGTAAGCGTATACTCGGTTGTCAAAGGTCAGGTACTTTTGTGGAGTCAGTGAAGGACTGTCAATGTTAACTGAATAAATACCAGTTAAAGGCAGGGCTTGGGGGAGAGAGTCAAGCATAAACTCATATCTGTGGGCAGCTGAATGAGGAACTAGCAGATATGAAGGATGATTCAAGATGCATGCAGTCTGGCCTTTGCCCCACCTGGAGAAGGCCTGGATGTTTCCAAGGAGTGATGGAACAAGCCCTTGAGATGGCCATTGGTCCTCAGCATGGACAGGGCACTGCCATGAACACTGGAGAACACAGAGGGGCACATAGCAAGACAGCCTTGAAGGGATTTGTGTCCCATATTCTCATCCTAGAAGTGAGGAAACAGGTCTGTGAGCCGGAATGATTTATCCAGGATCCCACAGCCAGGAGGTGGAGGGCAGGGGCTGAGATCCCAGACTCCTGTTGTCAGGTCCTTGGTCTCAAGGATCCTACAGGATGGTGCTATGGAAGCAGCACTGGACTGGACATTGGGGGAACTTGGCCTTAGACTTGAGACACTACAAATGATGTGACCTTGGGCAGGTCATTTTATGTCCTCTAAGCCTTAGTTTGCCCGTCTGTAAAGCAGGGGACAGGCTAGATGGTCTCTTAGAGCTCATGTTATGCAGTCAGGATAAGTTAGATTTTGCGGGATAATAAACATCCTCCAAATCTCAGTGGCTTAAGAATCAAAGACATTTCTCACTCTCACAATATGATCATAGCAAGTGTCAGGAGGGTCTCAGGCTGGTGGAAGCTCTACCTTGACATGTTTCATTGGGGAAGAAAATATGGCAAATTATATAGTGGTTTTTAAAGCTTCTGGCCAAAGATGATACGGATTACTTTCATCCACATTCATTGGCCAAAGCATGTCACAAGGTTGGCTACCATATGCCCAGAAGAGGCTGGAAATATCTGACAGCAGCCCTACCAGCCATGCGGTGCCTACCTTGTGACAAAACAACACAGAGAGTTGTGTAGGGCAGTGGGGATGGGAGAACTGGCCCCAAGATGCCTTGATGGGAGGACTTCATGGAGGAGGCTGCACACTTGAGAGTCAGGGATTAGAGAGCACTGGATCTAGGAGGGGTGGCAGGAGCAGAAGCAGGGGTGTGGTGAAGGACAAGAAATGCTAACTTAATGGGAAACTGCCTAGTTTGGCTGAACTGCAGTTGCACGAATAATAAGAGAAATCTGAGACCAGATCAGGCAGGGCTTTGAGCGCCAGGAAAAGGGGTGTGTCCGTGTTTGCTAGGCCCTGGCACTTCCAAGCAGGTTTGTGAACTTAGTGGTGTGTGGACGGTACTAGCAGCTCTAGAGAAGGAGCAGTAAGAACAGCACGTGGGCTGGGGAGGCCAGGTAGGGGGCCGCCTCTACCCTCAGGGCTGGAGGTGATGAGGACCAAGGCCCTGAGGCTTTATTCTAGGACAGAGCAGCAGGGGAAATAGGTCAGATGGAAGTGAGACTGCAGGTAGAAGAACCCCGCCCACGTCTTGGCACCCGGGACGGATGGCTGAAATTTGGTGATGGCTGACGGTGTCTAAGGAGGAAGAGGGAAAACTAAAGATAAGCAGAGAGTTTTGAGTACGGATGCCTGGAAGAAAGGAGTGGCGTCTACAGAAAGAAGGACATCGTGGGTGGGAGCTGGTCTGGAGGGAGGCGGGGAGGTGTGCTCAGTCCTGGATGTAACAAGGGGGTCTCTGTTCCGTTCTCTGGGCAGGGGAGCTCGTGGAGAACAGAAGAGCAGGCTGTGGAGTGTGCAGCTGTGCTGAAGCAGTCTTTCTGGGTGTGAAATTTCAACCCAGCATCCCCATAAGCCCCAGAGAGAATCCTTGCGTGGCCCGGCCTGTGCTCTCTGAGCATGTGCAGATGCCATTAAGCCCGTTTGTCACCTAACCCTATGGGAGTTGTCAGGGTCTGCCCAGAGAGGTTCATGCTTCTAAGGCCACCTGGGGTCTTCTCAGGTGGGAAAGGGGGTAACCTGAGGCTTGTGGGGGCTCCCTCAACTCAAAGAGGGGAATCAGGCTGAGGGACAGGGAGGGCCCTCCTGCCTGGTCTGGGGTCATGGTCAAAGGCATGGACAAAGTCCAGTGCCAAACAAAGGGGGCCCCATGTGTCAGCTGTCCTTCTCTCATTCCAGCTGGCCTATTTTGTGTACTTTGTCCCGATCTCAATTTGTCATTTCTAAAGTGGCTGCAAGCGTCCAGAGTTAATCCAGGAGAGATGTTGATGCGCCTTCTCAGCTCCTGCTGCTTACGATCTGCAAGGCTCCGAATATGATTACTTAAAGTAATAATGAAAAGCAAAACAGGAAATTCTTATCCGTTTTGGCAGGAAATTCTTTAGTTGCGTGGAAGGTACTGCTCTAGGGGTCTGTGCCCTCCAGGAACTGTTGGGAGATGATTTATGGTCCAAGATGGCGCCAGTGCCCCCTCAGCAAAACCCCCCCCCCCCAACCCCGCGATGGAGGAGGGAGGCAACAGCTCAGCTGGACCCTGGGAAGCAGGACCTGCATTATCTCGGAATGTGCATTTCTGCTGATAACATGGTCATTGTCTCCACTAATAAGTTATGGGCCTGTTTTTGTTTTGCCCTGGAATGGGAAAGTGCCAAATTCAGGCATAATAAAGATGTTCCATTTCAAGTTTGAAAACTTTAATTCTTTAGTATTATTTTCTGTGGAATCCTAGGTGATAGGACTTATGTAAGAAGTTTATGCTGATGGAGGACACACGAGTTCCGCGTGCTGTGACAGACCCTTTGTATGTGTCATGCTGTTGTCTCTAATTTGGGGCATTATTTTCTTCATTTCACGGATGTCAAAAATTGAGGCTCGCTGAGGTTAAGCAAACTGGTTTACATCACGTGAGTAGTAAGATGTGGAACCAGACGGAATCATGTTTTCAACAGACTCTGAGTTATTTGAGGGCCCAGGCCAGGTTGGCTTTGCTCACCAAATGTGTCCCCAGCACCTGGCAGACATGCCTGGAATACAGTAGGTTCAGTCCAAAAAAATTCGTTCTCAAATGAGAAAATGAAGGTGTCTGGGAGGTGGGGAGGCTGCTTATCAGAGGTTTGCTGTGCTATCATCTAAGGCCCCCTTGTTCTGTGCCCATAAGGTCTTCTGATTATTTGTAGTGTGCACAGTGCCAGAGAGGACAGATATCATTAAAATGCTGAAGGACTGTTGATTTCTACCAGCAGTTAGTCTCACGGGCTGAATTGTGTCCCAACCAAATTTATATGAAGTCCTAACCTCCAGTACCTCAGAATATGACTATGGTTTGGAGACATAGTTTTAGGGAGGTAATTAAGGTTAAATGAGGTCAGTGGAGGGGTGGGGGCTAATTCAGTATGACCAATGTCCTTATTAAAAGAGGCAATGAGGACATAGACACACACAGAGGAGAAACCATGTGAAGATACGTGGAGAAGACAAGCCAAGGAGAGACGCCTCAGAAGAAACTTGATCTTGAACTTGCAGCCTCCAGGACCGCGGTGAAATAAACATCTGTTGTTTTAACCACCCCGCCTGTGCTGCTGTGTTCTGGCAGCCCGAGCAGACTAGCACAGCCAACTTGTCTCTGTGTCTCATTACCAGCGGGCATTACATCCTCATGTGGGCTTCTGGCACATTATTTATTGCACTTTTATCTTGGGATCTGCATCAGAACAAGGTCAGTGCTGAAAGCGGTCTGAAGCTCAGCTCAAGCTGAGGGTCACGGGCAGAAGATCTGTGTTTGAACCTGCTTGTCCACAGACCCTCCTCTCTTCCCCACAGTCTTGAAGATGTATGATGATGTATTGCTTGCAGTCGGAAGATCTGGATTCCGGTCATCGGGCTGTCGTAACTGGCAGGCTGTTCCACTCTCTGAGCTGGTTTCTTCATCTGTATTTGGCTGGCAAAGGTTTTGATTTTAAGTGACTTTTAAATACGTCCATCTAAAAGGGCATGCATTCTCCAATTCACCAGCAACCAGCAGCCCCATTGTTGTGCAGGCGTCTGCTTTATGCACTGACATTCGGGTTTGAACCTCTTCTGTCTCCAGCAGCCCCTGTGCATATGGTTCTTGGACGGTCTAGCGTGCGGCTTACCTGTGTTTGGCCCCGTTCTTAGGACACTTCTCACGGTGGGGGCATTCACTGTGGCTCATGCTTTGCACCTGGTGTCCTGCCAGTTTGTCAGTCTTTACGCCTCCGACTTACTTCAAATTCCACCTTCGTGAACTTGGGACTGCTCACTCTTGTTTCGTACCTAGGTTAGCATTGACTGGTTTTTAGTTTCTCCACGGATCTGACCGACCTCAGCAATTCTATATTCACCCATTCATTCATTCATCCATTCAAAAGATACTTGTTGCTGGCTTTCCAGGGTGTCTTTCTAACTCATTTTTACCTCTGGCGCTACTAGCTTATTTGTAGTATGCCCTGAGAATTTGCAAACGGTCTCCGTTTACCCCTTCTAATTGAATTAGGCTGATGCTGGGAGGTAGGCATTACAGTCTCACTTTGCAGGTAAGGAAGGGAGACTTGGAGCCCTTAAATTACTTAGCCAGAGTCACGTGGCTAATAGAGCCTGCAGCTACTCTGATTCCAACTTTCCAGGACACCCTGCTTGCTTCTAACTTCTGACAAATAGAAAGAGGAGAGGTTTGTCAGTTTGGGAGAGTTTCCTAACCTCTAAGAAAAGTGTGCCCAAACCCTGCTCCTGTGAAACCGTGGTTAAAGGAAGTGGACCCAGGATGGGAGTAGGAAGGGTGCTGGGGGAGATTAGGTGTCAAAGAGGGGTTTGGAGGTGTGGGCTCTGCAGGGATGTGGCCAGACGGGAGTGGAAGGTGGCTGGGGACAGTCTAGCAAGTCACACGTTTGCTGCAGATTGAGTGCTTCCCGTGCATGCAGCATTTGGAAGAATGTTCTGATCCAAAGCAGGGACCCAGCCTGGGACCTCGGCTGTAAGGAGCTGTATTTGTCAGGAGCTGAGGACTAATAAAACAAAAGCTTGAACTTGAGGTGGATGGCAGAGAGTTAGAAGATTAGTGAACAGAAGCTTCTAGATCGCTGGAATGAGTTAACTAAGAGCTTGAATGAGGAGTAGCTGGAGACACCAAGACTTCAGCTCGGCATCAAGCTAACGGGAGTGACTGAGAATGTGTTTCTATAATTCATTAACCGACATATTCTTTGTGCACCAAGATCCTTCTCAGTGGAATCAAAATTGGTGCATAGAAAGCATCCAGCCTCCTTTTCTGAGTCAGCCCCTCTACCTCTCCCAGAATCTTGTGATTCTCTCTCTCTGCATCCCTACGCTGTCCCCTTTGCATTTTGTAGGATAACCAACATGTTCTGATTTGCTTCGGACTTGGCTAGTTTTAGTGGTGTAAGTCTCACATCCCAGGAAATGACTCAGTTACAGGCAAACCAGGGCCATAGGTCACCCTAAAGATCTTTCCCTCCACGGACTCCTTCTTGACCTGTGCATTTGCTCATGAAATCCTCTGCGTTAAGCAGTTCTGCTTCCTTTGTGCTCCTGTTCCATTCTTTTTCATCTGTGGATTTATACGCCTCTTCACATGTAGTCTGCCATCTCACTGTGTCCTGAGCCTCTTCCAGATGACTCCTGAACCTTCCCCTATCAAAATTCACCAGTCTTTGTTCTTGATAGCTCTTCTATTGCATTGAGTACCACCGGGTTCTGAGATCACATTTTCTCTTCTAGCTCTGAAGCTGCTGCTTCTCTGTCTCAGGTCTAGAGAGTGAGTGCCGCCCTCTCTGCTCTCTCTGCCTATTCAGGACACCCCTCAAGGCTCAGGTCTTGGTCCTGTGCTTTCACTGACCCCCATAATGCCTAAAAGAGGCAGGCAGGTGATATAATCTGTTAGGTAGGCTGAGTAGGGGGTGGGGTGAACCAAAGAGTCTGTGCTCCATCTAGAGAGGTGTTCACTTTAGCAGGTTTTCAAGAGAATCAGCTACCCTTGGTTTGAGTGTTTTTGGAGTTTGGCTGTTACATGAGGTAAATTTGATCCAATCTGGGAATAGAGTATTTCCACCCAAAGGCATGAATGTAAATCTGGATATACCTTAGGCAAGAATTCAGGGTTTTTGAAAATATCCCATCCTTGACTTGGGAGAAGAGTTCTTGTCCTTGCATGGGGATGAGAAGGCACCTCCTCATAGGGCTTTGCACCCTCCCGCCTCCCAAGCAGCTAATTAAGTTCCTAGTCACAGGGTTCTCACAGTGTAGTCGGGACCTTGATGGGGGCAGGTGAAGACCAGCTGGTCAAGTCCTGGGAGCGTTGTTAACGTGGGAAAAATATGCTCCTGATTAAAGTCTTTTCACTCATCGAAGACTCATTATTGTTTCCATTGTAATTAAGGGGCAGAGTGTGGCCGCAGTGAGGGCACGATGGTCAGCAACTAATGATCAGGTAGATCACAAGAAATTTCAGACACGAACAAGGTCAACAGCTTAAATATTTAAGCTATTTTAGTATCCAGTGTCACAAGTCTAGAAAGGACTTTGAAAAATAATTTGTCTCTTCTCCTGGATCTTTAATGGGGCTCTATGTAAATAATCTCAGATTTTCTGTATTCTAATTCTTATTATTTCTCTAAAAAATTTGTGTCCTTGCTCCTTTTTAAAGCATTTGTGGGTTTTTTTTTTTTTTTAAGGCTATATAGTTGGATATGAAAAGCAGAAGAAGCTGTATCTCTATTCTTGAAAGGTCTCCAGTTAGAGCAGGGAGGACAAGACATACATAAGAACAGCAGCCCTTGGAAAGACTTGCTGTTGCCAGTCCTGGCCCTGTCATGTAACGGATGTCAAGCAAGTCTCAGGTCTCATCTACGTCCGTACAAGGCTGGAGGCTTCTCTGACTGCAGCCCACAAGGGACTCCATTCACTGGGCCTGTGCCAGTCTGTCCAGCACCAGATACCAGCAGGTGGCCCCTGGCTCGTGCAGGCAGTTTGGGAGGAAACAACAGGAATAGGAGGCTGAAGCCTGCCCGTGGTAGCTAACATTCTGGTCAACAGACAAAATAAAGACACTGCAGATGCTCAGTAGACAGCTCAGTCTTGTGTCACTAAGGGTTGAATTTGTGGGCGCATCATGTTCAGGAGAGGGAGAGGTCACTGTGGACCTGTGACTAGGGCTGAACAGAGGGGAAAGTCGCGACAACCAGAGAGGGCATCCCCCCTAGCTGCCCTCTGTGGGAGGGGGTCAGCGGCAGCCGCGGGAGGGAAGGGTGTGCAGCTCTGCCTTGGCCCGAGCGCCACAAAGGGGCGAAGGAGAGGAAGGCAGGTTTTACTTCCTGGGCACCTCCCCTGTGCTGGGGCCGTTACAGACACCGCCTCTTTTTATTCTCATGGGAACCCCGTGACAGCGGGCATACTTATCAGTACTTTACAGATGTGGTTCACAGAAGGGTGAGACCACCTACCCAGGTGACAGGCTGCAGAGGCGCTGGGAATGGGCTTGGTGACTTAGAGAGCTGACGGTTTAATAAGATGTAAACCTTGTCCTTAGTCGTCAAATTGCTCAGCAGGAAGCACTTTTTAGTGTTGCCTTTCCACAGCCAGAATGGCTTACCAGAAACAAGAGATAAAGGTTCAGGTAAGATGTTTTGCAAAGTTGTTCTCAGGTACCCTCCAAAACTGTCGCACCACCAGAGAAACAGGACAAAAACAGTTATCAACACCCATACACAAGCACACACACAAATACATACACACAGGGCACACACACAAATGCTCACAGCCGCTCCCCGCTCTCTCTCTCACACACACACACACACACACACACATGCACATGAATGCTGAAGTCCTGTAGACGCGCAGTGCTCCAGTTACAGACTTTGGCAAAATTATTGGACTAGAGCCAGAAGCTACAATAATTAAAATAACTGTATGAAGTCTTTATGGGCAGTGAGAAGAACCAGGGCAAGGGCACTGGAAGGATTATCTTACTTTTCATCCTTGTTTAATTAATTCTCTCAAAGGAGTGGACTGAAATTGATCATTTCCCCTACATCCCAAATCTGCACTGTCTTAATTTAAAAAATGACTCTGGTTTGAGACACATGAATGATACATTTGGTTTTCAAGAGAAATTTTATCTTTGCACTGGAAGAAAATTAGAGTTCATTTTTTAAAACTTATCTAGAGAGTTACATTTCCTTGCTGCAAAGGAAAGAAATTCTTTCCCTTCTCGTGACTTATCTCCTTTTCTTTCAACAATAAGTCATCTTGGGTTATTTTTTTCCATGCCTGGATCAAATGAGGCCAACAACAGAGGGAAATGATGGGACATGATGACCTCAAAGCCTGGCCATGGTGGAAGGCAGGCCCTCAACAGGAGAACTGAAATGGGTGCTGAGAAGAGGGGATGGGGACAAGGGGAACCAAGAGCTCCCAAGATGAGCTGCAGTTGTCAAGATGAGGACATTGCAGAAAGTTAACTAAATGATCACTACGTAAATTTTCCTTCTTTTCTGGACCCCAGTTCCCCCAACTCAAAACTCAAACAACCCCTCAAAATACCTAGCAGTCATTGATTTCATTTTGTCAAAGTAAGATGGGAAAGGAACCAGAGGACCCAATCCCATTGACCCCAGAGTTCATGCCAGACGGTGCTCCCTTTGCTGTGGCAGAGATACTTAGCTCCATGTGTGCAGAGAGGGCCCTGACTTTTCTTGCTTGCTTGCTTGCTTGCTTTCTTCCTCTTTCTCTTTCTCTTTCTTTAATAGGCTTTATTTTTAGAACAGTTTCAGGTTCACAGCAAAACTGAGCAGAAAGTAGAGAGTTCTCATATGCCCCCACCCCCACAATCAGCAACCCCCACCACAAAGGTACACTCATTACAATGGATGACCCTCCACTGATGCATTGGCATCACTCAAAGCCCATAGTTAACATTAGGGCTCACTCTTGGTGTTGTATATACCCTATGTGTTTTGAAATGTATCTTGGTCCTACTTTCTTTTCAGATGTCGTTCCATGTGCATATTAAGGATAGTGACTGCTGATAGATATTGCATCTAGAAGAAATTGGTCCAGACATGTGGGTGGGCAGGGTTAGGGTTATGACCTTATGACTGTAAGGATACAGAAGCCCATTGCTGGGTGTCTGAGGCTGGGTGGACATGATGATGTCCAAAGTCAGCTCCAAGACCTTCGGTTCTATAACCAAGGCCAGACACAATGAGGAACAAGCCTTAAGAAGGCGTATTCCATAAGGAGTGCTGCTTGCCCATTCTGCCTACTCTGGCCAGCAGGGTCTTTACCACGATGATTAATTGGGGTTCACTGTGTCCAGCCTTCTATTTGTTTAGAAGTATCTGAAGAGGATTGTTTTTCTCAAGACTTTTCAAAAATGACAAAGTGAATGATAAAAACTTCTAACTTCTCGCTCTGTGCATTCTCCCTCCTCCTGCATATTTGATCATTTTTACAATCATTACTCTGAACTCTTTCTCAGGAAGATTGCCTATCTCCACATCACTTAGTTCTTCTTCTGGGATTTTATCCTGTTCCCTTGTCTGGAAAATATACAAATAGCTCATATAGCTTAATATCAAACAAACAAACAACCCAATCAAAAAAGTGGGCAGAAGACCTGAATAGACAAGAAGACATACAAATGGCCAACAAGCACATGAAAAGATGCTCTACATCACTAATTGTTAGATAAATGCAAATCAAAACTACGAGATACCACCTCACACCAGTGAGACTGGCCATCATTAAAAAGTCTACAAATAGTAAATGCTGGAGAGGGTGTAGAGAAAAAGGAACCCTCCTACACTGTTGATAGGAATGTAAATTGGTGCAGCTACTATGGAAAACAGCGTGGAGGTTCCTTAAAAAACTAAAAGTAGACTTACCATATGATCCAGTAATCCTACTCCTGGGCATATATCTGGAGGAAACTCTAATTCAAAAAGATACATGCACCCCAATGTTCATAGCAGCACTATTTACAATAGCCAAGACATGGAAGCAACCTAAATGTCCATCGACAGATGAATAGATAAAGAATTTGTGGGATATATATACACACACATACACACACACACACACACACACACACACACGCATATATATAATGAAATATATATATAAAGTGAAATACTACTCAACCATAAAAAGGAATGAAATAAGGCCATTTGCAGCAATGTGGATGGACCTAGACATGATCATATTAAGTGAAGTAAGTCAGACAGAGAAAGACAAATATCATATGATATCACTTATATGTGGAATCTTTAAAAAAATGATATAAATGAACTTATTTAAAAGTAAGAAATAGACTCACAGACATAGAAAACAAACTTATGGTTACCAAAGAGAAAGGAGGGGGAGGGATAGGTTGGGCATTGGGGATCGACATGTGCAAACTGCTCTGTGTAGGGCGGATAAACAGCAGGGACCTGCTTCATAGCACGAGGAACTGTGTTTCATATCTTGTAGTAGCCTATAGTGGAGGGGAATCCGAGAAGGAATGGATATATGTGTGCAGAGCTGAATCACTTAGCCATACACCTAAAACTAGCCCAGCATTGTAAATTAATCATGCTTCAATTAAAAAAGTGAAAAAAATTTGAGAATATAGAATGAGATCTACATGGTTTATTTAACTATTAACTATGTCTGGCACATAATATTTATATAATAAACCATATATAATATACAATGTGACTCTCATATTAAATTTGATTCCTCTTCACTAAAGAACTGGTGACACTTTAGGGTGAATATGCCACCAAAGAGGTAGCTGACTGGTCATGGACAGCACCCTGGGTTTCACACTCTTTCTCCCATCAGTGTTCCAGGAAGCTGCTACCCGTCCATGGCCACTTGGAGGTGGAAACCAGCTGTGGGTACCCTGATCTCTGTCAGATTTCCTTTAGTTGCCCTAGTTCTTTGACATCCACCCATCTTCTATTATATCCTGTAAGCCTCCAGTTCAAAAAAAAATCTCATTCTTACCACTAGGGCTTTTATAGCAAATGTAGAAAAGTCTGCCTCTGTATGCAGTGGTTCCAGACTTCTACTTAAGGACAGCATCTTCACCAATCCGCTCCTAAGGAAGGGTCCTTCCCTCTGATGCTTACTTTTTGGAAAACTGGCTGGAGCTGCAACCCAGGAAAGGATATTCTCTCCATCATCTGTGGTCTCCATCTCTCTCTGAGCTGTGGCACGACCCAAAACAGGAGGGATTGCTTTTAGTAAGAAAAGAAGACATTGCAAAGTGAGAGTGATTTGAAAAATGGTCTCATTCTGCACAGGAGAGTAGTTCCTTCTCCTCACTTACTAATAAACAACCCTCTGGCTGGAGCTGCATGAGGTGTAACAGTTCTGGAACCATTTGCCTGTCCCCTGTGTTCCAGGGCTCCAGCTTCTCTCAGGAATTGAGAGTGGCTGGCCGAGTAAGCCTGGTGCCATGCGGCAGGTATTTTCTGGCAAGGCCACTGCTCCTGTTTGCCTGGTCAGCTGCCTAGTCCCCATGAGGCCAGACTCTGATGGGATTTATCACCAAGCAGCTGACCGTGCAGGTGTGCCGACCGGTATTTACTGGGCAGCTTCTATTTTCCAGACCCTTCTCTCTGTTGCAGGCTGGGTCCCCTGGGAGGCAGAGGCTGGGCTGGTGTTTAGCCTGCAGCAAGTTTATGAGAGGATGCTCTTGGGATTGGACACTTGGAAAGAGAGAGGGAAGGAGGCAGGAGTGGGCACAGGGAGCAGGTGGGCTGCACGTGTGATCTTGAGGGCTCGGCCGGGTCGTGGGGAGTTCTAATGGCCCTTTGGAGCTATTCCAAGTGGGGCAAGGGACCAGGCCTTTATGTCCGCTCATTGAGCACTCACTGGGTGCTGCTGGCCCTGGGAAGAGGCTGTGGCACGGGGGCAGGCAGGTCTCTGCAGCAGAGGATAATTTCTGGAGGCAGCTGGAAGGTGAGGGCTGGCAGGGCTACCTGCAGCAGGGACGGTGAGTACTCAAGGACAATCTAGGGGACACAGCAAGTCATCCTCTGCCCTGTGCTGAGCCTGTCCTGTGCCCTTAAGGAGCTTATTATCTGGATGGTGGAATTACCCAAGTACGTGAATGACGGTGCTGTAAGGTAGCAGCGGCAGATGGAGACCCCAAAGCCCTAGGGATTTGCAGGTGGAGGAGAAGCTGGTGGAGGTGGGTGTCACGTTTGCTTGCGGGAGTATCTGAATCAGGGCTTGGAAAATCCCGGCTTGTGGATTTTTGTCATTATTCAGTCAAGGCAGCCTGACTGAAATCCTTGCTGCATAATGTGGGGCTTCTTGTACACAGACCACTAGACCTGGATTCCAGGCTGAACGCTGAGTCAGTCCCTGGGGCTGAGGAGTGACGTCTGGCCAAGTGCTGCAGCTGAGAGCCAGTCTGCTTGTTTTCTCTTCATCTCAAGAAATTCCAGGAAATGTCATTGCAGAGTTCAGGGCTACTGTTATCTCAGGCCTCACTTCCTGTGGTCCCTGGACGTGCCAGGGTATCAAGAGGATGAGCTGCATCTGCTCTGGGGCCTGGACAGCTACTCTGTTCGGGGCCAGAGGCACCAGCTGACTTCCTTGCAGTTTATATCTTTTCACTCTGGGGCATCTTCCTGAGGAGTAGAACTTTCTGGAATGAAGGGAATTGCCTTACTGCTGAGACAATGGAGGCATTTAGGAAGCAGATGAGAGCCTGAGAGAAGCCTGCATGTGAGCAGGTGCCTGCGTGTTGGCATGTCCCCACACTGGCCTCACCCTGACTCTGGCCTTCTTCTCTGCTGGATTGACAGGGACCTCCCTGCCGGGCCACCCTCCTAGGCTCCCACCTGTGACCAGAGTCATGGCAGCAGCATCTGACCCCACGTCACATGTGCAGACTCTTGGTTCCTCAGATCAGCTGATGGTTCCATGGCAAGACCGAGCTATATGGGATGGAGCAACATGGCTGATGGGAGTGGTGTGCGTGTGTGTGTGTGCATGCGTGTGTGTGTCACCGGCCTGGAGAGGGCAGAGTGCCCAACTGGGGAGAAGGAGATGGGGGTGGGAAGGAGAATAGAGAAAGAGAGAAGAGAGAAGTGGCCTCTGAGAAAGGACGCCTGGACTGAAGTCAGATTTCACCAGCGTTATCGTTCCACCAGTAAATCTGAGAGTCTCTTCGAGGTGAATCAAATCCCAGTCCCATCCGGTGATAAGGTTGGGATGCAATGAAGGTCATCTTTTCCTGCGCTGGCCTGGCCTTTGCTACTGTCTTAGCTCCTTGTCTTAAACAAGGATTAAGAAATGCTACAAAAAAACCCCACTGGCTGGCAGAAAAGGAGACTTTACCTGACACAGTAGTGTGATTCTGAAAGTTTATGAATGAAGATAAGCTTTTGATATGTTGTGTATTCACTATACTGGAGGATCTGCTCTGACCTATGACATCTGTCAATGGTCTGTGTTAGAGCTAGGCTGTCATGCTGTCCCTCCCCACAACCCACCCAGTGAGTGTACCTGGCTTGTTGAAGCCCCTGCTGGCACCAGACCGTGGTGCCCAGGAGTCCAGGCAGGGATGCAGGGCTGTGCACTTTGCCCAGGTGGCAGGAGCCGCCGTGGTCCAGGGCCTGCAGGTACCCACAGGTAGACTCTGGACCCCGGCACCTCTCAGGCACTCCAGCACTGCCAGCATGGCTCTTCCCAGAGCCTCCACATCTCCTCCTCCGTTCTCCTTGCTCTCTGTGACTTTTGGGGGCCTGGCTGCTCTCCTTCCCTCCATAGATAGGATTCTCACCTCTTTCCTGATCCATCCTCTTTAAGCACGTGCCAAAGAAACTCACATGTGCAGAGATGATGTCACTGGTGAACCTTCCCAGCTATCATTTCTTTGTATTCTCACAATATCTCCAAAAAATGGAAATACTCCCTCCTTAGGGGAAAATTAAATGGAGGCACAGAGAGACCACCCCAGCTTATTCTGACACTGGGATTCAGGGGTAGCCTGGGGACTCGGGGGTAGCCTGAATCCCCAGTCCCTGCCCTTTCCATCTCTTCTCTGTGTAATGATGCGTGTATACGCTGACCTGCCCCTGGGCCGTGGTTGCCGCCATGTTGCTTTAGTGACATTTCCTCAGGCGGCATTGGCGGAAACTCCCATCATGAAACTCTAGTAGGGGAGACAGAACTGCTGTTTCTAAAATTTCCTTATTTTAACATCTCAAGTGTTCTAAGTGCACACTTTCAGACCCTCTGGATTCTTAGAAAGGGATTATTACTTTGAAAATTCCCCAGCCATCTTCTCTCCGGAAAGCCCTGCCATCCCCTCTTCCCCACTCCTCCAGCGCGAACCACATCAGTGTATCCTCCTGACACGCGCGCACACACACACACACCCTCCACAAAGCCTCCCCTGCTGCAGCCTGGGTCTCCGTTGCACATGTCAGTGGTGCTCTGGCACCCTGCTCAGGTGGGCAAACACCAGGTGACAGATGATCATTTATGGGGCTGTCACTAGTGCAGGCCACCACTTCACCTGGCCTCAAGCAAGACCTCTAGTTTCTCAGGCATAAAAAGGAAGCTGTGAGGTCAGGAAGCTTTTGTGTTAGCTGTTGGTCCACCTCTGGCACGATCCACTTCAGCAAACTCTCCCATGAGTATTTCTGCCTGGCAGGACCTGCAGTCACATCCTGAACCGGGCTGCAAGGGGTTCTGGGAGTTGTAGTTTCTCTCTTTCCAACCTGTGCGCTCTCTGATTAGCTCTAGGCAGACACATGCCCAAACCCCAGGTTCTTTATTATTGCAGGAAAAAGACAGGTCCTATCAGTGTGTAGCTCCATCGGTGTGAAGTTCTCCAGCTTAAAAAGCAATATTGAATGGTTGGGTCTGGGACATTGCAGAATATGGCTTAAGGACCCTAAAGGACTTTGGGCAAATCACCTATGCCTTAGGCTTCAGGTAACCTTGGTTCTTAAAAAGCAGGAACTCAATCTCCCAGAAGACTTCCTCTCTTTACACTTACTCACTGGACTAAACAATGGGAAGAACTTCGCGGGTATTTGGGTCATGATGGTCTAGGTGACGCCGGGTAAGAATTAGCCCGGGACTATTAGTGGCTTAAAATGAAAATGACTAGAGTTTACATTTTGCTCGTGCCACCTGCCCAGTGCCGGCTGGTGATGGGCGTCAGAGCGAGCCAGGGACTCGGGCTCAGCAAGCCTGCCGCACACACTCCCGCCAGGCAAGAGAAGCAGAACGTGGCAAACAGCAGGCTCGTTTCTGCCAGGAAGGGACACGGCGCTCACCACCATGTCTCGCCAGCCGGGGCGAGTCCCCCAGCTCACTGAACTTGAAGGAGGTAGAAAGTTCAGTCCTCCCTGTGCCGGCAGGACCAGAGGACCGCAGCAGCACCGGGGACAGCCCTCATTACTTCCAGGGGAGGTCGGGGTGAGCATGCCCCTTTCGTCCTCCCATTTCCCTCACGGCTCCAGCTGGGATAACTCACATTCCCCTGTTGTCCTTTTCCTTTTTCTTCAGGCACTGAAAATTTCAACTTTAAGGATACTGATAAAATTTGTTCTTGGAAGTGGCCTGTGAAAAACCATTCCCCAGGGGAAAAATTCTCATCATGCTTTTCCTCAAATACATCAGTGACTCTGAGTCTGTCAGGACTTCGTGGGCTGGGAATGCTGTGTGTTGGCTTTTGTACAAAAATCCTGTCTTCCTCGGCTTAGGGAAGGGAGATAACGAGGCAGCCCCCAGGAGGACTTGGGTCAACCTCAAGTGCCCCACCCTCCCCCCAGGCTCCCTCTGATCACCTCCTCCCCAGCTGGAAGCTATTTCTGACCCTCATGAGCCCCCACTTTGCCTGCATTCCCCCGTTCCAGGACCTGTCATGGTCCCTCGTTGTATTGTCAAGGTTTGCGTAAATGTCTCATTTCCCTGAATAGGCTGTGGGTACTTTGAGAGCTGGAACTTGGTTAGATCCATCTGG
This sequence comes from Camelus bactrianus, assembly GCF_048773025.1. Taxonomy (NCBI): domain Eukaryota; kingdom Metazoa; phylum Chordata; class Mammalia; order Artiodactyla; family Camelidae; genus Camelus; species Camelus bactrianus. Next base: position 35,136,234 of record NC_133553.1, on the reverse strand, counting down.
AATTGTCCCTCCTGCACAGAGGACATGTACTAAGTACTTTTGAATGGTTCAGTGGATGTACAAATCTCATCTGAGGGCCTCTTCTGCAGGGTGTTCTCAGTGTCTTGTGAGTGAAAGGATGGAAGGATGGATGGATGGATGGATGGACAAATTAAATAATAAAAGACTGAATACGTATAGAGGCTAGTTAACATCTCACAGGGAAAATAAGACTGTTCCGCCGATAGCTGTGCTAACTCGGACCAGCAAACACGTGAATGTCGGTTCTTGGAGCAGAAGGGACAGATGGGAGTGGGGGTGACTCAGGGCAACCTCCCCCCACTCAGCAAACTGAGGCCACACCCTGCTGTGTCCCCTGAACACTAAGCTTTGGTCATGACTTAGCCCTCAGATGCCAGGGGCAGGCTTCCTGGAGACAGTGATAATCTCTGTGGTGCAGGCTGAGTGTAGGGGAACGAGCCACAGGCCAGCGTGGGCTCTAGGGAGTCCTGCTGCTAAGACTGCCACAGCGTGTCTCCGTTTCCACGTGAAATGGTTTCCAGGCTGAGGCGCGAGATCTCCCCTGACCCCAGAGCCTGCAAGAGGTCAGTAGGCAAGGCAGCAAGAGCCAGAGGGACAGCCCCAGAGAAAGTGTTCCTCAAGTGTCCCCTCACCCATGGGGAGGAGCTTCAGGCACCATTTCCTCTTTCTCAGGAGATGGGAAAAGTGCCAGCATGTAACTCCCACCCCTCCCAGATCTCTCAGGAGCGGAGCCTTGAAGAAGGGAGGGGGAGAGGCAGGGCACGAAGGTGGTACATGTGGCATGGGAGATGTAGGGGGCTAACACACCCCCTTTCATCTAAAATAAAGACAGACACCTCCCCTCCCTCTGTGTCTCCCCACTTCTCCTTCAGCTCAAGTAAAGGCACAGGGCTGAGACATGGTCCCTCTGCTGGGCCTGGCACTTGAGTTAGAGGAGGTTAGACCTCTCTGCCTCGGTCTTCCTTTAGCCTTCATTGCAGGAGAAAGAGAAACGCGGGGATGCAGAAGGAAGCCCAGGAGCTAGGGACCAGCTCCACTCCAGAGTGGCAGGGTGGTTCCACCGGGGCAGCCTGGATAGTCAATGAGCCCGGAGAGGCACCAGGCCAGTGGGATACTGTTTGTGGATGCTGGCTACGGACAGCCCTGATCCTCTGCCAAAGATGCCCAAGGAAGAACCCAGATCCTCTTCCTCAGCCTCCCATGGAATGATGCTCTGTGGCCAAGAAGGTACCAAAGGATAAATGTGCTATATTGACATGAATACTGATGACAAATGCACTGCAGTAGTAAGCACATCATAGATCACAGAATATTCTCTATGTAGTCTGAATGTAGATACAAAATAAGTTATACTTATTTTCGTTTTCCATCACAATAGGAGCATAGCATACAAAGTGACTGGCTCAGTGGCCACAAAGCAAGCCAAGGGAGGGACCATGAGGGAGGCAGGAGGGCACCGAGAATGGTGTGGGTTTGCCAAGGACACCGCAGAGTCATGGGGGTCCTGCAGGGAACACGACCTCAGCCCTCTCAAGCTGGCCCTCTGAGAACCGAAAGGAGGTCCCACTCGATAAGAGTCGGTGGCTGCATTTGAGCTGGGATGATTCAGGCTACTGGGTGGGAGGCGGAGTAGAGACAGAGGCAAACAGCCCCCAGCAGGCCAGCCCACTCTCCAGCTGGCGATGTTGGGCTTCTGCGATTTTAGGAACACAGGGCGCATCGCCAGAAGGCACGGTTTGCTTCTGTGATGTGACAGATGGCCAGACTGATGGCCCACCAAATGCTGGCTGGCCCTTCTCCCCCACCAGCCTGCTCTGAGAGGCCGTGAGGGGCCTGCATACTTTGCTTCTTCTCCATGCTTTGTCCTCAACCAGAAACACTGGGCTCCTGCACCTTATCAGGACGGAGGGAAGAGTCTGTGGCCCTGGCTCGATCGCATGTGAGCTCTGTGGCGCTGGGAGGGGCACCTAAACCCCTCGGAGGCTCAGGCTCCTCCCTGCAAAAGGAGGGACTAAGGCATACTTCCTTGGAGAGTGGTGAGGACCACGTGGGCTCACGTGTATCCAGTGCTTCTGGCACTCAAAATGCGAGTCAAGAACAAGCATCCACACGAGAGGCCGGGTAGGAAAAACACGAATCTCACAGAATCTGTGGAATCAAGCCACCCTGACTGGCTGTGAGAGCAGAGGATGATGGGACAGTTTCTTGGCTTTCTTGCCTGCCAGTTTTTTTCTCTTGTCTCTCTGGTTCTGGGATTCTTTGAAATGAAGTGCAAGCAGGGTTCAAAGCCAGGTTTGCTGAAGCAGTCAGGGCCCAAGCCGGGGAAAGAACATGGCTCAGGGCCATGTCTCTTCAAGTCGGGGGCCTGGCTCCCCTAGGGTGCTTCCCTCTCCCCTCCCCACCTGCAGTAGCCGGCCGCCCCACCTTCCCTCACATATTCTGGTCCCAGAGCAGATTTCGTACTAGGAAGCCAAAGATGGGGGAGAAAGCACAGGGAGAAAATGGACTGCGTATTCAGTGAAAAGCCCTCTCCATCTGCTCTGAGTCGGGAGAATCGGGAGGTGGGTGGGCCATCTGTGGGCAAGGGAACCACCTCTGCAGGGGAAGGCAGGTCTCCGGGCAGTGGGATATGGGAGGGAAGGAGGGCTGGAGACCTAGGCTTGACACCTGGGGCCCTGGGAGTGTGCCTGTGCTTCAACCAAAGCCAAGAACTTGAAGATCCACCTGGAAACCTGGGGATCACTGTCCCCTCTGGTCTGCAGTGCTGTTCTCAAGGTCTGTGTGTGTGTATGTGACATCGCCTCTCCCAGCTCCTCTAACACCTCCCGCTCTGCACTTTTGCACCTCCCGTCACTCGGCAGCTTTCCTCTTGGATGGGGGCACAAGGTGGGCAGGCAGCTCGCTGGGCAGCTCATGCCCCTCCAGCTTGACTTTGATGAGGTGGTTGGCCAGCGCGAACTCCTCATCGTCCAGCATGCCATCCTTGTCGACATCGGCCAGCTTCCAGATCTTGCCCAGCACGCTGTTGGGCAGCTTGGAGCGCAGCATCTCCTTCTTGGCGTTGGCACCTGTGATCTTGCCGTCCACCGGCGACAGGGTGTAGAATATCTCATCGTACATGGGCTTGTCCCTGGCCACCACCCACTCGGCGTCATCGATGCCCTCCCCAGCCCCCTCCCCGTAGCCGTGCCCGAAGGGGCTGTGCAGGGTGCCCTCGAAGGCTCCGCCCTTCACCCCCTGGATGGGCCGCCGTGTCTCCTCCTGGCGCACCAGCGTCATGAGCTGGGCGATGTCCTGGGCCAGCATGTCGTCCACCACCTCCAGCAGCTTGCTCTTCAGAGGTGGGAATTTGCTGAAGTCCTGGGCCTGTAGCTGGTCCTGGGAAGAGGGGGAGAAAAGAAGGTGGGGATGGAAGGCAATGGAAGGAGATCCCTCCCCCGTTGGGGAGGCTACCTCCTACTAATGCAAGAATGGTCACAGCTCTTTGGCCTGGAGGCTAAGTGAATCCACATCACAAAATCATAAAAGATATGAGAGCAGGAGAAAAAAGGCACATTGGCCCTTGGCTCTTTTCGGGAGAGAGCAGAACAGCGACAGGGATTGGAAAAGAAAGGGAAACTTAACAATTATCTGTTTGATCCATTTGGATTCCCTTTAATGTTCCAGAAAACACATACAGTCAGTCCTCTGTATACGAGGGCTCTGCATCCATGAATAAGGAGGGCCAACTCTACTGTGCCATCTTGTCTAAGGGACTTGAGCATCTGTGGACTTCGGTGTCTGTGGAGGGTCCTGGAACCAGTCCCCTGCGGATACCTAGGGAATGACTAATTAAATTCCTCTCTAAGTTTGGCTATTGAACGCTAGTTCTTGAACGCTGAAGACTGGGTCATGTGGGTGTCCACCTCGGTAAGGGTGACACCTGAAAACGCCGGAAGTGCTGTCACTCCATTAATGATCTCATTCACTCTGCCCCCCACAGCTCGTGCCTTTGTGAGAGCAGGCAATCACATTCTGTTGCCATTTAGGGAAGGAAAAACGGAGGCACAGGCAACGAAAAACAAATCACAGCAGAAGGCAAAGGTCATTCCCAAGCCAGCGGCTCTTAATCAGGGCGCTCACGGGATTATCTGGAAAGAGTTTTCAACCATCGGCTTCTCCCTGAGGGTCCTGACACAGCAGGCGGGGGCGGCAGGCAGGTTTGTAAAGCTCCCCTCGTTGACTTCTCAAGACCCCACCACACTGTAAATGAAGTATGTTCCTGCTTTGCATGTCTTTGCCGCTTTGAAAGGTCCTGGGTCTCCAGCACCCAGCTTCTCCTTGGCCTCTATAATGACAAGATGAGAGCTTCCCACTTCTGCCCTGGCTCTGGCCACTGCAGTCTCAGGGCCACGGGAGGAGCCGGTGCACAGGGGACAGTCTCAGGACAAGCACAGTGAGGTCACCGCAGAAAAATTCAGAAAACGCCCACAGCTACATTTCAAGAGCAAGTGTGAGGCTGGGCGTGCTCACCTCCCTTCAGGGAGGACAAGCCCTTTCTTCTGCTCTAGGTCCCTCTGTCTCTCCCAGCCTGTCCACATCTAGGTGTTTGGTGGGCTCCCAACTAGAGGTCCCAATATCTTCCAGGGGACACAGTGGGTGCTTCCACCAACCCACATGTGCCCCGACAGGACAACTGTTTCCATTACTGATGCAGCATCCCTAACAACAGAACCTGACGTCCGACTGGCAAATGAGCAAGAAGGTGAAACCATTTATGCTGCAAAAGGATTCTTCCCATTTGAAAAAGTCATATGATCCCTATCAAATGTCATCCTCCGCAAACGTGCGCTTACAGATCATTAATTCTTAACAGAAAGAGAAACTGAAAGTTGAAATCCAAATTACATGAAAGCAATTCTGAAATTAGTGACTGACTCATGGTAGGCGGCTATAGGGATGAATGGATGCATGAGCAAACGCATACTTTGGATGTCTGTTTTGTCTTTCTTTTCATTTTGACAGATAGGAAACTGAAAAATGCCTCTTTGGTACTGTACTGATGTTCTGAAACCCTAACAGTAACAAGAACAAAAACAACATTACTACTACATCTGCTGCTGTTTTTTTCCTAATTGCTTCATCCTTAATACGTTTTTTATTTTTAAATAATTACAGAACCATGAGAATCTGCAAAAACTGTCCAGAGAAGTCGGTCCTTTGTACTCACTACCCAGCTTCCCCTACTGGTGACATCTTCCCTAACTTGCTACTGCACTTTAAGAGCATAGTCTGTGCCAGGCCACGCTGAGGGCCTTGCACATGTTATCTGATGGATACTCACAGTCTCCACACAAGGAGGGGCTTTTGTAACCTCAATAGGTAGATGAGGAGACAGATGCTCAGAGAGGATCCAGTTAGTATTGTACTGACCGTGGACAGCTTCTGGGGTTTCTACTTGCAGCCTATGTGAACACTACACTCAGAAAACCCTAAGCAGGTTAATTACCTTTGTAAACTTCAGTTTGCTCATCTGTAAAAGGAGGAGGAAATGCCTCCCCTGGGGGACTGTTTCAGGGATAGCATAAGAACCATGTGTCACAGACCCTAGCCCAAGAGAGGAGCCCACGGTGCACCCCAAAGATGGCGATCTCCGGTGCAGACTTCTGCTTCTCCACAGCTTATGTCCTAAATTGCTCCCAAGTGGGAGCTCAGTGGTAAACTTAAGCAATGAAAGGCCAAGAGAATGTTCATTTGTCAGGTGACTTGCTTTGCTTCACGTGACCCCGTGGGGAGTCCAAACCTGCGGTAGCCGTGACTGGGAAAACTGGAGGTGTCAGACTCCAAACACCTGCTAACACCCCTGCCCCACTGGGAGCCCTGGGCTCTGTGTCTTACCCCAGGCCCAGATACGGCACCTGTTAGGCCGGGGTCAATCCAACAGGGAGGGCAGACCCTGGGCCATCTGCCTGCCTGCTGGTTCTGAGTTGAGTTTCACACCAGGGCATCCAAGGGGGTCCTCCTTCAAGCTCAGGCTGCTCAGCCAGCTTGTGTGACATTGTCCCTTTCCTGGAGCCCCAGAGCCTGCTTACCTGCATCCTCTTCAGGTTGGGAAAGTCCCCAGGTGAGATCTGGTGCTCCCGCTCAATCTGGCGATAAATCTCGCCCAGGTTGTTCACCAGCTCCTTTTTCTTGTTGTCCTTTCCAAACACCGAGGGCATCTCCTTCTTCAGAGAGCTGATGATGTAGGCATGGACCTGCATAACAGGAGCAGAGAGAAACCTCTGGATCAAGACCTTGATTCTTTCCTTTCCTCGAGGGCAGCTCCCACCCCATCTCTTCCTGTAAATCCCTCCACCTGCTCCTACTTCTGAAATAATTTTTGTCTCCACCTTGTCTCTTCTGCTGCTTGCAGCACTGAGCTATTTTGCTAGATCTTAGGGGTAAGGTGAAGTTGTGGGGAGGTTAAGGTCAAGGCAGTAACAGGGATGATAATTCTGGTGATGGGGTTGATGACGAGGAAGACAGTAACAATTCACATGTACCAAGCACCTCAGAGGCCACCAGGCACTGTGATGAAGGCTTTCTCATTCTTTATTCTACTTTATCTTCTAAGTCTTTCAATTTACTGATGTGGAAACAGGCACAGAGAGACCAGGGCCCTTGCTGGGGTTGGGATCACAGAGTAAACTGGGCAGTTGACTCCAATCTGGCCATCTGATGCCAGGGCAGGTGATCATAACCATCACACTATCCTGACCCTGCCTTCCCACCCCCCGTCCAGAGCTGGCATGACTGATGCTCCTGATGTAGTGCCTATGGGACATCCTCGCGTGGGCAGGCAGCAGCTCAGCTTTTACAGCTGAACCCCCTCCCCCAAGCCGTTGTCCCCGCCTATGCTGCCCATTCCCCCCGGCAGCCTCACCTTGGCCAGCCTGGCTCTCTTGATGAGGTCATTCAGCTTGCGCAGGGCAGCATTTCGTGGCAGACTCTGTATGTCTCGGAACAGATCCTGCTCTTCGGCCTCAAATAGCTTCCGGTTGTCTGGGATGAGAAGGGGGTGGGACCAGAAGGAGCCGATGTAGACCCGGATCACCTCGGGGGTGTTCACGATCTTCCCCAGGGACCACATGAGGGCCCCGTACACCCGCATCAGCTGCTGCGTCTCGATCTGGTCGGCCTTGTTCAGCACCACCCGCATCTTGTCTTCGTGGTTCTTGAGGGCTTGGATTACTTCTGAGAACTCGTCAGAGATGTCCAGCTTGTGGGCATCAAAGAGCAGGATGATGCGATCCACGCGCTCGGCGAACCACTCGAGGACGGCAGCAAAGTCGTACCCTGCCGGCAGAGCAGAGTCAGGGGCTGGGGACTTGGGGGCACAGGGTAGGGGTTTGGGGAGAGGCAGCCAGTGCTGTAGAAACAATGTCTTGGGAGTCAGATCTGGGTTCAAATCTGTCTCCTCCACATTTTCACTATTTGGCTTTGGGCCAGTTGCCAAATGTCTCTGAGTCAGTGTTATTCCCATCTATAAATGGGCCGACTAATAGTATCCAGTTAATAGAATTTAAAGGACTAAAGACACACGGAGCCCAGCACACAGCAGCTGCTCAGTAAATGCTAGTTATTATGACTAACATCATTATCCCATAAAGCACAACTACCATCCAGCTTCCCTATCATTGCTTATTGTATTTAGCAGCCAGGAACCCTGCCTGAACACATTTTGAATAAAGACCTATACATTTTTAACAAGGCCTGAAAACTGGGGAAGCAGAAACATGTAAGATACAGATGACGGTTCAGACCAGATCACTGGTCTGGATGAAACCTGAGGCTCTTGACACATGCCTTGTTCTCATGCTGGTCCATGAGCTCACTTCCTTCCTTACTCCTTGGACGCAGCCTCCAAATTCCTAGCTCTTAAAACCACAAGGGATTTCTTCCGTAGGATGTGACAGATCTCTAACTGCCATGCCTTGGTTATTGGGTACTGAGCTGCCTCAGATCAGGCTGGTTACAGGAGCCCCACAGCACCTGCTCCACTCAACCCCAAGTAGCAGTGGATCTGGGAGGGGCTGGGGAGGGTCATGTCAACAGTCTGCAGATTCAGCCTCATATTCACTGACCCTTAAGAGCTGGAAGCAGCCTCACCTCTCTGTGCCTCAGTATCTTCTTCTAGAAAATAGAGGGCAATAGATGGTCAAGTGAGGCTCAGAGAGGTAAAGTGACTTGCTCAAGGGCACACAGCCCAGGAGCAGCAGCACTGGGATGCAAATGGAGGTATCAGGCCTGCTGCCACTCCCCAGTGCCACAGCTCTGGCAAGAAAGTCAGAAGTCCAACGGTAGGATCAACAACCCTGGCTCCCACTACAAGGGTTACAGAGGCATATACCCTGGGGCCCTAAGCTTGTTGCCACCATTGAGTGGGAGACTGAGCAATCAGGAAAAAGCCAGCCAGCAGTCCCTGCCCTGCTTCATGAAGGAGACTAGAAACCAGGGCAGGTCACTAGGCAGCCGCCTTGCAACTGAGTCAAACTGAAGCTGCTCTGATCGCCTGTACCAGCAGTTCTCAACTTGAGCAGAATCCCCTGGAGGGCTTGTTAAAACCCAGATGGCTCAGTTCGCAATTCAGTTCACACCACAACCTCAATTTCACCCTCACAGCACCCTCAGAGGCAAGCACAGTGAGAAGTAATATCCTTCCCAGACAAGAAACCTGAGTTTCTGGGATGAGGGCTCAATCGCGGGCCAGTGGGGGTCTAGGACTGGACCAGGCCGTGGGGCCCTGGGCTCCCTGCACAGGCCAGGTGGGCAGCGGTCCTGCACTTGGCACCTCCCTGCCTCCCCCACATCCCACGCACACGCCCAGCCAGCAGCTCCCCCGGAGCCTAGGAGGCCCCTGCACTCCTGCTCCAGGTGGGCCTGCAGCCTGTACCCACTCTCTCCCCTCCCACCCTCCCTTCCCTGTGCTGACTCCAGGATATTATTAATCTCTTTCAGCACAGCCAGATGGAGGGCAGTCTCAGTCTCACCACCCAAAGGCAGTCCCCCAGAGCTGGGGGCAGGAAGGGGGCCAGAGGGCTCAGAAAATCAGGGCAACCTACTCGCCTCTCCCAACCTCCCCACCCAGAAACGGGGTCATGGCCTTGCTGCTCTGGTGCCTGCAACTCTCACAAGTCTGCCTTCCCCGTAGCAGCAGGGCTCGGAGGCCTCTGGCACTCTGCTGAGACCTATTCCCAAATCTCGCCTGACAAGGATTTAGCTGTGTCAGTACAGGCCATGGTGTGTGTGTGTGGGGCGCAGCTGGGAAGAGCTGCTGCTGCCCCCCACCCCCACCCCACGCCATGTGTCCTCCCCACCCCATCCCCGCACAGCCCATTTCCGCCCTCAGAGCTCAGCACACAGCCACTGGGCAGCCAGAGCAGCCAGCCCTGGGCGCTTAACGACAAGGCTCAGGGCGGGTGAGACGTGCCCAGGGCCATGCAGCTGCAGGAGGATCAGCACCAGAACTCAGGTCTTCCCACCCCAAGCCCAGCGCTGCAGCCACCCATGGGCTGCGGAAAGTGAAGGGGCCAGAGAAGCTTCGGAGAAGAGCAGGGCTTTGGAGGGGGTGGAGCAAATCCCAGCAACCTGACCAGCCCCCCGTGTGGGGTGGGGCGGGGGAGAGAGTGACAGCACAGGTCACTGCTGCCGGAACAGCACGGCCCCTTGGCTGTTCCTGCCCCCAGGGCCAGGTCAGGCGCCCTCGGGCAGACCTACCTCTCTGCTCACGCACGGAACCATGGGAACCGTGGAAAGCATAGGGACCATCCGGACAGTCATTGGATGCATCATCCCCTCACGCCCTGGGAGCGGGGTGGGGCAGGGCCAGGAGAGGGCGCCCTTCTCAGCTTCCCCTGCGCCCAGCACGGTGCCCAGCACACAGAAGGTGCTCCAGCAGTCATGGCTGAACAGAACTGAAATGTGAGCCCTGTTCTGCCTTTTATATCCTGGGGACAGTGAAAAAGTCACCCCCAGGCCTCAGTTTTCTGGTCTTTGAACTAATCCACTAGACCCTGCCAGAGGGTTGCTGTGAGAATCCAAAGAAAAGGATGCTGGTGAGACCATTTGCCTATGACCCTGGCCGTTCCTCTGGCTCTGCCCCCTTCCAAGCGCCAGTTTCCATGAGATGGGTATGCTCTGAAGGGGTCACCTGAGGAGCACTGGCCAGGGCAAGCTCACCTCTAGTCTCTGCTCAGCCATTAAATGGCTGTGTGTCCTTAGGCAAGCAGCCTTCCTTCTCTGGTCCTTGGTCTCTCTCTGCCTGTTAAACCAGGGGGTTGGACTAGATCTCTGGGTTTCCTTTCTTAGCTCACCACTCCCTGCTTCTGAGACTGGAGGTGTGAGGGTGGGGAGTACAGCAAGATGGAGTTTAGACACAAGGAAGCTCTTGCAGGACAGGGGGACAGAAGGCTGGGGGCTGTGGTCTTAAACACCCCAGGTGCCTATGTGAAGCCTGCTCCTGTCTGAGGACAGGTGGATGGCTTTGGGGAAATCTTTCCAGGATTTCGCAAGCACAGAGGCCTTCAATTCACCCTCTAGTTTTGCAAATTTTGCATGCCCTGGCAAGCAGCTATCAAATCACAAACTCAGTAATGCAGGTGCTTTCTCCCCAGGTGTGGCTGCATAAGGGTTAAGCGAAGACTGTGGGCTTTCTCTGCAGCTCAGCTTCCCTGCTCCTGACTGTTCAGAGCCCAGCAGCCTCCAGGCTGGGTATCTAATTATTTCTGTGGATTGGGTTTATGCGTATCAGCTGTCCCATTTATTTTCTATGTGGCCTTGGGCAAATCTGATTCTGTTTTCTTGGCTGTAAAATGGGATAAAAATGACTGACTGATGAGGGGTCAATAGTAGAACCACGGCAACAAGATAGTGGAGGGAGGGCCCAGACTCAGTCTGGAGGCTCTGCTGTGATGTCTGCGGAGACAGGGCCCCTTTCCTCCGCTGTTGTGGCTCTGAAGCCCACAACAGGAGCCCCTGAGCACCTGCTGCAGCCCGGGGGCTCATGAGATGTGGACTAGTGGGTGGTGGGAGAGTCAAGCTCCGAGAGACTGACGGTGAAGCTGGCCTTCCTGGAATTACCCATAGCAAGTCTGCTGGCTCCAAGAGATCTGGTCTGCAGGCACCAGAATCAGACACTGGGCAGCCTGCAGGGATCTGGGGCTCTCCCTACTGCCCCCAGGTTCCAGAGGACTGCAAAGAAAGCACTTCTAAGTGATGGCAGGCAGAGGAAATTGATGAGACAGTAAGTGCAGCAACTCCTGAGTCATCCCTGGCTTCCTCCCCGGCCTGGAACGCAGTGCCCGGTGCTGACAAGGCTGCACTGCTTTGTGTTTGCAGCCACACAATCTCATCTGATCCTCAGAATTCTCCATGTGTCAGGAGGTAACCAGCCAAGGGAAGGGGACAGCGGATAGGGAAGGGAGAGGGGCAGAGAGGCTAAGGGGCTCACCCAAGCTCACACAGCCAGGTGGTGGCAAACTCAGGACCCAGACCCTTGATTCTCATCCACTCTCCTTTCTTGGCTCAGAGCCCTGCGAGGCTGGAGCTCAGGGGTCTGAGCCCTCCCACCAGACAGTTACTTGTGGTGGGTACATAAAAGGTACGATCCTGCCCCCAAAATCTCTTTCAATATTTGAAGACATTTTAGCAAAAGAGAAATTAAAAGAATGTGGGAAGAGTTCAGACAACAATTGGGAACAGAGGTCACACTGCGTGCCTCCCAGAAGTAACCTTGAAAAGTGGCCCAAGAGACTCATCACAGGCCTCTCCAATGACAAAAGGTGTCGGCGAGCCCTTTGGAAGGGACTCAGGACTCTGCTGCTCTGTCTCCGCAGTGATGCCCCCAACAGGCATGTATGTACCACATGTGGTCTGGGGCCCCAGAAGCCCCAGAAAATGACAGGACAGGCCGGGGATGGGAGGCTGTGAGGATCAGCCTAGACCTTCTGAGGTCCCTCAAGGGAAACTTGTAGGTGTGGGTTTGCCCTCACTCCTCCCTGTGCTCCTTCCGGACAGGCCACGATAATGTGCTGAAAGGCACTGTGCTGGGAACCATGGGGACCAGAGTCCCCATCCCAGTTCTGAGACCCGGCAAGTTTTTACCTGCTCTGGCCCCACCGAGCTCACCTGTACAGGACCAGGTCTGCTGGGAGTGATGTGAACCACACGTGGAGGGGTTGCATTTCAAGGGTGGGGCCTGTGGGGATTTCTCGCTGAGATGCTGACAGGAAATGTGGTTCCCAAGTGTGAGGACACTTGGCTTCCGGAGCCCTCCCACTCCCACTGCATCCTTGCTTCTTCCCAGTAATGAGATTGGGCTGGGCACATCCTGTCACGTCCAGGAACTGCTTCCCAGCCCCTCTCCTGCCCATCCCAGTGCATCTGCATCTAGAGACAAGGGCGGGACCGGGACTTCCAGGGCTCAGGCTCCCGGATGTCCCCTGCTTCCTCTCTCCCCTCAAGACACTCACCGCACCCCCGGGCCCAGGCAGAGAGGCCACAACCTGAACAAGGACCTCACTCTGCCCAGCTCTGGCCCAGGGCCTGAGTGCTCCCTCCTGTGAAGCCTGCGGCCTGGGGAGCCCTTGAGAGTAGCTCACTTTCCAGAATGTGGCACACCGGGGCCGCAGCCCAGAGGTAGCTCTGTGTGGACTTGACAGCAAGTCCTGTTTTTCTGGTGAGACACAGCCGTGTGCCTGGCGGGAGGCCTGGTGAGCAGAACGTGGGCTGGATTTCAGGCTTGACACGCCCTCAGACAGGTGCGCTCCAGCAGGGCTACCCAGGGGCCATGCACGGACTGTCCATGGGGCCCTGCCTGGCTCTGGGCTGGAGGAAGGCAAGAAGCACCAATTCGAGTTCTGAGAGCCCCTGGCAAGAAGTGTGCAAAATGTGTTGGGTTCTGTGCACATGCTGCGTGTACGTGTGTGCGCAGGCGGGAATGGAGGGAGTGTGGGGGTGTGTGTGTAGGTATAAACTGAACTATAGGTTCTCTGGCTGATTTTGAGGAAGGTCTCTTCATACTGGAAACTTTCCTCATTTGCCTCTGACGTCTGAGGGGGCCTGATATTCCCTGATTTTCCAGTCTCTGTGGAACGCTGAGGTCAGCACTGCCCTGGGCTGACGATGCAAGACCGGCAGCCCAGCTCTCAGCTCTTTTTTTTTTTTTTTTAATCACAGGCTACTTCTGCCAGCTGCATTTCTAGTCTAGACTCAGGAGGGCAGAGAATAAACTGGCCTGTGTAGATATCATAGGACCATCACTCCTCCCAGAGGTAGGGGGGGACCTGGTGCTTAGTCAGTGAGGGGTGGGAGGGGACAGGAAGGACAAGCAAGAAAACCAAGCCCCCAGTTTGCCGTGGAGCAGCCACTGAGGTCCAAAGATAAAGGCAGGAGAGAAGACAGAGGAACAGGAAAAGGGAATGGAACAGAAGCTGAGAAGGCAGGAGTCCCTAGAAGCGGGGCAGCCACATACAGCTGCACAGGCTGTGCACTGCACAACTGCAAGGGAGGCCACTCACATAGGTTCCCTTGGGGTTGGATAAGGGGCGGCCCTGGCTGGCAGATAATGGAGAGGGAAGGGAGCTCACCAGGATCCAGACCCAGAGCTGATGTCTGTATTTCCATTACTGTCTGTGGACCTCACTAGGTCAAGTGATGGATATCATTACCCTTTGCTACACACGGGGACATTAAGGTTCAGCAGGAAACAAATGTGACCTGTTGAGACCCACAGGTTCTAAAACCCAATGCTCTGAACTCCCAATCTAGTGCCCCTGGAAACCCTGAAGGCTGGAGTCCCCTCTGGACCCACCCACCTGTCAGGCTGCACTGGCCTTGCAGGTCCACGTGCCACCTACCCTAGATAGTTCAGGTCAAGAAGTTGGCCTTCCCTGAGCCTTCCTTGAGGAGGCTGTGTGAAACAGTAAATCCCCTGTAAGCCTAAACTCAGAATGAGTCTAGATGAACCCTTAGGGGGTGAGGGTGGGGACTGGATGGAGAGAGGGAGTATTTAGGGAGACAAATAAAAGCAAGAGAGAGCCACCCAAGCTGCCCCTCCGTGGGGCCCTAAGCAGAGTACCAGGGTGCTTACAGAGGGCAGGCCGGCCGGAAGGAGCGGGTGAAACGGCCCTCCCCGCCCAGGGCAGTGGGTTACATGCTCCCCTCACCCACGAGGCACATGCGAGAGGAAGGCAGATAGTCACCTAAGGTCAGCTCGGGGGAGAGTTCCGGCTGATGCCCAGAGGACTCCTGCCTGTCCAAAGTCTTCCCTTCCAGGAAGCTGGCTTCTGAGTGCTGATTTGGCTCCAGCCCAGCTCCCAGCTCCAGTATTGGGTGGGTGTGGCTTCATCAGCTTTTCTTACCAGAAATAGAGTACATGGCATAGAAAGGGTAGGGGGCTACCCAGGGCACACAGCAGGGTGTGGCAGGAGAGGCTGGGGGTGGGGAGCCAGGACTGTAGTTTCAAGCTTTTTACAGAATCCATCTAGTATTTTAGAGCTAGAAAAAAACGATGATGATGATGATCTGTAACATCTCATGTTTCTCGGGCACTCGCTAGTTGCCAGGCAGAAAGCTTTTTACCTGCACTATTTCTTTTAATCCTCAGACAGCCCTATAAGATAGATAGATAGAGAAAGAGATAGAAAGAGAGAGAGAAAGAGAGAGAAAGAGAGGAAAAAGGAAGGAAGGAAGAAAGGAAGGAAGGAAGAAAGAAAGATGTCCCCTCCTCTACAGATGAACCAGCTAAAGGAAAGAAACCTGTCAAGGTCACCCTGCCAGGAAGCATTAGAGGCAGCTTGGAACTCTGGCAGCCTGGCTCCAGAGTTCATCTCCTAACCACCACGACAACCTCCCTTGATGAACAGTTACCCACATCTGTCGGGACTGAGCAGTTGTCAAATGCTTTCACATACCAGCTCCCTAGTCTGATGCCCAGAGCACACAGCCATCCTCACGCTGTTGGTGGAAGTGCATCTGCTTCCCTGCAGAACTGTACCCCCTAATCCCCGGGGCAGGGATGGCAGGAACTTCAGAAACAAGCCAGGGTCTGGCCCATGAATAAACCCGATGAGGTGAGTAAGGCAGGCAGTCATGTCTCCATTTCACAGATGAGAAGACTGAGGCCAGTGGTGTCCTGAGCTACAGTGGACCTGAAATTGTCCACTGGCCCCTGCTTAGGATGACCCCACATGGTACACGAGGCACCGCTGGCTTGTTAAGAGATAGCAAGGCCCTGGGAGCCTCTTTCCTGGGATGGAAGTGAGAGAACAGACCAGAAGGAACACAGCGCAGAGCAAGAGGCAACCCTCCCAGGTGCCCCGCTTACCTCGACTGATCCTTTGCTTCTCCCCAGAGAGGATCCCCGGCGTGTCGATGACGCTGATGCTCTCCAGCACGGGGTTGGGCAGCTGGGCACACACGAACCTGCATGGGTGGAGAGGGGACCTGCGGTGAGCCACCATCCCGTGGTCTCTCGAAACCTTGCGGCCGCATCCTAACCCTCCCTGCCCTGGGGCAGAGGTTCTGAAGCCTGGCCACCTTCCAGTGGGCCCAGGAGCTGTACTTTGAGGACACTCCCGGGGTGATCCCCAGGCAGCTGGGGTCCTAAGTTTGTGAGCCCCTGCTGTTGGGGACACCATGATGTCCAGACCCTGACCTCTGCCCCCCAGGGAACACAGGTATGAACAAGAACAACCACAATATGACATGCGATGGGACCAGCACCCCAAGGGAGGTCTGAAGGGCTCGGGACATCTAAGGTGGAGAGAAGGCTTCCAGGGAGGCTTCCTGGAGGAGGCAGTGTGTGTGTGTGTGTGTGTGTGTGTGTGTGTGTGTGTATGTGTGTGTGTGTGTGTGTGTGTGTGTGTGTGTGTGTGTGTGTGGTGGAGGGAAGACAGCAGTTCCAGTCTGAGACAAAGAATAATGGAGAGAGAGCCGTGTTAGTGGGTGAATGGTGTCCTCCAGAGATCTGCTTTAGTTCTGCCCCCAGTAGCTCAGAATGTGACCTTGTTTGGAAATAGGGTCATTGCAGACATAATCAGTTCAGATGAGGTCATACTAGAGTAGGGTGGGCGCCTCATCCTTATAAGACAGGAGAGCGCTATGTGAAGACACAGACAGGCACAGAGGGAAGGTGGCCCTGTCAGGATGGAGACAGATCAGAATTCCGCTGCCACAAGCCCATAAATGCCCGGAGTAAGCAGAAGCCACAAGGAGAAAAGAAGGAACCTCCTCCAGAGGCTTTGGAGGGAGCTTGGCCCTGCCAACACCTTGATTTTGGACTCCTGGCCTCCAGAACTCTGAGTCAAGAGTTATTTTAAAGCCACTCAGTTTGTGGTAATTTGTTCTGGCAGCCCTGGGGAACTAGTAGAAGCAGGTGCGAGTGTGGCAGAGAAATGCGAGAGAGAGAGACAGAGAGAGAGAGAGCAGGCACCATTCCAGGGGGGACTCATCACTAAGGTGGAGTTGGAAGGCTGGAGCACAAAGACACTGGCCGGATAGGGGGGCAGGGGCCGGATCACCAGGGCCTTGAGGGCTGCGTTAAGAAATGTGGATTTTACATGGAGGGCAGTAGGAGCCCATTGGAACATTTTCAGCAAAAGAGTGACACAGTCCAACATGATGGTTGTCAGGCCGTCCAGTTCACTTCAGCAAATCTTGATGCATCATCTGCTGTGTTTGTGGCGCCCTGCTAGACACCAGGGCAGAAAAGGACGTGGCAGCCCCTGTCCTATCCACGCTGATGGCTTCCCTTATGCCAGGGGCCCAGCCACACTCTGGTCCTTAGGTTCTAAGGCACACCCCAGAATTTCTTTCTACAAGAAATTTCACATTTTGCTGAAGCCAGTTTGAGCTGGGTTTCTGTCACTTGGTGACCAGAAGGTCATGAACGTGGGGTTGGTGTCTGGGGTCAGGGCTGTCGTCAAGGCATGGAGAGAGAATGGCAAAAGGCTAAGGGTGACACCAGGTCACAGGAGCCAGAGAAGAAGGGGACCAGAGGAGACTGGAGAGGGTCTGGCTAGGGAGGCAGGAGGAGGCCCAAGCAGTGGAGAGGGGATGGAGATGGAGAGAAACCAATACCAAAGGGAGATGGGGTAACGTAAGGATGGAGAGCGCTCCTGGCTTATCACTAGGAGGTCTGGATGACCTTCACATGGGCAGCTGCGACAGGGGGAAGCCATGTTCCGCAGGTTAGGGGACAGGAAGAAGTGAGGAGATGAAACTTGGTATGGGTGGAAAGTGAGAGCGAGAGTTGGTGGGGCCTCCTGTAGGGTTTTCAAGAGGAGATTGTTCCATGTGGAGGAGAAGGAGCCAAGGGAGGGTGGAGCTGTAAGAAGGAGACTACCTGATGAGGCGGTCCCTGGGAAGGTGGCCCCGAAGCACACTGCAGGGAGGGAGGAGGCCGACCTTGAGGGGAAAGAGAGGACTCCACTCTCTGTAGGCTAGGGGGAGGGAGGACTGATGCAAATAAACGCCGTGTATGGACAGATGAAAACAAACCAATTACAGGGCATCCATGGAGATGGGCTTCCATCCTCTCTAGAACAGGAAGCAAGGTCATCTGCTGGGCGAGGAGGCTGGAGTGTTTGGAGAGAAGGGGAGAGGGGATGTTGAGGGATGCGAAGAAGACCACTGGGCAGCACGGAGATGGGAAGCAGACGTCTGAGGTGTAGCCTCCCTGCGTGTGGCTGCAGGGAGGGAAGGGGGCTTTCCCCCACAGCCCCCACTCCTTGTTATTCCCTCAGTGGATGTGCTTACAGAAGAGCAGAAACCTCACAATGCCTTCTATGTATGTACGCAGTGTGGTTATGTTCATCAGAGTATTCCTGCATTAAGCCACATTCTTTTAATTCTCCCTGCTTATATATATTTTTCCCCGTATCTCTGCCTGGAATATCCTTAAAAAAAAAACCCCTTTCAGTGTAATTTCATTCATCATCAAACATTTGTGTCAAATGCCAACTTTTCTACAAAGTCCTCTGGCCTTGGAGGAGGGTATTACTATTATCCTATTTTACAGATGGAAAGAGTGAGACACACAACAGTTAGGTGATCTGTCTAACATCCGTGGTGCTATTTGGTAGAATTTGAACCCAAGTTGGTCTGAAGCCAATGCCTATAGTCTTTACCTTTACTCTAAATGCCTTCAATTAGAGGAAGCAGCTTAAAAGAATTTTAATGCAATACACATGCACAATTGTGGTGTGGCTACAACAAGCGTGATTGGGGGCCAGCCTGTATTCCAGTTGAGCAGAACAATGGGGAGGCCCAGGTCACCTTGCCAAGCATCTCTAGAGCTTCCTCCACTCAAATTGACCCAGTGACCCTGGTGTCTGCAGGCTGACTTGTCCTAGGGAGGTGACTGGTCCAAGGTCACACAGTGAGTTTGGTAGGAGGGTCAGTGCTCAAAGCCAGGGCTTCTACCTTAAGTCCAAGCTCCTTCCCCCAAGTACCAACAATGTCCAGGATCAGAGGGGAACCTTCCCTTGCCTCCTTCCAGTTGAATTCAAATCCCTTCCAGAGTCTAGGAAAAAGCTGAGAACCACACAGAGCAGCCCTCTGTGCTTTTGTTGGAGAGAGGTTCAGATTCGAGAGATGTGATTTGACTAGTTGAACCTTTCCCTGCTCCTTGATAAGGAGAAATCAGCCCGGCATTTGCAGCTTGCATATCCCTAATCAATGGTGGTCATTCCCAGCAAGAAAGGGACAATCAAGAGAGATTTCAGGTCTGGAAAAAGTACAGACTTCCAAGTCCCTGCTCCGCCCTCTCACTTCTCACACTCCAAGAAGAAAAGAGAGCCCCCAAGGCCTGTGTGTTACCTCTGCGCTCACCTGTTCAAGAAGGCATTGCCAAAGGCGTTCAGTTTCCTGAAAGGTTTCTTTGGATCCACCACCAGGGCGTTCCCCGGAATGGTCCCCTCCACGTCTCCCTGCATCACCGCAATGAAGGAGTCAGTGGTCGGCTCGGGTCCAATCCTCATGCCAGGAAAATCCTGTTCCAGCAGGTACCTGGCAGGAGGGAGCACAGTCACGATGCAGGGATTCTGTTCACAGATCAACACTGCACGTCTACCACAAGGCAGACACAGCTGTGAGTCACAGCAGAGGGGCAGGTCCAGAGCAGGGAGATTTCACGGCAGGGAGAGATCTTCATGGATGGGGAATCTGAAAACCTCTGTGCAGAAGGTGGGATTTCAGCTGAACTTAAAATATCAAATCTGTCCTTCTTGACCCTTCTTTTTTTCCCTCCCTGAAGGAGTAGAGGGTAAAAAGAGCAAGGTTTGGACTCAGAAATGGCTAGAAACCGATTCCTACACAGAATATTGTAGACTTCCCAGCTGAAGGTCGTCTGTGTTAGATTCAGGTGTGCACAAAGTGATTCAGTTCTACACACATATGTAAATACTAGGCCACTTTATATAAGGGACTCGAGCATTTGCAGGGGAGGTGAGATCCTGGAACCAGTCCCCTCGGATATGCAGGGACGACTGCACTGAGGAGACCAAGGCTTTGAAGGGTTACGTGGCTTTCTCAAAGTAAAACAACTGGAACCCAAACTCTTATCAGACTATTACCAAATCCTTTGCTAACTGTCCTCTATACTAAGGAAATCACTGCCAGAAAGTTGATCAAGGCCTCACGGAAAGTCAGGGCCTCAGCACCTTCCCAACATGGGAGATCGTTGTTCAGACTTATGAAGCACCTGTGACGTGCCAGGCACTGTTCTAGACTGTCCACGGGTGGTCCAAGGGCTGAGCTCTCTGTCCACCCTGTGCTCCCCACCCCAAGGTGGGCCGGCTCTGCCCAGCGGGGTGGCAGCCAGGGAGACTCGCTGGGGTTTCTTCCGGCTCCTCGACATCCCTTTGTGTTCTGAGCTGTTGGTTTACTCCGTGGTTCCAGGGCAGTTCAAGTCCGGTGGCTATGGGCTCCCTCCCCGAGGAACCAAGGAACTGGCAGGGGAGATGCGGGGGCGGAGCTGCTGCCCGGGGGGGCCGCCCCGCCTGCAGCCAAGGTTTTAGGTTGCTCTGGGGAGCCCCTCATCTCCCTCCAGCCTCCCAGCCCAACAATCTGGGTGTGAGGATAGGATCTCCTCCCGTCAGAGGACCGTTCTGAAAGGCGCGTTGTGATGAGAACACATCACCGTAGCTGCACATTTGGATGGCACTTGCTGCTTTCTGACGCGTGACTTCTCCTTCAGGGTCCCAGGGGAGAGGCAGGGACCTTCAGGGCCTGGAGCCAGCAGACCTGGTTCCTCTAACCACAAGGGGTGTGCCTTTCGGAAGGTTCTCGACCCCTGCAAACCTCAGCACCTTCCTCCCTAACATGGGAGACCATCGTTTCGATTTATGAAGCACCCGAGACATGCCAGGCACTGTTCTAGACTTTCCCCAGATGGTATTGTTCCATGGTCACGTCTCCTCTGACATGAGCACTGTGACTCTCATCACCAAACGGGCCCCAGGGGGAGCCCACCTCACCGGGTGTTCTGAGGGTTAAATTAGTTACAGACCTTGAGTACTGAAACCAGTACCTGGCCCTTAGGTGACCATCCCATTTTACAGAGGAGAAGATGAAGCTTAAACAATTTGCTGCAGGTTACGCAATCAGTAAACAGCAGAGTTAGGATTTGAACCCGGCACTTGGATTTGAGAATTCCAGCTCCTAACCAATATATTCACTGTCTCCCTTCCTGCCGGAGGTCTCTCCTTGGCCAGGAAATGCACAAGGGCTGAGCACTCCTTGGGACTAGAAAGAGAAGTGAGACAAGGCGGACACAAAGGGATTTGGTTTGGCAGGAGGCCGGCCAGGGGCCACGTCCTTGAGGGGCTTCCGGGCCCACAAACCAGGAACTCCTCATCTCCATAAACGTCTGTCTTGGGGCCCACAGCTCAGCCTCAGTGAGTGAGGGGCGTGTAAAAGCTGTTGCTATCAGGTGACCAGAGCAGGCCCACTGGCTCTCAAAATACAGTCTCGGAATTTGAAGCAGTTTCATGAGAATCAGCGCCATGACTGGGAAACCCCTTCCAGTCTTGCCTATTTGTGCAGGAAGCACCTGTCTCGGTAGGTGCTTGGGTGAGAAGCCCCAAGCAGAGCCCCGCAGGGGATGTGATGTGCAAATCCTGAGGCAGGAGGAGGGATGGCTGAAATAGACAAGGGTGGAAAGACAGTCTGAGGCAGCCTCAAAAATGCCCAGGCTGAAAAGGGCCAACCAGCAGTGATGAAGAATCTCCCTGACACAGGCGTCTCAGATTCCACCCAGAGAGAGACGCAGTGCCCTGGCAGATGAACAAAGGGTGACAGGGTGACGCTTCCCAGCACAGTGGGGGTCACTTCCTGGGATGTTCTGGAGCCACAGCCTCAGGCAACCCAGCAGGGGCCTGGAGACTGGACCTGCTGTCCTGCCCCTCTGCTAAACCCACCTGACCCTAGATTTGCTGACCACACATTGGTCTGGCAAAACCAAGTCCAGGGACACAGCCAGGCGAAGCAGAGAACCCAGGGCTGGGTAAATTCTCAGGGACATTTGGGGATGGCCTGCAGCCCTGAGGTCCCCCTTAACAAAGCTGCTACTATGTCCAGAGAGGAAAACCTATTGAGGGATCTCATGGCTGCTTCTCTATGGGGAGTGATACAGATCGCCTCTGTTGCCAGGCGCAAACATTCCCACAGCAGTGTAAAAAAAGAAAAGTTAATTCAAGCCTGGGTGGGAGCAGCTGAGAGGGAGATGCGAAAGAATACAGGAGGGACAGGCAGGCAGGGCACCCACTGTGAGGCAGGTGCTGTTCTGAGACCTTTCCCAGATCATCCCACTTAATCAGTTCTAGCAGCACATTATTTCAATTTTGCAGGTGAGCAAATTGAGATAGAGGTAGCCCGAGCTCAGGGCCGAATAAAAATATTTAGGGGCCCAAAGAGCTGAAAAGATTTGGGTGCCGCCCCACCCCACCTTGCATCAAATCTGAAACAGATAAATACTAAACCCTAAATAAAATGGGTGTAAGGAAGCCCAGTGCAATTCTGATTTTTCCCATGACTACTCCTCTTCATATTTTTCTTAAGCAAATTATTTCCTAACATTTCCCTCATTTTCTGGTGTCCTGCTTGGCTGGCAGTCTAAGCATGTGGCTTGCTTTACTGGTGACCTAAGCACCCTGGGTAAGGCATGGGGCCAAGAATCTTTACCCAGTCTGCCCCCAGTGGACCTGTCTCTGCAGCAGTGTGGCCAAACCTCCCCGCTGCTGGGGACAGTGCCCAGGCGAGGAACACAGGGGCTGGGGCCACAAACTATGCCTGTGGAGGCCTCGGACTGGCTGGACCCTCTGTCTCTGCTCAGTTAAGGAATGTGCCTCAATTGCAGATGTGGCCTTGGGCAAGGGCTTCAAGAACCCATTGCCTCAGTTTTCCCAGTTCATAAAATGGGATAATACTGCATTTCTAACGAGCTCAGAGAAACAGAGTGAAGGTTTTAAGATGATATACATGAGGTTTGGGAAAAGCAACGGTTATACCAGACACCTGCCCGGACTGGCAGAGACAGTCGTTAGAGAACACGAATACCTCCTCACTGCCTGTGGGCACTCAGAGCATTTCTACCTGGACTCCAAATCCAGCACTGGTGTCTCTTCGGTGAAGCCTGAACTGATTCATTCCCACCTCACTCCAAACCTAATTACTCACTTTCTTCCTCCTAAATCACATAGCTCTTAATTTGCATATTTTAGGTAGATGCTAAAGGCATGCATCACTTTCTGTTTTGTATTATAGGTATTCGTGTCATGTATCTGTGTCCTTGGTCTAAGTCTCGTGTACTTAAGCTTTAAAAAGGGGTCAAGACAATAATACTTGCCCTTTCGGCCTCACGGGGCTTTAGGGAGACTGTAGAGCACCCCACGGACACAAAGTGAAGTAGGAAACAGGGACTCGATGGCTGAGTTGAGGTCTGAGCTGCTCCATGCTCCCCTAGCAGCCACCACCGTCCCTGGTGCACAGCAGCCCCCACCATGGGACAAAGTGGTCCCAGCACAAAGGAGAGGGGAGGCCAGATTGTCTTGACTGACCTCACCTCACTGCCCAAGGTTATGCCTCCAGCCTGGGAGGGGGCAGCAAGATGCCCGCTCCCAGCACACCCCTCCCCCGGGGCCCGCCGCACTGTGGGCGGGACCAGATGGGGGTGTCCGGTCCCTTCCCCTTCCTGAGGGCCAGTCTCTCAGCCTCTCTGGTTAGAGAATCCGCTGGGAAGAGGAGAGGGAATGATAAAGCCGCAAGCGCAGCACCTGGAACATACCTGGCCCTACCCTGGTTCTCCCTCCCTCCTAGTCCTGAGGGGGACCCTATAGGTGGCGGTTACTATTTGCATGGTTCAGAGAGGTTAGAACTTCCTGGCCAGGCCACGGGGCAGGCGCCTGGCGGAGCCTGGGTTCTGCTGAACCGGCCGGTGTTCTTCCCATGGCCTGGTTCCCCTGTTCTTCAGAGGCCCTTCTCCTCCGTCACGCGTCTCCTGATGCCCTCCCTCTGCACACCCAAGTCTCAAGGCAGATCTTAAGCTGACCTCAGGCAGGTGGACCCCGCGCCCCTGGCCCGCTGCTCCTGGAACAACACTCAGGCCTTGCGGGTGGGTTTTCACCCAGCCCCACGTAGGGACCAGCAGATCAGAGCCCTGGCGGGAGAAGGACGTCCACAGACCTCGGAGGGAGGACAGAAATGAGGAGCCCCAGGGGCTGTGGCTGGCAGGATGGGCCTGGCGGGGGTCAGAGGGTCTACCTGGAATGGAAGTCCGGCCCCTTCTCTATCCCTTCTGCTTCCTGGAGAATCATCTTGCCTGGGGAGGTGTTGAGGCCCAGGCAGTGGGCTTGCCAGGGAGGTGATGAGGGAGGGAAATGCAGGGTCACCTTTGCAGGGGGATGCAAAGAGCCCCCTGAAGAAGTGGGGGAGGTGGGAGGGCCAGCTGAGCAGCCCCCGACCCCACCCCGCCATGTGCTCATGCATACTTTAGAGTCCGAGTCACGCTCTAGAAGGGCCAGACGACCCTCAAGACCTGCTCAAATCTCCTTGTGGAGACCCAGGCCTCGTACCCAATGCCCCTGGCCCTCTGCTCCAGCACCGCCGTGGTCCAGCCAGGCCTCGCTTGAAGTCCCTGAGACACAGCCTTCCTCAGCCCCTGCGACAGCCAGCTAGTCACCTCTGTGACCAGGGGCAAAGGGTGCCAGAGAGGAGGGACTGGAGGCTGCACGCCAGAGGGAGGAAGAGTGAAGAGAGAAAAACAGCAGAGGCGGGAGGGAAGGCAGCCAGGGCCAGAGGGACACAGAGCTACTGTCCTCCGAAGAGGCAGCCTGTGTTGAAGGAAGCAGCCACCAGGCCAATTGATTGCTTAGTTTATTACCCCGGGTCGCCGGGCCTTAGGCCAGGGAAGTTATTTCAGGCAGAGATCAGAGCACGTTAATTAGCGATTAGAAGAATGTCCTTTTCTGCATGTTCTTCCTGAGACAAGAAATAGACCCAGAGGCAAGTACATATAACTGAGAGAGGAGGCAAAAGGCCAAGGGCCAGCGGATGAAGAGACAAGTCTTTGTTTCTGAGGGAAAGGTCCCTTGCAGGTTCAGGCCAGAACACAGACCTCAGTGAATCACTACGCTCAAGGCAAGAAGCAGGGATGGGAGAGGCCGGCTGATACCCGATGTGGAGCCCTCTTTGCTTTGGGGAGGGGCTCTTGTACCAACTTCCCCTCTTGGAAAGCAACTCAGAAATATGACTCTAAACACCAAGATTAAAAAGTAAAAAAAAAAATTTTAAAAGCCTCAAAGCTCTGTACAACCTTCAGCCTAGTGATTTCACTGTGGGACTCTGAGAAAACAGCATAATATGTGGGAAAATATTGTGCAAAGAGATATAAAGATATTCAATAGCAAAAAAAAAAAAAAAAAAAAAAAAAGAGAGAAACAACCTAAAACATTCAAAAGAAGTAGGCTGCTTAAATGAATAATTGCAAGGCATACAGTGAAGTATCTTATAGCTCTTAAAAATAATGCTTACAAAGAGTCTTTAATTGACCCAGGAAATGCTCATGCTATAAGTGAAATGAATAAATCAGTATACAAAATTACATTATGGCATGATCTCAACTGTGTTATAAAATACCTAAAAATACTGAAACTATATATATATATAGTTTCTATATATATATATATATATATATATATATATATATATATATATGATATTTAAAATAGTTTCCCCTGAGTCATGGGATGACCAGGGATTTTTTCCTTCCTCTGCAAATTTATTCTTGTCTGCATTTTCCAATTAAAAAAAAAACTGTTCAGTGGATTTAATGAGAAGAAAGGAAAACATGTAATTTGGTTTTGGAGGACTTCCCTGTGCTCCAAACCCTCCTCCCCTGCTGGTAGCCTCTTCCTCAAAGGGAGACAGGTTTTGATACACAAGCTAAATTCAGTTACTGACATGAGCGGGAAGGGAGAACTCCTGCACTGGGAGGATAAGAAAGAGGAGAGATCTGCCTCTCCCGGCCTCCTGTCTCCCTCAGATAAGGAATAATCTGTGGCAACCCTGCTCTGCCACTTTCTTAGACCCGGTTAACAGCCAGCATGACTCAGGCAAAGCCAGGACAGTGTCTCAGACAAGAGGCACTTAAACACATCTGCTGCTTCAGGATCCTACCCCCAGGGACACTCACCTTCCCCATCTCCCCTCCTGTTTTGCAAACGAGGTCTCTGAGACCCTGGATGAGGTCCCTGGGAGCTAAGGACACAGT
This sequence comes from Camelus bactrianus, assembly GCF_048773025.1. Taxonomy (NCBI): domain Eukaryota; kingdom Metazoa; phylum Chordata; class Mammalia; order Artiodactyla; family Camelidae; genus Camelus; species Camelus bactrianus. Next base: position 35,110,424 of record NC_133553.1, on the reverse strand, counting down.
TGTAAGTGCTGGTGCTAGGAGAGGAGACGCTCTAACATACTTAGAGTTATAACCAGTGTGTCCGGAGGGCTGGGGAAGGCCGTGCAAGGGCAGGAGCCATCTGTAAATGGCCTGTGTTCCCTGCAGGGCATCAGCCACGCCAGGTGGAGGTCACTGATTACAAAGGAAACTGGCCCAGAACCCAGGTAACTCTGAAGTGCCCTTGGCACTTTGGGTGTTTATCAAAATAGGGAGATGGATTAGATCAAAGGTTCTTACCCTAAAGTCCAAGGCAGCCCTTGGACCCTCAAGATTATATGGAAATTTGGGATGTACGTGCTTTTTCTAAAGATGGGTCCACAGATTTCATCAGATTTTCAAAGTAGGTACAGACCTTTTGAAAAGCTAAGAAGGAATGGACTAGATTCATCGCTAAAGGTCCTTGTAGTTCTAACCATCTAAGGTATCCAAAAGCCAGCATCCCCCAGGAACCCAACTTCTTCAGCAATCACTCAGCCTCTCAAAGCTGCTGAGTGCCAGGCTGTCTAGTCCACAAGGGCAAAGTCTTCAGGTGTTTTGTTCAGACTTGACATGGTATTGTGGCGCATGCCCTGCTTGTGTTAAAAGCTGAGTGCTGGAGAAAATTAGTATCTAGAAAATCAGGAACCAGACTGTGAACTTTTCTGTTCTCTTTGCCAAACAAAGCAGAATGCTTTGCATGCTGCAGGTGCTTGGTCAATGAATGGAAACATGAGCACCCCTGCTTTGAAACCTTCTGTAGGAGATGAGCACCACTGACTTGGGGGGTGGTCACTGAACCCATCACCGCTCTCTACGAGCCTGACTCTCAACACAGAGGGCCACAAACACCCTCAACAGCTTCCAATGGCTGTGAATGAGGCCAGGGAAGATGGCAGGTTGTGTGGACTAAGGACTGGAATGAAGCCTGTCCTCTAAAGATACGAAAGATGCTAATGACACTGGTGGCCAATATGCAGACCTCTCTGAATGCAGGGTGGACAAACTGACTTCTTGGGGATCCCTCCAGCCCAAGGATTCTGTAATTCAAGGGTATGGATGACTGACCCTCAAAGTTATAGGCATTTAGCCAACCATCTCCTCCCATGAGCCTAGGTCCTGCATCCCAGGTTGGCCTCCCACTCTGTTACATGGCTTTGGGCGATTCATCTAACTTCTCTGATTCAATTACCCCAACAAGTCAAGGGGCTGGATGAGACTATTGCCAATATCCCTCCCACCTCTAAAAGGCTTTAATCTGATTACTGAGCCATTAAGATCAAGGGAAAAGAAAAAAAGCATTTGCTTCTGAACACTGCTTCTCTCCAGTCTCTGAGAGCTGTATGGAGGAGCTCTGCTCAGAGGAGGAAACTGATAAAAGAAAGACAAGTGGCTCTACCAGACAGGGGGCCACAAGCTTCGGGCCCACATCCTCAGCTGCAACTGAAAAGTCCCTATATGAGTGGCTGAAGACTTAAAAGGCAAGGGAAGTGGTTCTGACTATCAAAGGCATGTCCCTACAACCTGCGGGTATAAACACGTCTACCAGCATAAGGTACTCTTGCAACCAGGAGCTTTCTCACTTGTGCCTCCTGGGTCTCAGTTTCACCATCCAACAGATGGGAAGAATAGGGATGGCGCCGAACTTGAACACTTCAAGGTGACCACCTAAGCCAAGGGCTAAGTGCAGTGGAAAGACACTAGGTAGGACGGGGTGGGGGACCCACAATGAAATTGTGGGGTAAGCTTTGGACATTGCCACACAAAGATTTCTTCAGAGCCTTCAAGGGAAGACTTCCGGTTTGTCCCCAGGCAGGAGGGGACATCGGGAGTGACAGAGGGCCCAAGCGCTGGGGGGCAGGGTGTGCTGCCAGGGTCCCGGGAGTCTCACCTGATGAAGGTGGTCTTCCCAGTGGAGTACTGGCCCACCAGCAGGACCATGGGCTTGTTGTCGAAGTCGGCATCCTCCAGCGCGGGCGAGTGGAACTCGTGGAAGCGGTAGTGCTCTTCCAGGGGTAGCAGCTTGCTCCTGTAGAGTTTCTTGAGCCCCTCGCTCACTGTCTGGAAGACCTCGGGGTCTTTCCTCCGGCGGTCGTCGGAACCCAGCCAGCTGAACATCGCGGTCGCCACTCGCTGCCCCCTCGCGCAGTCCCAGCAGGAGGGCACGGAGCCCCGCGTCGAGGGAGGTGTCCTGCAGGGCGGGCCCTCCTGGCTCCGAGCCGCGCCGCCGCCTCACCGGAGCGCGGGGCTCAGCCTCACCATGGCCGGGGCGCGCGGCTTGGGGGTCCCTGCGGCGACGGCGCGGGGCCGGGAACGCGCTCCTCCCCTACTCCTGGGACCAAGCCCAGCCCCAGATTCATCCAGCAACCAAGGCCGGAGGGAGGAAAAATATCTGGACTGGGCAGGGGGACTGCGATCTTGGAAATAAAGTCAAACCTGCAATTAAATGCCAGGTGCGGGGGTCCCCGGTCTTCCCCAGGCCTCTCTCGCTTTGGCTCGGATGTAGGTAAGGGATGCTTCTGACTCTGCTCCTGCCCGCCAGTTCAGAGGCTCAGTGGAGGCGGTGGCGCTGCCCAGCCCGCTTACAGCTCAGCATCCGCAGCCGCAGCCTGCAACCCCAGGCTCCGATTTAAATGCCAGCCTTGCAGGAAGCGGGCTCGCGGAGGAAGTCCCCGAGTACTGGCAGGGCTGGCCCGGCTCGGCGGCCCCGGCGAGGAGAAGCTGAGCAGGGCGGCGCCATGTTTGTGGGCAGTCGCCCCACTGGGGACCCGCGACCGCTCGCTGCCTGGGAAGGGAGAGATGCTGAGTCCTGTGGGAATGCTCTGGTATTTCAGTCCCGGCCTCTGGAGGTTTGATTTGGGAACAGCGCCCTCTCAGGGACAGCTGCGAAGACAGAGTTGACCTGCTTCACGCTCTCCTCGCTCTTAAATGTAGACTGTCCCTTAGTTACTGAGTTCAGTCCCTTAGGAAGACAGATACTCTATTATTTGGGAATGTATTCCTGGGAGCATGGAAAGAACGGTCCAATATCAGCTTACCTTAAATGACCAAAACTGTCACTACCCAAACCTTTTGCCTGGTTCGGAGTGAAGTCAAAACCATTCCCATTCACTCATTCATTCATTTGTTCATTCCTTCCAACAAAACCAAACAAAACAAGCAAAACCTCCACAGGTATTGAGCTGGTATTATGGCCCGGCCTCAGTTTTGGTGGCTGCGGTTACAAATTTGATCACAAAGATGAGCACCTACAGTCTCACCCTTCCAAGAGCTCCAGCCCAGGCAGGCTGCAAAGAGATGGGAGCCAAGGGATACGGCTGCACAGGGGAGGAGGCATTCTTTTTGTCTGGCTAATTTGAGAAAGGCTCGCAGAAAGCAGGACTGTGAGCTGGATCTTAAATGATGAACCTACAGAGAAGGAGGACATTCCTGGAGGCATAAAGAGCACTTGCAAAGGCATGGGAACATGGAAGAACTTGGTGTGGTGAAGGCAGGGTAAACAGGTTGCTAACTAGAGTATGGGGTTCAGGAGGGTGGAAGGGAGTGACTGGGGCCAGGTGCAAAAGGCTTTGCTTGCCAAAACTGGAACCATGTAGGGGATAAGGAGCCAATAATAATATTATTACTAATCATTGTTAACATTAAGTGCTGACCACGTACAGGGGCCTGGGCTAAGTTCTGGGTGAGTGTTACTTGAATTCACATTCACAGCAGCACTATAAGGAAGATCATATCTCCAGTGTCATCCTAAGTATAACAGGGGTGAGAACAGCTGGCCAGGTATAGGCAAAAAGGGGTGCATTGTCTATAGAGAATTTAAACACAATAGTAAGACTAAAGTCAATCTGCTTTATATTAGCACCATTCTAAACAGCGTCAGTGATAAAATACTCCTCCCTGCCAAGGCAGATGGCTCCCATACACTCCCCTCCACCGAGGAGGAAACAGACTAATGGGCCAGGTGGGACTGCTAATGCTGGCAGCAGTGCTGGGGAGGGACTGAGGCGCTTAAGAGGCTGGAGGCCAAGAGACCAGTTGGGAAACTATTTAAAAATGTAGGAGTCAGGCTACTCGGAATGGAGGAAAGGTCATATTAAAGAGGGTTTTTTAATGGCATAGAATTGACAGATCTTGGTAAGCAATAATAAGAGGAAATAGGGTAGGGCGGAGTCTCGGATAATTCTGAATTTTCTACTGTAGAGGACAAGATGGCTGGAGACACTGTCCCACCAAATAGGGGAGTCAGAAAGAGAGCAGAGTTAGCATTTAAAGTTTGGAACATGTGGTTGAGGTCCCAGCGGGAACTCCAAAGGGAGGAGCATGGTGAGCTGCAGAGATTCGGGTGGGGGTTGTCAGAGGAGGCGGCTGGCTACACTCTCCTTGGTTACAGCTCAGATCTCCTGACTCCCTCCTCTTCTTTTTTTTTTCTTGAAACCTTTATTTACTCTTTTTTTTTTAAATCGAAGTATAGTTGGTTTACAATGTTGTATTAATTTCTGATGCACAGCATAGTGATTCAGTTATACATATATATAATGTATATTCCTTTTCATATTATTTTTTATTATAGGTTATTACAAGCTACTGAATATAGTTCCCCGTGCTACACAGTAGGAACTTGTTGTTTATCTATTTTATATATAGTAGTTAGTATCTATAAGTCCCAAACTCCCAGTTTGCCCCCTGGTAACCATAAGTTTGTTTTCTATGTCTTTGAGTCTGTTTCTGTCTTATAAATAAGTTCATTTGTATCCTTTTTTTAGATTCCACAAAAAAGTGATATCATATGGTATTTTTTCTTTCTCTTTCTGGCTTGCTTCACTTAGTATGACAATCTCCAGGTCCATCCATGTTGCTGCAAATGGCATTATTTTATTCTATTTTATGGCTGAGTAGTATCCTATTGTATATATTTACTACAACTTCTTTATCCAATCATGGACATTTAAGTTGCTTCCATGTCTTGGCTATTGTAAATAGTGTGTTGTGAACTTTGGGGTGCAGGTATCTTTTTGAATTAAGAGTTCCCTCCAGGTATATGCCCAGTAGTGAGATGGCGGGATCATATGGTAAGTCTATTTTTAGTTTTTTAAGGAATCTCCATATATTTTCCATAATGGCTGCACCAAACTACATTCCCACCAACAGTTTAGGAGGGTTCCATTTTCTCCACACCCTCTCCAGCATTAATCGTTTGTGGACTTTTTAACGATGGCTGTTCTGACTGGTGTGAGGTGATAACACGTAGTTTTGATTTGCATGTTCATACAGTAAAATAAATTTCACATACTAAAATACTGTACAAATGAGAAAATGAGGGGGCTGGATCTGATGCTAAAACATAGTGCTGAGTAAATGAAGCCAGAGTTAGGCTATGAAACAGAGTGTAATAAATACCACTTCTCTGAAGTTTCAAATCAAGTAGAAAACACCCCCTGTTGTTCATGGTGCACAGAAGTTTCCCAAAAGTAAGGGAATCTAAAACAATCAGGAAAATGGTATCCTCTGGGGACTAAGGGAAATGGAATTAGATGGGTACACAGGGAACTTCAACTATATTTGCAGTGTTTTATTTCTTAAATTTGACAATGAGTACTTGGCTGTTTATTTGTTATTCCCCTCATCCTGTGTAAAAAATATCTGGTCCTTGGATACACAAAATTAGAGTTTTTTTTCATAATTGTGGGTCAAGACAAACTCTTTATACCTGGCTTTTTTATTCTATTTTTCTTTCTTTTATTGAACACATGTTTAGATAATATAATGAACTCCTGGTGAATCCATCATCCAACCCAAGAACTGGAAAAATTAGCAATAATTGCATCTATCTACGTGTTCCTCTTTTATCGCGTCCCCTGCCTCCTCACCACCCCCAGAGCCAGCTGTGACCTGGAATTTATTTCCTTGGTGTTAGAATTAATGTTATCATTAATAACAGCATATTGTCGGGGTTTCCTGGTTTGGAATAAAGTATATCCTGCTGCATGTAGTCCCCTGGGACTTAATTTTTTCCCTACTCAACACAGCATTTGTTTTTAGCCCCCTCTGGCTCCCAGGTGCCTCTCTTAAACCCAGCAAGTGGCTCCTATATTCTGTCACCCTGACGGCTCCTAGTGCTTCCCAGGCAGACAACCTGCAGTAGATAGAGTCCCTGTCCCCCCACATCATTGCCAGCCTCGGGAAAGTGGCTTCGCTCTCCAAGCCTCAGCTCTGTTGTAACAGTCTTTTTTCAGCATTAATGGAGACAATGCATGGGGAGTGCTTAGTGAGCGCCTGGAACATGACAGTGCTCGGTGGACATTGTTAGCTCTTAATAGAATAATCACGATTATTTTTATTCACTACGTGGGCATGCTGTGTGTTTTGGACCTATTTAACAAGCTAGTACATCATTAGTCAGTGAGTAATGCTTTTTGGCTCATTTGTATCTTAGCTGAGAATGGCTCGTGGGCTCCAACAATCACTAACAGTGGAATGTGTGGCATTCACCCCAGGCCCTTGGGGCTGACGCTAGGAAATTGGGCTTTTCCCTTCTCTTCCCTTTTTTTCCCTTTCTCACCAAGACTGTCAAAGTCTGGCCAGAGGGAGAAGAAGATGAAAACTGCAGTGGCAACCTGGAAAAAAAAAACTCAAATCTTGACTCTAACCTGGGGAGGGTAGAGGAGTAGGGAGGGCAGTTCCGGGGGAGGGGGCAGCGTCCACAACCCTAGAGCTGGGGCCCCTACTAGCCTGGCCCTGACCAGATGAGTAAACCATCCTTGACTCATTTTGTTGAACTCCACTGAAGAGGAAAAGTGCATTAGCTGAACCAGCTCCTGTTGTTGAGAATTAGGCTAAGCTATTTAACCTCTTTTTATGTCAGCATCCTCATCTGTGAAATCAGGTCTAAGAATGACACTGCACAGCACGGTTGTGGGCATACATTGACACTGTAGTTCAAGGACCTAATCCAGTTTTATGATCTCTATATAAATATCTACCTATAGATATAATTTTATATATATATAAAACTCAGTAAACAGTAACTACTGTAACTACTAGTTCACTTCCCCCTTGAATGAATGAAAACTGAGTGCATACAAGGAAAGGGAAATCTGGAATAAAAATAAGGAGATTAAGAAATTGTACTCAGGAAGTGTATAAACAGAAAAGAAGGTGAAGTAACAGGCAGAGTCTGGTCATCCAAGGACAGCTTGCCCCCTTCATACTTACTGTCACATCTCCTTAATTGCTGGGACATGTGTCTATCATCAGACATGGCAGCTCTCATGGGCAGAAGGATGCTTCCATCCCTAAGCGTACCAGGAGCAGAGCTCACCTGATACATCCAACATCACAAGAAGGAAAGCCCACACCATGGGAGGCAGTGGTGGATGTCTGGTTTCGTTGGAATATTTGCCTGATGAGCCCCTTCAGCTCAGTTTTCAGTCTAAGAACCTCATCTCCCAAAGGCAAGGCATTTGTCACTTACAAGATGTGAGCTATAATTAGAAAACCTCCCATCACCACCTTCATTATCAGGCTTTGCTTTCATCGCACTTGTATTTCTAGAGGGTGGGCATTGCCCTTGTAGCATCTAGCCCCCACAGCAATCCTGAAAGTGAAGACAGGAATGATTCCCAGAGAGGGACACTCATGCTCAGAGAGGCTGAAAGGCATCTTCACATGGGCATCCTCAACAGAGCTGTCTATCATCCTGCTTCATTTCCCCTCAACCCACAAAAGGTGTGAGGCAGCTTACCAAAATCTCTTGAATTGTAAAAAAAAAAAAATTTAACCCTTGAGGCAGTAGATAGGAGGGAATGGGCAGGTGGCTGGTGCGATGATCATGTCAGGAAGAGATGAGCTTACCCAGGGCTCCTGAGAGGTGAGTGGCACATGTGGCTCCTAGCTTCCTGATGAAAGCAAAACCAGGAGCAAGCTCCTGGTTCTGAGCCCAGATACATCAATCCAGGACTACAAGCAGTATAGCAATGGCCTCATCCCGCTAAATAACCTCCCTTGGGTAACAGAAGTGACAAAGCAGTGATCTGCCGAATGCACAGGAATCCAAAGGGACCTTGGAACCAGCACAAGTCCTGAACATTTTTCCTGAGTGGTGAATCTTGCCTGTCTCCCCACCAAGGGAGCAACAGAGGAAACTCCCTGAGGAAGAAGGCTGAGCTCTCGTCTTTCTTAAAACTTGTCTCAGAGCTACTGAGGCCCCAGATTCAACCCATTGTGGAAGGAGCTCTTGATGAGCAGGGAGACTGGAAATGTGAATTGCCTGCAGTTGGCCAATGACTGTGAAACAACAAGACTGTGACCGTCACCAAATGTGTCCAGGCAGAAGGAGCCTGGTAAAGGCAGAAGATATGAGCAGGCTTTATTTAGTCATTTAGTCAGTCAGTTAGTTAGTTGTTTGGAGCTGTAGTCTCCAACCTTTTTTTTTTTCTTTTCAAAACAAACAACTTTTTATCGAAGTATAGTTGATTCACAATGTTGTGTTAGTTTCAGGTGTACAGCAAAGTGATTCAGTTTATATATATATAAATATATATGTATATTTTTATATAGATACTCATATATATATATATACACACACACACACATATATTCTTCTTCAAATCCTTTTCCATTAGAGGTTATTACAAGATATTGAATATAGTTCTCTGTGCTACATAGCAGGTCCTTGTTGTTTATCTGTTTTATATATAGTGGTGTGTATCTATTAATCCCGAACTCCTAATTTATCCCTCCCTGTCCTTCTCCTTTGGTAACCATAAGTTTGTTTTCTATGTCTGTGAGTCTATTTCTGGTTTGTAAATAAGTTCATTTGTATCATTTAAAAAAAATTCCACGTATAAGTGATATCATATGGTATTTTTCTTTCTCTGTCTGACTTAAGTCCCTTAATGTGATAATCTCTAGGTAATCCATGTTGCTGCAAATGGCAATATTTCATTATTTTTCATGGCTGAGTAATACTCCATTGTGTGTGTGTGTGTGTGTGTGTGTGTGTGTGTGTGTGCGCGCGCGCGTGTACATCAGAACTTGTTTAAACAGTCATCTGTCAATAGGCATTTTGGTTGCTTCCATGTCTTGGCTATTGTAAATAGTGTTGCTATGAACATTGGGGTGCATGTACCTTTTTGAATTAGAGTTCCTTATGGATATATTCCCAGGAGTGGGGTTGAAGGATCAAATGGTAAGCCTATTTTTAGTTTTTTAGGGAACCTCCATACTGTTCTCCAGAGTGGGCATTATTTAAAAATACAAAAGCAGACAACAGTGGAAGTCTGAGCCTACTGCTGTCTTTAAAAGTCTGCTACTCAGCAGCTATGTCTTGCTTTTTCTCTATTTAAAAATTATATTTATTTTTATTTTATTTAGTCTGTATTTTGCTTTTTAATTTTGATTATAACATTATTCTTTTTTACTTATTGAAGTTTAAAATTGTTTTATAGCAAAAGCTAGTGGTTTTATTCTTTATAATTTCTTCTATTGCTACACTAAATTTAGAAAGAGTTCCCCTGCTCAAGAATTTGAGTTTTATTTTGTTGAAATTGTTCTGTAGTTTGAAACTTTTATATGTAACGTTTTAATTCATTATTAGCTTTTTTTTTTAAATATAAAGTTACGTGGTGGTAGTGTATTTAAAATTATTTCCAGATTCTTTACCAGTTCTCTACTGAATAGTCTTCCATTCTCTTTTGATTTGTCAAGTCTTGTTAAAGATACGTTATTATAAATTATGGGATAATATAAGCACTATTTCTGAATTGTCTGTTCTGTTTCAGTGAGCTGTTTGTCTATTTTTAGTAAAATGCCATTTAAATTACTGTAATCTTACATCTTAATATCTGGTATGAATATTCACTTTCCCTTACTAATATATTTTAAAAAATTTCTTAGTCTCCCTTTCTTCTTGTCCTTGTTGCCTTCCTTTCCTCTCTCTCTTTCTCTCTCAATCTTTTGTTTCTTCTAATCGAAAAGTTATCATGAAAATTTGGGTGTAATTTTCTATCTTGTTTCTGTCAATATATATTTACTTATCCTCTGCTTTTATTCCTCGTCAATATTATACAATGAGTATTTCACATATCCTGGGAAACGATTCAAATAATTAAATAGAAATGAAAGCTAATATTTAATTACATGGAAATTCCATAATTTAATTAACTATATTCAATAATGGACATAGAAGTCATTGGCAGAATTATTGTCAACAGTAATAAAAGCTATCTTTCAGAATTATATATTCTGTTTCAGTGGTCATCAATGAAAGGTGAACACCTCTTTTGTATATAATTCTTCATCCACAGTTTTATTTACTTAATATATATCTTATAAATGGAATCATTTGGAACATTATTCATTCTCTTGACACTTATAACCAAATTGCTTTCAAAAGAGGTACAACTGCTTGTATCCCTATTTCAATGATGTCAGAGTTCCTAGGTTTTTTCCCCCTTTAGCAGTGTTATGTTATTATTTAAATACATTCACCAAATGTAACCAACTGAACAAAAATAAAGCAGAAAGAAACCTCAGAGAATAATAGTAGAACCCGTCAACTTATTTTATGAAGTTTTGGTGCTGCCATAACCACCAGGACCTTAAATCCCTGTCTCTAGGGCTGCCAAAAGTAACCCTTGCCAGAGCTCTAACATCTCAAGATTTTCTTGCTTTACTCTTATATTTGCAGAAAAGGGAATTGCTGTCGGGAGTGGTTCGATCTTAACCCCAAGTATTTGAGTAATTTTTCCCATTTACAATTGTGTTGAGCCCATAGCAGTTTTACTTGTTTTTTGATGTGAACTTAATTAAATAACACAGATGTTCCATGTGAGCAAGAATAAACACTTTTGAGCAGTTACTATTTACTATCCTAGGTACCTTAACTTACTCCTCTCCTGGACTTTTTCACTTCTGATTTCACTGCCTGAGATTCTGACAATCAAGGATTCATTTGGGTAATGAGTTTTCTCTTAAAAAAAAATGCAATACCTATGGTGAGAATAAGGACTTGTGAGCCATTCACACGTTAGTGAGAACAATTTCAATCAGACTGCTTTCCAGGACCCTAAAAGAATGAGAAGTTTGTTTGGAAGAAAAGGAAGGAGATACTTTAGAGAGTACCTTAAGTTTGTGGAAGGTCAGGCTTGTGTAGAGTGCTTGGATTCTTTGAAAGAGGAGGACCAGGAAGTGGGGGTACTCATGCCCAGAAGTCGGGGGAATCTCATACCCGGAGGTGGAGTGCTCGTCTTGAGAGTGCAGTAAGAAGAGACGAACTTGCCCACCTTTGACTGCTCAAGGAGTTCCCAAGCAGAGTCATAGAATGTCAAAACAGAAAGCAGAGAGCTGATGGAACACTGCTTTCCTGTTTTATGTAAGTGATTGAGTCTCAGAGGAGGCAATGACTTACTCAGCTTCACATAGTCAGTGGTAGAACCAAGGCCTGAATCCACATTTCTTGACTCTTATCCCTTCTCCAGGGCTCTGCGGCACAGCACTGGTGAGGAAGCCCTTCCCTTCTCCCCCGGCTTTGCTTCTAGGACCTCGACATCCAGCAAGTGCTCAGGTCCTGCTACCTGGAGCTTATATAAGCCACCAAAGAAGTCCTAGCAAGTCCCTCACCCCTCAAGGCTTGTTTCCATGGGAAAATGAATTCCTAGTCATAAATCAAATTTGTCAACCCACTTTTGGTCCCTAGCCCACTTCCGGGTCAGGGACTGCACCCGCTGTGCGAAGATAGGCAGACTCATCCCCAGATGGACTTGGCTTCGCTACCTTCTTCAGGTGTGTGCTGGGTGAGAAACAGAAGCCTGGGAAGGAGACACAGGGCCTCTGAAAGGCCAGCAATCTCAGGGCTGATGTGAGAGGCCAGTGAGCCTCCCTGGACATCTGTTTCCTTCACCCGGGACAATAATTCTCAAGAACCGTCAAAGGAGAACATGACCCATAGGCCTCACCCTCTCTATCTGGAAGGCTCTGCTCATCCTCTGCACAAATGATGATAAGCCCAATGACGACCATAATAAAAACGACTCTGACATAGAGTGACTCCCAGCCCTGTGCAAGCGGTGGAGAGGGTACCAAAGGAGGAGAAGCAGCCTGTAGCCAGAAGTCCCTGAAGTAATGACAAACATAAGAGAGCAGATAATGAAGGGGCAGGATGAGGAGATGAGAATGAAAAAGTCCTGTCCAGGAGACGTGCCGGGGATCAGTGGTAACAACAGTCCTCTGCACAGATGTAGATAGAGCGGTGCAGTCTTTAGAAAGCATTTTCACATACGTGACTTGATGGGAGCCTTAAGCTGGAGATGAACTGACTTTTTCAGAAAAGGAAATTGAAGTTTCCTTTATCAAAGGGGCCAAGGGTTCAAAGAGCTTTGAACTCAGGAGAAAAACTTTGGATTTGACTCAACAGTAACAGAGATGGTTACTCTGGTTGGTCAACGTGACGAAACGTTAGTGGAATATGACATCCCTGGGACTTAGCCACATCTCTGCTGTTTACTAGCTGTAGTTATCTTGGCTAAGTTACTGTTTTGGGCCTCAGTTTCCTCTTTGTAAAGGGGAGGATGATAAGAGTACTTCCTCACAAAGTTGTGAAGATTCAGAGGCTCTGCCTGCAGTGTGCTTAGCATTGCACCTGGCGTGTCGGAAGGGCTCAATAAATGCTGGTCATTGTCTTAGTCTGCTCAGCCTGCCGTAACAATATACCAGAGACTAGTGGCTTTAAACAACAGAAATTCATTTTCCCATGCTTGTGGAGGCTAGAGGTGCCAGATCAAGTTCTGGCTGGATCAGTTTCTGATGAGAGTTCTCTGCCTGGCTTGCAGATGGCTGCCTTCTCAGTGGATCCTCCTATGGCTTTCCATTAGTGCACAACGAGAGAGAGACAGGGAGTCAGAGACAGAGGGAGAGAGAGACCTCTGATGTCTCTTCTTATAAGGACACTAATCCTGTCAAATCAGGGCCCCATCATTACAAACTCATTTATTTCCTTACTCCAAATACAGATATACTGTAGAGCTAGGGCTTCAAAATAAGAATTTTGGGGAAGACACAAACATTCAATCCATAACAGCTATTATTATCAGTATTCATAAGATGAATGAGGTGATAGTTGTACAAAAAGATTGAGGTGTGAGAGATTAGAGTCAGGGCAAAAGGCCACCGCAGAGAAGCAGGTAGAAAGGGTCAGGAGGGAGAAGTTCTAGAGGTAAGGGACTCTTTAATTCCACTGCCATGTACTGAGCACCTTCTGGGTGCCAGCCACCACTCGAGGTCCCAGGGATCCAATGTGTGCAAGCCTGGAGTCAGACAAGCTAGAACTGATTTAATCCCTATGATGAAAATCTGTGAGAGTGGTGGTAGGACTGCAGGAAAAGTCTTCACAGCAGAGCAACCACATGAGTGCCAGGAAGTGTTCTGAGGGTGGAATCGCCAGTGGGGAATGTAAGGGAATAGTCAATAGAGGTGAACATTTCTAGCTTTGAGTGGTCAAAGCCATGGAGACAAAACTGGCAGAAAAGTGGGATTTGGGGTGTAGATTTGGGAAGGGAGAGAGAAAGATGTCTCAATAGCACAGAGGAATCACAAAATTCCTCCTCAGCAGGAAACATCCCTGGGAGCTGCATCAAACTCTGAAGACTATGAAAGAAAGTAATAAACACTATTTCCTGCTCTAAGTCATGTCTCCAAATACCCTCCCTAGATTGCAAGTGAGAGGATGACTAACTCTCTGTTCAAAGCATTACTGGAACAAGTTGTGTTTGTATGATGTTCTAAGGAAGGAATCGGATTAGTACAACACCATCACAAAGCCCCAGGCGCTCCCCTCCCTTTCAGAAAACACTGCGGGGAGGAGCCAGGGCCCTGGGAGGCGGGAACTCAGACTCAGCACAACACCTGAGTACAGAAAGGACCACATATAAGATGTGGTCTCGGGCAGCCGGGTTCTATCTGCATTGGGATTACAGCCTGTCCTGTTGCTCAAAGAAGCAAGATCTCCTGTACAGGTAAATTTCTTTAGATCCAAGGGTGGGTCCAGGTTAACGCAGAGCCCCAAGGGGCCTCTGCAGCATCTGGGTTCAGAAGGTGAGAGAAAGGGAGTTGCTTCTCTGGCTATGAGCTTTGCAGGTCAGAGTGTATATGGAAAGAACCCTGGAGTCTGGAGACTCGAATTTTGTTTTCAGCTGTGCGATTGCTTATCAATGTAACTTAGAACTGTAAACTTCAGCCCTTTGGTCTCAGTCTCCTCATTAAAATAAGGGAATCTTTGGACCTGGGTGATCCCTGAGGTCCCTCCAGCTCTGAATCCCATCAATATTTATTTGGTAGAGTTATTCATGCTGCTAGGTGCTGTCACTTCCCAGGGCTCAGGCCCTTCCAGGGGTCTTCTGAGCCTCCTCAATTCTGGAAGGGGGCTGGAGGGGGCCTGGGGCCTTGTGGGTCCTGCTCTCTGGGTGCCAATAGGCTGGTTTGACATCCTCTGAAATCAGACGTTAAGAAGACCCCGATGACAATACTCGCATTCTGTGAGAGCGAAATGGTCCCTCGTGTGATACTTGTCAGAGTGGTGCTAAGGGGGGGCCCTTGCTTAGGTGAGAAATCTAGAAATCACCTCAACTGGAGCAGTTTGCTGGCCTCTGGGCATCGTGAAAACTCACTGAGAGTCTGGATGACTGTGGAGGAAGGTCGTCAGCTGTCAGCCGAGTGTGTAACTCTGTCCTCTGAAGGCAGAGGGAGATACTGTTTGTGCAGGTGGGATAAAGCCTGGCTTTGGCTTAAGCATTTTTGTTCTGGACATGCCTGGCCCAGGCTACAGGAGGTCAGGGCTAGGGCTGTGATCCTAACCTTGAACCAGTGACATGGGCCTAAGTTTCTCCATCTAGGGAGAGCTTCCAGACCTGACAGGGTGGGAGCCTCTCTCTGACTTCCTAGAGTGAGGATTCTTGGGTGGGTTGGGTACTGACCATCACACAGAGTGAGCCTCACAGGGAAGAGAAGGGAGCTCTCTCATTGGACTGTGACTTCTTTGAGGGCAGAAATTCTGATTCCTCCTGCACCCCTGCCATTGAGGGCCCGTGGGGAGGTGTCTAATAAAGACTTACTTAAATGAACTGAATTTATCCCTTTTCAATCTGCCTTGTAAATCCTGACCATCACAACAATCAGGAGGAAGGAACAGAGTCGATTTAACTATTAGAGGCATAATTGGTTTCAGGATAAATCTCTCCACCCCAAGAGTAACCAGGAAACTGATTTCTTACACATAGATGAGTTTTGCCCTTTTTTTTTTTTTGAAAGTTATGTGAATAGAATCATAGAATTTCTGTGTCTGGATTTTGCACTTGGTACTAAGTCTGTGACTTTCATCTGTATGGTAACGTGTAGTTCTTGTTTGTTCATTCTCCACACTCTATAGCATTCTGTTATGTGAATGTTCCCCAATATTATTTACCCAGGTTCATGGGCTTGTGGTTGTTCTCAGAGCAGAGCTATTTGGAATAACACTGTTGTGAGTATCCTTGTACATGTTTGGGGGGCATGAGTGTAAGCATTTCTGTTGGGTTATACCCAGGAATTCCTGTATCAGAGGACGTATCTATGCTTAGTATTGACTGCCAAATGGTTTTCCTAAAAGATGTTTTTGATTGACTTCCTTTTTCCAAAGGGTTGCCTGGGTTTCTAACCACATAGCTCGATTTTCTGGAGTAGTGGATATTACAGCCTGAGATGTGAAGCCATGGGTTCTCGGGTCCGGACCGAGCTTTCAGGGGCTGGGAGGTGCTGTTACACAGTATCCTCCTCCCCACTTCCAGTGCTAGGTCATCACAGATTCAAGATTGTGGCCGCTCCTTTCACAACAGTCTCCCCCTGTCACCCAAACTCAGAGGTCCTTAGAATACCTTTCCTGGGGTGAAAAAAATCTGTGCCTCACTGAGGGAACTCAGCTGTAAGGAGAGAAGGAAATGTGCTCGAAGGCCAGAGAAGGCTCTGGGGAGGATGGCAAACAAGGGCTGAGCTTTGAAGAATGGATGCAACGTGAACCAGAGAGGGCAAGCCACGTCTTGTGTTTATGCTCAAGCGGAAGGTATGCTGGGGTAGAGCAGAGGGTGTGTGCTGTGGGTTATTTACCCAGAAAGGGGCCCAAGCCCTGAGAGCCTGACCACTTTGGATTTGAGGTCATGCTCTGTGTGGATCAGAGGGAGAAAAACTCCCTCTATTTAATCAAATGCTATAGTTCAAAGCCTGTGACCCTTTTAGGATGCAAATACTCCTGAAAAAATATGAGACACTCATTTATATCTGTTTTTAAAATTTCTTTCTATTCAAACGTGTTTTGAAATGCCCAGAAAGGAGAGGAAAAAAAAAAAAAAACTTCAAATGTGGGTCCTTTAAAAGCGAGGAAGGTGGTGGAGAAATCAGCAACTGACTCTAAGACTAGGATGATGCCATATCCTGGATGGGAACTGTAAAACCAGAAGCAGGTGAGATTCCAGCCTAGGAGCCTGTAAGAAGGTAAAAAGGAGGATGTGCACAAATGATGCCCCTGGAACTGTTCAGAGGCCCTACCTCTACACAGGGGTGCTGAAAGGGGGTGGCCACCAAGTTCCTCCTAGCTTGATGTGTGGTTCATCTGCAAAGAGCAACATCAGGGTCTGGCTTTCACACGAGCCAAGTGAATGTTCCTTAGCCCGTGGAAAGCTGACTTTGCTACATGGCAACTCCAGGTGAACCCTCATATTCTGGGGGTGTCTGGAGGTGTCTGGAGATGTCTGCACTTCTACAAAGATCTGTGGCTGGGTAGTGTCTCCTGGAGACATATGGAAGATGGGGCAGTTGGAAGTGGGTAGGGCGCTCCACCAGCCAAGTTCTCACATCTCCAAATAGGCATGCAATCAACCCAAGAGACCCCCTTGCATCACCAGTTAAGGCAGGGAGCTTCCTGCCTCTTCTGTCCCTGACTTCCCCAGTCCGCTGTCCAGGTGCGTGGTCCCTAAGGAAACTCCTGTTCTTCTTGAAGGCTGATCTTGATTTTACTTTGTTCCCCAGGGCACCTTGCCCTAGATCCCACACCTCCACCAGAGTGGAGCCCTAAAGCAAGCCTGGATGGGGGGGGGATGCTGTTAAGGAGGCCCCTGAAAGCAAATGCCAGCCTAAGTCAGTTCCAGGGATGTGAAGAGAACAACAGAAGAGCAGCAAGTGGTTGGCAGCTCCCAGAAAGTTTTCACATCCTCTTCTGCTTTCAGCTTCACATCAGGAGGGGTGGAGAGGGCAGGCGTTATCATTCTCTACATTTTACAAATGAAGAAACATCCATCCATTCAGTCAGCAAACACTTATCAGCCATCTCTCTATTTATAATACCATGCTGGGCTCTGTGAATCCAGGCGGGAAAAATGCTATCCTAGCCGTCAGTTGCTCATAGTTGGACCACTTTCTTCACTGTTTCCTGAAAGGCGATGTCTTGGGGTTTTCTACTAAAAATGAAATCTAAATGCAGGCAGATATCTAAATAGTAAACTTTCAAGATCCTTTCCAACCATTAATTTTGTGAAATCATTCCCCCTTTTATGGCTAGGTCATGATCTGTACACGGAGCTGTGGGTTCTCCTATTCATGGTCAGTACCCACAAACCCATCTGAAAACTGCTCAAGAATGCCTCATGTCCACCCCTGTAAAAAATGTGTTAGAAACTAGGCTTTAGCAGAGAGAAATAGCAGGACACATCTTTAAATCTTTCTGAGACACGAATGTGACTATAAATGTTACGAGTCTGTAAAAAAAACCTCAATGAATCAATTGGAGATACAATTCCACTGCATTAAGATAAATTCTTGGTGATGGATCAATTAACCACATTTGATTCTGTGAATTTCTCCTTTTAGTTTCCCCTTGTGCCTGATGTCAAGCAACAACACTCTTCCTGGGTTAGGTAGTGCTTTAGGGCGGACTTCTCTGTAAAGGGCCAGGCTGTAAATATTTTTACTTGTGGGCCATGTGATCGCTGCTCCACCTACTCAGCTCTGCTGTTGTATGTTGCAAAAGCAGCTATGGAGAGTACATAAACAGGGAAGTGTGGCTGTGTTTCAATTAAACTTTTTTTACAAAAACCAAAGGTGGGTCAGATTTGGCCCAGGGGCCATAGTTTGCCAACCCCTGCTTTAGAGTTTTTTCAGGCCACTTCACATTGTTGTCACCTTGAGTCCTGAGAGTAGGCACAGTACATGTCATCTCCATTTTACAGGTTACGTGGCCAGCTCAGAGATGGTCAGGGGTCTGTGCACAGCCACACAAGTAAGAGGTGGCAACCCTGGCCACCTCCTGGGTTTTCTAATTCCAAACGTGGTGCTCCATTAGCAGGGAACAATGCCTGTTACACAAAAGAAGTACCTTGCTGCCCAAGATAAATCAGGCAGGACTGATACTTAGTCTTGTTCTTGTGCTCCAACTGTCCAGAGCATGGAATTGATAATTTTTTCAATCTGATGCCTTTTATCATGTAGACAGAGCCACTGTGCAAGAATGGAGGTTTCTATTCCAATTTTACCTCAGACAACTTAGGGGGTTGTGGCAAGATGCCAGAGTTCCCTGGAAATCAATCATCCCGCGGGAAGATTCTACAGGTCTACAGTACCTGTGAGTGGGGACGTGGTTCTTTTTTCTTTTGTCTCCTTTTCAGAGTCCTGACTCTATTCTTATTGGGGGGTCAAGGGCCAAGTGTATGTGTCCAGCATGGGCGCTGTGTCTAGCACACAGTAGGTTCTCAGTAAACCTATGAATGAACTCAGTATCAAGGCAGGGACTTAAGGCATGAAACAGACCCAGTGTCTCACCCAGTGGTGCTTCTTAACATTCACCAGCCAGTTAACATTCAAAGGCCCCCTTGGGGTCATAAGAACCAGGGATACCTCCACCACTGTAAAGCTCTCCCTTCTGCCAGCATCTCTGGAGAAGGCAAGCACAGCCACTATGGCAAAGTGAAGATTGAGGCTCTGAATATTGATTGGCAGAGTACAAATGAATCCTGACCTGGAGAACGTGACAGGGGAGTCTAACTCCCTGTGGGGAGCCAAGGAAACTCCCAGACACAGGTATGCATGTCTTTGGGCTGCACGCTCTAATATCTGTGCCCCGTTTGGCTTTTTCCTATTTATCTGCATCATCTTGCTTTATGGGCCTGTTTCAACACTGCTCACTTACAAGTTAAAATGCAATTTCCAAATATGACCAGGATCCATCTGGCCCTTTGCAGAGAACTGTGACAATCTGGGAATGAGACAGTTTCTTCCACAGCTTGTAACACACAGAAGACATGCAAGAACTTCCAACTGGCCACGTCTGGATCTAGACTCTTCTTAAGATGAGTTAGGAATACTTCTTTAAAGATGAGATGTATGTGCGTGTGACCTCATTCTGAAATTTGGAGGGTGAGAGGATCTTGTGCTGGGTATGCCCCACAAGGCGCCAAGGCTTGTCATAAGATGCAATGTTTTCAAGTTCGAAGAGGAATCTGAGTGTGACCCAGAGACCCATAAGGAGGGCATGAGCCTGGGTCGCATTCTGAAGCCAAGGGACCCGCTGCTACCATCTGTCACATCAGGAGCAGTGAAGGATTGCTATTCAGGCTTGAAGAACAAAAAAAGTAAGACTTTGTCTTTGTGTGGCCTCATGTTTACAAATGTAAATGTGGTGGAAAGAACTTGTTGGTAAGGAAGTGGACTGGAAAAGCTTTGCTTGATAGTCTGTAACAGGAAGAAAAACTCAGGAGAAGACACAAGACCAAGAATAACAGCTTTTGTATCCGTATAACTAGGGTTGGGAGAGTGTTGGGTCTGCCCCCAGGAAGTGTGTAAGCACCTGTGATAAAAAAGAACAGCCTGAAATCGGAGTGTCCTGACCTCAGAGAGTGGTACGGGTGTGAGACTAACAGCGGTCTACCAGTGTTAATCCCCTGGGGAATAACAGACCGGTATTAGGCAGGGGAAGTTCCAGTGCATGACTCACTCAGAGCAGAGCCCACTGTGGGGTCCAAGGACAAGGCCATTCCATGAACTGGTCATGAGCAGTGCATGATGAGCTAAGTAGAAAACTAAGTGTTTAGAAACTTTCACAGCAATTTTATTTCTGTTGAATCTGAAATTTTTAGAGAAGGGCTTGTATTTTGTATATCTTAAACATTTTTTATTTTTCTGTTAATTCATTTCCATTAAATTTCTATGATAAACTGGAAATCAAAGAATATAGGTCCTTCACTAGTGATCATTTGAGAAGCATCAATTAGAGTGCAGTATGGTGTCCTATGGGGTCGGCAGTGGGTCAGTAGGTTGTCAGGATGAGGGAAGCTCAGTGAAGGCCAGGCACTCAAGGAAGGCTTCCTGGAGGAGGGATCAAGTTGAACATTGGAGGGTGGCAAGATCTTGACAAATGAAGAGGACCTTCAGGTCACTTCTCCAGCTGTGAGGGAATCCCCATACTTAGTATAGACCTGTTTGTAGGTGGTTTTTAGTGCATATACATTCTGTCCCAAGGGCCATACCTCACACAAATGTGAGTTCTTGGCACTGAGGTCTGAACACAGTAATGGAAGTCAGGGCCCTGGGTCCTGGATCTGGCTCTAATGTAATTTCCTCATGTGGCACTGAGAAGATCATTTGACTACCCCCCCAACACACACACACACACACACACACACACACACACACACACACACACAACTGTAAGAGCCATGAGGGCAGGGACTGTCTCTGGAAAATGGTGCCAAGCTCAAGTCTGGAAGATGATAAATTCCCAGTTAAATTTTTGGTCAATGAATGGATGAATGGATTTCAGCTTTACCCCTTGAAAAATGAAGGGAGCTGGAAAAGATTGGTGGTTTCCAAGCCATAGAATGAGAAACTTTGCAAAGACACACTGGGGTCCAGCCTGCAAACCTAAGCCTCCACCCTTGAGCTTCTGTAGGATTTCATTTGAAGAAAGAAGCCCACTGCTGAAATAATTTCAGGAAATACCAGACTACATGTTTTCCAAGGCTTAGTCTAGCTCTGACATTTTCTGATTCTAGGTGGATAAGGATGCAAATAATAGAGGTCATAAAAATCATGGACTTAACCAATCATAACTGCACAAAAGTAGATGCAGATCTAAGGATATGCTGGAGTATTTAGGTTGGCAGGGCCCATGGCTTGCAGAGCTCTTAATATGAAGCTCATGGGTAAGCTTCAAAAGAGGGACCCATTGACCCCCCAAAATGTGTGCAAAATTTTACATGCCATTGAGTATCAGTTGACAGTGCTATGACTGCATGAAACTGGCATACATCCAGTGACTGACAAAGAACACGACAGAGTCTGGCTACCACTGGCTTACGTAAGCTAATGGTTTATCTTTCTCATGTAATAAGAGGTCTAGAGGCAAACCACCCAAGGCTGGTGCATTTGTTCAAAGAAGTCATTAAGATCCAGACTCCTTCCAGCATGCAGATTTTCCCTAATGGTCCCAAGACAGCTCCTCCATCTCTAAGCATCACATCTGCTTTCCAGAACGGGGAAAGGAGGGGAGTCAAAATTAGTACCAACTGAAGCTGTTTTTTTTGTTGTTGTTGTTGTTGTTTTGCTTTTGTTTTTGTTTTTGTTTTTTTTGTTAGGAAAGTCATAGCTTTTCCAAAAGCCCCACCTAAGAGACATCCACCTTCATCTCATTGGTCAGTAGTATGTTGTGTGTCTGCCTTGTCCTGCAAGAAGCTCAGGGAAATCAAGTTTTGTAGCTGGACCATCACATCTGGGATTCTATTAGTAAGAAAAAAGGGTGGATGGGGAGGTACAGGTAATTCTCAGCATTTGCCACAACACGCTTGTTTGTTTCACATTGCCAAAGAATGTCATCAAGGAAGTAGTTTTGAAGACAATGTAGAAGGAGGAAAGCAAAAGATGCGGTTTTGCAGGGAAGCTGGAGGACGCTGGAGCGGGAGGAAGGATGTGTGTGAGCTCTGAGGCCCCGGAAGGAGCACTGAAGGGGCAGCCCCGTCCCCTCCATGTCTGGCAAGTGAACTGAGCTTCCACTCCTGCTCCTCTCCTCCCTGTATCCCTGTTAAGCGGGAGTGGCCGTGGGACATTGGCACAGTCAAGGGCCAGGACTCAGCCCTAACGCTGGGGAGACCCCTTTTTCGCACAGGACCTTCTGTGGCAGCTGGGACCACAACCCTGGCCAGGAACCCCAGCACTTAAGGGAAACACTAGGACCACCACTTTCCTGGATAAGAATACACCACGTGCTTCAGTCTCTTTCTGACAGCTCCTTTCTCCTCCTCCCTGTGGGCCTGGCAAAGCCTCAACAGGAAGAGAAGAAACATCATCCTCCGCTCTTCATTTCAGGTGCAACTGAGCCATCCCAGGCCCTCGGATTCGCCAGGTCCCTAGCCATGTCTCTATTGCCTTCTCTCTGCGGCAGCTGGAAGCTGGGGCGGAAGGACTTCACGGGGTGCGCTTCGCAGCTCCCCCAACAGGACTACGAGTCCCTGCTGGAAAGATGCCTGAGAGATGGCTGCCTCTTTGAGGACAAGAGCTTCCCAGCAACCTTGCGCTCCATCGGCAGCGGGGCCCTGCTGGGGAAGCTGCCGCGCCGCCTGCAGTGGAGGCGGCCTCCGGTAAAGGGTCCGGGGCTGGGGGCCAGGAGGGGGCTTCTGGGCCGCACATGCTCAGTGGGTCAACCCTCACCTTCCTTCCCAGGGCTCAGGGCTTACTCACTGTCATCAG
The DNA here is from genome assembly GCF_048773025.1 of Camelus bactrianus. Lineage (NCBI taxonomy): Eukaryota > Metazoa > Chordata > Mammalia > Artiodactyla > Camelidae > Camelus > Camelus bactrianus. Next base: position 35,087,675 of record NC_133553.1, on the reverse strand, counting down.
TCCCCACGTGAAGCGCCCTGGGTAAGTTCTCACATTCCCATTTCCCAGAGACACCCAAGGATGACCCTGAGAGGGGTCTGGGAGGTAGCTCTCCCTCACACCCTGCCCAGAAGTACAGAGCAGCTGCAGCCAGAAATCTGTCAGGGTCCTGCTGAGCTCCATCTGAGTCACCAGTACCATCTGCCAGAGAGACAAAGTTTCACCAATCTTCACTCCTCTCCCCCTAATCAGGCTCGCAAAACACCTAAAGGAAGAAGCTATTAGTCACTTTACAAGGCATTCTTCACTGTATAAGCTCCATCAACAATTCCTTCGTTCGCAACTTCTTAATGTGTTCCCAGGCAATCCAGCTCCCCCAAACGTGATTGACACCCAAGATTTCCAGAACACGCCTAGAGAACAAAATGAAGTTAAGCTGGGCTACAGATTCTCCCCTTTCCTGTGCCCTGTTCAGCCATCACTGAATGAGCCTGCAGCCCAGACTTAATCAGTCCCCGTTGTGTTTAAAATTCCCAAGTAAGCCTCCTAAACCAGTTGGCAGCCGAGATTCTCCTTCCCCCAGAAAGTCTTGGGAATTGCTGATACAGTGAGTGTGCCACACAGCTGACCTCGACGGAACGGTGCCCTTGCAAAGAAGGAGGGATCTAGGGCTTTCCATGGAGCAGAGACTGTACCACCCCTCCCCAGCCTGCATCCCAGCAAGGAAGCTGGAGAGGCCACTGGCCTGGGGACTGGGGAGTGGGAAGGGGAAGTAGGGGCAGAGTGAGGGAATGCAAAGATCTCTAGGAAAAATGAGAACACCCTCTAAAAGGGATGCTTCCATTTTTTCCACGTTTTTCAGTTTTATTAGGTAGAATTGTTACAATTTGACTGCACATATACAATGTATTGCATGTGAATACATATACACAATATACTGCATATATCTTTTGAATTTACATATATGCATTGTTCATTGTGCCTAGGAAAGTTTAGAGCTTTAGCTTTTTAAACTTACATAGTTATCAAAGGAATAAAGCCAACCACAAAATAAGAACTAATTCAAAAAGATACATACACCCTGCTATTAACAGCAACATTATTTATAGTTGCCAAGATATGGAAGCATCCTAAGTGCACATCAATAGATGAGTGGATAAAGAAGATGCAGCATATATATGTGATGGACTAAACTCACCCAGAAGAAAGAAGGATATTTTGCCATTTGTGGCCCTTTGTTCACTTTTTTTTTTTCCACTTCAGAAACCAGAATTTTATAGCTGGCATAAACATTTCCATTGAAGATGCTTCCATTTTGAACAGGCACTCCAAGAAAAGGCATTTTTGGTACAAGCTATTTCTCAGTATCCATACAGAGTTCTCTGGGTTTCTGACTTAACATGAGCTGCAAGAAGGAATGAGAAATACAGTGGGCAGGATCTGTATGCCAAATTTTCTGGGACATCCCTGACTTCACACATACATCTGTGTCCCCATAAGGCCAGTGTTGGGATGTGGGAAACTACAGTCACCGTAGCTCCAGGAGCTTCCTTGTTCTTAATCAGGACAGTGTCATCTGTTCCCGCAGGAGCTGCACAGCAATCCTCAGTTCTATTCTGCCAAGGCCAGAAGGCTGGATCTGTGCCAGGGATTGGTAGGTAAGTCTGCCCAGCCCCTGAGACACACACCTGACACCTGCAAGCCCCGCCCAGCCAAGGCAGAGGGGGCGGGAGGAGGGGCATCGAGAGATCCCCAAGGGGGAAATGGCCACCCTGAACTCCACCGTGACATACTGCCCTTTGCCAGGTCAACGATAACAACTGGTCCTCTGAGGATGTATGGGAATGCCCAACCTTACCTAACGATCATCCCCATTACCAGTTTACAGGTCTAAGTTTCACCTTGGGGCAATATGCTCACTCTGCATTAGTCTCTGTAACGAGTCCTTGGCACACCCAACACCAGATGCCCCAGAATCCAAGCAGACCTGCCTTCAACATAACTTTCTTTTTACAGGAATAGAAAAAACTCTTGGCCATAAGGGAATGCACTTGTGTAGTGATACCCATTTCACAGACAGAGAAAGGAGTCCAGAGGGTTGAGGCTTTCTCAGAAGACCATAAATCAGTTACAGAAGCAGGACTTAGAAAAGTTTGGTTGTGTTTGGGTCCAAGTTCCTGATGTTGGGGCATTCTGGAAGCTAAAAGCTGGTCCAGAAATATGGTTCAGTCCTTGGTGTCAAGTCTGGGTTCCAGACAATGTTGCCCACCCCCTACTCTGCTCACTTACCATCTTCCTCCCTGGGATATAATCCCCTTCTAAACTGGGTTACGAGCCCAGGGAGGATAGCACTTGAGACCAGGCGTTTCCTGTATGCAGTAAGTCCTCAGAAGATTCACGCAGCCACTTGTAGCACATGCACACCTGCCCCGTACGTCCATGCAGACACTTGAGTCCTGGACATGCCTGTACAGCGGATTCATGCACATACTGTGTGCTGTCTGGCTTAGGCGACTGCTGGTTCTTGGCGGCTTTGGAAGCTCTGACTTTGCATCAGGACATCCTGAGTCGCGTCGTTCCCCTGAATCAGAGTTTTACTGAGAAGTATGCTGGCATCTTCCAGTTCTGGGTGAGTGTCCTTCTGGTGCCCCAGCCTGCAGGAGGCCTTAGGAAAGAGAGTTCCTGGAAGAGTCACATCCTTGCTTTCTGGGCTGACCACCCTCCACGGGAGTCCTTGCTCACCAGAGGGCGCTCTCTCCTTCCAGTTCTGGCACTTCGGGAAGTGGGTTCCAGTGGTGGTTGATGACCGACTGCCCGTGAATGAGGCCGGCCAGCTGGTCTTTGTTTCTTCCACCTACAAGAACTTGTTCTGGGGAGCTCTTCTGGAAAAGGCCTATGCTAAGTAAGGCAACCACCAGAAACCTTCCCCCTTTCCTTCCCGGCCCTTCCCTCCTCTCTGTCTCTGTCTCCCTCTTGTCAGTGTTGAGGGAGGGCAAGAGGAGGCAGGCAGAGTTTATCAAGTGAGATCCTGAGGCCCATCTCAGCAAATATAGAAGTGACACATGTAACGGTCACCCCATGGGAGCAAGCTTTCAGGAATCTTGCCTGTCCCTAATGGATGGAGTTGTTTAATAGAGATGGAAACTCTAAATGTGTATTTTCTTTTTTGCCCCTGGGATAGAAGGAAGGAATAGCAGACATGTGATGTGGGGATAACCAGGCAGGGGATTCACTGGACTTGTGTGGCCCATCCCTGGCTACGGTGTAATCACCCTTCCCTTATCCCATGTTTATTCCTTCCCTGGACAGGCTCTCTGGCTCCTATGAAGACTTGCAGCGTGGGCAGGTGTCTGAAGCCCTGGTGGACTTCACCGGAGGGGTGACAGTGACCATCAAACTGGCAGAAGCCCCTGATAACCTCTGGGATATCCTAACCCAAGCGACCTACAGCAGAACCCTCATTGGCTGCCAGACCCACTCAGGGGTGAGACTGGGCCGGGCACTGGCAGGATGTCCTCCTCCCCTGCTGGTCCCCTTCCCCCTCACCCACCAGCTGCTCCTCTCCTCACTGTGGGCCCCCAGACTCCACCAGCTCCCGCACCCAGAGTCCGGATGTTCAAACCAGAACAGCAGAGCTGAGCCCTCCGAGTAGGCGAGACCACAGTAGGATACAGATGGCGTACAGAAAGGGAAGCTAACAATTCTTAAGTGTCAACCACATGCAGGGCAATTTACCAGCCTTGGCTGTCTAATTTAATAACAGACAAGAACCCTGCCTCCCCTGACAACCTCACACATGACTTAGCAGCTCTGAGTCTGAGTTGCATTCTGTAAACTGGGGTGTTAATCAGTGCAGAATGGCACCCTGACTTCTTGAAAGGCTCAGATGAGACTGGGTGCTGAAGAGCTTTGAAAATTGTGAGGAAACACAGTGTGGGTCTCTCCCACCCCTCCCCATAGGCCCTCACTCCAGTCGAACAGGTCCCCTAACCCCCACATAAGCTGACCGCAGCAGAGGACTGACGGGAGCTCTCTGGTCTCTACAGAAGGAGAGGGTGCTGGAGAACGGGCTGGTGGACGGCCATGCCTACACTCTCACGGGGATCAGGAAGGTGGGTAGAACCAGGCCCCTCTGTCTCCCTGCAGCCTCTCCCTTCTCTCCAGGGACTACTCGCCAAGGCTTTGTCTCATCTTGGTGGATGCTATCATCTCTGCCCAGTCTAGGGGATGAATTCTCTGCTGGACCTGCCAAAGCAGGTGGTGGGCTCCCTTACCTCTGTGCCTCTTCTCTGGGGTGAAAGGGGTGGATCCTGCTTCTGCCACCTCCACCACCCCGTCCAATCAGCCTGCTGTACCTCACAACCCTGCTTTGAACTTCACTTCACCCTGGGCCGCCAATGATAGCTTTTCTATCTGGGTTTTCCCTCCAAATTCCTGCTTATTTCTCACATGCTCCTTTTCAACCTTCTCCTAGTTTCCTTCCGTTGCTGTCCATCTTTTGAGCTCTACTAAACATTGAGAGAAAGTTGAAGCAGACAGAGACCTTGCCTACAAAGAACTTACAAATCACAAGTACGGAGGCAAACCATAGTTGAAATTGGTGGGGACGCAAAGTAGAAACTGAAAGTAGGGAGCAATAATGAAAGGCTTTGGGAGTTCAGAGGGAGGAGAGAAGACATTCACCTGGTTGGTTTGGGGGGAAATCAGAAACAGCTTTATAGAGGAGGTGCCATTGAGCTGGCCCCTGAAAGATGGGTAGATTTGTGTGAGGGGGGAAGGGCTATTCCCGATGGAGGGAGCCGCAGGAACAAAGCATGGAAATAAGGAATCAGTAGGTTGAATCTGAAAGATCCTTCGCTGGTCTCTAGTGCGCATGGCTTCCCCAAAGTCCTCCAGTTCCCTTTAGCTCTGTTTCAAATTTTTTCAACTCCATTCACACCTGACTTCTTCCTCCCACATTTCCATCAGTCATGTTTGTGTGTATGCCAAGAACTTTTAATTTATTTTCATATTTATTTAACAAAATTTTATTTTGTTAATATTTCTATGTACACATTTAACAAAATTACTTAACAAGATTTAGCCCTCACTGTGTGCTAAGTACTATCTTTACCTGCTTTACCAACGTTATCTTTCTTAAGCCTCACAATGGTCCTTTGAGGAGGTCTGCTCCTGCTGCAGGGCTGCTATAACAAATTGCCACAAATTGGGAGGCTTAAAGCTACAGAAATTTATTCTTTCAGTTCATTTTTAAGGCCCGAAGTCTGAAGTCAAGGCATCATTAATGCCGTTCTCCCTCCGACAGCTCTAGGAGAGAATTCTTCTGAGCCTCTTCTGGCTCATAGTGGCTCCCAGCATTCCTGAGCTTGGGATGCACAGCTCCAGTCTTTGCTTCCATCTTCACATGTCCGTCTCCTCTGTGTCTGGCCTCTTCTTTTCTTTTGTAAAGACATTTGTCATTGGCTTTAGGACCTGCCCTGATCCAGGTTGATTCCATCTCAAGACCCTTAACATGATTACATCCTCGAAGGAAGACCCTTTTTACAGATAGGATCACATTGACAGATCCTAGGTAGACTGATCTTTGGAGGGGGCTCCCATTCAACTCACTGCAGTAGATGTGATTATTAGCTTCCTTGTGCAGATCAGGAAGCAGATACAGAGAGCTTAAGTAACTTGCCTTAGGTGTCACAGCTAGGAAGTAGCAGAGCCATTTTCTCCTCTACCAACTCCCAGGGCCTTTGGTCTTTCATTTCAAGGTTTCATCTGCAGGCAGGAATTTCACCCTGGTATCTGCAACATTTACAGTTGGCACTCAGCCCAGCCACCTGAACTGGTTCTCATTTTATGCAGGTGACCTCCAAACATGGACCTGAGTATCTGGTCAAGCTGCGGAACCCCTGGGGGAAGGTGGAATGGAAAGGAGACTGGAGTGACAAGTGAGCTTTTTAGGCTGGCTGGGAGGGGTGAGGGTGGGACCAGCGGAGTCGGCAAAGGAAGTTGCCATCAGCACACAAATTCAAATGCGTTCTTTGGTCTCAGGCTGGATCAGGAAAGCTTCCAGACTGTGACGGTCAATTCCCTCATGTTTATAATTATTATTATTATTTTATTTAAGTGTAGTTGACTTACAGTATTGTGTTAGTTTCAGGTGCACAGCAAAGTGATTCAGGTATACATACATATTCTCACATTTGTAAGATGTTTAAGCACATGGATTGTTTTATCATTCATTATAATAATTAAAGCTAATGTTTACTGAGAACTTGCTAGCACTGTGCTAAGCCTTTTGAGTTTCTAATATCTCATCTATTCCTCCAAACAACGCTATTATAGGGCAGGTAGTTTTATCTCCGTTTTACTGATGAAGAAACTGATGCTTAGATTGAGTGAACTCCTTAAGGTCGCACAGCATGACTCAGCAAGGTCCTTGGCATCTGGTCCCTGTCCTTTCCTTGGCACGGCTCAGGGCCCTTGTGGGCTGGCTGAGTCAGAGGTAGACAGATCCAGATTCACCCCTACATAACAGCCTTTGGGTATTCTGATTGTTTCTGCCTGAAATCAACTCCAAAGGGATGCGGGCTTCACAGGCTACGGACTGGCTGTTGGGCAGAAAGGCAGGCTAAGTGCTACCGTCTGTCTCCCTCTGGCTGTGAAGATTTATAACACTTAACTCTACATGACTCCCCATCACACTTTAGCGTACACAAGAATTTTCACATATACGTTATCACTTAATCATTGTTATAGATGAAAAAAATGAAGGCTCAGAAAAGTCAGTTAAATTTTACTCCTGATAGAATGTACTGCACTGTATTTATTATACATTAATAAAGAGGGTTGTCAGAGGGACTGGGTCTATGTGGAAAAAATGATATCCAAAGATATATATATATACATTTTAAAGTATTAGGGAAATACAGCATCATAATGTTGTAGGTAGTCAATGTCTTTTTAGAACACATGCTTGCATTTGAGAAAGATGGTGGGTTAAATTAACTTGGTTAGCCTTGTGATCTTAGGCAAGCTTCTTACCTTCTTTGAGCCAGGGTGTGATAAGGGTTAAGTAAAACAGTGGGCTTTATCCCACAGTCTCATCTGCTGTTAGTCTCATCCAGAGGATATTTCATTTTAGATATTATATTTCTCAGTTCTAGAGATTCCATTTGAGAATATCTTTTACTTTTTTCCTTATCATGTTCATAGTTTCCTTTACATTCTAGAGAAAGTGGTACATAGTTATAATCGGTGTTTTAATGTCTGTAACTGCTAATGCCATCATGTCTCTCGTATTTCTAGATCTATTTATATTCTTGATCATGGATCACATTTTCGGCTTCTTCATATGCCCAGTAATTTTTTATTGGATGCTGGACACTGTAAATTTAAGTTTCTGAGTGCTGAATTTTGTTGTATTCCTTTAAAGAACTTTGAGCTTTTTCTGGCAGGTAGTTGCTTAGGGATCATATTGATGCTTTGAAGTTTTCTTTTGGGAAAGATCCAGAAAACCTGTCACTGCTAAGGTGTACAACCTCTGAGTTCTCTGCTAAAAACCCCATGTGTGCACTAAGGTCTTTTGACTCTGGCTAGTGGGTGTGCAAATGATTTCCAGCCTGGTGTCAGCTCTGGGAATTGCTCTGGGTACAGTCCAGCCTTGTGGGGTTTCACTTTATGTCTGCATAGATTTTATTTTAGACAAAGACTCAAGGGAACCCCGATGAAGTTCTCTGGAGTGCCTTCTTTGTGCAGCCCCCTCATCTTGGGCGCTCTCCCCAGCAAATTCTAACTGTCTTGTCCTCCCTGAACTTCAGGCTCTGTCTCCTCCCCTCGGCAGGAATGCTAGGTTCTTTTCGGGTCCACTTCCCTGCATCACTGTCCAGGGACTAGTTTCAGGCAGGAGTCTCAGCAGTGTTAAGGCTACTTCATTTGTTTCCCTCCTCTTGGGGTCACACGCCTGTGCTTCCTGCTGTCTAAGGTCCAGAAACAGTTGTTTCTTATATGTTGTCCCATTTTTAACTTTATAGTGGGGAAGTGATATAAGAAAGCTTTACTCCTTTATGGCCAGAAACAGAAATCCAAAAATGTGGACTGTGAAAAAACAAGCAATAGCAACATAGTCAGGGCTAGCTCTGACATTTAATCACCTTGTGACTTCAAGCAAGTGACCGAATCGCTTTCCACCTCAGTTTCCCAATCTCTAAAATGGCAATAAAACCCCCTACTTTGTAAAGTTGTTGTTAGCCTTAAATGAAATTAAGTACATCAAGAGCCTAGCCCAGAGCTTGGCTCAGAGGAAGTGATGAATTAACATCACCACATGTTGCTTTTCTAATATAGGATGTGAGATTTATTTGCCTACAAGCAGCATAAAGATGAGGAGAATTTACTGGAAGAAATTCTTGCATGTCCTTCACAATCTTTTCTTTCCTCATAAAAATGTTCCTGTTTTCAGCTCAAGGACATGGGAGCTACTGAGCCCCAAGGAGAAGATTCTGCTACTGAGAAAAGAAGATGATGGAGAATTCTGGTATTCGACTCGGGGACTTGGGACACGTGCCCTAGCCTAAATTAGAACATCCACCCAGCAAACATTTACAGCGTGCCTTATGTATGCCAGGCGTCTCTTCTACAGACATCAGGAAGACCCTTCGGGGCTCACAGTCTAACAGGGCAAACAATCACAGTGGTGACCCCCAGCATGGAGCTCAGCCGGCACTCAAAGCAGGGCGTTGGGGGGTGGCCGCCCCCTCCTTTCCAGCTTCCACTGGGCTCTGTTGTGTCCCTCAGTATGCTCGATCCAGGAGTTGCCCTTCCTAAGCCACTGCGCCTGTGTCTCCAGAGCCAAAGAGCGCCCCTCCTATCCGCCCCGAAGCCTCTTACCCCTCTTTGTGAAAGGTCACCGGACACCTCAGCTGATGCTGCTTCTGACATGAGACCCACCTGTTCCCTGTCTTGTCCGCCTTCCGCCCTTACTATTAACTTCCACCCTGTCCCCGTGGCCCCCTCTTCTCCCCACACCCACCCTTTTCAGACTGCTGCGGCTCTCTGTCTCTCCTGAAGTGGTCACTGAACTCAAGAGCCCTGCAGGTACTATTATTTCCAGGTTTCAGAGAGTAAACCGAGAGTCAGCTGGTTCAGACAGCCTATACCTCAGGTCATAATGTTGGCCAGGAGCTGGTGTAGATTTTTATATGATTGGGAACTGGTTTCTGCAATTCTCATTGAACATTTATAAGTCAGTTGACTAGTGATGAACGCCTCAATTCCACTTTACCCCCACCATCAGTGAAACAGGAACATTTCCCCCAGGCAGCTGTTGTTGGAGGCTGCCTCCAGCCATGGGATGGGGTTTCTCAGTAGCATCACCTCCCCGTTATGGGCCCTTACACTGGTCCAGCCAGCCCCATTCTCAGGGGTCCAAAGCCAGCTCAGCTCTGCACAGGGCGTGGAGGATGGGGCCCTGGTCTGAGAGAGGGCTGGCATGCCCAGTGCTTAGTTGCAGCCTCCCCTTTGGTCCTGATGAGATGTCACCTCCTTCATCTCTGCACTGTCCCCTTTCCCTCTGCACAGGATGTCACTGCGGGACTTTAAAGCACACTTCATGCTTCTGGTCATCTGTAAACTGAGCCCAGGCCTACTGAGTCAGGAGGTGGGCCAGAAGTGGTCGTATACCATGCTGGAGGGGAGATGGGAGAAGGGGACCACGGCTGGTGGCCAGATGAAGTCACCCCAAGGTGAGTGTGTGCAGAGGGGCCAGGGGTTCTTGGGCCTAAAGTGGCAGTTTTCCAGTCAAGGGTGGGGCTGTGGGCAGAGCCACTGCGGGTGGCTGTGCAGCTGATGCCCTGCCCAGGGCTCTGCTGGCTAAGCTGTGTCTCTGGCCCTGGGCTGTGTCTCCCTGCAAGATGAGGCACCTTTGTCCTAATTTGCACAAAGGCGTAAAATTCCCTTAGGGGTGCATCTTTCCAGAGGATTCCCTTTCCTAATCAGCAGCAGGAGGCCACAGGCGCACATGCATAGTAGAAGGGTGGGTTCCATCTTTCTGTGGTTTTGGGACAAGGCCACTGATATGCTGAAGTGACCACCCCATAACAGGCAGGCTTGAAAGGGCATTTGTATCATATGTATCAGCCCTCCTTACCTAGAGTTTGGTAGAGAAACAAGATCAAGAACTCCAAGGTCACCAGGTCACTAGGAGATGACCGTGGACACATTCTCTAGGTGGAGAGTTTCTGGGACCATGTTCCCTTCCCCACAATGGAGGCAGTGAGCCATCTCTGGGAGGAAGGATTTGGAAGGTATGATCTCAGCAGGGCCAGGGCAGCCTTAGTTCTGGCTGCCCTTCCCCCACAGCATTGCCCCCAACGGCTGAAGCTGTCCATAAGCTAAGGCATGGTCCCTGTTAAAGTGCAGCTCCTCTGGGATCCCGGGCATGGTTCCCTTCAGTTAGTCAACACAGTCACTGACTCAGGCAGCCAGTGTTATGGGGCGCGAAGTCTATGCCAGGCCGTGCGCTGGACAGAGGGCCGCAGTGGTAAGAGTAACTCTTGTTCGTGTGTCCAGAGAAGAACCTGAGGTGGAGGTGGTGGGTAAGAGGGGACAGAGCCGAGGTGGAAGAAACCTTGGCTCTCTCCAGATGGACCTCGGGTGGGAATCCTGGGACAGGTGCCCCGTGTCTGGGCTCCTCTCCTGGTGTGGTGAGCGGGATGCTGGGGGAGCCTGTCTCACCTTGCTGTGTTCCATCCCAGACACATTTTGGAAGAACCCACAGTTCCTGCTGTCCGTCTGGAGGCCCCAGGAGGGCAGGAAGCTCCAGGGGCCCTGCAGCATACTGGTGTCTCTGCTCCAGAAGCCCAGGCACCGGCACCGCAACCAGCAGCCACACCTCGCCATTGGCTTCTACCTCTTCAGGGTAGGTGGGCGTCTGGCGCCCACAGCTTCACATGGGGTCCCCAGCCCTTATCCTGCCTTCCTGTTTCTTGTCCACTTCACCATCCATGTCTGTCTACTCACCTCCTTCTCTGTCTACCACACCTGCAAATCCTAGCTCTGTCCCTTGGGAGCATGTGATCTAGAACAAGTCACCACCTTGTATTTGAGTATCAGTTTCTCCATCTATAAAGCGGAGATAAGCGGTGCTTCTCATTGTGCCCAGCACACAGTTGGTACAGTCAATTCTGGTTCCCTCTGCCCCTCTCCAGAAGCCAAGCTTACCTTCCCTCACCCTTTCTAGAATTTCTGATGGTGGATTAAAATGTCACCAACCAGAACAGCAAGTTTTGTGGGAGGAGAAGGGGCCTCTGGGTAGAGTCTTCTTAGATATCTGCCTCCATTAGAGTTTGTGCTTGTGAAAGAGCTGGATTCACTGCCTAATGAGGCCTCTCTGTTTTGTTTTATAGATGAACAAGGTGAGTTCCACCCCTGACCGGCTGGTCCTGGCTGGGAGTGGTGTCCCATGTGGCCAGGTTCAGTTTGACTGCAGCAGCCTTATGCAAGGAGCTACGAGGATGTCTGATGATAATGCCGGCTGCCTGTGTGTGTGGAAGAGCATCCACTGGCCTATTTTCATCCAAGGACACCCCCCGCCCTTCCGCGAGCCCCACCAAAGTCCTTAAGCTTTCCTAGGGAGATCTGAGCCTGATGCAGAGCCAATAAATTTTAGAATGTATTAAATCCCTACATAAATACCTAGGGCTAATATTGAAAACTGTCACAGCATAGGAGGAACGATAAATCACAATCTTGCCTGAGTCGTGAAGCCTGTAATAAAATAGATCTCTAACATATGGGACATCAGGCGACCATGCAAGCTACCTCCTAGGGAACAAGGGACAAAGGCTTGGGAAATGAAACAGAAACATGGGCAGAGGGCAAGAACAGCTCTGTGTTTCAGCTGCTGTGGCGGCCTCGAGGGGTCAGTTAAGAAGACCTGAGGTATCCCAGCCTCTGAAGGATGGCAGATACTATTTTGTTGCCCAAAGAAAACAGGAGTGAAAAATAACTGTCTCAGATTGGACTGAATTAAGTAAGAGCATTTTTATAAAGAAACCATTTGCATTGGGTGTCTTGGGTCAACATTTTTTTCCCTCCCGAGGGAACACTGAGTGCTCCCAAAGTTTATTAATTGCCTATTAATAAATTTTAAAAGAAAAAGTTATTTATATCACACCTCTCCTAAATAGAATTTGGGTCAACTGACAATAAAAAGTATAAACAGAGCAAAACTATGAACCAGTTACAAAATTCAAAAGGCAGGAAAAAAAGTTATAAGTTGATGAGGGGTAGGAGAGCCATTAATTCTGCCAGGAACACTAAATCAAGAACAGTTACTATAGTTGATTATAAAATTTAGTTCTGAGATTCCTGGCAGCCAAGGCAAAGATGGCAATGAGATGATTCTCTAGTTCTCCTAGTCTGATAAAAGAAAGCGTTTATCATCAGGAGATACATTTTGTTTCCCCAGCCCTAAGCAGAATCTGCAAAACATCTTTATGTGGTGGGTAATGTCTTTATCAGCAGTTGTCTGCATCTCCCACATGGACCTCCTCTCCCTCCACAGCCCTCATGAGAATAAAGGGGAGAGGAAGCCAGAGAGAAAGGGCAAGAAGGGGAAATACAGGAATGAAGGAGAGAGGAAGAGAGAGAAAGAGAGAATAAAAATATGAGAGAAAACAAAATGCACGCATGGGCAGTATCCTAACCAGAGCCCTGATTTGGGTCTTCTGAGCTCTGGGCCAGTCCCCTATCCCCTTCACAAGGCTGTTTTCACTGAGATGAGGCGGAACGTCCAGTTGATCTGTATGGAGCTATCACAAGGTGGGTAGGAGATGGCTGGTGGTCCGTCTGTTTCTGTGACCACGATCATGTCACAATCAGCCTTGAAATTGTATCGCAGACATGGAGGCAGCATCAGGAAGTGAAAAGGACTTGGCCATGGGAGCTCAGCTGCCCTGAATTCCAGTCCTGGCTGATACCCTTACCTGCTGGGTGACTTTGTGCAGATGACCTAACTTTTCTGAGCCTCAGACCCTCAGCTGTAAATTGGAAAGTGCAGACACAGTGACATTCCTCACCTCATGTTATATATGATGTTGTTTTTAATGGAAGGTCAAATCAATTGCTGTCTGTTTATTCAGCCCCACGTAGGGTTCCAGCAAAGGTGCCCACTCCAGACATGTTGTGGTGTTTTCTCTCCACCCCTGACTCCTTTATCACCTCCTCCACTGGGGCTGGTTGGATTTGGCAAATCTGAGGCTATCTTAGTTCTGGCACCTGGCCAAGGGGCCCAGGCCTGGCCACAAGCCCTGGGTGATCACCTCGACTGCCCCTCTCTCCTCCCCCTGCAGAGTTATGATGACCAGAGGAGACTGCCCCCTGAGTTCTTCTGGAAAAATGCTCCCCTGAGCTGGCCTGAGGAATTTCTCAGGGAGAAAGAAGTGAGCCGGGAGCTGTGGCTGGAGCCGGGGAGGTACCTCATCGTGCCCTGCACGTCTGAGGCCCGCCAGGAGTCTGCCTTCGTCCTCAGAGTCTTCTCCAGGAAGCACGTCTTTTAGTAAGGGCCCAGGCCTCTCCTGGAGGTTGGGGTCCACTGCGGCCTGGCGAGGTGAAGTGGGGGAGGTGGAAATGGCAGAGGATGGGGGTGTCCGTGGCCAACACGGAAGAGAGGTAGGGTGAGCCAGAGAGCAGGGCAGCTCTCTACGCGGAGAGCATCCTTCACACCTTCCTCTCCTTTCTCCTTCTAACAAATGAACGTTCTATAGACATAGAGAGAAAAAGCTAGAACAGGCCTGGCCCCTGACCTCCAGGAGCTCAGAATCTGGGCAGGACTTGGATGTATGAACAGCTATTTCTGTTACACTGTGTCCAGGGCTGGCATTAATCTGCACAGGGTGTTAGAGGAACATCGGGAAGGAGCAGCTGAGCCAACCTTCCATGGTCCTGGGGGAAGCAGGGGAGGCTTCAGGGAGGTGGTGACTTCTAAGAGATGCATAGGGGTTGTTCTGATGAGGGAGGCTGTCATCAACCGTCAGGCTCAGACAAATCAATACACACACATCCCAGCAGAACTTACTACAGGCCTTCGTCAGAGATATCACAGGTTTAGTTCTAGACACTGCAATAAAGCAAATATTGCAGTAAAGAGACTCACAGGAATTTTTGGGTTTTCCAGTGCATATAAAAATTATGTTTACACTGTATTGTAGCCTATGAAGTGTACAGTAGCATGAAGTCTAAAAAAAATGTGCATACCTTAATTTAAGAAGCCTGATTGCTAAAAAATACTCACCATCATCTGAACCTTTAGCGAGTTAGAATTTTTTTTGCAACAGTTAACATCAAAGATCGCAGATCACAAATAAGTAATAATAAATATAATAATTATGAAAAAGTGTGAAATATTGTGAGAATTACCAAAATGTGACAGAAACATATGCAGGGAGCAAATGCTGTTGGATAAATGGTGCCAATACATTTGCTAGGTGCAGGGTTGCCCCAAACCTGTAATTTGGAAAAAACACAGTCAAATGAGGCAGGCCTACATTTGGCCTGTGATTGTTCTGACGTGCCAGCTCTTGAATGCCTGGAACCCAGTTCTTCCTACATGTTCTGGGCATAGGTTGTTTGACTTGATCTCAGGCCTCACCTCTTTGTCAGGCTGCTGAATTTTAACATAGTCTAACCGAACTAGGGTTGTTAGGTGAGGGTTGGGGGAGGAAAGGGCACACCGGGCAGAGGGCTCGGCATGAGCAAAGGCCCAGAGGTGAGAAGGGGCACGGGGTGTGTGGGAGCTACAAGCCATAAGCTGGACCGGGAGCCAGACTGCACGCTGCACGGGGAGGGGGGCGTGGAGTGAGAGCTGGGCAAGGCCCACCTAGCGCATCAGCTAAGGAGCTTGGAAGATGAGTTCCCAGGCGAGGGAGAACTTTGGTCCAAAGCTTCCCAAGATGATCCCCAAGAAGTAATTCTGTCTTTCTTTTTCTCCAGTGAAATTGGCAGGTGTTCAAATGTCATCTTCTCTAAGGTGAGTTGTAGATGGAATGCCACATGACGGAGGCTGTTTATAAACCCAGGGTGGTGGATTTCTTGCTCACATCCAGATCCCACAGACCCTGCTCTGTGGTACACACATTCTGGTATCTACGGTCCACTAAGAGGGCCCAGGTTCTGCTGTTTTTGCCCCAGGAGAACTGCCCTTTCATCAGGTCCTTGGCACTGAAGGCCCAGAGCCCCAGGTGCATGGGTCACTCCTCCACGTTCTTCTGTTTCCCTCCACCTGGTGTTTCTTCTGCCCCTTCCACAGTTTGCTCTGTCCCCAAAGTCAGCAAGAACTGGAGAAACAAGGAATGTGTGTGAATGCTATGGTAGGAAATGTCAGATAGTGCTGAAGTTCAGACCTACAGATTCCAGGGACCCGTGAGCCATTAGTGCGTGCACAAGGGTCCATTCATCCAGAGAATGACCAAGTCTTCCTGTGTGTCTGCTCCTCTAGGAAATTGTGGACCAAAATGAAGGGCAGGATGAGTTCTTCGCCAAACTTTTTGAAAAGGTCAGTTGGGGTGGTAGCGAGGGGCAGGGGACACTGTGGAGCTTACAGTTCCCTGGAGGATGGGTTCACATCTGCCAAACCCCGTGTATAAGTTGTGATTTAAGGCTTCCCAGTCCCCAGACTGCCACTTTCTATTAGAGCCCTCAAGTTTTTGGACAAATGAGTAAAGCCACTGAGTCCAGGAAGTTCCTGTAACATGCATGACTATCCTCGGAAGCTCCATTGATTAATTTTTAATCCCTGAGAAAATGGAATATGGCAGAGGTGAGAGTCAGGGTCAGGAGCAGGGGGTGGAGCCTGGCCATGACATGCCCTCGGAGTCCGGGGGAGGGAAGCCCAAGGAGAAAGACCCGTGGGTGGTCACTGGAGGGCGCTGGGGAGGAGGGAGGCTACACACTTGATCCCTTTGAGTTCTTTCCTTGGGCTGACCCAGATCCAGCCACCAGCAGGAGGCCAGCGATGTGAGTGCAGGGCTTGGGGGCGACCCTGTCCCTAAGCTGCCAGACACTGAATCCGTTTAAGAACAGGGCAGGACGTCTGGGTGTGACATCTGAGTGATGTCATTAAAACTGGAGGAACATGAGCTTCCAGTGTTGGTAACACTCTTGACTGAATTCACCAGATGTCCACCCTTCCATCTTCCCTCATTCTCACCACTGGTGTTTTGCTTAATGTTGTCAGAGAGGATACATCAGAATCTTACATGTGTTGTTTACAGAAGTTTTCCTCCAGATCAAGGGTTTCCAAACGTTTTCTGCTATAGTCCTTTTATCAAATGCAGTCTCATAGAGTATCTTAATGTATACAAAACAGATAAAAACTGCATGTTATGAATATATATCCATTTTCTAAGTCCAAATGTATGGTACTTATGTTTCATTAATATGTGTGAAAGTTAAATGTTTGTGTGAAGAGTTGCTTCCTATGGACTCTAAAACTGAAATCTGGACTTTTGGCAGAGGATATTTTATCAAGAATAAAATTAAAACCCAGTTGCTGAACTTCTGAAGCAGCTCTGTAGAACCCAGTTTGAGAATCACTGCTCTCTGTTAGTCTACCTCTTAAGAGTCCTGCCCTGCTGGGGTGCTCTGGACTTGACACCCAGTTAAAAACTGTTGCGGAAGTGCTTATGAAATCCCAGATTTAATTATGTGTCTAGTCCCGTGCCATACGTGCAAGATTACCATGTCGCTAATTCTGTCCAGAAATGGCGTATTTGCCGCGCTGAGGATGCAGGCGGGCGAGGCCTTTCCCAGCCCGCTTCTGCTGTGGCCCCTCTGTATCTAACGACCCTTCAGTAATGACGGTTTTCTCCTGCCACTCTGCTTTTGCTCTAGCATCCAGAAATAAATGCTGTCCAACTGCAGAAGGTCCTGAACCACATGCCCTGGTCAGGTGAGTATTTCAGAGTCATCCTGTAGGATTCAGGGGACACAACTTTTCTGAATCCTGGGTCTGTTTCTCTTTGTTCTGGTGGGCCATGTGAATTACTGCACTCTGGTCCCCATGGAAGTTGTGTCTGACATCATGGTGGGTCATGTGGTTTGACAAAGGTAGAGGAATTTATGGGAAATAGCCCCCTTTTCTGCTTAGCTAGGCGTGTAGAGATATATGGCAGTGAAAAGGAAGATTTCTGCCAGTTTGCTAGATTGAGAAGAGTAGGTGAGTATTTCTTTATTGGCATATAAATTCCCTGCGGAAGAGCAGCACCCATTTCCTTAACCTGGCAAATAAATATTAAGTATTGACTAGCTTACCAGGCAGCTCTCTGATGAACTTGTATTTAAATTGATCAACTTACAAAAATCTGATTGGAGGGAACACATCTAACTTACGAGGACTGCAAATGGGTAATGTGGATGTCTTCGTATGAAGCTTGGGATAAATTATTAGGAAAGCTTAAAGTCCATATAAAAATATTTTATATGTATATTTTGAGTGAGAGAATATGATTTCTGCAGGGAAGAGAATGGATTTCAAAGTGAAACAGTAAACCAAACAGTTAAAGGATATTTGCTACCTAAGATGTGTGATTGCTTCTCCTTTATATGAAGTCAAGACTTCAAACCCAAACAAACTCCAGTCCAGGGTACTGTATCACTCAGAAATTTTTCCACAAACGATATATGCTGGAGAGGGTGTGGAGAAAAGGGAACCCTCCTACACTGCTGGTGGGAATGTAGTTTGGTGCAGTCATTATGGAAAACAGTATGGAGATTCCTTAAAAAACTATAAACAGACTTACCATATGATCCAGCAATCCCACTCTTGGACGTATATCTGGAGGAAACTCTAATTCAAAAAGATACATGCACCCCAATGTTCATAACAGCACAGTACATGGAAACAACCTAAATGTCCATCAACAGATGAGTGGATTAGGAAATTGTGGTATATTTATACAGTGGAATACTACTCAGCCAGAAAAAAGAATAAAATAATGCCATTTGCAGCAACATGGATGGACCTGGAGATCTTCATTCTAAGTGAAGTAAGCCAAAAAGAGAAGGAAAAATACCATATGGTATAACTTATATATGGAATCTAAAAAATAAAAAAAAAGACACAAATGAGCTTATTTACAAAATAGAAACAGACTCACACATAGAAAATAAATTTATGGTTATCAGTGGGGAGGAGGTCAGGAAGGAATAAATTGGGAGTTTGAGGTTTGCAGATACTAACTACTAAATATGAAATAGATAAACAACTAGTTTATACTGTGTAGTACAGGAAACTACATTCAATATTTTGTAGTAATCTATAATGAAGAATATGCAAAGGAATATATGTATATATATGGATGACTGAAGCATTATGCTGTATACCAGAAATTGACACAACATGATAAACCGACTAGACTTCAATAAAGGAAAAAAGAAAGAGACTGTATAATTTCCAGATGGTTTCTTAAAGCCAAACTCAGGTATCATAAAAGAGCCAGAAGAGAAGGCTCTAGAAGTTATAGAATATGAGATGTAACCCCTCCCCACCCCTCCTTAAAAGAAAATTCTTGGGAAATTATCTAGAAGAGGTGGCTTCTGCACATTTAAATTTTAAGTCCTTAACCACAAGTATGCAAAATAATTTTTTGAAAGAATGTATGGACAAATTGCTTTGATTTATTCCTCTGAGAGGGTTTCTGATAGATAGATCAGAGAGCTACTGTAGATTCTGGCAAACTGATAAAGTCTCCCATAACAAATGATGAAATGTGGGTTAGAAAGTAGCATTCTGATTCACAAGTTTTACCATCAGTCCCAAGAGTTATATAAATCTAAAACTAGAGGGATAATTCTGTGTTATAGGTTGGAGTCTATACATTTAGACATTTAGAGGAGAGCCTTTGTATTCTGCCCTTGGCCCACATTTACTTCCTCAGCTTTTATCAGCGGTTTGGAAGAAGACATCGGATCTGCAGGCTTTATCAAATCTGCAGACGGCATTGAGCTGGGAGGAATCGTTAATTTAATAGACAGCAGAATTGAAAGTCAGAAATGTTCACCACAAGCTGTGCCCACGCCAAAAAGATGAAATGGAGTCAGGATGATAATTAAAAATTGCCATTTATTATGTTTAAAAAATTGATTGCACAATTTCCTAACAGAAGAGCCTTCACCTTGTGGCAGCTTATTTGAAAGATACCTGGTTAATTTAGTTGACCTCAAGCTTAACATGTACTAACAGTTTCAAGTCGCTGCTAAATAAACTAATTCACATTCAGACAGTATTTAATGGAAGCATTTAGATGTGTGTCTTTGAAATTGTGTTTCAAGAAGTATTAGAACCCAAGAGGTTTTAGTAAGTGTTCCATGAAATGAAAGGGGTTAAGTTCTATGGTCATTCACGCTCAGGAAATTCCATGTTAAAAAAAATTTCAGTGTGGGCTCTTCAGCACCTGTCAGATGCTAAGGTACCTGGTGAATGCAAAAAAGGGTCTGTAGATACAACATATTTCAGATTTATTGGAACTCAAAACCCTTTCTTTGCAAAATATCTCCCTTGGAGCCTAATTTGGGGAATGCAGACTGAAAATTTTGGAAGTGATAGACCCACTGTACTTTGTTTGATCAAATTGCATCTGAAGATGTGCATTCTAGTCTTGGTACCACATTTTGGAGAGATGCTGGCAATGCATAGGGCACAGAAGAGGCAGGTGAGGGTTTAGAAACCATTTCATCTAGGGAACCGGTGGAGACATGTTCAGATGTTTAGAATAGAGGGGAGAAGTCCAAGAGGGTCCAGTACCTGTTTATATGCTTCTGGAAGCAAAAATAGGATTTAGTGAGTGAATCTTCCAGGAGCTTCTGTTGGAATGAACGTGTGAAATTTCTCCTGACTTGGAGCTATCCAGCCATGTGAAAAAGTGAGCTCCTGCAACTGACATCTGTCAAGACATTTGAGGAAAGAATCCCCCAGTTTGGGTGGGAGCTTGGACAAGTTGCCATTTCAGGCTGGGGAGTCCAGGACTCTCTGGTCCTGGCCCCACCAGGTAACGTCAGGCCATGTTCATCTGACCCACTGTGTAAGCAAAACCAGGGTGTTCTCTGCAGGGTTTTACTGTGTTCTATGGGTGTAGGACTCCTCGCCAAGCATTCTCTCTGTCTCCACTGCTCTCAGTCTCCCTGCCCATCCCCACCCCCAAGAGAGATGGTGGTTATTTGAACCCATGGCCAGCCTAGACAGCACTTCCTCTCCCTGTTCAGAAAAGAGCCACACAGTCCTGGGCCAGCCCCATGCAGACTCTTTCTGTTCCTTCACAGGTCTAGGGAGCACACAGCCTCACTTCAGCCTCGAGGCCTGCCAGGGGATCCTGGCCCTACTGGATGTATCCTTTCAGGGTTGGAGGTGGATGCCTGCTGCTGTTTGAGAGCTCTGCCCTGGAGCCAGGCTGCCTGGAGTGGAATCCTAACCCTGACACTTGCTAGTTCTGTGATCTTGAACAAGTCACTTGGCTTCATCATGCCCCCAGGTCCTCACCTGCAGCACCAAGATGGTAGTAAAACCTATTCCGGAGAATCGGTATAAGAATGCAAAGGAGATGACCCATGTCAAGTGCTCAGGACAGAACTGTCATCGAATAAGGGATCCATATGGTTATTAATAATAGTAATATGCTTATTTCCTAATAGGAGGAGGCAGCTGCGGGTGGGGGCTAGTAACAATTCTCCAGGTTACAAGAAGCTTTCACAAGAGCCTAGGGGGCCTGAGTTTTCCATTTGGTGACAAGTCAATGGTGGCCCTCATTCCCAGATCAGGAAACCAGAGCTCGGGAATTTCAGTGACGCGCCACAAACTCAGCTTTTCTTGTTCTCAACTGATTTTTCAAGCAAACCCTCTGCCTTTCTAGGTGGAGAAGTTAATCGGAGTTTAGTTACCCCTATTCCAGAGGCACATAGAAAGCATAGTGTGAGGAGGGAAGTTGCAAATACAAAAAGTCTTTGCAGAAACTTTGCAGGAGGGGATGGTGGTCAGGTGTGCAGGTGTTGGGGCAGGTCCCCGCCTTGTCGCCAACTGTATGAACTTGGACAAGATTATACTCTCTGAGCCCTCATTTCATCATCCATAACGGGGGCAGTTAGCACCTACCCCACCTATTAGGTGAAAATGAAGTACATAGTCAAGTGCGTAGCTCGGTGCTAGGCTCACTGTCAGGGCTCAAACAGAGGTGGCGTGGGGTGGTATCTTTCACCCAGTCTCTCTGGTGCATTTGGACATGGTCTACAGGGCCAACCATTGAGCTTTGTTCATAAAAATAAATATAAGAGGCATTCTCAGCCACTCTATGCCTGACTCCTTCCATGAGTTGGTTTTGACAACAATGAAAAAAAGTTACTATTTTTTATTTCAATCACATCACATCGGCCATGTCAAAATGCCCTGCTCCATTAAATGGTGGCTGTTGGCATCTCCATCATCACCACCATCCTCTCCTCCCAGTGCAGTTATACTCCAGCTCATTCTATCCTTTCCCAGCAAGGGCGAGGGAGCCCCAGGCTGGACTGACCAGCCAGGGGAAGCCAACTAGGGATGTCCAACATTGAATGGGGCCGTCCCAAGTGGCACACTGCTCTGTGGAGGGCCCATCACTGCCTCCAGAGTTGTGGATGAAACTCCTCTGGTGGCTTTGACCTTAACCCTGCTATCAGCTTAATGCATCTGGCACCGTGAGTATCCAGGAATTCAGGGACCTATGGAAGCAGCTGATGCTCTATCAGGTAAGAACAGGTGTTCCCCACATGTTCCATGGGATGGTGCAGAAATGGCAGTTCTGCAAAGCTGTATAAGATACTTCTCTCCCTTTCAGCCCTCCTGCCCAAACACTCACCCAATCTTCTCTAAGGTCCTTTGAGTGAGCCCTCCCCTCTCTCCCAAACTCAGAGAGCCTGTGGCAGTAGTCTCCTGAACTTCTCAAGGACAAATCCGATCATGTCGCTTCCTTACTAAAAGCTTTTTGAAACTCCCCCTGGCCTTCAGATCAAGTCCCCACTCCTTAGCGTGGCATTTAGAGTCCTTCATAAATTGGCCCCCTCCTGCTTTTCCAATCATTACTCACAACTCTCCCCCATCTCCTGAGTCATAAAGTTGGAAGCCCTTCAGAGTCTGGATAATGTGCTTAGATTATGCACATTTACCTATACTCGCACTGTCCATCCCCTGGGACACAAAGACTGCTCTCAGTCCGAAGCCTTAAGGAGAACTGGGAGAGGGGGTGGGGTCCTGGCATGGACCCTCTGCCTTAATCTCGCTGGGGCAGCTGGCCCTATAGGTGGAGCCTCATAGTCCTGCAGCCTTGACCCTGGGGTGCAAGGAGCTCTCAGGCAGTGCTTGGAAATGGCTGGCTTCCTTAGCCTTTGGTGTGGCTTCTTCACAGGAGGTTTTCCACAAGCAAGACACGAACCAGTCAGGATCCCTGAACTGGGCCCAGCTGCGGGCCGCCATGAGGGAGGCAGGTAAGCACGGGGTGGCGGGGAGTGGTTGGGGTTCTGGTGCTACCAGGGCACACACCCACCAGGCAGGCTGGGGAAGGGGTATACGAAGTCCTGCAGTAATTCTGACAAGCAAAGTTACTCCCTGAGTTTCGAGGCCCAGAGACGAGGATCTGCAAATAACTGAAACATTTATTATCATCACTACGATTGATCACAGCTAACATTTATTGAAGGCTGGAACATCCTCACTCCCATTTAATCTTTGCCACACCCTGTTATAAGCCCCACTTTACAGAGGAAGAAATTGAAGCTCAGAGAAGTTAAGTAACTTGCCCGGGGCTTAAATCCAGGGCTCCTGGGCTCCAAGGGAGATGCTCCTGACCACTAAGCCGACTGCTTCCTTCCTGCCTTGAAGGCTAGTGATTCACTTGATAAAAAGATCCTCATGCTGGTTGCCTAGGGGACCAAGATGGAGAATGAAGGTAAAATAAAATTAAGAGGCTAAGTAATTGAATGATACAGAATGATCCCTGTAAAAGAGGATCCTGTGCTGTTAGGGTTCAGGAAGTCGAGGGACAATTTAGGGGCCTCTGGTGGGAGGGGAGCTGGGTGTGAGGCCCTGGCACCCACGGTGGGAGCGTGTTCACTGCAGGAATCGTGCTCGGTGATGACGTCTGCCAGCTGATGCTTATCCGCTACGGCGGCCCCGACCTCCAGATGGACTTTGTCAGCTTCGTCCACTTGATGCTGCGTGTGGAGAACATGGAGGGTGAGCTGGGGAAAAGGGGCCCGGGGGCTTCCACTCCTCATGGATTGCCCACCTGTCCCCACTTCAAGCATGAGAGAGGACAGCTGCCAGTGCAGAAATCACAGCCAGCGTGCTGTGCGCCCCTGCAGCTGGGCTCTACCTTGTCTGCTCCAGGGCAAAGGTTTGAGGTGGCCGGCTTATAATAAGTGTGGCCACGTGATTGCCCAGAGGCCAAAATTGAGATGCTGGGTGAGGGGACCTAAGGGAGGAACTAGCCCCTAATGTTTCCAACACACACACACACCTTAGCTGTGTTCTTTTCTGCCGCATTTTCACAGATGTCTTCCAAAACTTGACCCAAGATGGCAAAGGGATATACCTCCAGAAGCCAGAGGTAAGACCTTTCCCACTGGCTTGGCTAACATTATCTTAGGGAGAGGTGGCCGCTGCAGGTCCAGGGTCCTGTGAAGGAGAAGGGTTCTGGGGCCCTTTCTTCTCCTGAGTTCAGGATGCAGGGCTGTATTAATTGCACTCAGTCATCCATTCATCAGATATCACTGGCAACCACCGTGTGCCGGGCACATGTGCAGGGAACAGGAGATCGACTCAGTGCCCAGTAACTATGACCTCAGTCACGCCGCATAACAGATCCAGACAGCTTCAGTGGTGACAGCAGCATTTATTCAGCTCCCCCGGCACGTGGCAGGGAATCAGCGGGTCTCAGCTGGCTCATGCATCGGTGGGTCAGCTGGGGCTTTGCCAGGGTTCCTTCACTGAGGAAGCTCTGGCCAGGCTCGCTCATCTTAGGACAATGGTGGAAGCACAGGGGAGCCACTAAAACACACAGGGGCTCTGAGGCCAGGGCTCCCATCTGGCAGCTGTGCCTTGCAACCCCTTCTCTTGTCCAAAGCAAGTCCTATGGCCAAGCCCACTTCCCCTCTGCCAGGAGAGGAACTTCAAAGTCACTTGCAGAGGATAGACCCGGAGAAGGGTGGAGACCTGGACTGGCAATCAACTCTAGCACAGACAGTAGTAGGGGAGCTGGCTGGATCAAGCCTTCCACAGAGGCCTTTCAAGAGGAGGTGACATCGAAGCTGAAACGTCACAGATAACTAGGAGCCAGGCAGGGAGAGTGGAGAAGAGGAAAGGCCCGGCTGAGAGGGACGGCATGTGTGCTCCGGGCTGGAGTGGGGAGAGTGGGGAAGCTGGGTCCAGAGGAGTCTGAAGAGATCACAGTCAGATCAGGTAAAACCTACAGGCTAGAAATAAACCTCCTGTCAAGGGCTGGCTGAACCCTTCCCATATGGGCAGGGGTTCCCATCTTGTCTCTGTGTCCTCTTCCCAAATTGCTTTGCACGTAGTAGGTGCTTGATAAATGTTGGTTGAATGAATGAAGTGATATGCTGAGGAGGAAACCAATCTGTGTCTGACCCTGATTGTCTTCCCTGATCATTCAGGCTGCATGGATTCACTGAGCACCTCCGCTGTGCCAGGTGTGAGACCAGGTGGTGTTCACTGCAAATACACTGGAGTCTGGAATTGGGTCCTCTGCCCTTTCTTTCTAAAACACAGCCTCTGGGCAGCTTAGAAAGGGACTAGTAAAAGCTGAGATTTCTTCCTTGACCTCAGATGTCCATTTTATGTAATAATCTTCTAAGATATAGGGACCCCCTCTATCGCTCCCATATTTGAGTGTGAAGGTAGGATGCAGCTGGAGGGGCAATGGTTAGAATCTTCTGAGCACATCCACATCCACAGATACCCAAGGTCCCCTCCTGATCCCAAGCAATCCTTCCATAGCAGCAGGCTCAGAGCAGAGAGAGTGGGACAACAGGACACCCACAGCCTGAGTGGGCTCCTGAAAGAGACGTGCTTTCATGGAAAGAGAGCTGGACCGAGACTCGGGTTGAAGCCATAGCAGTCCTTGTAACTACCTGTGGGACTGTCGGCAAATCACATTCAATCTCTGGGCCCCAACTTCCCTATGTGTGGGCTGGGCTGGGTCTTCAAGATTCTCTCCAGCTCTGACCATCTCTGGCTCCTTGAGGAGATCCTCAAGGCAATCCAAGTTAGTCTACAGGGACTGGCAGCCGACTTGATGGCGTTTCCCTCTGGGGTTTTCTCTGACATTGTTGCTAACTTCACCATCATCATCTTCATCATCTCCAGCATCCGCATCACCATTTTTATGTAATGGACCTGGGAAGTGGTTTCCCCAGAGGTCCCCCCGTGTGAGTTAGAGGGACCACTCATCACACCCACATAAAGCTGTCAGACAAATGGGCCCATAAATGTAAACACGGAGAATATGTGCTAATGGATTTCTGCTACCTGGTCGGTCCACACCTGCACACTGCTGTCACGAGCGTGCCAAATTGAATTCATGGGAGAAAATTGCATTGAGAATTGAATATAGAATCAGCCTGTATCTTGGTTATCATCATTCACAAGCACCATGAGAAGTCAAGGTTGATTATATTTCAGGTTGATTTATACTTACTACCGGATAGTGAGGTCCCTCTGGCTAAACCATCCATTAATGTCCTGTCTCCAAGGCTTCCCAGGAGTGAGAGGGAGGAGGCCCCAAGTCCTGTGTCAGGCTCTAGGACCTGGTGACTGTGAAGTGAAGCATCCTTAACTGATGGGTCTGAACAGACCATAATTTGCTTTCCTATTATTCCAGTGGTTGATGATGACTCTGTACACCTGAGAAGGCTGGACGCCCATCGGCCCTCATTCAGGACTCTGCATATGGCTTAAGGGTGGACTTTGGCTGAGACCAGCATATGCTCAACCCACCTGCAGTTGGCTGGACCACATCTCCAGCCATCACCTTCTCATCTGGGAAGACTTCTTTTCTGCAGATCACCCCCTTTGGATGGCCAGCATGCAAAAAGGGAAGGGAGATAGTAACGATCACCTTGGACTTGTAAAGATCAGCTCTTTCCCTGTGATCACAACCTTGCCACAAGCAGAGATGTGGCTTAATCAATCTGCTCCAGAGTTGGCGTGCTTAACCTTTATACAATGCTGCCTCCATGGATGTCCACCTTAAATGACCTTAGACATGCCAAGTGTCATCACATTTGGGGTAATAGTCTAGGTTTCAATGTCTGAAGAGGGAATGATACATTTGTGGACATCTGTACCAGCATCTATAAATTGATAGAGGCGTAGGCTGAGTTTTAACTGTTTGAGGGAGGGATGGGGATATATTGAGCTTTCAAGAGCACAGAAAATGACAAAATTGGCAGGGACTAGGTGAGATGGGCTGGCTTTGGCACCTGAGGTCACTGGGTGATCTGCTGACAATGTCTCCAGATGATTGGACTTGGGGAGGTACCAGTGGATTTAAAACACCTGACTTCTTAAAGGGTTTCCTGCTTCAAATGGGTGTTAGTCTATTTACTTGACCTATGGGCTATCAAATCTACTTCAAAGAACAACAAATCCATGCTACATCATTGAGTTAATCTGTAGACAGTTGGTATATCTTATCTTTTTGAACTACATAGATACCTCATTTTCCTAGCATCCCTAACAACGCAGAACCCAGGTGGAAAACCACAGCAGTGGCCATTTTCCAAAGCCCATGCATTTTACTCATAAGTTAGCAACCCAGAGCCATTCATTAAAATTCTATTTATTATTAATTTACAAACTATTCTAAAAAACATTGCTATCTGGTTTCCAGCTCCAGCTAAAGGAGGAGGCTGAATAAGGGGATAAAAGAGTGTCCATTGGCAGAACTAGAGGAAATGTGACAGCCTGGTAGGGACAGAGCACTTTCAAAGCATGGCTCAAGGAAGTAGGAAAGCATTTTATTTAGAAAAACTTTTATTTATTCCAAATGATAAAATGTAAAATGCTTTGCCATAAAGTACCATCTACAGTAGTAAATGAGGTATTACTACTTTTGTAGAGATCACATATTTATAGTCTTTTAAAGATTTGTATGTCTATTTATTTATCAATATCTGTGTCTTTAGACTCTGCCATTGTAAATATTTGTTTTTATTAAATAATTGTTGCTTTGCTCCATGAAGGCAATTTTGCAGATTTTTTGGGGTGGTAGGAAGGTGGTACCCTTATCCCGTTCATGACTCTTGCATTACAGTGTGATGGTTCTGCTTGGTGCAGAAGGAATCTATGTCCAAATTAATTAAATCTGATAGACGTCCCCCTTTTGGCTTCTGGGGGGTCTTAGCTGCCCCCCTGACACTCATGTGTTATCCTCACTACCCTGAATTTATGTACCACTGTGGCAACTCAGAGATGACGTGTGCCCTGCTGACCTCCACCCCTGCTGATCCCTCCAACGCCCCCCAAAGCTGAGTACTGGAGAGAGGGGCAGAGCCACCTCCCCCTCCTACCTCGCCCCTGCCCATCTTCTGTCACTCCAGGGTGCGGGGGAAGGGAAAAATCTAGGACAGAATAGACTGTTCAAGCGTCAGAATAAAGTCATGCCGCAGGTCTGAGTGGTGGGTATCAGTGGTGGACACCAGAAGTCAAAAGCCAAAGCTTATCATGACCAAGCAGATGGAAGGTGTGGAAGCAGGTGAAAGTCCAGGAAAGGAGGAACAAGGAGTTGGTCCTTAGATTCCAAGAGAGGTGAGGTCAGGGAGTCCAGAAGGTTGTGTTGTCCAGAGGTCCAGCCCAAGCAGTCACACATGCCGGGGGAGCCTGTCCTAGGCTTTCAAATCTCAGAGAACAATGACGCTAATTGATAAAAGAAAAGGACAGTGCCAGAGGGGGCTAAAATACCTGCCCTTTCTCTATCCCTGCTTTTCTACTTTCCCTTCTCTCATGTTTTGTATAAAGACCCAGTCACCCGAGAGAAACTTCCAGATTCCAGTTAAGGCCCAGAGCAGGGCAGTCAGCAGCTGGCTGTAAGGAGCACGACCTTCCCGCTGCCATCACGCTGGGTTAGAGTGATCTCAGCCTCTGAGATTTTCGAGCCGATGTTTTCCCCATGAAATATTGGTGTTTCTATTTATACTGAAATAAAAAAGGAAAAACTGAGTTTTGTGGGTACTAGGTGGGTAAAGGAGGGCCAGCTCTGCCCGGCCTAGTGGAGGGACAAGCTGTGTGCCCAGCTCTGGGGGAGCTCTGGGAAGTTGGCCCCCTGGGGTCGCCGGCCCTACGACCTGAGTTACCAGCTCCCTCCCAGTGTCCCCAGGACTGGGCAGGTAAAAAATCCAGCAGGGATGAAAGTGAGGGGAGGTAAGGCAGGAACATTCTAGCTGGGTGACGTGGGACCTCAGGTGACTCATTTGCAAAATGCAGCCCCAGATGTCTACCTTACTGGGTCACCATGAAGAGTAAATAATGCTGGTAAGCTGTCGGCACTTGATAAACGAAGCACCTCTTTTTTCCCTTGCGCAGCCCAAGTATTTTTTTTCTACAACTATTATTATTTATTTTTGGTTTTGGGTTTTTTCCTAAAGGTTCTGTACTTTATGAGTAATTTGTGAAATATGAACTATTATTATTAAATTTTCATTTTTAGCCATAATCCTAAACACCTCTTAGATTCTTTTTTTTACAATTCATAAATAGATAGTACTTTTATTTATTTTTATTGAAGTATAATCAGTTTACAATGTTGTATTAATTTCAGGGAATATTCAATATCTTGTAATAGCCTATATAATGAAAAAAATATGAAAAGGAATATATACATTTATTTTTGTTTGTTGTTTTCAAGGCATGGTCACCCATCCTGACCACTCTTCTGAAATGCTCAAGCTGTTATACTCCATTTCTACTTTCCTCTTCTTCCTCCACATCCCCTCTCTGGACATGTCACCACCTCTGTGAAGTGTGGCCTCAGGAGGGCCACCCCCGTCTCCAGTGCCAGGGTCCCAGCTCCAGGGACCTCTGAGAAAGGGGCCATCTTGTTATTGAAGTTCCTTTTAAGTGAAACATACAGCAACTCTGCCTTCTGCTCACCTGGAACCTCGGAAGCAGGAGAAGGCTTACTCATTGAAGCCCTAGGGTGTCAGCGAGGGGTTCTCTGGACCACAGATACAGTCTGGAGACCATAATGACCAGCAGATGTTTCAGAAACTCTGCTGGCTAATTTAGATGTGACCTAGGACTAACCTGACACTAGTAGGGAGAAGGCATGACCAGGATGCAGTTACTGTCCATTAGACCGACGTCCTCGCAGTGATCTCCACTGACTGGATCAGTAGGTTAACTCAGCTGGTTTGCATGTGGTGCTGATGAGGCCTGGCATGGTAAGGCCAGTTGGGAAGTGAGCTCTTATCCACTTGTCCAGCCAGCCAGCCGTTCAAACATTTACCCATCTATCAGAAGACGTGTCAGCCTCCTACAGTGGGTCGGGTGCTGTGTGAGGCATTGGGGACACAGAATCATGGTCTACTGGGGTGACAGATGACTGACAGGTGCTCTGAGGTGCACTGTGATGGGCATGCACAGAGTGCTATGGAAGACCTGAGGGCAGGTGCCAGGCCAACCTGAGAAGGTCAGGGGAGGCCTCGTGGGAGTGATGCTTAAAGAATAGAGACAATAAAGGAGAGCAGCAAGGTTCCAGATAGAGGGTCCTGCACGTGGCAAAAAAAAGATACAGAATCAAGGAAGGAAATGGTGTGTTTAGAAAAGGAGCAGCGAGAGCTTAGCTTGTGGGGTAGTGGCGGGAGTGAGGTCGCACAGACAGCTGGGGGCCCGGCAAGCTCTGTCCTGGTGTCGTTAGCCTTTAGTGAGTAGGCCGTGGGGCCCAGGCCAAAGTTCACAATAGCTTGCACCTCGTAAAAGGTAAATGTACGCATGCGCCAGTAGCATGACCACCACGCATGTGCCAGTCTCGTGAGTCAGCATTATGAACAATACGCATGCGCAGGCAGAACAGATCTATATATGTGTGTATGTGTATATATATGTATGTGTATATGTATATATAAAAAGGACAAGTGCGCCACGCCGGGGCGCGCCATCTTGTTGAACCAGAAGAAAGTGCTGAGCGCCGCCTGCCGCGCGCGCCACCAGCTGCAATACTGGAAGAAAGTGCTGTTTCACTCCATGTTGGCTCCTCGCGCATTATGTCGGCTCTCCGAGCATTTTTCCAGTTGGGCAGCTCACCTCCTCGAATCCCTCTCCAGCCTCCAGCCTCCCTCAGCTGACACCTGGCATTGAACTCTCTCCTGAGGGGCTGAGGCATCAGCCATGAGCTTCAAGCTTGGTCATGAGATGCTCGATCCCTTCCTCTCCACCACTGTCAGCAGGGTCCTCAGAGTCTGAAGAAATGAATTCAAATCCCAGTCTTAGCTCCAGGGACCTGTGTCAAGTTACTTCCCCATTCTGAATCTCTGCAGCCTCATCGGTAAGACGGTGAGTACCATACTAGCCTCACAGGATGAGTTTCATAAGACGACATTTGAACATGTCTGGCATTTGCCAGTGCACTTAAAAAGATTAACCTGATTTCTCCTCCAGAGGGAGTCACCTTTCTTCCCTCATGGTGGCTTGTGCTGAGGCTGTGCAGGCACTAGATGGCGCTCTGCCCCCACACGAGAGCTCTTTCCTGGGTGCCTGACTGCAGGGGACAGCTTCAGCCTCCAGTCTGGGAGACCCTAGTTGACTTAGTGTCCTGCCAGCCTGACTCAGCTCAAAAGCCCAGCTTTAGCCCCACAGGGACTGACTGTCCTTTTCTTGCCTCCTTTTTCCTGCTTAGTTTCTAATAGATGCACTGCATTTTATTGTATACAGTTTATTCATTTCTGAAAAAAGCAAACTATATTTTTAAGCCCTTGTTTCAAATGCATCTCTTTGACGATTCTCCCAGTCCACTCATTCTTGCACCCCAGCGCCTGGCTTAGTGCCTAACTCACATTTGGTATTTATTGAATGAATGAATGATTTTTGAAGTAATTTAAGGTGAGTTATTTAAAAAGTCCACATCGATTTGAGTTTTTTAACTGAAAATATTAGTATGTAAAGTTAGCTTAGGGACATACAACTTTCCTCTAGAAGGGTCCTTCTGGTGTCGCATAAGGTACAGTTTCACTCTGATGCCAAGCACCATGCCCTGACCAAGAGGGCAGTTTAAACCACTTTTGAAAAGCTCACTAGACCCTGTCTGAAGACATTCTTCGTATCTTGACATTCCAGGGTCTTGGGCATCATTTTCTCGTATACATTCAGAGTTCATCCTCCCAGAGGGATTAACAAGTTGAGCAAAGTTCCAGGGACTTTTGCTTTTAGGGTGTTAGTGGCAGTGGAAGTTCTGTAAGCAGTGGGAAGGGGCTGGTCCTGGGCCAGATCCAGGCCAAGGTCAAGCCTACTTATTCGGTCCTCATCTCCATCCTAAGCTTCGATGCGTGTAGCTGCTCCTGCTTACAGAAGAAAACGCAGACAGTAGTTGCACAGCCGGACACCAACAGGGTGGGGTGGTGGAAGGAGGAGGGCCTCACCTTGGCAGGGAGTCTGAGTGTTTTTTGTTCTCCTGAAAAACTCTCCATGGGGCCTTAGATGGTTCCCTGACTTCTCAATTCAACTATTTACAAAAGTTATGTGTGCAGTTGGAGGAAGTTGGACTGTATAACTTCTAAATCTGCCTCTGGCTGGAGATAAATTTGCCAGGAGCACAGGCTGAGCTTAAAAAAAGATGCTTGCTTGAGGCCAGCTTCACCATTTACTAGTGTAAATTACTTCTGGTGAGTTGCCGATGTATCTGTAGTCCCAAGGGAGACTGGATCACATGATCATGTAGGTCAGCTGCTTAGCGTAGAGCCAGGCCTCCACTCAGCAGTGCCCCCTGTATTCCACTGGGGAAGAAGGTAAGTGGTTTATGAAACAGAGCAAACCAGAGGCCAGTTGGATTTGCAGGCACTGCCTGGAAGGGGGCCTGTGAAATTGTTGCTGAGGTCAGCTCGTGGCTGTCCGAGTGCATGTGTGAACGACACCCAGGCTTCCAGAACTGATGGTTTCTTCACATCACACTATGCCAGGCTGTCCAGGCTGTGAGGTCTGAATCCTGCAAGCTCTGTTGTGAAAGTTGGTGTTCTTAAGGGAGTGAGAATGATCCAGAGTGGGTGGGCTAGTGAAATGGGCAACATAGTTGACCAGAAGCCAGATGACTTGAGCCTATGTACCCTCTGCCACCAACTGGATGTGAGGCTGCGTGGCCTTGAAAAAGTCATTTAACCTCTCCGAGTATCACTGTATTCATCTTTTTTTTTTTTAAATGGAGGTACTAGGGATTGAACCCAGGACCTTGTGCATGCTAAGCACACGCTTTACCACCGAGCTCATCTTCTGCTTTGGGCTGGTGACTCCAGCCTCCCAGGATGATGGCAAAGATTAAATAAGACTGTGAGCATGAGAGACCCTTGCAAATCATAAAGTTGGGTCTGGGGGTTACTGTTCTCCTGGACAGACCTGGTGTCATGTGCATTTGCTGGATTATTGGAGAATTTGGATTCTGCTCTAAAAAGTAAGAGAAACAATCAAGGAGGATAGAGAAAACTAAGTATAGAAGCAAATGGCTTGAGAGACGTGTTAGACATAGATAAAGAGACTGAACCATGGTGTGAACGCGGATAGGAAGGGATGATGGAGCTGAGGATACTTGAATATTCATGACTCACATTAAATATGCATGAGGCCCATGAAGCATCAAATATTCGGGCTAAACCAGACAGACACGAGACCCATGAGGCACTCAATCTTCAATCAGCTGCCCATTGGTGATGCCCCATATGGTCCCACTCTAACCCCTAGAAATGCAGGTAGGCAGCTATGGCTTTCAGCTGACTAATTGGTGGGCTGCAGCTGTGCCCCACCACCCCTGCCCCATCTCGCTGATAGAGCCCCTGTGTGGTTAGGCCCAGCACCTTCTGTTGTTTGGGTTCATTACTCAAGTCTCAGCTCCAGTGCTTGTGATCACGCCATCAGCAGGAAGGGCTGATGTGCGGAGGGACAGGACATACGAGCAGTGCCTGGCCCAGGATTCAGTCCTGTGGTCCTTCCACAACATCCTAAGTACGCCTTGCTTTTTGCTGCGTTTTAAATTGATTCAATTAACCATGTGATCTGAGCCTCTTGCTTTGGTCTGAGAGCCCTTCTGTTTGGTGACTCAAGTAGCTCATAGACAGTGAAGTTGGAGGCTACCGTTGCAGCAAGGTAATCCCCCTCCCCCATATCTGGGGTCAGAATGGGGAAGCGGGGGCTGGGGGTGGGAGGACTGCAAGCTTCAAACTGTAAGTAACTGACTCAAGGTTCTTGTGACTTAACTCTTTCTGAGCTGTCTCGTCAAGTTTCTCAGAACCCCAGAAGGGCCTGATAGGTGCCTTTGCAGTCAAGCCTGTTGTCAGCCCAAACCCTGGTGGCTGTACAACAGGCCATTCTGGAAGGGAGGGGAGGGGAGGAGGCTGTCCCGTCCTATCTCATGTCATCAGTGACCTGGACAAAGGCCAGGTTGAGAGTGTGACCAGGATGAGGGCAGCTCTGGGGCAGGCAGGGGTGCAGAGGAGGTGTCCCCAGACCCTGCGGTCTTGCCGAGCCATCCTTCCTCAGTAGAGTCCCCAGGGAGGTAGAGGAAGAGAGGGAAGGAAGAGGTTTAATAGGCGACTTCAGAGTTGTTCCCTGGCTTTGCCCTCCCCAACTCAGCTGGAAGGCATCTCGTTCCATCCGTCTTGTGAGATGCGTGATACAGAGGGCACAAGAAGCACACAGGGCATTCTGTGAATGAGCAAGGCCCCCCCAGCTCAGATGCACCCCATGCAAGACCAGGCTGTCTGGGCAGGAGCTATAAAAAACCCTTTCTACCACCATGGAATCTTACTGAACATTCGGAGAGCTGTCAGGCCCAGTGCTTCCTTTCCAGGGATGGTCCTTGTGGAGGAAACCATCTTATTGTACGGATATTACTGTGGGTCCAGCCAGGAGAGAGAAACCACATAGTAAGTTGAACAGGGACATTCATATAAAGACTTTTTAACTGTAACGGGATTGGATTAACGAGGGATGGGGTATAGGAAGTAATAAGAGAGCTAAATAAAGCAACCATAGTAGATACGAGGATACCACTATCCCTAGGGCTGAGATAGGAGGACCAAGAAAGAACCCCCTTCCCAAACCCAGAGCTGATCCAAGCTTTGGTAGAGAGGGCATGGCTGTGGTTCCTGCACGGCCGAGAAGTCACTGAGGGCCAGGTAACGTCGCAGACTTTCTGGAGAGCTCTACTCTGGAATTGCTCCAGATCTGCTCTCCAGAACCTGCTGGAAATCTGCCCTCTGGGGAGCCAAGGAAAGCAGCAAGTGGGAAGGGATCTCACCAGGGGTTCTCAGTCCGTGTACTTCCCCGGCACAGCATATTGAAAAGGCATGAGTTCAAAGGTTGAGATTTTCTAAAATTCATCATTTTTTACTGCTTTATCGAAGATGTTCTTAAATGAAATTGGCTTTCTCCTCTGTTCTCCTGCAAATGTGTGAGGGTGTTAAACATGGCGTCAGGCAGGGCTTGGTCTGACTGTAAGGCACCAGCTGTTTCCCGACCACTGCTTCTGCACCATGGGAGTAAATGTCAACACAACAAAAAAGGACAAGAACAGGTTAGTGTTATTATGCAAATAGTTTGGGCCCAGCAGGGCCCCTGAAAGGATCCTGAAATCCTAGGGGTCCACAGACCACCCTTGGAGAACTGCTGAGTCACCTGGCTTGGCCAAATTCCTAGACTAGTGAGTAGAGTCAGAATTTAAATATCAGGCTTCAAAACCTGGGTCGTTTCCATCAAAACTGTTTGGGTTCCCAATAAATAACATACCTCTTCCTCGTCCAGAATCTTAAGTTGAGAAATAAAACTAGAGTCCAAATGTCGTTTTATTACTGATAGAGACCAGGTTGGAGGACAGAACTAGCCTTAGGTCTGTCAAACAAGCTGTCTTGATAATTCCAAACCCTATCAGCCATGCAGCACTGGCCTGGAAACAGACTGCGTGTGTGTGCGCGTGCGTGCATGTGTGCGTGTGTGTGTGTGTGTGTGTGTGTGTGTGTGTGTGTGTGTGTGTAGGACTGAGAAGGGCGTAGGGAGCACTGCCCCAGAGAGACAGCAGAACCAGAACATGGGAACATGGGTGGTCTGCAGCTGCTCGCCCCCAGGAGGTAGAAGGCAGGGCTGAGCTGAGCGTGTGGTTATTCCCATGTCAGAGGAGCCTCTTGCCCTTCATAAAGCAAGAGAGAAACCCGGCCTTAGAACAGGAGCCTCAGATGCTTCCAGCCCTCACATTCCATGTTTGAGACATTTTCCCTCCACCCCATGTCTGTGTCCTACCCAGACAAAGACCACCTCTGAGAAGCCACTTCCCAAGATTTCTCATCATTTCTCAGATACGCTCAGCACCCCTCCTCAGTGCCTTTGCAACTGTCTATGTCATAGATCAGAAGTAACCAGGTCCTGTTTTAGACCAACAAGGCATGCCAGAAGTCCCCTCATTAGGAGGCAGTGGGAGGTGGAGGCAGAGATGCAGGCTAGTTTCTGGCAGGGCTTCTGAGTGCTGTGCTGTAGCTTCACAGTTCAAGACTCAACTGGTCAGGGCACCTGGAAGTGGCCAGTCCCTGGGAACCTGGGTCCCCACTGCCGTGTTCATGTACTGGCAATGCTCCTCCATCTGGAGGAGGCCCCCTTCGAGTGAATGGATGCTCGTGTCCGCCCTCCTAGAAGCACCGCCTCTGGGGACCTCGAAAAGCAAACTAGTTATTAGATGCTAAACAGACTTAAAGCCCAGGAAGTGAGACGAGACTGGGCCGTTACACACAGGCCTTTCTAGCGATTAAATATTTGTGCCGCCAGCTGCGCGCCCCCGCCCCCGTCTTCCCACCCCCGGCCGGCGTTCCCCGACAGCGGAGAGCTCTGCTTTCTGACCGCGCCGGAATCAGCTGTCAGTCACTTTCACTCATCAGCTTGCGCTTGTATGACATCATCTTCCTCCTCTGAACACAGGGAGCGCTCGTGGCGGGCTGCGCCGTCCAAGTTTACAGATCATTTTCTGTTGATCGCGTTTTTGAGAGGCTGCTTCCCTGAGTGTATGGGGAGGACCCATAATTCCCCAACACGCGCTCTCCCGGTCACCACCAGTTAATCCCCATCAGGAGGGTGGGTTCCCATTAGGTCTGATCAAAGAGAGTCTCTGTGATCTGCCCTGCCCTTAAAGCACCACATGCGTTGGTTTATTTGACTAATAGCTGTTGCCTTTAATGTTGCTGGGAGCCCAGGGGAGCTTGTATAAATATCCTTTAAGCCAAAAGCAGTAGGAAGTGTGTAGGGGCCTTAGGCAGAGCCAACCTTTGAGTTAAGTAGGAGTTTGGGATTCTGAAACTGGAAGCTTTTCCACTCCTCACAAATAATTTTTTTAAAGGCAGGCAAACAATTAAATGTTATTCGTAGGCATTTAGAAGTTAATTTTTAGAAGAAACAAAGACCTTAAAGATGAACCCCAGGTCTTTATCTTCAAGTGTGAATTCCCCCCTGAGAACCCCACATCTATGAAGTTTCATTTGGCTATTGTCTGTTTATTCTCTGCAGCGTGGTCTCTTAACTGTAAGAGCTCTCATTATTAAAGCCCATTCATAAAGAAAGTGGTCTTTAAAGGAGTTCAGTTTTGCTTCAAAGCCGAAGTTCTTAACTTGATTGTTTACTTGGTTTAAAAGAGTTGACCATGGGGTTTGGGTAATTTACATGCTGTAGGGGACCTAGATAACCTCCTCAGTGTGTCTGACCTGTGGGATCTTAGATCAGAGTCACCTAGGGTTGTTTATTATTATTATTATTATTATTATTATTATTATTATTATTATTATTATTATTATATTATTTTATTTACTTAGGGGCGGTAATTAGGTTTATTTGCTTATATTTAGTGGAGGTACTGGGGAATTGAACGCAGGACCTCGTGCATGCTAAGCAGTCACTCTACCACTGAGCTGTACTTTCCCCTCAAGGGTTTTAATCACACGGCTTCCAAGAGCCCCTAGATCCCCCTCTTCATCT
This sequence comes from Camelus bactrianus, assembly GCF_048773025.1. Taxonomy (NCBI): domain Eukaryota; kingdom Metazoa; phylum Chordata; class Mammalia; order Artiodactyla; family Camelidae; genus Camelus; species Camelus bactrianus. The sequence continues at coordinate 35,050,462 of NC_133553.1, read as the reverse complement.
TAACATACAGCAGTTTCACTTCATGTCACGTTCCTCCAGCTTACAGATGATTTTCTGTTGGTTGCACTTTAGAGCGGCTGTTTCTCTGGGCATGCAGGGAGGCACTTTAATTCACCACTTAAATTAGAGATTCTGGGGCCAAGACTTGACAATCCAGGTATTTACAAAACTCATATTGTCACACACACAAAAAAAAACCACTAAAATGATCCTGATGTATGCAAAGATCTGATGTGCTTCAGAACCTACTAAGTTGGCTTTGCCAGATTTCTTTGTTCCCTCCCTGCCTCTCCAAGATGGGCTCCAGAGGTAGGTTGCAGGACATACCAGACTCATGCAAGGTACCCACTGGCTGGGCACTGGGAGCACTGACCTCTTGGCAGAGTAGGAAGCTCTGGGTGGTTTGTGCACTGCTGCATCCTTCCTCCTGTGCCGCTCTCTCAGATCTGTGCTTTCTCTGGAGCTCCCCAGCCGCCGGGGATCTGAGGGTGCTGAATCTGACGCGTGGGCAGTGTGTGTACCTTGCTGAGAAGAGGGCAAAGCTGGCATTTTGCTTCCTGGTGCTGACATGCACCCGTAATTTTAGGGTCTTCATCTGCTTTGGTAGATAAATCACAAACATTTCCATGAATAACCACGTCTGTTATGCAAATTGGTTTCCGTCTGCTGGTCTGTTGAGAATAATGTTCCATTATTACAAGTTACTTACTTATGGGCAAATCAGCTTTCTTACCACCGTCTCTGTTTGAGAGAGGCCTCCAACTGCTGCAGGAGCCGGCGTGGCTGGAAGGGCTGGAGGTCTCTGCCTCATTGGGCCCCTGGTCTGAGTTTGCAGGTCCTGGGGCAGAGAAGCATCCAAATACCACCCACCAATGAGGGGGGAAGGCCCCCTCTTGGCTTCTCTGCTCTAAGATGTCTAGAACACAGCTAGTTGAGAATACAAGTCACATGGAACAAATGGAAGAGAATTAAGCCCTAAAATGTATGATTCTGCTGAGGATCAGTGCAGTGAATATTAAGCAAGAAAGAGACTGGTGTGGCCCGAACAATTCTGAGATGGCTTCCGGGAGAGGAACTTGCCCGGGGCTTGGGAAAATGGAAAGGATTCCAGGAGGGGCCCCAGGTGGGAAGGCATTCCCAGGTCCAGAGCAGAGGCTACAGAAAAGATAATGTCCCGTGACCTGTCTGGGTACAGGGCGGTGGGCCTCCCAGCCAGGAAGAAACTGGGGTGTACTGAGCTGCTACTCTCTGGCCTGTGCCATGTCAGGTTCGATTAATTGGCTGCAAACAATAGTGAAGGAGGTAGGAGTATCTCCAGACTAGGGTGCTGTGGCAGAGAGAAATTAGATTGTCTAACATTACAGAATCAGAAAGACAAGGTTGGAAAAGGAGGCAGGATACTAACTACTATATACAGAATAGATAAGCAATAAGGCCCTGCTGTGTAGCACAGGGAACTATATTCAGTAGCTTGAAATAACCTATCATGAAAAAGAATATGAAAAAGAATGTATATGTGTCACTGAATCACTATGCTGGACACCCAGAAACTAACACAACATTGTAAATCAACTATACTTCGGTTAAAAAAGAAAAAAAAAACAAAAACCAAGATAATGGGAGTTCTAGAACTCCAGAGAGAGTAATTGGGACATGACTAGACAGGATCTTGACCTCTGGTGAAGCGACAGCGTTAGGAGAATGAATCAGACTAGAGGTGTAGTGGGGGAGGGAGGAGGGTGGTCATGCTTTCTTTTCTGAATCTTTTGTCTTCCATCCCCCAAATATCTTTTTCACCTTGATTTTGTAAATTGAATCCAGTAAGAATCTTATCCATATTTTTATTTTTCATCCTTCACAGATCAGGAAAATGAGACCAAGGAAAAGTGTGTCACCTGACGTTTGATCTTTTGTACTAGCTGGTCACAGAGTGCTGACTCTCTTGGGATATGGTCTGTCACCTTTAGTTATAGTCAGTAATACTATTGATATCATAGGAAGTTCATTCCCTGCTTTCAGTACTGCCCAGAGTCCCTGATAGAACACAGTCCTTGTCTTCAAACAGCTTCCATTCCAACAGGGAAGAATTCAGAGTTTTTATTGGGCAGGGGCATAGGAGAGCTACTGGATCACATGCTGAAAAGCCCTTTTGATCTACATGGCTGCCATCTCGCTGGGAAAGGGTCAGAACTCTGAAGGCCTGGGTAACCCAAAGAGTTTAAGCTACACAAAAAGGCTACTAAGAGATAAAACTAAAATTTGAACTGGATGAACTAAATAGAGTATTTTCCCTTCACTCTTTAGTGGATGGAGGGCAGGGTTGTGAAGGGAGTAGGGGCTTGAGAGGAAGATTATTTCAGGTATGGAAAAATAAAGGAGTAATACTTTCTCCATACAGTAGTTACAATGTCAGTAACTTTGTGGCCTGATCAATGAGCACAGGGAGTTTTCTAGAAGGAACAATTTGTATATTACTCATTTGTACATTTATTCCAAGTGTTTATTGAGCACCTTGGTCATGCCAAGAACTGTGCAAGGCTGGCTATTCAGAGAGGAATCGATCCAGTCTTGTTCTCCATAATTCACAGTCTAGTTAACGAGACCCCAATACACAGGAAATTAAAGACAACATGGGTTCTGATGGGGGGTGAGTGGAAGGGGTATTGTAAGTCCAAGGAGGGTCCATAGTCCAGGGTCAGGAAAAGCTCCCAGGCAGAGGCAACATCTTCTCACCATGCTCCAGCCAGCTGCAGATTCCTCCCTACTCCAGGGCATTTTCATTCTCTGTTCCCTCAGGATTGAATGCTGTTCCCCCTCCTTTTGACCATCTCCTCCCATTCATCTTGAAGTCTTGGCATAAACACCACTTTCTCAGAGGGGCTTCCCTGACCTCACTCTCCTCAAATCTAAGTGTTGCTTTTCTTTCCTACCACCCCATTCCTTTATAAGACAAATATGTCTATATCTATGTTAATATTTAAATAACTGTTTCTTGTTCCTACTAGCATAGAAACTCCTCAAGGTGGACTTTCCTCTATTGTGTATACAATAGTGTCCCCCATACAGAGGACACTCAGTAAATATTGGTGGGACACATGAATAAAATTACCCAACAAAGTCAAGTCAGGAAACCTTCTGAATCTCAGTTTCTTCATCTGCAAAATGGATTTATATAACTGCTTCATAGGTTTTTCTGGAGTGGGGTTGCCTGAGCAGTGTCCCCACAGATTTTCATATCCTAATCCCTGGAACCTGTGAATATGTGACCTTTATGGCAAAAGGGACTTTGTAGATATGATTAAATTAAGGATTTTGAGATGGGCAGATTATTTTGGATTATCCAGTTGGATCCGATGTAATCACAGGGGTCCTTATAAAAGAGAGGCAGGAGATCAGAGGGACAAAAGGTGATGTGGTCACAGAAGCAGAGAGAGACCTGAAGATGTTATGTGGCTAGGCTCGAAGGTGCAGGAAGGGGCCACAGACCAAGGACTACAAGTTGGAAAAGACAAGAAACAGATTCTCCCCTGATGCCTTCACAACTCCCGCTGATACCTTGATTTAGTCCTGCAAGACTCATTTTGGACTTCTGACTTCTAGAACTGTAAGAGAAAAAAAAAAAGTTATTTTAAGCATCTTAAATATGTAGCAATTTGTTACAGCAGCAATAGGGAACTAATACATGTAGGGATCAAATAAGATCATCTGTGGGAAGACTCTTGGAAAAACACAAAGCCAGGCATCATTATTAGCTTTTGATAACTCACCCCTTGTTTATTCCATTTCTCTGTGGTGCTATGTAAGTTCCAGCCACTATAATGAGGAGAGATGCTTGAATAATAGCCCAACACCCCAAGGAAGGGTACTTTTTCATAGTTTATAATTGCCATAGAGCTTGAAAATCTTCCAGGTCTTATCGTTCTTAATTATGCTCTCATGCATATGTATCAATTACCCACATGCTCCTACCTAGCTTGTTACTGCAAAGATATTTTAAAATATATATATTTGGAACCATTTCCTCTGCATGCATCTCCCTCCGAAAATATCCTATGAAATATTTCACCTCCACTGCAGTAATCTGCTCCAGTTGGGACATGCTTGCCAATCTTCCTCTGCATGACGAAATTAAACCTCCACTGTCATCTCCTGCAGTCTCCTGCCTGCTTATTCTACCTGGCAGTTCTCTCCTCGTAACTCCCGGTGGCTGAATTGCAAATTTGTTTCTCTGGGTTTGTGTCCGCTTTGCTGGGCATGGTCTGCAATCCGGGAAGGACCAGGGAGTGCCTAACCCAGCAGGTTATATTGAAACCTGGAGCGGGAAGAAAGGGTGTTGATATTTTTTGCTTGCTGTTTCCTTCTGTTAGAAGTGGCTCTGCAGGGTCTATACTTCTGTGCCACTGAATTCCAGCTGAGTCTCAGTGCTGGGGAAGCAGTTCTGACTGCAAATCAGTGACTTGGCCAAATGATAGCGTGTGAATTCCTCAAGTGGCCCTTCTGGTGATTTTTGTCCCACCTGACTCAGTTTTCCAATTTGCAAGTCAGTTCTCTTCTTCCCTGATCCTACCTTCCCTTCTGTTCCTTCTCTCCCTGACTGTTCCCTGTCCTGGAAATGCCCATAGGAACTATATCTGCTTCTCTCTGTTGGGAAAATCAAAGTAGATCTTCATTTTCATCAAATAGACCAATGTCATTCTGTTGGTAAGCTAAAAGGTGATAGTCTGCCTCAATTTTTGACTGTTACACTGAACTTAAAAAATTATTTTGTGAAAGAGGATATATCACCTTTGAAACCTCTATTTTATAACATGTGAGTTGTTATCATTAGGTTAAACCTTTAGCCTCTCTGCATCTTGGTTTCTTTATCTGTAAAATGAAGATAATAATATAAATATGGTAGTGTCATTGGGAGGATTAATGACTTACCATGTAAAATGCTTGGCGCGTTATAGAGCACAGTCGCTTGGAAAATACTTACTCCCTCCTCTGCCCCCTCCCCCCATGCTCGTGCTTGAGCTGCATACACACTCCCTGGGGGTTTTGCTTTAGAGGACGATCCTGGGTTTCTTAGTCCAGAGAATCAGATTCACCTGGTCTCAGGAGAAGCCTAGGAATCTGCACTTGGATCAAGCTGCCCAGGTGACATTGACGCAGATGGTCTTCAGAGTCTACTTCTAGAGACTGTTCCGTGGGATGTAAAGTTGCTGAGTTTGGACCACGAACATCTTCAAGGCTGCTTCTGTGTGGTGTCACTTTGTGTATAATCACAGTGCCTGTCACAGAGGAGGCCCCAGTACACATTGGCCAGTGTTAAATGAGTACGTCTGTGTGCTTTTCATATGACCTGATGTATTTTTTCAGGTTTTACTCCACACTGGGCAATTAGAAGGCTATGTATAAAGTACACCAGTGCGACAACCCATCCTCAGAATGCTGAAACATAGTCCTGAGGACATCTGGAATCCCCATTCTCCTCCATTCCTGCATATCCAAATCTAACCATCTTTCAATAAGCCCCAGTTCAGAGCCATGTTGTCTATGACACTTTCCCTAGTGACAGCTAACATTTTCGATTCAGCCAGTTTCTCTGTCATGTAAAAATAGGTTAACTCACACAGGTCACTTATGTGCATTGCCTCTCTCAGTAGGCTGTGTGCTCTTGACGGGTTTCCTCATCAGTGTCTGTCAAATCCATCCCTTTCTCCCATCTGGGCTATAATTGGCCCGGTCCCAGCTCCATCATCTGGCTTGGATTTACAGCATTGGCTTCTTTTTCGGTCTGTCCACACCATTCTGGCCCCTTCCAGATTGCTTTCATCTCTGCAGCCAAAGGGAGTCTTGGAACACAGGAGTCTGATAACTTCATCCCTCTACAACCTTCCCTGTGCTATTGAGATAAAGCCCAAAGTTTTGAACATGACCTCAAAAGCTCTGTGAGGTCCAGCTGTCCCCTTGCCCCTTTAGTCTCACCGTATTTTGTCATCCCCTCACTCAGGTCTTCTTGAAGTTCCTTAAATGCAACATGCTGCCTCTTACCACTGGGCCTTTGCACATGCAGGTCCCTGTGCCTGGAATTCTCCTTCTTTCCCATTGGCCTAAGTAACTTTGTTTTCAGCACTGAGTGCAAATCTGTAATTCTCAGGAAAGCTTCCAGGTGAGCACCCTTCTCCAGTCTAAATAAAATTCTCTTGCTACATGATCTCCTCAAACTGCATTCTTTTCCCTCTTCACCCTTGACTTACTTTATAATCACATATCAGTAATACAGATACTTGATTGTTTATCTCCAAGGGAGCAGGGACTTGTCTGCTTTTGCTCCTTCACTATAGCAGGTAAGGCTTAACACATACCAGGTGCTCAGTATCTATTTGGTGAATGAATGAAGGAAGGAATTAGTGCATGGATGAGGAATGTGAGATTTTTGCTTTGAATGGGGGCTGTTGTTTGGAACTCACCCCAAAGCACCTGTTTTCATAAGTCCTAGGAATCAGAATTAAGCATTTGGTCTCTAGAAAAATAAGTCAGAATTGAAAAAAATGTGTGAAAACTGGTTTATGACTTAACTTAGACTCAGGGACTATGCTGATTGAGTGTGTTAATGATGATCTTCATTAGGGTGAAGCCCTCCAATTCTCTAGGAAAGTAGATTTTACTAACTAAATGACTAGACAGATGGCTGCAGAGCAGTGTGTCAAGATGAGTTTTGGAGACAAATGTTTTTCAATGAGGAAGAAGGTGACTGCTGTGATTAGGAAAGTGGCGGGTGGGTGGGTGGGAGTGGAGGTGGAAGATGTGGAATCTCTGGGTTGAGATCAGATACCATCATATACCATGTTGTATACAGTATGCCATGGGATGGTGTACCATCATATACCCTCCATCCAAAACCAAATCCAGGAAGATCACACAAGAGTAAATGTGGCTGAGAGTAGGTGATGGGCAAGTAAAGGTCATGGTCAAGAAAAGGATCCTGGAAAGGTACAAAGAAAATGTGGAAGAACAAAAAGATGTGTTGAATGAAGGGCAGCAGTGCACAGAAGCTCTGGGAAGTAAAAAAGCTCAGGAGATTCTGATCGCAGAAGCTGTGGTTGACATAGCTCGGGGTTCCTGTCCTCACCGAAAGCTTCCTTCTTGGGCAGTTGCCCCCAGACCAGATTGAAGAGGTTGGCCAAGGCAGTCATGACTGTAGAATGCAAACTGCATTCTCAGCCAATTGTTTGGTCTAGAGTAGTTTCCAGAGCAAAGCTGAGCCCATCAGAGCCTTCCCTTGAAATCTGGAAGTAGAACGGGGAAGGACTGAGAGAGTTATCTGTCAGACCCTGAGCCCCAGTTGTATGTGGAGCTGGGGTCAGAGTCAGCTCCAAGGCAAGCGAAAGCCGAAATGGTGGGAGCAGAAACCTGAGTGAGGAAGCAGGTGTGCAGGGAGGAGGAACTAGCACAAGGCTGAGAGAGGCAGAAATGCAAGCGTCTCCGTGTCAGAGCCAGTCAGACAGAAGAGCTGCTCAGGCCCCGTGCTTTCTACTTACTTAGGTCTTCTTGCCAAGAGGCCTGGCTGGGTCAAGTGACTGTGAGTTCTGTCTCCTTTAAGGAGGCTAGCTCCAGGGGATCTCACTCCATTCTCTGTCTTCAAAAAGAAATGTGGGAATCAGTCAGTGATTGAGCATGTGATTAAGCAGACAGCTTCAACTTGAATCTGAGAGGTACCTGGGAGGACTCACCTTTCCTCAAGACTGGAGCCATGGATGTTGTCTCAGAAGGAACAAGCTGGAAATATCACGCTTGTCTTTCTGAAGCTGAAGGCTGCTCATTGTGTTTATGAACACAGTTAGCATTCTCTGTTACTCACACTTGAGTGAGGGAGACCTTCCTGACTGGACATGTGACCTAGCAGGAGTTGGGCTAATGACCGGCTATGGTGGAACTGTCAGGACTGAAGTTCAATGTGGAGAGTCATCCCTCCTGCCTTGGGAGGTGGTAATGAAAGTGACAGGCACAGAAAGAACTGGTCTAGCTTCTGCTCCTTCCCGTCCAGTGGCGGCCTGGCCTAGCAAAAGCCGTATAGTCTTTCCCCTGTCCTAGATTATTTCTAAGGTGTCAGCGCCATGCTGATGCTCTTGTAAAATCACACTGACTGCTAGTCCCCTTGGACAGTGTCTCAGCCACCAACTCTAAATGTCTTGAGATGTTCAAGTCAGCAAACCCAGCACCCTCCTTGTAGGCTGAGGTGTTGTCAGCTAGTCAGCAAGTGTTTACATCATGTCCCTTGGGTGCCCATCTCTGCACCAGGTGCTCTGGCCCCTTGGTTTATATGTGTGAAGAAAACAGTTAATTGACTGCTGGATGTGCTGCTCTGGAAAGGTTCTGATGCTTTGGTGAGCATTGCCAGGGCAACCAGACCAAGAGTCCCTTAATTAATTAATACTGCAGTGATCGCATCCAACTTTAGCTAAAGAGAAGAGGAAACTGGTTGGAATGCTTTTCTTCTCTGTGAGGGGCGGGTGAGAGAGAAACAGAGTTTCACAGTGGAGGAGCAGAGGTTTTAATCTCATTTTAAAGCTAACTGGGACAAGACACTGAAAGAACTGGCATGGGGGTAGTTATGGATGAAAATAGTTCAGCCCATAACCAAGCAGATGACGTGCAGAAAAATGGTTGAAAGCTTTCCTAGGGGAGAAGGAAACCACTGCATGAAGGATCTATCAAGGGAGAAGTTTGGGTTCCATGTACTGGTTATCCTTCTGATCAGGGCTCCTGAGAAGACCACATAGAAAGGCTTTGGTAGAAACAGTTGGGAATTGATGAAGAAAGACACATCCATTGGGGAACTTGGACAATCACTAATTGGATTTTGTTATTATATACACACACGCAAAACGAAACAAAACAGACTGTGACCATAATGGTTTTTGACGTAGGGATGCAAATCCTTTCTTCCCCAAATCCTAACTGCCTTTTGGCATTTTGAGCCCCATTCTGTAACCAAAGTTTCTTTGGAGTTAGGGTGGACTCCAAAGGAACTCACTTGTAGATTGGACAGAGCCAGTCAGATTCTTTCTATCTTCAAGAATTTCACTAAGAAACTAAATTAGTTGATAATTAGGGGCTTGAATGGCAGTCACAGAGACCTGTGCTAGGCATCCCATGTCTTCCATGAGCACAAACCACACTGGGGGGACAAGGAGGATTCATTCATTCATTCGTTTGTTCATTCTTTACTCATTCAAAGCTATTCACTGAGCACCTTCTATGCACCATGTCTTCTTCTGGACACAGATGATGCAACAGTGACTAAAACACAGCCCTTCTTATGGAGTCTACACCTGAGTGAGGCAAGGGAGAGACATAAAATAAAAAATAAAAGCTATACGCTCAGGCAGTGATAAGTGCTATGAAGGAAAAGAAAGCCACTAATGCCACAGAGATTGATGGCATTGAGAAGCTGCTATTTTAGATAAGGGGGACAGGAAAGGTCAAACAGGGGACAATCCATGCAGCTATCTAGGGGGAAAGGAAGAAGCAGGTGGCTGAGAGGACTGGGGACAAGGCTTCATGTGGTTAGAGGAATAGTGAGAGGGATTCTTCTGAGATCTGGCTGTCCTTACTGTCCTTGGGTCCTGTGAGATACCCTGCTATCCACCTAATGAATTGCCCCCTTTGGCTTAAGCCAGTTTGAGCGGTTTTCCTTTTCTTGCAGTAAACAGATTTCAAAGTCATCTACAAATCCACAAGGTGAGTCTAAAGCAGTTAGAAGCTATCTAGAATTTCTGTCAAGACTCCCTGGTCAGAGCACACGGCTCTTTATCACCACCTGGTGACAGTATCCTTCAGGTGCAGGGGCCTTAACAAAAGGGCAGAAATCAGCCTGTGAGCAAAATAGGTGACGAGAGAGAATAAATGCAACTGTTCCTTATTCCAGTTTTAGCAAATGTTGAAAATGTCAGAAATTACATTCTTGAAAGTGTTAAAAGGGTATTTATTCCTGCCAAGATCACTCCGTTTCATCTGGAGGATTCTAGGAAACTTGGAGATATTAGCTGTGATTTCTTCAAACTGAGGGTCAGAGCTGGTCCCCATCTTGGGTTCAGGTCACACAGATCACTCTGAGTGGCTCTACATGGAACCCTGGGGTAGGGTTTATTCCTGGCCTTCTGACCTCATTCTTGCTAAAGAACCAACCAATAAGATGGGATCTCTCTAGAACTGTGTGAATCCCCAAGACACACAAATACTCAAATATCGAAAAGGAATATAAGTAACACGGCAGCTTGAGACTATGACTGCTGTGGGACTTGTGTTTAAGGAAATAGTATTTATTGAGGGTTCTGAACAGTGAACACATTTTATCTCCTTCTATCCCTAAGGAGTGAACCTTATTCTAAAGATGGGGAAACTGAACTGCAGAGATTAAGTACCTTGTTGGATCAGTCAAATTCTGGGTTGCAAGCTCCAGAAGGTTACTCTGGCTGAGAAAGCAGAATAGTAGAAGGATCTGGGGAAGCTCACAGAGAACCAGGGCTAAGCTTCCAGAGGTATGCCTGTAGTTGCACTGCAAACTGGTCTGATGAGCAAAACTCCACCACTCGTCCAGAGAACTAGATGCCAGTGCTGGTCGGTGCCAATTCTGTGCAGGTACTCAGCTTGACTATGTCTGCTGGTGCTGCAAGCACTGTGCCTTTTTTGTGCCAGAAATGCACCTTTTCAGCTGCCACTCCTCCCACTGCCCTCTGTCCCTTCTTTCTTGTCTCTTCAGCTCTTACGTAAAAATTTGTCCCAGCGGTCTAGGTGAGCATAAATCTGGGCTGTAGCTGCAAGGGAGCCTGGGAAAGGAGGTGCTGGTGTTTTCAACTCTTCTGAGAGAGGCTGTTCCTGTTCCTTATCAGGAAAGGAATTCCCCCCAGATAGAAAGTGATTCAGATGTAGGCAGCTGAACAAAAGTCACATGCCCTCCAGAGCTGCCAAAGCGACATATCCAGTGAGGGGTGGAGCTGGCGCTCTTTCCAGAGCCCACTAATTCAGTCAATTGAGTGGAAGGAGATGCTTGCTTTTAAAAATTCATTGAGCAAACACAGTATTGAGTATTTTCATCAGGTCACTCAGTGGTAGAGTCAGGGTGCCAAGGTCAAAAGACCCAGTCCTTGCCCCCAAGGTGACAGCTTATCGAGCCATCATCACGTGGCCATGAGCAGCAGTGATGGATGACTAGTGTATTGTTGACCTTCTCTGTCAGGTGCTTTGTATCTCTTGTCTCTAAATCCTGACAACCACCCTGCAAGGAGATACTCTTAACCCATTTTTTTCCTCAGATGATGACACTTTCAGATGACAACACTGACACTCAGAAGGGCTATATAACATGCCCACATTACACAGTTAAGCAGCAGCAAATCCCAGACTGTAGCCAGAGGTCTGTCTGACCAACTCCAACCTGAGGACACTGGGGGACAGGAGGATTCAGTAGCTGGACAAAAGTCTGCTGCTGATGGCAGAGGTAGGATTAGAACCCAGGCCTCCGACTCTGGTGCCTATGAGCTTAGCCACTAAGCTAAACTGACTTGACACCAGTGGGGCTCACAGCACTCCAGGTTTAGGCTGGCCTGGCCCTCTCTGTCTCCATTGTTCTGAATGCTTTTTATTCAGTCTTGAGGTTTTAACACTTGGCCTTTCCAGTTCCATCTTTTTGAGGGATAGTGACCCCCTTAGCTGGTTCCAGGAGGTAGGCATGTGTCTCTAAAACCAGATCACCCAGAGACACTCTGAGGGCAGGCTAGAGAGAACCAGGGTATTGGCCAACTGATGAAGTCTGTTCCCCGTTTGACTGTCCACGAGGAGGGCTCATTCCTAGAGTGTGTGACTCCTTCGAGAGAGAAGCTCTGGATGTTAATTTCCCTCTGTGAGACCACTGGGCTTTATGATCTCAGGGTGGCCACCCTGATCACTGGTGAATTCCTTCCCTAAAGGACAAAGACAGAATGCTTTAAAAAAAAAAAAAACAAAACCAAGAATACATACTCACAAACTATAAATCTTAAATACCTAAGTCACAGCAAACAGATGGCAATTCAACATCCAGGGTCAGTCGAGGGAGTGCTTGAGGGTAACGGCACCAGATTAGATTCCCACGGTGGAGAGGGCATCTTCAGAGGTGAGGGGCACACCCAGGAGAGGCTGCTGGTGGTGATGAGCTTCCTAATGAGGAAAAGGGACTCCTGAAGAAAGCGTGTGCTCACAGCATCTGGTGGGGGATGTGGTGACATGATGGGGCATGCTTCTGAATTGGACAGGTCTGGTAGCCTTGAGGGTGAAGAAGAGAGAATATTCTGAAAGAGTTCATGAGAGGCCTAGAGGAAGACAGAGACAGAGAGAATTAGAGGACTTGGTTCTTTCCTCCCCATCTTTCTCCCCCACCTTCTACCACTGGTCCAGGTTCCACCATGGTTATCTAGCCTCAGTTTTCATCTTGTCCCTTAATGTGCACATGGTCTGCACATACGTGCCTAAGCATTATTGTTGTTGTGTGAGAATTACTGGGCCATTTCTGCTCAGTTCCTGTAAATGGGAGCCCATAGCACTTGCTTTCACTCCCTCTCTCTCCTTCCCTCTCTCTCTCTCTCTCTCTCTCTCTCTCTCTCACACACACACACACACACACACACACACCCCACACCAGTGAAAACCTCAGAGCCTTTTGCTGTACCCTGGGGATTGCTTTGTCTTTAAGAGACCAAAAAGAAAAAACCATCAGCCATCCAAGGTTTTAATTATTTATTTTTAATTACACAAGCAATGCATGAATATCTTCTGGTTGTAAAAAATTCACACAATACATATAAAATTAAAGTCTCCTCCAAGTGAAGAATTTTAAATAGCTCTGGTCCTCACCTGTCAGACTGCAGCTCTGCTGTAGGCCAGTTCTGGGGGCTATTGGTGAACCTGGCAGGGGTTGAAGGTCATTATACTGGGAAGAGTGGGGAAGCTGGAGTCACTTGTCCAGGAGACACGGGGTCTCCAGCTGAACCCATCTTTTCTGCTTAGAAGCTGTGGACTTTGCCAGGAATGTGCTCTTAGATTTTGGCAGTTTGCTTTACAAGGAGAGGGGAAGAGGAGGCGTGGGCTCTGCATCTCGGTAGAGATTCACCCTTTTCTCTAACACATACTGCTTTGAGGCAGCCAGCATCAGAGGCCAATGAGGCATCCTAGCCTGCTGGCTTCTCTCCAGAGGGCCGCCTTCCATCACAGGCAGAAGAAAGACTCTTCTTCATATGTCCTCTGTCACATCTGACTTCCTGAAGGAGGTTATTGGTTCACGCCCTCTGTGAGTTTAAGGGACCTGGCACTATTTGGCCATAGCAAACAGGAAGATTTTTGTGGATTTATTTCCTCTCAACATTTTATTAGTGGATATTTCCCTATGACTCAATAAATCCCTGTCTACATTTGCTGCAGAACCAAATGGAGATCAGCAAAGGGTTTTGGAGCAGGAGTCAGAAATGCATTGATTCAAAGAAAGATGGAAGTGGACAGGATCTTAGAGACCATCAGTTTAGTGCCCCACTTTACAGGTGAAGACATCAAAGACCAGAGGACTTTGGTCTAATGCTCCAAGTCCTATAGGCAGGGTGAGAAGCAGAGGGAGCACCAGAATTCCTGATTCCAGACTCCCAGGTCAATATTCTGTCCATTACCCCAGAGTTGGAATCAAAGCTGCCACTGAGACCCACCTACAGGACCTGGACAGGTTACAACAGTTCTTGTCCCAGTTGCCTCATGGCTCCTATCCATCTTGGAGTAGCACTGCTAAGGGCCTCAGATGAAATAATGACTGTTAGGTGCCATGCAAATCACCAAGCAATTTTCAAGTACCGAAAGTGAACTACATTTCAGTTACTGGCAAGACAAGCATTTGTAATTAGTCAATCAACAATCATCACCTACCTGAATAAACATTTTGGGAATCTGGCCAGGAAGCTTTGCTTTTTAGTTCTGTTTTGGGTTTTTAAGTTCCCTAGAAACTAGGTTAAGTACTGAGGGTTGTATGAGCTTAGGAAATTATTTTTAATTTGATTCGGTGTGATAATGGTGTTGTGGTTATGCCCAGGGTGTCATTAATTTGGGGGACTGTGGGGCGAAGTATTTCTGGATTATTGTTTAGGTGTCATCTATCATGATGTCTGTAATTTACTGTTTAATAGTTTGGCAGTTATAGATGCATGTTTGTGGGTGTACACACGCGTATGGCAAAAATGTTAATTTGTGGCTCTTGGTGATAGGTATGTTATATGTGTGGCTGTTGAGTAGACCATCCTTGTATCTTTTTGTATATTTGGAAATGTTTATAATGAAATGACTAGTAAAACACATTTTCCAGGTGATCTTGATTCTCCCTAATGTTTTGAGCACTGCTGACGTGGAGCTGCAAGCCACTGAACAATGACAATGTGTAAGTGGGAAAATCTTTTAAATTCCCTGCTTGGTATCTTGTCAGAATTGGAACCACTTTTGCTCGGCAATACTGCTGCTTTGTTCTGCCTGTCTGAGTCACCTGGAAACCAAAGTATGAAAAAACCATCTTTTTCATTTCCAGGCAGACCTAGAGGTGACACTGACTTGACTTGAAGATATTGATTAGATCAGTGGTTCCCAAACTTAGGTGCCTAGAAACATCACACACAGACTTTCACCAGGCTTAGAGTGAGAAGCAGACAACTGATTGAACAGCCATCAGATGTCATGCTGATGTACATCTAGGTTTGAGATGCATATTTTAGACCTTGATGACCACAAAGCCAAAGTCATGGGTTCAATTCCCAACTTGAGAGCTGTTTAACTTTGCATGAAGGAAAGTTCTGTTCCTTGATGACATCCTGCACACCTTACCCTGTTCCACCATTTTTAAATAGAGGTCCTGGTGGGAAAACTGGAAAAAGGGAACCAAGGGAAAGAAGATGAATGGATCAGAGCGATTTCCGATTGCAAACACATATGACTTGTTCCCCTTCTTCTGAGAATGCTACGTTCTATTGTAGAGGTGGCTGCATTTTATTGATGGGTGAAAGGGGACCTTTGTTGTTCTCCAATTGCCAAGTGTATCAAGTATTCCAGGAATTTTGGATGGAAAGGTAAAAATATCTTGTTAGTATCCATGAATTTTGATCCGAATGAACCATGCTTTTAATGATAAACACCTGATGAGCACATACCCAGCAAGCCCAAAAGGAGAAACTGAACCTCAGGAAACAGAAAAATGAGCACCCTACCCCTCACCATGATTAAGAACACTTTCTGGGACTTCCTCCACCGCCCTTTGGTGCAGTCCTGGTTTCTGCAGCAGGGTCCTTCACTGACACGCCATAAAGCAGCATCCCTTATTCTTATGTAATACGTCTTTGCAGCTCAAACCTTTAATTAACCAGAGTTGTCATCGAGAAAAGTTTGCCAAGGAAGAGGGTGCCTGGTTTAATTAAAAAGATCTTTAATAGTTATTAAGGAAATCAATTTGGAATTCAGGCTCAAGAGCAGTGATGGGGGAAGAAATCACTGAGAAGAACTTTGCCATCTCTCTGGGTAATGGATTTTTTAACCCTTTGATCTGCGTTGCTTCAAAATCCCTGGGGCTGTGGTGCAGGGGATGGACAGCCAAGCTTATTTATCACTTACCACTCTTGAATCTATCTTCCAGATCCTTAAGGCATACAGAAAGCCTAAACTTCCTGGAATGCAGTTATCCTGACAATTGAAGGAAATAGGAAACCATTATAAATTGAAAATCTCCTGCCTCATAAGTATAAGCTATTTTTTTCCAAGAGATGCATTATTTCTCCCTGAGGATTTGTGCTTGGACTGTACATCAGGCATCTTTCTATTACCGCTCAAACCTGCATTCTTTGGATCAAGCCAGCAAAAGGGATTTGGCTCTTTGGAGCACAAGAGAAATATTATTTTCACTTGTCTCATGAAAATGATGACACAAAAGGTGAAATAGCCAGAGGATGGGCAAAATAAATTGTCTGTGTAGGGGAAAACTGCAAAAAAGGAAGGAGTTTTTACTTTATAAAACAGCATTCTGCCAACAGGGGGATGGTGTTAATATCATCCTCTGATGCAGCCCAGTTGAGTTCAAATGCTAAAAGCACTTTTCAGATAATCTATGTTTAATTAATATTTGTACAGCACTTAGAGAGGGAAACCAAAGACAGGTGCAGAGTGTGGCTACAAAAATGACTTTCCTGTTGTGTTGTAGTGAGTTCTCAGGTGGACTGAAGCACCTCTACCTAGAACTCCTATCATCACTCAAGGGAAACTCACCAGAGAGGAGGGACCAGATCTTTTAAGGCTCAAGCCTGCACCCTAATCACCAGCTTACACATTCTTGAAGACTTGGGAACAGATGTATTTATTTGTATTCCTCACAGCAAATTGCCCTAAATCCGTGCTCACAATGTATTTATTGATTGCTTTGCTGATTACCTATAGACTTCTGGGTGTGATTGCCTCCAAAACGTCTCAGCTCCCTGTTTCACTTGGTCTGTTGAACCTAGTGGCAGATGACACTTGGGAGAACTGGGGGTTCGGGGTAGATGTATTATAATGCAAGCCCTACTGATGAACTCGTCTTGCTGGAAGTAGATCATGTAGGTTCTGAGCTCCATTTTCCTCAATTACAAAATAAGGAGCATCAAACTAGATGGTCTTCAAGGTGCCTTCTGACTCTAATATAGTCTGATCCACTATTTCCCGTTAGTCTTGGCTGGGTATATCTGTTCTAACTTGGTTGAATGGTGGTACACAGGAAACCACAGTGCTTATTAAGACATTTGAGGCTGAAGAACAGGTTGTAAACCAGCAAGCAGGAGGCTAGATCCAGTCTTCAGACCTGTTTAGTTTAGCCCACCTGATATTTTTTGGGGGGGGGTGGTTAGGAATTAAATTAGTTAACAATTAAAATCCAGGGGATATCACAGAGTTGAACTTTTGCTTCTGTTGAGAAGCTGGAAAACCCTGGCTCCACTTCATCTTCATTGGTGATGATCATTTAGGGCTGCTTCCTTGTGAGTCCTACCTGGACCCCAGTGCTTCCCACTGTGTCTTCAACAAGAAGGGTGAATATCGGTTCCGTTGTTTTCATTGCGTTCATTGTGTTTATGCTATTGTTTCCCTGACCCCATCCCATTTTGCTCATTCAAGGCCAATGAAGGGAAATGGGTAGAGAAAGAGATGATTGGAAGGACAATTAGAGTCTGATGACAGGAACTCTCTGCCCTTTGAAGAGACACCTGTGCCAGCAACCTGGCTGCTTCCTGAGATGTGTGAGCTCCTAG
The DNA here is from genome assembly GCF_048773025.1 of Camelus bactrianus. Classification (NCBI taxonomy): domain Eukaryota; kingdom Metazoa; phylum Chordata; class Mammalia; order Artiodactyla; family Camelidae; genus Camelus; species Camelus bactrianus. The sequence continues at coordinate 35,033,147 of NC_133553.1, read as the reverse complement.
GTGGATAAAATGCCTTCAGTAGAGTGGATAGGATCAGACAGCCATTGACTGATATGGGCAACACAATTATTTCCTGTTTAAAGCTAGCTCAATTTGTCTACATTATCTCTACTTGGAATAAATGTCTTGAGTATCATCCACTCAGAATAGTGCCCCACAGGAACATCCAGACTACCCCAAACTCAGTGCACACACAAAAGAACTTGAATGGCAAAGACCCTTTAGTCACTTCAGAAACTCAATCTTCCTTTTAGCAACATCATTGGAAGGCCTCCTGTCCATTAGAGTGGCCATCTAATTTACTGTCTAAAAATAAGAATTTCTTGAAAGTGAAAGGGGGCACTATTAATACTTATGCCAGGAATTGGAAGCCAGGACTGACCTAAGCAAACTGGGGGGTGTGGTTGCCCTGCTCAGTGTGCTACATCCACCGATGACTTGATTACTTCTAAATTGACCATTGGCTGCAGCAGGTTGTCCTGGGAACCAGGTTTGTCTCATTTCCCCCCTTGGCGTGTGTTTGGCTCCTCTCACTGTTGAAATTCCTGCCAGATTGGAGAGGACCCTCCATGGTTCTGTTCCTTCCAGAATTTGAGCTCTCTTTCTCCCTTCTACCTTTCACTGATGCCTCTAAACTTAAGCCGACCAAGAAGGACTCTTTTTGACTGTCGGAGATGATGCAGGTGGCTATCAGACATGGCTGTCTGAAATCTGGGTTCTGGGGAATAAATGATCTCTGTCTTTGGATCCCTTCAATCCTTCTTCTGTTTGTGCTCTTCTCTTTCAGAGGCCCTGCTAGGTAATTCAGCTTAAAGAATTTTCCTCTACATTTCTTTAAGCTAATTGGGTCACCCCTTCATGCTGCTGGAACTTGACATTTTCCATGGGGGGCAGGGTGGTCCATGGCTCAGGTCGCTGCAGGACACCACCACTGAAGATCAAACCACTTTCACAATCAGCACAGGCGTATCATTGCAGCAATAGTGAGTTTTACATTTGGCATTTGGGTGAGGAACAAAGAAAGTTTGGGGGCATTTCAAATAATGACAGAAAGAAGCAGGCTTTTGAAATGCAAAGATATAAATCCCTTTCCAGGAAGCAAATTATTCAGTGATACATAAGAAAAAAAAAAAAAGGCAGGGGGAGGGGTGGAGGGTAGTAGAATGGTGAAAGGAGGTGTTTAATGGATAGAGGAAGATCCGGAAAGGTGATTCTCAGATCGCTTAGATAAAGCCACCCATCTACTCGGTAAAGATAAGAGGAAAAGCCGGCTGGCTTTATTCTTTTGACACAGATGTACCAATGTGGCAGAGAGGGGAGGTAAGAAGGTTGGTAATGGCTCATTCTCATTTACCACACAGCCTAAACTGTTCTATCACTCACCTTATAAAAAGGCCTCGCAGGAGACTCGGGACAGGCAGTTTGACAGAATCTACAGTGGCAAGGAAAAAGGAGAGGTGCACAGAGGAAAAGGGAGCTGATGTATTATTTACAGGTGGAGTGCTTGAACAAAGCAGGCCACGGGAATGGGCCTAAAGACTTGTGTCTGTACGACTGTGGAATAAAGACAGACATCTTTGAATTCTTGTTGCTGCTCCTTTGGCTGCCAGGGGCCCCTGCCAGTGCTGGGCCAGCGTGTGTGTGTCTCATCTCTGCCCCGCTACCGGTTACCCTTCCTTATGTTCGGGAGGGGCAAAGACCTCCCCAGAAAGCTGTCGGACCTCTGTGGGTGAAATCTCATTAGGCTGGGCACAGAGGGCATCTCGCTGGCGGCGGCAGGTCTGATCAGCACGCGGATGGAAGACACACACACGCACACACATCCTGACTGAAGTCATGCAGTGGGCAGAGAGGAGGGATGCGGGACTTGGATCCAAAAGGAACAAAAGGCGGCAGCCTCTGCAGAGAGCTGAGCGAGAGTGACAGGAGGACTGCTGAAGGCAACCAGAAGCAAAGTGTGAAAGCCCACAGCACAAGCCGCCGGGGAGCATATGCACTGGATTTCACAGCTTCCTCCCGTTTCCAGCTTACATTTGCTCCATATGCTGCTTTACACAGCTTTCTGGGGCCATAATGGGTTTTATTCCATAGTTTTTATACTAACACGAATGACTCACATCTGCTCCAATACCCAATTCGCTCTCTAATGTCTTCGGCTGCTAGGGAAGAACAGCTTACACGGAACTTGCCAATAACAAGAGTGTCACACACACAAAAAATCCTAATTCAGGGACCAGAGGGAGGACGGTTTCAATGCTATACGTGTGAGCTGGGAGGGTCTTTGAGAGGGCATGATGGGGAAACAGACCCAAAGAAATGAAGGACTTGCTTAAGGCTATCAAGACCATAGGTAGATCCATTTTCGGGCACCAGGATGATCCTAACTCAGAATGTACTTCTTTTCCTCATTTTTCTGCCATGTTAAATCTTTTGCTAGGAGCTTTTCCTCCCCATACAGGCTGTGATGAGAAAAGGAGTACCTTGGATTAATCACCAATGATAGCTAATCCCCCACTGGGATCAACTGTGCTCTGCATTACTTAAGCTGGTTATTAAAGTTTTAAATATCTGCCAGAGCACAGGGGACCCCTGGATAGGCTGGAAGAGACTTACAGGGTCAGGCCCTGCGTGGAGACTCCCCTGGCTTCCACATGTTTGAAGTCATGTCTGAAATCATTTTCAGTCCTTATGACACTGGCTCAACAACCCAGATTAATACGCCTATTGGCTGGATGAGGTAATGACCTTCGGTGAAACCAGACTCCTTTGACAGTTTCCATTGGCCCAGGGAATCTTCTCCACTTGAGAAAATAATTCAAGAAGCAAGCTCCTTGAAAGGCAAGCCCTGCTCTCCTAGGCATTGCAGGCCCTGCAAAGGGCTGCCATGGGAGACCCAGGACCTCGGTTTCCCCAGATGCCAAACAGCACAAAGCACCTTACACCCTCAGCAGCAGGCAGTGTGGGGTTGCACCATCTCTAAAGCTTGGCGGTGGTGTTGTGTAACCGTCTGCCATCTGTTACTCAGAAGCAGCATCACAAAGCACTGAGCAGTGGACTACGGTGCTGCAGCTCCTGCCTGGAGCTGACGGCATCTCAGCGGCTTGCCTGGGGGTCCCCTGCAGTCTGCTGCAGAATACTTTGCAGGCCTCAGCCTGCAGGTCTGGGGTGAGGCTCCTGGAAGGGATCCAGGAAGCTCAAGATGCCGCAGGGAGGGGTTCTCTTGCTGCTGTTCCACCCCCATCCCTCCCGTGACTGTGATCTACCTGGACCTTTGCCCAGGCAAAGTGGTGGCTGGGGAGTCTACCCCGACCTTTCAGCATAAAGAATTCTAATAAAGGCAAATCCTGGACCATCCTCAGGGTTCTGCATGAGGTCTGAGAGCTCAGCGGAATCTTGAGATGGGCTGGCAAGAGTGCCCAGCTTTTCTGGGCTGTTTGATTTCCACCATTGTTTCCAACCAAAAACTTCTTATCTACAGCCTGGCCAGGAACTCTGTGAGGCTGTGAGAAAGGACTGCCCTCGGGCTGAAAGACAGGGTACCGAACCTTTCAGCAGATTCCTCCATTTCTGCTCCACTTTTTGTCTGCTCCATCTTACTGGAAAGTGAATTCTGGAGCCCTGCTTTACACCTGCCTTACCTCCCTTTGGGATGGGGGCTTCCCCTATGCTGAGCTCTTTGGGGGAGGCAGGGGAGTGATGTCTTCAGTAGTAGAAGCATCACTTTCACCTCTGCAAACAACTTGATGAGATAAGCGTCCCTCCAGCTCAGGCTACACACATAAGATAGCACTGTTCCCCAGGGAGAGCGAGGTTTTATCTTCCCCTTTTTGAGGGATCAGATGATCAGGTAACACCAGCACCTTGCGTTTAGTTTTCACAACTCTTCATTCACTTAGAGGAGGTAGTATCATCCCCATTTTACAGATGAGGAATCTAAGGCTCAAGGAAAGTACTTGCCCAAGATTCCCACTGCTGTTGTGGCTGACCCAGGCCAAGAACCCCTAATCCAGTGATAGCACATTTATTCCAGCCTAGCTGAGGCCTACATGGGAATCCCATTCAGACTTTGCTCTGCCTCTAGACCTGAGTGGTTTCAATTTGCAAGAGGAAGGAGGACCCACTTCCAAAAGGCATTTGGGGAAGGGAGCTTTTGAAAGATAGCCCTCTGTACCCAGTTCCTTCCTGCCCAAAATCACTTTCCAAGAACACCATGTGGTCGACCCAACTTTGGACCCCCCCTTTCCTAGCACAGAGTTCTGATCCTTATAGGGAGACAAACTCTTAAGGGAGATAATTGCACCTTAATTTTTTCAAAGGATTACGTTAAAGTTAAATTTAGACCAACTCAGCATTCCATTAAGCAGAAAAGTTGCCAGGCACCTGCAGGCAGGCAGAGAAACACTCTGGGGAGTTGGCCGAACTCAGCCTTGGCCCTGAAGGGCCACGAAGGTGACTCGAGGGTTGGGTAGCTGCCCCGCCAGCGTCCCGAGGTCCCAGCGCCGGCTCCGGTACGGAAGGTGCTCTGAGGGCGGGAGCACGCTGTGAACGCCACGTGCAGCCCCCGGCGGAGAGCGGGAAACTCCTCCCAGGCACAGCTCCGCCTGGCGCCGGCTGGCTCTCAGGCCCTAGTTTGCAGCTGGGGGTGGCGGGCTTCGCGGACGCACCGTTCCCGCCCCGCTCCATCCCAGGATAGTCCCGGAGCTGCTCCCAGGGTTCGGCGCCTGCGGCCCCCAAACAGCGCCCGGCGCCTCAGTGGGCTGACGGCGGTAGCTCCCCCTCTCAGAGCCCCGCTCGCTCCCGCCGGGGCGCCCTGGGAGTCCGCCTGTGGGTCGATCCTCCCTCCCCCTTCGCTGCTTCCCTTCCCTCCTCCCTCGTGCTCCTCCCGGGGTGCCGGGCACAGCCTCACATTCCTCCCTCCCCGCAGCTCGAGTCAGTTTCCCTCGCGCAGCGGCAGCGGTAGCGGCAGCGGTGGCGGCGGCGGCGCAGAGAACACCTCAGCGGCCACCGAGCTTCTCCGGCTGGAGCGGGCGTCCAGCTTGGCTGCCCCTCGGCCCTTCCCTGCCGCTCCTCTGGGCACCTTGCGCCTCCCCCCCCACCCCCGCGCTCGCTTCCCTCACAAGCGGGCGGGGCGCCTGGCAAAATCCTGTCAGCATTCCACCCGGATCCCGGGGCGAGCGTTCCCAGCAGCCCTACACTCTCCGGGACTCCTGCCCCTCCGACCCTGGCCGCCAGGGGGTGCCCTAGGGGGCGTAGCGTCGGCGAGAGGAGAAAGCGAGGGGGACCATGCGGCGCCTGAGTCGCCGCCTGGTGCTGCCTATCTTCGGGGTGCTCTGGATCACCGTGCTGCTGTTCTTCTGGGTAACCAAGAAGAAGTTGGAGGTGCCGACGGGACTTGAAGTGCAGACCCCCAAGGTATTGGGTTTGGCGGCGCGCCGGGCGCGGGGCAGTGGTTGGCGGGAGGGCGCGCAGCTCTCGAGCCGGGTTTGCGGGCTCTCGGGAAGCCAGGGCCGGGGTCTGGGTGCTGTGAGCAGGTAACCGGGCGCCGGATGCGGCTACAGTGTGACATTTCTGGATTTAAAAAAGCTCAGGGGCATCCCCGGCCCCGCGCTGTGTGTAAGTGAGAGTGGGTGTAGGTGGTGGGCGCGCGCTGGTGGGCAGAGCGGGGCTCTCAACTTGGGCAGCGCGCCGGGGCCCTGGGGCGGCGGGGGACCCTGATGTCGAGCCGCCCAGGGGGTGGCGGTCCGTGGACGCCGCGAGAGAGTCGCCGGTGGTGGGGCCGGGTGGCAGGGCCGGTCGGTGCTGGCGTCCGCCAGAAGTCTGGCGGCTGCACTGACCTCCTTGCTTCCCTCAGCTGCCAGGCCCGATCAGGGGAGGCCGGCGCCGGCGAGCGCCCTGCAGCCTCCCGGGCGGCTGCTGCTCGGGCCCACCCGGCCTGCCGCCACCCCTGCTTTATAATAGTCCTCTATCCCTTCAGCTGCATTGGAAGTTGAATTGACTGTGCCCTGAACATCACTAAAGAACCTGTAAAACAGACGCCTTGGTATTGGTGGGGAGTTGGGGAAATGAGAATCCAAGTGGCTTTTCCAACTCCAGCCCAGTGGGTTCTTCGGAGCGGAGCCACAAGGCTCTCCCTGCAGGCTCTGTCTCACCTTTAATGCAGACCCCCCATTCCTCAGCCTACTCTTCCACAGACCTGGCGGTGGGACACTGAAGGAGGCCTCCGGCCATTTCCTGACTCACCAGACATTTATGAACTGGATCCAGAGCGGTCCTCCAGCGACTGAGAAAAAGTCCTTGGAGAAGCTTAGGGCCCCAAGCGGGAAACTGAAAAAAAATGGGGGATAGGGGGAGAGAGGGGAAGCTCCCAGTAAGTACAGTACGGAGGACCTACTAGATGCCAGGTACATAGTGGGTGCTTCTTTGTAAGTAGTTGTGTGAGTTGGGTGGTATTCTTCTTATTACACAAATTAGGAAACAGGTTCAGTCTTTAAGTACCTTGCCTGATTTGAACTCAGACCTCTGATATGCAGTATCTGTCCACTGTATCACTTTGCCTCTGAGATCTCCTTTTAACTAAAACCTTTGGGCGCTTATGTTTTGGAATCTTGCCAATGCTCGATTGATTTCCACAAACATTTATTGATGATCTGCGGTGTGCCAGGCAGTATGCTAGGTGCTATGTGTACAGAGATGCAGAACTTTTTCTCTGGGGGTGGGGGATTTGCTTAGGAATGGACCAGGATGGTACAGTGTGCTGAGGACTAAGATGATTCCATGCACTGGACATCATGGGAACCTGGGGTCTTCCTGGAGGAGAAGGCAGACATAACAGAACTGAGTTGAGAAGGGTGAACAGTAGGTTTGGCCAGTAGGTAGGGAGGGCATTCCAGGTAGAGGTTAACTGCACCAAACAGGCTGAGAGGAATGACACAGCACGCTGTGTGAGTTTGGCATAATTTGAGCGTCAAAGCACGTGGCCAAAGGCACGGATGAGGCTGGGGAGATGTATAAGGGTAGGGCCATGTGCGTACCAGGGGGGCCTTTGAGGTGAACTGAGCAGGGGAGTGATGAGGTCAGACTGATGACTTCAAACAGCCTTTATCACACTGGATCAATTTTCTCACTCACCTCAGACCTGTCCGTAGATCTGGAGAGCTTTTCTTCTTTTTCCCTGGGTGCTTCTGCTCCTTGTGATGCAGTTAATGATGCCTACAGGGACATGAACTCTGTTTTGCACTGAACCTCATTACCTTAAGCTTACTTATTCCTAGTTTACACTAGGGAGCTGGGACAAGAGATCTGTCTCCTTCTTTGTGCACTTTGTCCTTCTGCCTTACTTGTCTCTTCTCATCCCAGTGGGCACTGAACACACATTTATCGAATGCAGCCATAGGCCAGGCTCTGTTAGGTTTGGGGCTTGCAGTGATAATAAGTACACTGTGTCCCTGAATTTGGGGGGCTCTCCCAAGTTCCTGGTTGAGGGAGAATTACAAATGAACGAGTAGTAGGTTGGGATGGGGCAGTGGTGTAATGTCAGGAGTCCGGCACTACTAGTGCTGTAGTTTTGACGAGGTGTTCTTTGTCTTAACATCTTCCTTTCCCCCCATTTTCTGTGTTCTTTATAACCGTGAATTCTTTAGATTTAAAAAATCTTGATACTTATTATTAGACACACGTCTTCTTAGTTATATATTTCTTCTTCCTATTCAGTGACTTTGTGTGTCTACATATATGTGTTGTGTGTCTGACTGTTTTATGTTTTATGACCTTGTGTGTCTACATAAATGTGTTATGTGTATTCATGGATGTGTTTTGTGTCTGGTGGATGGGAACCCCTCTGTATCTTACTGTATATGTGTTTGAGGAGAGGGGTGGAGAGACAAAATGAGATCCTTCTTAGCATGGAACAGTTTTATTCCAGGTACCAGGTGCAGGAAAGGCAAAATTCTACAAACGATGGAAATTTGCAGGTCACGTCTCAAGGAGTGCAGTTGGTACCCAAACCTGACTGCAGGTGAGAATCACCTGGAGAGCTTGTTTAATATACACATTTTTGTGTTTAGTTGCAGAGATTATGATCCTTTGGGTTTGGTAAAGTTCCTAGAATCAATATTTTTACAAGGGCTTCACGTGAGTCTGAAGCAGCTTGTTGATGGATGGTATTTGGGAGCTGGATGAAGAATATCAAGTCTTTTGATTTTTTTTGGTAGTTCGGTTGGCCCCATGTATGTATGGCCGAATGATTTCATTCTTCTTGAGCTTTTGGTAGATCACCCTTGTGTGACTGTGTGCATTCATGTGAAATAACAATAGCTAGCATTTGTCTAGTGCTTTACAAATTCTCCATCTCCATTTCACATGTATTAGCTCATTTAGTCTCCACAACAACCACAGACAATAGGCTGATCATACTTTTATGCTGTTGAGCTTGAGTAATGAGGTTAAACAATTGGCCCAAGATAACAAGGCTATTATTAAGTGGCAGCGTCAGGACAAGAATGGAATGGGCTCATTCTGGGAACTGCCCATGTAAGTGCTCCTTCCATGCCACCGAACCTGGGTCTGCACTAGTGGCTGATGGGCTGAGTTTGGGGTACTGACAGCTGCACGATACCCATCTACTTTCCAAGCACTTCCATGGCTCATCCCTAGGTGCTGGCCTTTGGAGAGCTCCAGGGAGGTGGGTGTCATTTGAAGGGGGAACCTATCTCAGAGGGTAATCCTGCTCTGCCCTTGGAGGAGGCCAGTTGGGGCAGAGGAGGCTCCTCTGGCTGGACAGGGTGCACCCCAGTGGGGAGGGTCTGCTGGGAGGAGACAGCATCATTGAGTGGTTGCACCAAATGGCAGGTGGTTGTAGCACCTTTGGTTTAGGACTCCTTTGCCAGGACAGAGATTGTTGCCTCAACAGTAGGAATTCAGATGGGATGTTGTCTATTGTAGGGAAAAAAAAAATTTGGTTTTTGAGTGAGTTCAGTATCTTAGGTTTCCCTAGGCAATGCTCATGCCTAGTTATGGGAAGAGCTCTTGCCTTGGGCATGTCGGAGCCCTGGGGAAGTTTTCATCCTGCCTGGGGCTCTTCCCAGTGTGGTGGAGGGGGTCAGCTTATTTCTCAAAGCCAGAGCAGTGGGCTCCTGTCCCTTAAAAATATTTAGAGAAATTGAAAGGGGTTGGACAGGAGAAGGCTGGGACCTCCCAACTTGTAGATTCCATGCTGCCAGTTGTCTTTTAGTGGAGATGCTGCCAGTTCTAGTCTGGGGCTCCCAGGCTTTTATTCTCCTTTCCTCAGTGTTAGGAAACATCCTTATTCACCTGGCAATGGGATCTCCAAAGTGGGTCTGATAATAAAATAAAACCCATTGCCAGTCACAATCCAGGTGATATAGAGAAGCCAGTCTGCACTTCTGGTTTCGGAAAATTGATTGGATTTCCCCCCTTACTTTCAGGAAAGGCTGGTTCTATTAATAGCTCAAATAAAGATTTCTTGAAGTTTGACTTTTCAATGTTGAGTTGATTTTTTTTTTTATGGGAGTTTCCCACCCCCAAATTCAGTAAATCTCTTAATTCCTTATTGAAAATCATGTAACATGCTTGATGCCTTAATTTAAATTGTATTTTAGCGATAAATACTGTCCCACTAGAAAGGACCTGAAAAATGTTTCCATTGCTTCTCTCCTCTATCATTTGTTTGCCATTTGGAGAATTATACAATAACTGACAGAATTTAAAAAAAAAAAAACCCAAAAACAAACAACCTAGCAAATTTGTCTCTTATTTCCAAGAAACTAAATTTAGTCCAGGGGCTTAGAGCTTAGTAAAAACAGAAGAATTTGAGGCCTGAGGGTACTTTTGGAGGAAAGTTTTGGAAATGTAAAGGCTTTGAATAAAGTGCCTCGGGCTCATGTAAATGTATTTGTGCTGTACTAGAAATACAGCAAACACTCTTAGAAAAGAGCTTGTTTTCTGTAATATTTGCATACTTACTGCAGATGCGTTAAGTATATGACACTGGTATTTTGTTCCCCATTTACTAGATAATTTCTCCCACTAAAAAAAAATCCATGAATTTTAGAGAGAGACCCTAATAATCTGCTGATGCTCAGTGGGTGCATTTTAGAGTCTGTCCAGGGACCTTTGACTCTGGAATGACCAGAAAGAGCCCATTATCAAATGAATGGTCATCCTTCTACTCGTTCCTGTGTGTGCTGGTGCCTGCACTGAGCGCTGGGCTGTTTTCCCATCTAAGGCAGTTCCTGGAGCAGATGGGGAGGAAGGTGTTGCCTAGTGGCCCAGATGTGTCTGCTGTGAGACCTGGGAAATATGAGAGCAGAAAGTTAGAACCTCAGGGATTCAAGAAAGGCATGCTTTTGCTTTCTAGATAGCTACAAGCTTTTTTTTTAAAAAACCCTGCGCTCCCCCTGAACTTCCCCTCTCCTCCTGTTCAGTCCCAGCTAGCTGGTGGGAATTTCTCTGCCCGGGGACATTGTGGGCCTGCCCTGTGTTGTACCTCTGTTCTAGATCCCTTTTCCAGCTGGCATTCTCCCCCAGGCCCTGTCTCAGGGACCCCTGGGTCTGTTCTAAGGGAATCTCTTTGAGTCAGTCTGGGGAGCTCTCTCCCTCTCTCTCTCTCCCCCCCTAAACCCTCGTTCCACTAAGTGACCTGGTGCTTTTGGAAACAAAGACCAGGAATCCCTGTCTCAGAATTTCCAAGAGGCACAGAATGACACCTAATCAAAACAGGAAAGACCTAAGGGTAAGGCTAGAAAGGAAAGAGAAATTAATGTCCTTGTCACAAGCTTCCCCAGCCTGTCTAGAGACTACCCTTTTCCAAGGTTGCTCATCTGTTTGAATCATTTAAAAGTGTTAATTTCCATTCATCAGAATTAACTGAACAGGGGCTAAATGAGGCTGCCATTCGCTGATGCCTAAGGCCTGGGATTTCCACACAGCCAAGTTCATGTGCCATTTCATCTACCTCCTTTGCCTACATCCTTTCCCACACCTTTCCCATCCCAAATTTCCAGAACAGTCTTGTGCATTATCAGGCACCCAGGAACACATTTTGAAGTTGAAGAAACATGTTTCTGTGCCCTTGTTTTGTTTTTAACATTCATGGTTCTGTCACTCTTCCAGAGCATCTCAAAGTCCCCAACGCATTTTTTGGAAAAGAATCTGAATTAGAAAGTAAGGACAAATCCTGGGCTCCTCTCTCTGGGGGAGTCTGTGAGCCCTGCCATGACATTTGCACATTCCACCAGAGACTAGCACTATAGACCTGCCATCTGTTTGGGGAAGTGAGTCTGGATGTGCCCTGTGCCCTCTATAGCTGGCTGCTGACTATTCTTACTTGCGCGCTGTGACCCTGAGCTGGAGGGGGGATGGTCAGCCATCCTCCTTATATGGGACTCGAGATGCACATTTTTCACCAGAGTCCAGAGATGGAGAGCCCAGCTCCCACCATGTCATCATCAAGTGTGGCTTCACTTTCCAGCTTTTCTTACACACTTGGCAGCCCGCGGGTCTCTTTCTGCCATTGGCAGTGCTGGGTGTAACTCTGACGGTCTCTTCCGGGCTCAATCTCCTAGACTGTGAAATGGGAGCAGCATATGGCAGCCCTGCCTATCTCCTCCTGGCCTTGCCAGCAGTCTGAGCCATTTGGGGTTACTTGTGAATTACTCTGAAGTGAGACCTCATGGCTTTAAATAATTATACTACAGATACTCTGTGTCTATTACTTATCTTTTAATTATTTTACCAGAAACGCTAGATTAACCAAAAAATAAATCAGTTTCCAAGTCCTTAGATATTGAGCTGATTAAGAAAGAACCCCTTTGGGATACTAAAGAACACACACACACATGCACACATGTACACTGGTACCTTGGGGAATTCTGCAGAAGCTCCTGAAATTTGCTGGCTCTGATATTTTGGTATTTCAGAATAAATGGCCTGAGATGACCTTTTGGGGCAGCAGTCTTTGCATTTGGCAGGAGCTGCCGCCGTCACAGGACCTAATGAACACTAGGAAACTAATGGGGAGAGAGGAAGAGCTCTCTATGGTGTGTGAGAAACTTGTGCGCCACCCAGGGGGTCCGCTTTCCTCCTGCTTTTCTTTCCGTTGCTTCCCTCCTCCCTTCATCACATCGTTCCCCCTTCTCTTATTCACATCTCCCGGAAAGGAAAGCGAGAGGGGTCCAGAGCAGAGAGGCACAGGACCCTTGGGCAGTAGCCCCAAGGAAGAAGTCTGGAGGCACAGGAGCCCAGTACTTCCCTGCAGGCTCTGACCAAAGTCAGGAGCTGCCTGCCTCGCTGCCTGCCTTGCTCTTTCCGAAGGAGGGAAGTAGCCCCTCTGGGTCAGCCTGAGCCATTCTGCTTGTACGCCCTTATATCAGCATGAGTCCTCATCGCAGGAATTAAGGAGCCTCCCAGACAATGCTGATTGCAAGTACAAAGTCTCTTATGTGTAACATTTCCCGGAGACGAGATTAAGCACTTAAAAAAATAATTAAATTCTCCTCATGTCACTTGTCTTCTTAACTGTGAGCACTCCAGAGACCTTTCAAGGAAATGCAGGGAAAGCAGCACACTCTCGTGTTCCTGCCACTCGATCTGAGTGCCCAGAGGAAGAGAACCACAACCCAGCTGCCTCTTTGCTAATGATCCTGTTGTTTAAACCCAATTTGCATCTCATTCCTGGCCAGGAACGTGGGGTAACATCTACAGAACGGGTAGGACCACCCCATCTTGATGAGCTCTCTCCAAAGAAGCTATCAGTCCCTTTCCTCTGTCCTCACTAGGGTTCAGAAATTAGAATTTTTTTTTCCCCTAATGGTCCAGGCTGAGGATTTATGTAGCTTCTGCTGTTCCTCTGAGAACACTCTAATCATTAATTCCCCCCAGCCACAGAGAGACTGAGTCAATCAATATTTATGCTCCCATCTCTCGCAGCTGCAACACGCAGGCATAATGGACGCCAAACTCCGTGATGGTCATTGAGAAATTAGCTGGCACCTGTATTTCAGGCCCATTGTTTTCTAGAATCTCAGGGAGCTCAGACCACGTGGCCCGTGGATTAATTAAGCCACCCAGATAATTGGCTGTTAATAGATGGCCAGTTGATAGCTGCCAGCTGAGGGCTGAACTGACTGTGGTCCTTATTGTGGTGGGTTGATGGTCTGTATCAGGAGAGGCACTGGCTCAAAGACCTGCCGAATTCCAGGGGAATGAAGAGCAGGAACATCAGAGGTAGCTTCCTCTCTCCACCTCTTCCGGGGATGCTTTACAGTTTATCAAGTGTTTTTCTTCATAGGTGACTCGTTTGATCCTTCCTGCAAAGGCGTGGGGTGGGTGTGGTTATGATCCTTGTTTTCTGGAGTTCGAGGAGACTGAGGTTATAAGCGGGAGGAGACTCTGGCAAGCTCCCCCAACCAATAAGTGGCCTGGAGCTCACGCGTCCCTCTGTAAAGCACGTGCTGTTTGCATCATGGCTGTGCTCGACTTCTGGCTAGCTTCCTTTTCCAGGGGAAATGAACTCTATTTTATATATGTACGTGTTACATGTATGTTTTCACATGGACAAAAAGCTTATGCTTTTGCTGAGAAATGACTCTGTACCTCTGATAAAACACTAGTGTTGCTTTTCTGTACGCAGATTAAGGCAACTAGAGAGCCCATCTCTGGAGGGCCACCAGGACTTGGGGTTTTCTCCCAGGACAAGCCAGGTTTAACTCACCTGCAGGTCCTCCAGGAAAGTCCCATAGGTTACTGTTTTCTCCTGTGGGAAGGTGCTGGGCTGGGCGGACTCGTGGTCCTGGGAGAAGTGGAGAGAGGCTTTCCCACCCCTTCAGTCCTGTAGTCAGCGCTGGCTCTGTCCTTGTACCCATGGGCCTCCCGGGCTGGTAGGGGTTTGATGGCAGGAAATGAGGCTCTGCTGTCACTCAAGAGGCTGCTCAACTCAGAAGTCAACAGGATTGTGCAATTAAGACAGAAACCATTGATTTGAATTCCTTTCGTGATGAGTGCGGTCCTTAAACAATCAGAAGCAACTCCCTTTGTAAGAGGAAAAATGTCAGAAAGAACCTAGGATGTACATCTTATTTGAAATGTGAGGTAGGTGTATGGGGGAATGACTCCAGCCAAGTGTCTCAGCCAATGACCCAGCCTCACCTGAGATCCTCCCAGCTCAAAGACAGAAGGCGCCCTGCCTGTGTCATGCTCTTTAGCCTTAAAGGCCCATTGATGGCTGCGGCGGCGGCTCACTTCTGCTCTGTAGACGGACTGCTGGTTCTACCCAGTACAGGGTACAGCCTCTTGGTGGCTGCTTTGGAGGTTAGACGTGAGTAATATACTTACTGCCTGTGTATAAGCTTAAACTTATGACAGCATAAAATCAGGACGTTGCTAATATCTTCTGGGTATTTCGTCTGCAATTCGGGTAAGCTACTGGAGGGATCATGGTGGTGCTTTGGTGATGTGGCCTGAATGACAAAGTCAGTCTCTATTGCAGGATTCTAAGCAGAAACATGACTTTTCTTGTCCGTTTCTGCAGAGCATGGCAACGTTAAAGGGGACTGTATTTTTAGAGTGTGCATGGAGTAAGAACGAAAAGAAATGGTAAATCTCGGTAACTCTGACATTTTTCCTCTCCACTCAAAGGTCCTGATGATTTTCTAATCATTTGTTCAATTCTGGATCAGATAAACTCCCTGTAATTCTTCCTGCCTCTCTTAACACTGAGATTATAGCTTCTGCTCCAGTTTTTAGCTTTTCTCTTAAAACTGCGTGTATATTTTGGAAAACATCTTAGAAGTGTCTACTAAAGCCAAACATGTTTACATTTACGACCCCGCAATTTCACTCCTAGCGATAAACCCCAAAGAAAAGCCTTCCTGTTTCAGTGAATCTGTGCACTGGAATCGGAGCAGGCCAACTTTTCCTGTAAAGGGTCAGATACTAGTTATTTTTGTTTTGTTTAGGTCATACGATTTCTGTTGTAACTACTCAACTCTGCCGTTGTGGAGTGAAAGACAATATGTAAATAAATGAACATGGCTGTGTTCCAATAAAACTTTATTTGTGGACCCTGAAATTTGAATTTCGTATAGTTTTCACATCTTGTGAAATAATTATTCTTTGGCATAATTTTCAAAGATTTATAAATGCAAACCCCATTCTTAGTTTGCAGGGTGTCCTAAGACAGGTGGCAGGTCAGATTTGGCGGGCTTGTGGAGTTCCATTTTCATAAAGTACAAGAACTGGCCAAACTAATTTACGGTGTTTGAAATCGGTTTCATGGTGACCGTTGGTTGGTGTTAGTGACTGGAAGGAAGCAGGAGGGCATTTGGGGAACTTGTACCGTGTCAGTTTCTTGATTGGGGTGCTTGTAACTTGGGTGTGTTCACTTTGTGAAAATTCCTTTTGAATACCTGCTCTTTTCTGTTTCCACCTGAATACGACGTTTAAAAAGAAAAAGTCGGCACTGAGTGGGTGTGGCTTCTAACTCCAGGTTTTAGCACCGCCTTTGAGGTCAGAGTGTAGAAGTTTTCATTCTTTTTTTAGCCACTGGTTTCTGAGTGAGAGAGCCTTTGGTGAAAGGTCTTGAGAGGTCTTCCCAATTTCCCAACTCTTACTCCCTTTTTACACACAGGGAGACGTTTAACAACCAGTGTAGTAGGGGTACCAGTCACAAAAAGTACACGTGCCTGCTGAGAGTTAACCATTTAGTTGCTGAATCATAGGAAGATGAGAGGTGAATGCTAGGGGAGAGAAGGGCAGTGGGAGGACCTTCAAGACAGTGGGAACCACCAGGAGGAATTCAGCTGGTATAGCTGCTCCACAGTGAACCCAGGCTGAAGTTGACCTATGTTTATAATTAAGAGATGGAGGCTTAGTGACAGTCAATGGAATTTTATGACTCATGCTACTGGCTTGTAGAAATCCAGCTTCTATTGATTGATTGATTGACTGACTGCCTCCAGGAGGAAAAAAAGCAGAGAACTAACAATCTGAGCCCCTACGGGTGCTGCCCGGTGTATCCTGTGTCAACCATCTATTCTTCGTAACAACCCTGGACAGTTGGTATTATTAGCTTTGTTTGTCAGGTGAGAAGCATCCAGGCTAAGGATCATGAAGTGACTTTCCCAAAATCATGCTGCTCATCCGTGGAGGAACTGGATTCCAAACCAGATCTGTCTGGCTCCAGAACCCACCCTCTTACCACCTTACCACGCTCACCCTGGCTTCCTTCCTCCCCTCCCAGCCACACATGGTCTCCTGAAAGTGATGATTGAATATATTTTCCCCCTATAAAGGTGCCTTTATAGCCTGCCTTTGCTCCTCTTCCTAGAACTACACGTGTCTTGTTGAGACCAGAAGCTGCTGAATGAAATAGTTTTATATCAGAAGCTACCTCTTCCAGGACAAGTCATTTTAGAACAACAGTTGAAGAGAAAACTTTATAACACTTTCAAAGAGAAATACATTGTGCTTTCAGCACTGTTTGATAGCCATTAGGAACACATCCCCCCTACAGACCATGGGGAAGGTTTCTGGTCCCTGGGTTAAGCTTTAAAAAAGGAGTATCCAAGCTATCACATTCTTAAGGGTGTTAAGCTACTTTCGATCTGCCTCAAGGCTGATTAAAGAGGGGATGGTGAGGAATCAATCAACAGATGCTGAAAATGCAAAGACCACGGTAAATGGTAACCACCCCACCCTGCCCCACATCATTCTTCGGAGAGGAATAGTCCTGTATCCAGCATAATAGCACCGATTATTTGGTTGTTTGTGCTGAGGAGTTGAAAGCTATCATGTGCCGGGGAAATACTCAGCATGGAGCAGTAATTATGGATCAGCTGATAATAAAGGATGCATTGGATTGACTGCTAATTAGATTATTAGCAGGAAAAACAAATACCTGCTATTAACCATAAATAAGCCACATTTGTGATATCTTCTCCTTTTTAATGCATATTCCTTTTTATAATGTGCAGTTTCTTCTCTGTGCCAGGACTTCCTATCTTCCCCAGTCATATAGAAACATAGCTGTTGAGCTGTAATCGAGTCGTTTTCTGGTTTCTTTCCGATCTCAAAAGGGGTTGAGAGGGGTTGAGAGCACTGACATGTGTTGAGTGTCATGTGTCAGGCCCTACATGAGATGTGTTGGGTCTTTTCAGGGAAGAAGTTGGGGGCTATATCAGAGCAGGAGCCAGGTGTTTCTCACAGGCACGGAGTCTCTCTGAGGGGTGAGGGATGAAAGGGTTTTCCCTATGAAATCCAGCCTGGAGTTAATTGCCAACAAAATGACCTAGTTGCTTCTTTGTTGCCACTTTGAGGTTTGGTCCTCATTATCCTGCTTTGAGGAGGATGGATGGGCATTTGGGTGCTTTGTGTGTCTGCCCCCACCCTCTCCCCACCAAGCAGGCCATCTTCCTACCCAGTGTGTCCCCAGTGGTGTGAGAATCCGGCTGTCTTCCTGCCCAGGGTGATTATGCGTTCTCTGGGTGGGGACCATCTGAAAGAGCCCTTGGGAGCTCCCTGGGTTGTCTGCAGGGGTCAGGGGGCAGCTCTGACCACGCCCTCAGTGAGTGGTGCAAGTGGCCGTCAAGTGTCCTGCAGGAAGCGCTAGGGAAGGAATTTGTCCCTGACCACACTGTATGCTAGGAGTCTATGTAGGAGGGAAAGGTTTCCGTGGGGAGAGGGCTATATGGCTGCCTCTTGGGAGAAATGCTAGGTGCTTTATCTGTGTTGAGTTATTTGTTCTTTACAAGGCCCACCACGAGGTTAGGCAGGCTGAGACCTAGCTGGTGCTTGCCAGTACAGCCCTACCATGTGTTCAAGGCTGGCACCTTTCTGATTAACTAGTGCCTGAGCCATACATGTTGTTAAAATATTCTCTGAAAGAAATGCAAATCAAAACTATAATGAGGTACCACCTCACACTGGTCAGAATGGCCATCATTAAAAAGTCCACAAATGATAAATGCTGGATAGGATGTGGAGAAAAGGAACCCTCCTACACTGTTGGTGGGAATGTAGTTTGGTGCAGCCACTACGGAAAATAATTCCTTAAAAACTGAAAATAGAGTTACCATATGATCCAGCAATCCCACCCCTGGGCATATATCTGGAGAAAACTCTAATTTGAAAAGATACATGCGACCCAGTGTTGATAGCAGCACTATTTGCAGTAGGTAAGACATGGAAGCAACTTAAATGTCCATCAAGAGATGACTGGATAAAGAAGTTATGGTATATTTATACAAAAGAATACCACTCAGCCATAAAAAGAATGAAATAATGCCATTTGTAGCAACATGGATGGACCTAGACATGATCATATTAAGTGAAATAAGTCAGGCAGAGAAAGGCAAATATCATATGACATATCACTTATAGGTGGAATCTAAAAAAAATGACACAAATGAACTTATTTACAGAACAGACTCACAGACATAGAAAACAAACTTATGGTTACCAAAGGGGAAAGTGGGGAGAGGGATAAATTTGAAGTTTGGAACTAATACATACACACTACTATATATCAAACAGATAATCAACAAGGTCCTACTGTATAGCACAGGGGACTATATCCAATAGCTTGGAATAACCTATTATGAAAAAGAATATATGTGTGTAACTGAATCACTATGGTGTACACCAGAAACTAACACAACATTGTAAATCAACTATAGTTCAATTTTTTAAAGTTCTCTTATTAATATTATCTCTGGATGACATGTGGATTTCCCTTATTTTACGAAGAAGAACTTGAGGTTCATAAACACGCAGTGAGACTTGCCCAGTTCAACAGAGCTAATAGGTGGTGGAGCTAAGACAGGTCTATGTGATGCCAGGGTACCGTTGGGGTAGTTGGCAAGTGAGAAAGACGGTGATCTCCTTGAAGGAGTTTCTCCTTTTGAGTCCTTATCCAGCATGGGGAGACAGGCTTACCAAACAGGAGAGACAGTGGGCCGGTTCTCCTGTACCAGGCCACTGGTGCAGACCCGTATAGGCAATCCTGGGTGGAAAGCACTGTGCAGGGTGTGGGAGATGGCCGAGCCCGGTTCTGCCTTCCTGGCCCAGGGTGAATCCTGAAGCAGTAGTGGCGTGTGGAGCAGCAGTGCCTGGCAGAACTCTGTCTCCCTCTTGGACTGGAAGGTGTGTTGCTTTATTCCTGGAGAGACAGAACTGGGTCACTTGGATGGCTGTTTAATGGTGAGAGGGCTGCAAGATGAAGCGACATCTTTTTTCTCTTTTGAGTCAGAGTGGAATGTGAGGCAAGGGGTTGGAGAGGATCTTTACATGGGTTCCAGGGATAAAAGTTTGAGACGATGGCTTCCAAATTTACTAGGAGTTGTTCTGCAAGGTTGAATTCTTCCCCTGCTCATGTCACTCTTCAGTTAGCTCAGAAAAGCGTGGTTGAAGTTTAATCTCATCCTTAAAGCTCTTTCACTAAAACAGGAATCCATTATTCCACAGGGCCTCTTATTAGGAGAAGAAGGATTTAGGGCGGTCTTTTCAAGTCATTTCAGTGAGTTTTGAAGAAGTACATTTGCCGGGATCCACTTGTCCCCAAAGTGTCTGCTGTTTGAAAAGTACAGCATTAGCAAAAGGAAAACAGGAACAGAAAACCAAGTTCAGGAAAGAGAAATAGGCTAACTGAGCACCCCTCTTTAATTTAATCAGACAGTCATGCCTATTATGGGTTCTGTACTATTTTAGACAGTCTTTACTGGGCTCTGCCCATGGGCCAAAATCAGACCCCACCTCCTCCTGTGAGCTAAGAATGCCTTTATGTGTGTGCGTGTATAAATTTTTAATAGTTGGAGAAAAACTAGAAAGAAAAATATTTTGTGTCGCATGAAAATCATATGAAATTCAAATTTCAGTGTCCATAAATAAAGTTTTATGATAACAGTCAGACTCATCCCTGTACAGATTGTTTGTGGCAGTGCTCTCTATCGTGGCCGAGCTGAATAGCTGTGATGGAGAGTAGGAGGCCCGCCAAACTGAAAGTTTTGTTATCTGGCTGGCCCTTTGCAGAAAAAGTTTGCTAACTCTGCCCTAGATCTATGCTTCTCAAAGTGTGGTTGGCAGGTCAGGGTTGGACATTTGTTAGAAATGCAGATTCTCAGGCCATTCCACAGCCATTAATTCAAAATCTGCATTTTTTTTTTTTTAATCTGCATCTTAGCAAGACTCCCAGGGGTGCCCAGGCAGCTGACGTTTGGGAAGCATTGCCGCAGATGACAACTATCTTTTGCTCACAAAAATCAAGTGTTAATCGTAGTTCACAAACTGGGGTCTAGGGTTGGTGCTCCATTTCCCTATTTATTGAATTCAGTATGATTCTGAGATCCCATTCTCCTGGATTGGAGTGGGGATTCCTCTTCTACTCACAGATTCATGAGGATCCAGAAGGCTTCCTCGTTGCTAGAGGATGTGGGAAGAGCCTCGAACCTTCCCGGCATTGTGGTCATGTCTGTGACATCATTGAGCCCTCATCATTCTCCTGCTCCCCGGCCACTGGGTTCCTTGTGACACTGGGACCCCCAAGCCCAGGGTCCAGCCTCCGTAGGGGCACTGCACAGCCATTCCTCTCGGACGCTGCTGTCCAATGGGGCACCCACCACTTTCAGGACTGGTTGCCTTCATTGTCTTTCCAAGCTGGAGGAATTCCCTTTTCCATCACCCTCTGGGCTACTTACTCTTTCAACACACCAGCTTTTTTGTACCGCCTGGGAGCAAGGGAGCATCCTGTTTGGATTCTATGCTGAGGTTAGGAATTGGAGCTGGGCTGGGGTCAGGGTGAAGGGGTAGAATGCAGTGAGAACAGATTCAAATGAATATCCCAATACATTATCCTGCCATGCCTGTGGCAAGTTAGGAGGCAGTTGGGGGACGTGACCAGCACAGCACAGTAGCAAATCTAGGATATCTTCCTGTAGAACATGGAGTAAATTCTGTAGGAATTCAGAGAAAGGGCGATTGTGTGGCTGGCAGGGTGAGGAGGGTCTTCCTGAGGTAGTGGGACTCAGCAAATGGCCAGAGTGGAAGAGTTTTAAAATAAAGCAATTTGCTTATTTTTATTCTCAGATGTGAATGTGTCTGAAAATGAATGGATCTCTTCAGTTGGGAATATTACAGTTTACTCACTGGGGACCTGTTCAGGGTATGTTTTTGGTTTAAGGATTTTAACTGCTCAGAGTATGCTGTTTACTCTTAAAGGGGCGGTTCAGTGAAACTCTATGAGGCATCCCCTTTCTCTTAACCTCTGGTCTAAATGAGAGTTGCTAAATATGTTCTGTATTTCTCACCAAGGTTGGTTCTGGCTTTTCTTGACCATCTATTTTCATCTTTAATTAGTGGAGCTCCTGTTAGAGAAACACCCCATGGAGAAGTCATCTTGTCGATCTACATTCTGTTGAATGAGGTCTTGGGAAAAGTCACGTAGAGCAGTCCTCTGACAGGTGTGTGGGAGTCCTGGAGACCCGAGTCTGTGTGCATTGGTTGGAGGAATCAAGAAGGGAAGATATCCTGGCTGGTGTTACCAGGAGGCTGGATGGGGTTCCCAGGCTGGGAGATTTTCTTCTTCTTGTATCTACCAAGCAGCTCGGAGGCTGATGGCCCACTTGTGTTCACAGACATGTGTGGTGATCCACTATGCCTCTTGCCAAGTTATCCTTCTGGGAAGCTGGACGAGGAAAGGACCTAACACAGTGGACATGGACATACATCATGATATACCAAGTTTAAAAAAAAAAAGTATTCAGAATTGTGTCCCTAGTAGGATCCTATTTTGTTTAAAACAAGATATATATTGAAAAAATTTTTAGATTATCAAAGTGAGTAATTTACATAAATGGGTATGGTCTATGTTGTGTTTCTCATTCTTGCCTAGTAAGTGATTGATTTAGGCTTATCTTCTTCCTGATTTCCTCCACGCACCCCTCCCCTTACTTTATTTTTTTTGCAGGAGGAAGATAATTAGGTTTATTTATTTGTTTGTTTGTTTGTGTGTTTTTGGAGGAGATACTGGGGATTGAACCCAGGATCTTTTGTATGCTAAGCATGTACTCTACCACTTGAGCTATACCCTCCCCACCTCCCCCCACTTTTAAATAAGCATCGTAACAACCTGAATGTGTAAACTTCTGTACCTTTCTCTGTCCACTCTCTAGTCGGTATGTAAACAAATATAAACATTTACCAATCTGTTTGGGTCATTATTAAGGAGGAGAGAGAAAGAGATTGACCATAGTATATATCCTTCTTTGTATCTTACACTTTCATTAACTGTACATACTAGAAATCCTGAGGGCAGTGAGTTCATTATTTTTAATGACTGCATAATATTCTATGACATGGCTGTGGCTTATTTTATTCAACCACTTCCATATAATGAGTATATCCCTTGTCTCTTATCTCTTGTCATTGCACACAATCTGCAGTAAATATCTATGTATACATACTCTTACCTATTGGTGCTTTTATTTCTATGGGATAGATTTTGAGGAGAGGGAGTTCTGAGTCAAAGGGAGTCTAATTTCTATATTAATGGATATATTGAGATTGCTTTTTAAAAGAGCGTAATATTCCACATTTCCACTGTCAAGGTGAGTATTCTTTCCACAGCAGCCCCTTTAGCATAAATGTTGTCATTTTCATTTTGCCAGTCTAATGGGTGTGTAATAGAATCCTACTGTAATTTTATATTCCTCTGACTACCAGAGAGGTTAAGTATGTTCTCACATAATATTGCCCTGAAGGATCTGTTCTATGAAATGTCTTTTTAGATCCTCTGCCCACTTTTCCACTGGGCTCTTTATCTTTTGTTGTCAGGAGTAAGAACTCTTTGTAAGTTACAGGTGGCTCTTTGTTGGTCATATGTATTGTAGACTTTTTTCTAGTCAGCTCTTACACTGTTGACTTTGTTTATGGTATATATTACCATAAAATCGTTTGCTTATTTTTATATAGTTAAAAATAGCTAATGAGTGTTCTGTCTTATTAAAAAGATCTTCCTAACTCCTAGGTTGTATGTAGAACATCCTAAATTTCCTCTTCTATATGAATTTCAAAAAAACTTTAAAATCTTAAGTCCATCTGGATTTTATTTTTATTTCTAGTTTGAGGTAAGAATTTAACTCCATTTTCTTCTAAATGAATAGTTATTTGTGTCAATATCATTAGTTAAACAAACCATCATTTTCTTCCACTGACTGAAATACTGCCTTTATCGTAAATTTATTTCCCCTAAACATTGGGTTTTAGTTCTGGGAACTCCATTCTGCTCTATTGATCTATGTATCTCTTCCTATCCCAATATCATACTTTTTACTAGAATTTTCTTGTTAAACCCAGGGGCTACTTCTCAATTAGTCCATCATATTTTCCAGGTATAAAATCATATCATTATCAGAATGAGTTAAATTTCTCTCTTTTTGAATATTGAGCTTGATCACTTTATTATCTTGTTTTGTCTCATTCATGAGAACATTCAAAATGAAATACCATGGAATATAGAACTCTTTCTTGACTTTGATGCAAATAGCTCTGATATTTCACTATTTACTATTTCACACTTATGAAATATTCTTTATCATATTGTAGTAGTTTCATTTCCTGTTTTACTTCAAGTTTTTCTTAGAAATGACTTTGGATTTTTATCATATTTTGTTTGACTCATACAGTTTTTCTCTTTTGTTGATACAGTGAATCAGTTTGACTTCCTTATTTTGAACCATCCTTGCTCTCCTGGAATAAACCCTTTATAGTTAGAGTTTATTTATGCTGCTGGATTTTATTTGTTGGCATTTATTTGGAAGTTTAACAGCTGTATTCACGAATTAGATTGACTTATAGTTGTTTTTTTGTACTCTGTCAGGGTTTAGATTTAAGAATATACTGCTTTTATAAGATAAACTGGGAGATTTGGGTTTTTTAAGCATACAATAGTTAAAATAATAGTTGAAATAACTTTGACATCTGTCTTTTAATGAGCACATAAAAACTCAGCTCTGAAACTGTTGACTCCTTCAATAGTAGCCCGTGACTCCCTTGAATACCAATTTTTATTTTGCAGTCCAATCTGAAAAATGTTAGTATTTTAACAGGAATATTCAGCCTATCATAATTAGTGAAATAATTGGTATATTGAATATTTACTGTTTATTTTTCTTTCTTCTTTTTATGATTTTCGCTATTTTGGCCAATCACTATCTCAACTTCTGTTTCCTTTTTAAATTCAGACATCTTATTTTACCATCATCACTGACTGTTACCTTCCTTTTCAGGACATTCAGATAGACATTTCTGTAAAAATAAGATATCAGTGAGTTATCCCCACAAAGATGTTTTACTCACTTATTATCAGTCTAATACATTGAGGCTTTTAGGAGTATTTTTACTTCCTAACTCTTCCTTCCACTGAAATCAGGTGGACCGTTAGAAGACTTTTACTCATTAATTTCTTGGTTTTGCTAAGATAATTTAACACTTGTAGAACTAAATGTCAAGTTTTTCTTCGCAGAGTGCCTCTTCTTTTTCAAGTATTCTTATTTATCACTTTTGTTACACGTTTCCAGTACTTTAATACTCTCTATTTAGATTCAACTGTGCAAATTGCACGGTTCATCACTCACCACTGTTTTCTCTTTATCTCACTCATCTCAAGATTTGTTTGAATTCATTTTTTGATGTGAGTATTTTCCTGAGATGGGATTTGTGGGTTATATTTTCTATGAACCCTTGCACATCCACAGATATCCTAAAATCAGACAGGTGGATAACCTCTATCCTGGATGTTTGGCAGTATGTGGATGGTTTCCCACTGTCTCCTAGATTCCCGTTTTGCAGATGGCAGGTAAACTTGGTGCCTAATTACTTTTCCTTTGTTAAGTTACTTGTTCTTTCTGTCTGGAGACTTGTGAGATTTCCTCCTTATCTTTGGAACTTAGAAACCCACCTTGGGGTACGTCCTTTGCTGTAACTCCTGTGAGGAGCTCAGTTCCATTTGCAGACTCGGGTCTTTCTTCAAGGGAAACCTACTTTTGTTTGTTTAATTCTTGTGTATTCTTTATTTGTGCCTTTTCTCCCTCTGGGATTATTCTTATTCACAAGTTAGGTCTTCAGAATGGGTCTCTTCTCCACATCTCTTTTTGTGCGTGATTTCTATTTCTTTGTATTTCTTTGTATTTTTGCTCTTCTGCAACACACACACACACACACACACATACATTTATTTCTTTTTCCATTTGATCTCCTGAGCCAACAATTCAGGTCAGTATAGAAACCATCCCTTTCATCAACTCATCTAATGAGCTTTTTAGTTTGAAAACCATGGTTTTTAGTACCAGAGAGTCTTTTTTTCTTCTTCTTCTTTTTCTTTCTTTCTTTCTTCTTCTTCTATTTTTTTTTTTTTTTCTGGTGCTGTAGTTGAACATCATTAAGCGCTGTTGTTGGTTTTCTTGCTTGTGTTGCCCTTGCCTCTGCCAGCAGCTCTGTTTCATCAGCAGCCTTGCCTTCTGGGTGTTTTGCTCATTCACCTCTCTGGCTTCTGGTCCCCTCTGGTGGGGGGGCTCTTTTCCTCTGTCTACTGGATGAGTCTTAGGGCCAGCTGTCCATTGCCTTCAGGTGTGATCAGCAGAGAGTGGTGATGGCATTGCAGTCTTGGCTCTTGTACTTTGGAGTGGTTCCCCCTGGCAGATTGTCAGTTCCCCGAGACACCAGAAGGAGCCCCTGAGGTACCCTAGCTCCAGGCTAGAGAGGACTTGGCAGGCTGCTCAGTTTCCAGACTTTTCTCTGGGCCATGGAGACAGGAAGTCCTCTCAGAACACTCAGCTAGCTGAGTTGCCTCCTCCCGGGGTCCGTCCCTCTCTGGGCTGAGCTGCCCACAGGGTTTGGGAGTTCTGAGCTTGCTCTGGCCCCTCTGCTGCTGCCCTCTTTCAATCCTGCAACAGCTTTCTCCAGCCAACTCTGCAGGACCTGAGGTATCTCTCTTCACAGACTCCAGACCATACCTGCTTGCTGGTCTTGTGGCTGCCAGGCTCAAAACAGCATCCTGCAGTTAGCTGGATTGGCATTGAGAGAGATTGGTCCAGTTGTCAGCAGGGGCACGTTCAAGACCATGGTCCAAAATTGCCTCATCACCTCCTGAATTTTCAACAGTGAATTTTCAGACACTTCCCAGCAAATTTGTTTTTAAATGTAGGTCTTTTTGTAGAGCAATTAAGTTCTAGGAGGAAGATGAGAAGATAGAGTCTTTGCATTGACTTTTGTATCCTGTTAACCTTCTAGGAGATGGGTTTTGCTCTGGTTTTGAAAGAATTTCTATGCATTGGGAAGTGTTACTATGATTTTATAGTAGCTGCATAGAATGATACCACTGAATAGGCCTAATTTATCTAGACTGAAAGTATTCTCTTATGGGGTCTGTTAGGGGCTTTTAGGTTTAATCCGTCATAAAGTAAGAGTTCCAGAAGCATATGGTGATGGCATTTTCTAACCACAGAAAGGAGGACTTGGTGTAGCTTGAAGATCAAAGGGAAGAATTTGGGGATGGCAGGAAGGGGAGGGTTGGAAGGAAAATCAGGGACAGACTCAGAGGTGTTGTGGACACTGAGAATGGTACAGGATTTGGTTCCTTAGAGTGGGCAGAAGGCCAAGTGGACCCTGACTTGTTAGGAAATGCATTGGCCAAGATGTTATCATGTGTCCTTCCAAGTGCAAAGAATTGGAATATGACCTGGTGGTGAAGGTTGGCTGTTTTTCCTTGAGGACTGTAACATGTCACAAAGACTGGCTCATGAATAAGTCAAGAGATCATCTTTTTCAGAATGTATTAAACATCAGTTCCATACAAAAATTTGTGCCTGGAGCTGTCCTGTATATCTTGTTTACTCTCCACCCAACACCCTATGTTAGGCAGCATTTTCCCCAGTTTACATGAAGAGCAAGACTGAGAAACTAAGGGACTTATTCGAGGTCACAGGTCCGTAAATGTCCACTGTGATTTATTTGCTGATTGGGAGGCCTGACTCCGATGTGATAATGGGATCGAGAAGCACAGGTTTTTGCCCAGAATTTGCTCAAACAGTGGTCAGAGTAAGGAAGCCACAGCGGTAGGTTGGTCCCCTGCGCCCTGGGGCCGGTGCTCCAAGAGGAGCGTTTCAAGGACCTTCTGCCAAATGGGCAGGAGTGTGACCACTGGCCATCTTCAAGGACAGTCTTTTACAAAATTGGACTGACGGGGAGCCCACATCCTTTGTGGAACAAGGAGGGATACACAGAAGAAAAGAGAAGCCATAGGGAGAGGAGGCGCCCAGCCCCATGGGTGGAGGCAGCAGCTGTGTGCAGGTCTGTCTTGTTGGTCACGGTGCTGCTGGTGGCCTATATAAAAAATTAAAAAGTAAATAAGATATGAGAAAGAAGCAAAATAGGTGCAGTCAGAAGAGGAGAGGATCACATTGAAACCCATCTTGCATAGAAAAAGTGATGAAAGCCAAATAAGGACCTTTGTTGGAAGAAAAGCCTTAAGCAAACATCTATTTACCTGCATCATCTCACCTCATTTTAAAAGGCAACCAAAGCTCTTAAGGTGCACCGCAGGCTTCTCCAGAGGGGCAGGTTCAGGGATGAGCTTGGTGCAGTCTGTGATAGTTTTTTATAGTTTATTTTCAGTTTGCTGGGTTTTAGTTTGAAGTCCTGGATGAAAGCCACACGGGGCAGGGGAAAGGAAAGCTGTCCCAATCCAACCAGCTTGGGAACCAGCAGAGAGGGGCCCCCCACCGGCGATTTAGTGAACAGATTAAACTCTGTAAGTGTTTAGGATGAGTATCTGCAGTGTGTCCAGTGATGAACTTGGCCTTGTGAGAGTAAGTGTGTAGGCCCTGGCCTTTTGCCTTGGGGACTTGTGAAGTCTTGCAGGGTGGCCGCCCTGGGAGGCCTCCGTCCTTGGCTCTCAGGGCTGCAGAATCCCGGGGTCTTTGTGCTGGTGATGGCAGTTTCCCATCTGCGGCCTGGATGGTTCCCTGGGGCTTCGGGGTGGAAATAGGGGGCAGCATTTTGTTTTCTGCTTCACCCCAGCGTGAACCCTTGAGGGTTCGGTGTGCCCCCTGTTTTAAATTCTCTGGCCCTGCTGGCAGACCAGAGGGCGAGGGACAGTTTGTCCAGCTCTGTCTTACAAATGGGCTACATACACGAGGGAGGACTAAAGTCCAAGTTCCCACCTTTTTCCTTAACCTACATGAGTCAGGGTAAGTCATGGCTTTGAAAATCTGACTTACAGATTTTTTTTTCTCTGAATCTAGAGCCTGTGTAAGTTGATGTAAGTCTCGCAGAGTCAGTTTTTCCTGTATCCTTGAGGGTCTGGTATTCAGAGAAAAAGACTAATCAGCTTGACATTAATTCCCCCAAATTTGAGAACAGATGGTTTTCTGAGCACGTAGGGAAAAATCGTGGTGGTTACCAGGCCTCACATGGCTCCCCTAAGAACAAAGCCTGTCTTCTTTTCCGTGCTCATTCTACTGGAAGGTGAGGGGAAGGACATAGCAAGGGATGGCTAACATCGAATCCCCGTGCTGTCGTTCCTTCCCCTCGCTCTCAGTCCAAGGGAGATGGTACTAACTGTCTCTGTGCCAGCACACGGCCACAGCTTTTATGTTGCTTATCATTAAAGATTGCCTTCTGGGTAAGAAATAGGGTTCTCTCTTTTGGTGACTTTTTAAATCCTTGGCCTGTTCAATTTCCGAGATGCCTAGTGTTTGGAAGATGTATCCTTTGGAGTTACTACAGGTAGGCAACCTTCGACTTGATGAGCCAGTGAAAGGAGTGTCTAGAAACGGAGATCGGGAGTAATCTGTGTGCTTCTTGCATTTATAGGGGATAAAGAGACTGAGGAGGTAAGAAAGGGAGAAAAAAGGATTGAATCTGGCTATTCAGACATCTGGAATATTGTTTCAAAGAAAGGCAATGCAGAAATTAAGCCTTTTTTTTTTTTTTTGAGAGATAGGACTCAAAGACAAGGAAAGAATGGATTTTGTTTTTAACGATTTCAAGTAGAATTGAGGCTGTTCCTGCGATTGTTGGAAATAAAATTGGTTAGAAAATGATGTCAGCAGAGAGTGGGGACTGTGAACCAGGAAAATAAATGAGCTCTGAAATCACCTTCTATTTTATAAATATTGTTTCTGGAGCTGAGAAAATTGAGACAGATGATTCCTTCTTTCTGTCTCCCAAGCTATGGGTGGAAGAAGCCCTGAGTATCCCATTTGGACCTTGTGAGAAGCATCCTATCTTGTCCTGGCGCGCTAAGTAGCTTTGTCTGCATTTAGACACACTCCATTTCCCTCTCAAGGACCACTATCAGCAGTAGCCAATTACAAACACACCTCATAACACATTATTGAGACACACTGCACACAAATAAGCTGGAGAGATGTTTAATGATTGTACCGCATCGTGTCCATTTCAATCTGTCCGCACTGTCGTAAGACGGAGGAGCTGTGCCTGGGTGTGAGCGTCTCTGTGTACGTGTGCTCATGTGTATTTCATTTTCACTGTGTCCTAATTGGGTATAATTTGAGCCAAACCAGTTTACACTTTCAAGAAGGGAGAGAGGGCATCATTTCACATTCTGACAGTTTCCTTTTAAGCCCAAGATTTCTTGTCTTTGCTTTCCTAAAAGTGTCAGCGCTATTAGCAGACTGAATTCATCAAAGAACAAGGGATGATGCATTTTCCGACTCCCTGGGTGGCTTTCTTCTGTTATCTGTTTCTTGTAGAGAAGCAAAAGGTGGGCAATTTAGAGAAATGCTACTTAGGCAGTCACTTCCTCCACTCTTTCATCTGTGGGTTTGATTTTGCAGTAAGAGTTCGCTGAATTTTATTTTCTCTGCCATTCCCCACTGCTGTTGGTTTTGAAGTAATGACTGTGTTTTGCCACCATAACAGCCACATTCCAGTCCTGGGTGAAGTGACGGCTGATTCACAAAGCATCAGGCCTTCCCTTATGGTGTGGTGGAAGGGGTATCAGATCTGGGTGATGAGATAACAGCCAGGCTCAGGGGCGTAAGCCAGAATCCTCACTTGTTGAAGCAGGGATCCCTTGGGTTTATCAGGTCCATTTGCTCTCCCTATATCTGAGGATGCTAAGATGAAGGAGGAGTTTACTCCCGCAAGAGTACTCAGCTGGTTGGTGGTGGAACTTACCTGGAACTTGGCCTCTTGGCACTGAATCCAAGCTCTTTGCATTCTGCCTGTTCCAAGTTGGCTGTGTTTGCCTCTGTATAATGCAGAGCTCAGGAGGGAGATAAGAACTGCTGACAGGGATGCTGGGAGCCTGCTGGACCCTCCAGCCATGAAAACCATCACAGAGCACACAGACGATGAACACTCGTACAGTTCTCATTTCCCAGGGGAACTCCTTCTATTCCGCGGAGTCTTTTGAAAGAGAGCATACGATCTCACGATTTTTTAATCAGAGGATTGTTTTTAGCCTTCTTTTGGAAAAAAACAGAATGCTCAATGCTCCTTACTCATGTTGCCTTGCTTGAGTTTCACTCTTGTAGTTCGGGGCCTTGAAGGGGTAGCAGAGGGGAGAGAGAACAGACCTTTGTGTTTGCCTTTAAATCAGCAGGGGAGGTTTTCAGCTGGATGGAAAACTAGGTCGGCTCTTCTAGAGCCTGTGTGTATAGCTGAGTGGGTGACGTGTCCAGCCTCCCGAACTTGGAAAAATTTACTGTTCACACTTCATTCATATGTTCCTTAGTCCTTGGCAAGCGAATTGCTTTTGAAGAATTTATGTTCCCATCTGCCACTTCTCTTAGTAAAGGCGATATTTGTGACTGATACGGTGACAGCTGAGACCTGGGGCCTCGGTAACTTGACATTGCCCATCTGTAGCCTGAAACTTTGGGGTTCACGTGGGGTCAGAGACAGGAACCTTGGTTTGGTATTTCCCAAATCACACCACCTGGCTGAGGGAGCCTGTGTTTGCTCACAGCCAGGCGGATGGTGCCAAGTAGTGGCACACTCCTACTGCTACTTTTGCAGCCAGTAAGAGAAATGAGACAGGACAGCCAGCACATTGGTATTTTGAAGAATCTGCTATGTCTGTGGGTGTGAATGTGGGTGGTGTTGGGGGAGGTGGTGAGAGTCTACAGTCTAGTCCTAAAGAACCAGCTGTTTTCTGGCTGGTAGTCTCCAGAAGAGCAGTTCTAAAGAAGTAGCATGGAAAGCACCATATTTCTCACCATTTAGGAAACTCTTCCTAAGGGCACTGAGACTTGCCTCATGTCTGCACCCCCCGTACTCTGCTTTGATCATCTTCAGAAGGAGCTCAGAGAAGAACAGACATTCCTTCTCCCATTCTGTGAACGGGGAGACAGAGGCTCATGGGGTGACTGGTTTGAGATGTTGTGATGACCCAGTAGACCAGGCAAACAGGGCTTTTGGCATGATATGGTTGTTTGTACAAGACGAACTCCTTTTGCTTTCTGCTGTTGGATATTATACAAAAGCAACCTGGAGAATAGTAATCATTCAGAAATGCAAAATGTCACTTTCATTGGAATTATAGAAGAGATATCATCTATGGAATCTGAAGTGTGTGCAAGGGCTACCCAAGCAGCTGGGTTCGGGAGAGGCCGCTGGCAGATGTGAAGAGGTTTAGAAGATCAGCGGGAGGGCTATGGGGCTGCAGATGGCAGAGAGTGTCAGCAAAATGCATGTCCTGGAGGTGCAGGGGCATCCTGAAGGGTCCCAGCTGTATCCCTTATTTGCAGACACTGGGCAGGGACTGGCATGAGCAGAACTGAAGGAGGGTGCCTCCTGGGCCTATTTTACTTCTGAGAAGCAGAGGAGGTGAGTTGATACAAGATTCTCCAGAGAGACCTGTCTGTAGGAAGTAATAACTGTTGCAGAAGGAAAAAAGTCATCCCTCCCTCTTCCTTCTTTTCTTCCTTCCTTAACATTTTTCTTGAGGGCTAACATGCATGCAGTAAAGTATATAACTAATTTTTAGCTCGACAAACCTGTATGTATGTGTACAGTTATGTAACTTGACCCAGGTCAAGTTCTAGAGCATTTTTGGCACCCAGAAAATCTTCTTGTGCCTCCTCCCAGTTGTTAGTCTTTCCCACAAAGAGCTTTTTTTTTTTTTTTTTAATGTAATGAAAGTCTACCCTGGTCTTTCCTTCTATCCCACAGGAACTTCCTGCCAAGAGCTGGACCAAGAAAGTCCACTCCTACAATGATAACTAATGAAAGAGACATGAGAAATTGAGAGTATTGGTAGAATCAATGCAAAGATATTACAGTGCAAAATATCAATAATAGCCACAAAACTACTCCAAATAAGGAAGATTCCTAGGAAAATGTAGGGAGGAGATGACAACTGAAACTTGGTATTTTACAGTGAATTTAAAGAACTCACTGAAGCAATCATTTCTATGAAGAAGAGCTATGAAGCAGAAACAAGGATTCTGGAAAGGATGACATGATGGCAAGAGGTAGGGAAATATGAGCTGTCAGGACTTGAGGGGGAAATGGAAAAAAGGCAAATCTGTCTCAGAAGTGAAGATAAAGTTGGAAGGATCTCAAGGGAAAATAAACATTGGAAAATTTGGCATGGAACTTGGACAACAGAAATGAGAACGGTGAATAAATGCAATTGAAAGAAGGGAAATGTTACTAAAGATTAGAGAGAAAATGATAGACCTAGAAGACAGGCAGTGGAAATCCGACAGAAGCCTAATTTTGGTCCCTGAAGGAAAACACAAGATAATTGAATAGAACAAATATTTAAAATATAAATTAGGAAAGCTTTCATGATATAAGAGAAGAGTTAAATCTCAGTGTTGAAAGAACACAAATTTGCGCTTTGGGGAAAATTGCCCAGAACAGTTAACATCAAGATGCAGTCTTGGAAAGTTTTAGGCATTAAAGAAAGGGAGTAATTCCCTCCCTTCTTTCTTTCCTCCCCGCCTCCCTCCCTCCTTCCCTTTCCCCTCCTCCTCTTCCCAGCAGGGTAGAGAGTAGGTGTGGAGGTGGCAGGCACAGAAGGTGACTAGAATGATTGGGAGATTAGTTATGGGGCAAATAGTTATTTATTGAGCAGGTAAATATATAGAGGATAATAGGACCCATGTTTTTTACTGTTTGAGAAGAGATTTGTAAACATGCAAAGAGGGAAGGCTAGACAGAGCCTGGGGTGCTGGACTGGAATTAGAAGTACCAGTACGTGTATATACATACATGTCCTTCCTAACTCATTCTGCTCAGATGGTCCAGAGGCAATAGCATTGCAGTAGCACTGAGTGCACACTGAATACTCAGACCCTGGTTTCCAACAACTGTCTTCCACTAAAAGTGACTGAGGCTCCTCAGAGAAGTGGCTGATTGAAGGGATGGGGCAGAGAAAATATAAAATGGACCTAAAGTATTTTATTTTGCAGAAAGTAAAGAAAATACTAGAACATGTCAAAAGGACACAAAAGCCAGCTTGGAGTTTCCAACGGCAAAATTGAGGACAATTTGAGCATCAAAGTAAATAATGAGTATCAGATTACAACCTATTGCATAAAATAGGAATCCATGTTATATATGAATGAATGAATGGGTCAGTGGATATATAGATAAATAGATAAGTGAGTGGGGGAGAAGGGGAACCTTTTCCTTACAGTAGAATGCCAACTGAGAAATGTAAAAGGAATGATGGATGTAGTAGATATTCATCACTTGGCAACCATCGTAGTGGTAGTTGATACAGATGGGTTGTCAATGGATGCTAAGTTTTGTGGGTGGAGGTTTCATAAAGATCAGTGTATTGACACAGTATTGGAACAGCTTCCCACTAAATTGTAGTCAAATACAGTGGAAACATGGTGAATTGTCAGTCGGGAAACCTGGTAGACACTACCTTGGCCAGGTGAGCAAAATGGTGGAATGGGTTGACCTAGGGGACCCTGGATGTGATGCATTGAGAACACAGCATCATTTGTATTGTATTCCTGCCAAGAATGCATGGCTTTTGTCTGGTCATGTGGAAGCATCAGATATACCCAGACCCCACTGAATGAAAGGCCTGTAACTCTGAGACTTTTAAGGGCTTGAGAAAGAGAGAAAGATTGAGGAACTGTTCCAGATTGGAGGAGATTATTGAGACATGACCAGTAAACAGAACACATGTTGATGGATATGAACCTACACCACGAAGGGAAAGGAGACATTATTAGGACAGTCGGAGAAATTTGAGTGGTCCTGTGGGCCAGGCTGTATCAGTGTTGATTTCTTGACTGGGAGGGTTTGTATAGTGCTTATGCTCAGGAGAGGGGTCTTTGTCTTTGGGAGGCATACACTGGAGTAATTCAAGAGGAAAGACATCATGCCAAAAGAAAATCTCTTTCTCTCACTCCTCAAATGGGAAAAATACAGTCAAATGTTCTCATCTAGGGAATTTGTGTGGAGGGGATGTAAGAGTTTGTATCGCTCTTGCAACTTTTGTTTAAAGGTTTGAAATTATTTTGAAATTAACAAAAGGATCATGGAAAAGACAGTTGAAAGGAAGGTAAGAAAAGGAAGAAAGAATCAGGAAAGAAAGGAAAGACAGATGGAAAGATAGACGGACTAGAAAGACAGACAGACTGGAAAGAAGGGAAAGAAAGCTGGGAAAAACAATTTATTGGGGATCTGGGCAAAGAAATCAAGTCACTTACGAGGAGAAAAGTATAGGTTGGCTCCAGTTTCCTCTACAGCAACATTCAATGCCCAGAAGACAGTGAGCATCTACAGTGTAAGCAAGGAAAATGTGAGCCAAAATCTGTATCCATCCCAGCCATCTTTTAAGTAGAAAGACAGTTTTGAGCATGCGGTAACTCAGAATATTATTCTCATGAGCTCTTCCTGAGCAAACTAGTGGAGGATGAACTTCAGCTAACAAAGAGAAGACTGAGGGTGAACGCTGAGTAGTTCCAGCTGTCAATCTACGCTAAAACTAAAACAAATAGAAGGATTAGAGCAACAGAGGAGAATGTAAATGTTATGTGCCCTGATGATGCAGAAATAACCTAGCCAACCAAGATGGGAAGGGGAAGGGGGGAAAAGAGAAAATTGTCTGAATGCCTCATTCGATAATAGCAGGGAGTCAAAGGATATCATTTAGAGCTGACAGATGAAGTAATATAAGCTTAATTATATTTACCAATAAATGGTAAACATTAAGGAAGATAAAACTATTGACTAAAATCAGGTGATGGAAGAGAGACGCAGCCTAGCCAGAGTAAATGATGCCCGGGGGCTCTGTAATGTGTGTGTCACCTCCCTCCCTGCGTGCAGCTGCCACTGTGTTAAATCTCTGTGCATTTTTATAGCTGGCATCCAGGGATGTGCGTCTGTTTCTCTCCCCACCCCGACCATGCCATTGCTGTGGAAAGGGAAGTGAAGGGGAAGAAGAGCAAGTAGACTGATTCTATCTTTGCTTATAGTATAGGATTCATAAATCTTGTCTAAGGACATAGATTAAGATTATTATATAATGTTGTAGTTGTGAAATGTAACCACTTGAATAAAAACATGAGCTTTCCCAGAGGAATCCCACAGAAGAAACAATCACAGAAAGGCCCAGAAACCAGGAAACATGATATAAAATGAGAATGAGAAGCAAACCCATTTGTCATGTTGCTAAATATAAATGAGTTTAACTCACCTTTTAAAAAGATTTTCAGACTGGATAACAAATCACAACCCAATTCTTTGTTGTTTAGAGAGACACCTCTAAAGGAAAGTGATATGGAAAGGTTGAAACTACAGGAGGAATGAGTACAGGAACACTAGGAAAATGCTTAAAAAGGTTAATGAAAAAGTAAATGTAGAAATAAATAGTAATCACCGGCTTGCATCAGAAGAAGTGGAATTTGGGTTAAAATGCTTTAAATGAGATAAAGGAACCTCATTATGCTGAAGTGTACATTTCACAATGAAAAAAACCAGCAGCAATATTGAAAAAAAAAAACGAAGTTCCAGGAGATGCAAGGAGAAGTGGACCAAAGCACACTAGTAACAGATTACTTTAATTTACATGTTTCAGTCTCCTGATAATTGGACAAGAATAAAAATCAATATTGAAGACCTAATTAACATAAGTAATAAGTCAGATCTGATTGATGAATAGTAAACCCTGTTGACTAAATCAAGAGAATTCAACTTTCAAGAGCCCATGAAACATTCACACATATTGACCATTTATTAGGGGCAAACCTCAGTAAACCCCCAAAATTAGAAAAAAAAAAAAAAAGCAGTATTCTCTGATTACAGTACAATTAAGCTAAAAAGTAATACTAATTCAGAAAGTCAGAAGGACCATTCCACTGAAAGTCAAGTCAAAACAAAACAAAATGAAAAGACCCCCTCAGTGCATGGCTCCAAGAGGAAAATAGAAACTGAAAGTTCAGATTTTATGAAAAACAGGAATTGATAAAAACACTAAATATCAGAACTGATGCGATAACACTAAAGTAGTCCTCAGAGGGAAAATGATGCCTTAAATATTTACACAAAAGAATGAGAACACATGAATTAATCATCTAAGTCAAGGAGTTATAATGGAATAAAAAGATTATAGCAGAGGGAAAGCAGAAGGAAGAAATAGATAAAAGTAAAAATGAATGAGTTAGAAAGTAATGCAGTTGAGATAAATTTCAGAGCTGGTTTGGGGGGAAAAAAACAACAATGAAATAGATAAACTACCAGTTAATATAATCAGGAGAGTGTAGGAGCAAGTGCAGACACATAAAACAAAAGATGATATGTGGGAGGTGACATAAACAGGAAATTAAAGGACTCCCAAGAGATTACTTCACTCAGATTTATGCAGATACATTTGAAAGTCTAAATTGTTTAGATTATTTTTCAGGAAAATCAAATTTACTAAACTGACCCCAGAAAAGAATCCAAAGTTTCCAAGGAGGAAAACAAAAAGCAAAAAATACTCTTCCCCAAAGAAGAAAACACCAGTCCATGTGGTTTTACAAAGAACATTTTATCAAACTTCCAAGGAACAGACAATTCTAATATGTTCCAGAGCAGAGACAAACAAGAGAGGTAGTTACCAAAATCTGACAAAGAATGCACAGATAGAAAACCAAAAACTAATCCCACTTATGATACCAATTCAAAAATCCTAAAAATTATTTAGCAAAACAATTTTAGCAATGCATTTGAAGACTAATCTTAATCAAGAGGCCTTTATTCCTGGACTGTAGAGACAGTTTTGCACTAGTGAACATTAGCATAAAAGATATGGTTATTTTCATAGATGTTGAAAAGGCCTTCGAGAAAGTTCAGTGATCACATTTTATTAAAAAAAATACACACACGAAAACAGGAACAGATATGTACTTTCTTACCATGCTAAAAATACATCTATCTCAGACTAAAAGCCAGCATCATGTTTAATGGGGAAGCATTAAAGGAATTCTCACTAAAGAACAGGGATCTACACTATTCAGTACTATTATTCATCACTGTGCTGGTGATACTTACCAATGCAACTAGATAAGAGAAAATAATTAGAAG
Source organism: Camelus bactrianus (assembly GCF_048773025.1). Classification (NCBI taxonomy): domain Eukaryota; kingdom Metazoa; phylum Chordata; class Mammalia; order Artiodactyla; family Camelidae; genus Camelus; species Camelus bactrianus. The sequence goes on along the minus strand of NC_133553.1, from coordinate 34,995,578 downwards.
AGAGAAATGGGAAGGAGGCAATAGTAACTTTGTGAGATATCGTGGCTGCATGGCTGGAGAAAATAAGAGAAATCACTGGAAAACTATTTCAGACAACACAAGAGCCCCATAAAGTAACAATGTACAAAAATTAGTAAACACAAACCAGTATCTTTCATATATACAGACATTAAACAGAATATACACCAGAAAAGCCCTAAGTTACAACAACAACAAAAAATCTAAAACAATAATAAACTTAACAAGAAGATATATAGGATGTATAACAGGATTTAAAAGCACTGAAGCCTTAAGGAGACCCTTGAGCAAATGGAAGAGATATTTTGTGTTCATTGGTAGAAAAAGAATACATGTCATTCTCTTTATAGATTTAATACAACCTAAATAAAAGTACCAGTAGATCCTTTTTTAAAAATTAGGCAAGCTTATTAAAAAGTTCACATAAAAGTTAAATAAGAATAGTCAGGAAAATTCTGAAAAAGAAAAACAATGTGGGAGGACTGGCTCTGCCAAATATTAGAACTTATTATAATGCCTCACTTATTGAAACAGTGTTATAGGCATTTGCACAAATAGTTAAAAGGAACAGAATGGATAGTTTAGAAATAGACCCAAGTGGGGAGGGTCTAGCTCAGTGGTGGAGTGGGTGCTTAGCATGCACAAGGTCCTGGGTTCAATCCCCAGTACCTCCATTATAAATAATAAATAAATAAGCCCAATTATTACCCCCCCAAAAAAGAAGTGGACTCAAATACATATGATCATTTACTATTTGATAAACATGGCAACTCAAGTCACTGGAGGAAAAGTTTAAATAAAGCCCTATGGGAGAAAAATAAAATTGGATCTATACCTCACCCGATATAGATACTGGGATAAAATTCTAAAAAAAATAAGATTTAAATGTAAAAACAAAACTATCAAAGTGCCAGAAGAAAACACAGAGAAGGCTTTTCTAACCAAGATTTAAGTCCAGAAACCATAGAAGGAAAATCTGATATATTTAACGAGACAAAAATTGAAAGGAAAAAAAAAAAAAAACCAACAGTGTCACCTGAGTAGGTAAAAATAACCTGCATAAAGTAAACTGAAAAAACAAATGGCAAAGAACTAATCATCTTTGAGATAAAGAGCTCCAAAGAGTCAATAAGATAAAGAATTTCAACCCCATAGGAAAAATAGGCAAAGGCTATAACCAGGCAAGTCATAGAAAAAAATATGAACAGCCTTTAATGTGTTCAAAGCTAAGCTCAACCTTACCTCAGAAAAAGTCAAATTAAAACTACATATAAATACCATATTTCACCTATCAGATTACCAAATGAAAAAAAATTCTGAACAGTGTGTATACAGTACTACCTTTTGTATAAAAGGTGGTGGAGTGGGTTGGGGCAGAATAAGAATGTGTATTTATATCTGCTTCCATATACATAGGAAATTTTGGAAAGATGCATAACAGAGTAATAATGGTTAGCCTTTGGGGTGCTCATGTGAACTAGGGATGGACAGGGGTAGAAGGGAAGCTTCATTGTATACCTTCTTTTTTCAACCATGTAAATGTATGTATTATTGAAGTACCATCAGTTACAATGTGTCAATTTTTGGTGTACAGCACAAGCCCCAGTCATGCATATACATAGATATATTTGTTTTCATATTTTTAAATTAAAGGTTATTACAAGATATTGAACAACATTCCCTGTGCTGTACAGTAGAAACTTTTTTTAAAAATCCATTTTTTTATATAGTAGCTAACAATTGTAAATCTCAAACTCCCAAATTTATCCCTTCCCACCTCCTTACTCCGGTAATCATAAGATTGTTTACTATGTCTGCGAGTCTGTTTCTGTTTTGTAGATGAGTTCATAGTGTCCTTTTTTTCTTTTTCTTTTTAAAGGGATTATTATACTGACAGGATTCTAACATATGTACAGATACATTTATGTCACAAGATAGTGCACATCCCCTTACCCCCAACCTACAGAACAGGGTACAGATGCTTCTACTCCAACCAAATGTAATTTGCCCAAACTTTTCTGCCCTTAATAAGCTGTGAAGGATGGAGGCAGAGCTCCTCAGAGTCCACTGTGAGTTTTACAGGTAAAATCAGCATCATCTCGAATCACTGACTTTTATTAGGCACTGGAGTTTTTGTTTACAGATTGCAGTGCATTTGCTGAGTATGCAGTTTGCATCTCCCCTGACGATTCCGTATAGATCTGGATCAAGTATTAGATGCTTGTTTTGCAGCTTTTTAATAGAGATGTAAGATGATGACTGATACCAGTTTGAGATTACTCAGTGCCCAGCTATAATGCAAGTCTGAGCAGTTCTGACCATATAGGACATAGGACATAAGATGGTGCACTTGGAATGAATCATTGAGATTGACTCGTGAAATTCACCCATTTCATTGGTGAAAAAACACTCCAGTCCAGGTGGAAGGTCCTCGGCTAGTCAATGCTGAGCTAGAACCAGAGCCTTGAGGTTCTGAGCTGAACCTGCCAGTTCTAGTTCTTTCTCATCTGCCCATTTCCCATGGGCACTAAGGTGTTGGTCTGGTTAGTACAGTGTGACTCTGTGGACAGTGTTAAGTGGGCTCAGTATTAGGGGGTGAATGCCACCTGTGTTAGGATGCTTGCATGTGGACAGCAGGAAACAAAAGAAGAATTAAGCTAACATGACTAAAAAGTCCTTGGTCTCTCTCTGTAACAAAAACCGTATTTTATTTTCTCATAGCCTGTAACACTCTCAAAAAGATCCTGTTGGGTTTTTTGCTCATTTGTTTATTTTTTAGCTCTGTGACAGAAGAGGCTCATCTGGCTTTTCTCCTGTTGTATCTCTGACGCCTAGAGCACGTATTAGGTGCTTAGTGAATATTGATGGGAGAAGTTAATTCTCTGCCCTTAGAGTAGAGGATGGAGGATGCAGCAAGTGCATGGTCTAAGAGTGCAGAGAGGGACCGTCCCCAAAAGACACTGAGAAGTGACAATGGATGCTCAGGGCCAAAAGATAACGAATGTCTACCAGACCTCAGAGACTTTCAGATAATCTTCTTTTGCTCTCTTCTCCTTCCTGTATCCTAGAAGATGTCTTCATGTCTGTATTTTCCCTTCTGCTAGATTTTACTCAAGAGAATGAGGGAGAAGCTTCTATAACTGTGATTAGTTATCCTGTCTCACAAGCAGGCAGTACCTCTCATACCCCCTGACACTGCATGGAGTCCATGAGACTCTCCCTGAGTCTTCCCCCAGTTAGAGGCTCCTGACTGCTTCTCCTTGATTGAGAACCAGGACTAAGCTGATGGTGTGTAGTCATACAGAAAGAAAGGAGGAATGTTTTCAGGAGGATACATTCAATAGGATACAACCAGACAGAGGACAGAAATCCAAAGTGAGAGACCCAGGGTCCTGAGTTATCTTCAGAGACCAGCATCTACTATTGCCAGACCTCTCCACTTAGGTCAAGTTGTGCTTTGGCCAAATGTGGTGTTGATGGCGGTGGTGGTGATGGTGGTGGTGATATTTACCATCTTCCCTGTGTGTACATTTCCATGGTATTCAGAACAGGTTTTCACTTAGGGCATGTGTTATTAGAAGACCCTAGTGTGAAATCGTGACTGTCATTTTTTAGTTGTGTGATCCTGGGTGAATCATTTAACTTTTTACTCTCAGATTACACTTACACAAAGTGGGAATAATGGCAGTATTTTCCCTGTATATTTCCCAGGATTGATGCGAGGATTAAATGAGACAAAATATAGACAAGTGCTTTGAAAACTAATGCACAGAAGAGAGCCTTATCTTTTAACGACTTTATTTTTACCTGCATAAAGTTATATATTTTAAGAATCTTAGACTAAACTCTTGATTTTAGAGGAGGAAACCAAAGTGACAGGAGGTTTGGTCAGGATCATAGGCTTAGTGAGTCAGACTCGCTTCCAGTCCATTCTGAGACAGTACCGTGGTAGGTAAAATAAGAGCCCCCGCTTCCCCAGGATGTCCTCGTCCTAATCCTAGAAACTATGTTAAGTTACATGACAAAGGAGAGTGAAGTTGTTAATCAGTTGACCTGAAATTAAGGAGATTATCCTGGATTACCCAGGGGAATCCAACGTAAATACAAGAGTCCTTAGAAGGGGTGGGGGTCGGAATGATTAATGTGAGGACTTCACTCACTGTTGCTGGCTTTGGAGATAGAGATGGAGGAGAGAGAACATGGGCCAAGGAATACAGGTGGACTCTAGGAGCTGGAAAAGGGAGGGAAACCTGTTCTGCCCTAGAGCCTCCAAAGGACCACACCCTTGCTGACGCCTTGATTCTAGTCCAGAGACACGTGTTGGGCTTCTAACCTACAGAACTCTGGGAGAATACATTCACATTGTTTTAAGCCACCAATTTATGGTCAGTTGTGATAGCAGCCATGTGAAAGGAATTCAGGCACCGCTCCTCACATTTAATTAGGCACAGATAGGTGGAGAGACTCTTAAGTCCTAAGTGTCAGCTACTTTGGGAACTTTTTCTTGAGAAAGGAGTTGCTGGGTTGAAAATATTCAATAACTACTATGGGAGATAGCCTGGAACAGATTAGGATGTTAAATCGCTGGTTTGGGAAATAAATTTTCTTCTCTTTTTAGCTAGCCTGCATTCCCTCCTTGGAGGGTCAGGAGCTTTAAATTTTTTTAGTGGCCTGGTGTAATCATTGCTTGTCCTGATGAGTAGGCAGGTTGACTTTTCCAGGACCGAAGAACACTCTAGTGGAAAGTAAAAAGTAGGAAGTTGAGGCAAAGACCATTTTCGTATAAATGGAAGTGGTGACTCTGGCATATGCACTTTTTGGGGATGATTTCCCCCATGTCCAATTAGTACTAGGTAGGAAAGGAGTAGCTTGAGGCAGGACCCAGGCTGGGTCAGATACGAATAGCTTGCAGTTGTTCTGTTGTTGGGGCTGATGTGCATTTGTTAGCACATCTGGAACAAGGTGGAAATTCACAGACACTGAAGGCTGGGTGGGATCCTAGTGGTTACCCTACCTTGTTTTGTGTTGGTGACATTGAGCTATTAAGGTGACAAATGTCTACCAAGATTAAGCCATCTCTGGTTGTCTTCTCTTTGTTTGCCACCTTTTCTTTCTTTGCCTACTCCCACTGTTGTTTCCATAACTCTTGTCTGCTGTCAGTTCCTCTTTAACTCAGCACATTATTTGTACTTGCAGTGATTCAGCCAGAATATGCTCATTGATTCCACCCCAGATTTGACATTTGTCTGGCGGTTCTTTTGTATCAGCTTCTGGCCTCTTTCTCATTTTCATCTTGATACTCTTACCTGACTTCTGGTCCAGTCTGCTTATTGGACAGATGAGCTACTAAGGCCAGAGGAGAAATGACCCTGATGGGGCCCAGTATCATGGGACAGCAATGGGACCAGAGCCCAATTTCTTCTCCAGAGATTCCTGCCCCTCACCCAACACATTCCCCACAGTGAGTCTCTGTGGGGGCATCATTGCTGGAGCAGATGCAGCCTGTGCCTTCCAGTCTCAAGGCCAGCCTCATGCTCTTTGGGAAAACCACTTAATCATGAACTTTCATTTTCCACATGCAAAATGGAGAAAGCAGAGAAGCTGAGAGGCACCTGGGGAATGGTAGAGTCTGGCATGTGCAATAAAAATGGATCAAAGAAGGCCAAAGGCTGTTATATTGCTGGGGCAAAGAGGGCATCTGGCCATGTGTTGCCCATGTCCTGTCTCTGTCATAGAATTCCCTTTAATCACTCTCTGATCACACAAATAGCTTTGACTTTCAAGTCGTGTAATGCCCAAGCGTGCAGCTGGGGTAGATCTTATTGCACCAAAACGAATATGAATGACCTGGATGAAATGGGTTTCCACCCAATCACCGTGCTTGGGAGGGGCTTCTCAGGTCCTGCTCAGACTAGTTCAGCCCAGGTCTGGGAATAACCTGGCAGGCTTACTGTTCTGCTCATGGATGTTTTTCTTTCTAGGAGGCTGCAAGTCTGCGAAAGTGTTTTTCAGTCCATTGGCATTCGACACCCGCTGGATGCTACAGAAACAAAGTGATGTAGACATGATAGATAATAATAAGAAATGTAGCACTTGTCATTTGTTAACAGTGCTATTCATTATTCTTTGCAGCAGCGTGGTATGATAGATTCATGTTATCTTCTGCCTAAAGAGGAGGGACGGAAGCCTGGTGTGCGGGAATCCACATACTGTGTCTGTGGTCTCTGCTCAGGATGTGTGGCCCCAGACTCCGCAGACATCGCCTCTAGAAGTGGTGTGTCCTCTCCTGTGGGTTGGCTAACTTAGATCCCCAGTATTGGTAAAGACTGGGCAGGCTGTCAAGGTTTCAGTCTCCCTTACCTCAGAACTATCCCTTAAGATTCTTTGAGCTGTACTTCAGCGAATTCATCTCAAGCTAGCTTCTGCCATGTGAGACTCTTCTAGTGGTCCAGAAGTGTGGTCATGGAACCCAGGCCTCAGGCAGAGTTTGGAGCCCAGGACTGCAAGGCTATTGGGAACCTAGGGGAACTCTTTCTCTGTCTCAGCCCTCTCCTCCTCTCTGTGCATCTGCTTTATTCTTCTTTCCTGGCAGACCAGCCTTCCCTGCTCCTCAGCCCACATGCTGAGCAGAAAGGTTATGCTCAGTCACACAGAGCACCCCTGTTTTTTCCATCCCTGTCCTGACCAGCTCTCAGGTTCTAAGGTAAGCAACACTAGTGTGCCAAGCTCCGGACAGGAGCCATGTGGTTGAATCACGTTGTATAAACATGGCATCCAGGAACCTCCTACCCTGCGGATGCTTGTGATGTAGTTAAGGAGGCCTTTGCAAAATGAGTCATCTTCTAAAAGTTGAACAGATGCTGGTCACTGATCACTGCATTTTATACTCACAATATTGTATATTCGCTACTTTGAGTATATGTGGGGATGGGGAGATCATCGCTGGAGGCAGCACAGACGGCTTGGGTGCCTCCTTATGCTGAGCTGAAAGGGGTCTTCAGTCCCAGGTTTATTTCTTGCAGCCACATAGAAGGATCGTGATCTTCCTTCTGCATGACAGTTCTTTGCATCATTGAAGGCACCCTCTTAATGATTTCTCTAACCGTTCTTCCTGTGACACATGTCTGAGTACCAGAACATTCCTGGTTGCCTACCTGAAAGTGATCCATTTAGTCTGTACCTCTAGTAAAGCAGAATTCCCAGAATCAAATCCCAGCTCATTCTAGATCTTTTTCCAGGAGTAGTCTTTTTTTTTTTTTTTCTTCCCAACATCTTCTTTAATCATTTCTTTTTCAGGAGTAGTCTTGGGGTGAGTAGAAAGATGGTCTATAGCAGGAGTTGGCAGACTTTTCCATTGAAGAACCAATTAGTAAATAATTTGCCTTTACAGGCCATATGGTCCCTGGTGCAGCTGCTCAGCTCTGCTGGTGTAGCCTGAAAGCAGCCATGGACAATCTGTAAACACGTGGGCATGGCTGTGTTTCGATAAATCTTTATTTATGGACACTGTAATTTGAATTTCATCTACTTTTCATGTGTCACAAAATGCTCTTCTTTTGAGTTTTTTTCAAACTTATTTGAAAATGTTAAAATCAGTGCTTAGTACACCTGTTATACCAAAGCAGGTGGTGGGTCAGATTTGGCCAGTGGGCTGTAGCTTGCCAACCTCTGGTCTATATTCTATATTTAAGGGGTCTGAGTACCTCTCTCAGTCAAAGCAAATACAACTCTTTTCACCCAGGTCTGAAATACTACCATTGCTGGAGGAGGGAAAACTTGCCCTCTACGCAAGGAAAGGGAGGTCAGAGGGTCTGTTTAAAAGTGAAATACTTGGGGGTGAGGAATCCAGACGCTATAACTTTAGTATGAATTAGTACTAATGATGTACCTTTGTAAGACACTTGCCAGTTTATAAATAAACATGCATTATTTAGTTCTGTCCTCATGGAACCTGTGAGGTATATATTAAAATACGTGCCTTCACAAAAGAGGAGAAAGTCCCTTAAATATAAAGGGACAGCCTCCGGCTCCATGGTTCAGGCAGAACTGAGACTCCTCTCAGGCAGGTTGAGTGCTCCACCACCTCTGTTGTCAGAATAGAACAAAACGTATCAGGCACCCACTTGTGTCGGTCACCCTCCTGGAGGAGGAAATATAGGTAGATCAGACATAGCCCCGGACCCAGAGAGCTCAGACCGTCTTGGGGAAGATACCTTATGTCATTGTTTGGCTATAAGGTGAGAGTAGGGGGCCTTTGGAAGCTCAGAAGAGAGGACCCTCACCCAGCCCAGCCATGGACTGGAGGGCTTCTTGAGGGACACTTTTCTCCAACAGAGGAGGAGGGGTGGGCTGGCTTGACGATTCTGGCGTGTGGACATGATGGGAACTTGGGAGGGTGGCTTGGAGCCCTGGAGGGGAGGGAAGGTGAGCGCCCCCACCTGCTTCATGAGTTTGCCTGTGGCAGCCCTGTTGCCAAGCGAGGAGTGTTCTTTGGACTCGTCCTGTTTTCTCCCCACATAACTGGTGGATGTGAAGATGGCGCTGCAGGAAAGCTTCTGAAACCATCAGATTCCTTGAACCATGACTTCAAGGTCCACTCCGTCACCCTGGCTCAGGCTGGGAAGAGCCTCAAGAGTGAGCTCCCTTTCCTGTGTTTCAGATATAAAGAAGATCTGCATAGCTGGGATGGAGGGAGCATGCCGGCTGCTTGTTATTTCTGGGACCCCTTGCATGAAATACAGGCTCCCTAGCATCACCTGTCAGATCTGCTGTCTTTTGTTTCATTAAAAATAAAACAGAAAGCCCTCTAAGCAGTGGCATTAAAGAACACCTGGAAAATAACCCTTCTGATTTCTCAGGGAAGATGTCAGTACGTCCGAGGCAGGATTGATTTTTGAGGCAGTCATGAAGAAAAAAAAACCCAAAACCCAAATGGATCAGGCTCCAGGGAAGTTGGCCTAAGAAGTGAGAAAAAAAATAACCCCAAACCAGAAAATGTGCCTGTCTCCAAAAACAATAGTTCTGGTGGCTAACTCTTTAACAGCTGGTCTTGCCTGATTTGTTTTGGTCCAAGTCAGCTATTCTAGCAGATGAAACAGTGACAGACAAATACTTTTTCTTCTTAAGCCAGTTAACAAGTAATTATTAAGCCTCCTCAGCATGACCGTCACAATGTCATTGGTATTGTGGGGGACTCAAAAGGAGCAGATGGCATGGCCCACATGTCTTACCAAGCCCAAGTCCAGCCAAGGGGAGGGGAGGTGTTAGCCTTGCATCAAACAGTCAGAAGGCTAATCAGCATTGGGCACTGTAGGAAAAGGGAGGGGTCATGGGGGCTAGGGTAGTTAGCAAAGGCTTTCAGAGAGTGGGGCTTATTAGAGTTTAAATCAGTGGAGAAAATGAGACATTTAAGGAGAGGCAAACAGCAGGCAACAAATCACCTCTTACGACCATCTTTGAGTTGCTGTCATTATCCTCTGAGAAGTTCAAGTCCCTCCAGTCTGAGCACCTCATCTTTCCTTGACCAGACTTTTAAACCTTCTGTCATCTGCACCCACATTTTCCCCTCTTATTACAGTGGAGGATGCCACACCCTCCTTTTATCTAAGGCCAACCTCATCACTTGTCCTTGGGAATCTTCCCTTCTCGCTCTCTCATAGATGTTGCCCTTCTGAAGCTATCTCACCTCTCCCAGACATCAAAATCCTCTGTCATGATAGTAGGTCATTTTCCCGTTAGTATACAAACATAACTCCAGTATCACCTATATTAAAACTAATCCTATCTGACCACACACTCCCCCTTGTATCAATCAGTCATATCCATAATAATGCTGCATAACAAATAACCACAGCATCTCAAGGGCATGCATACAACAAGCATTTGTTTTCTTGCTTATAGAATTGTGGGTTGGCTACAAGTCCACAGATCTAAGCTGGGCTCCAAGTTGTGGGTTGTGTTCTAGTCTGTTCCATGTCTTTCATCATCCTTTATCCACAGGTTACCCAATGTGTATTTTTCTCATTGAGAAGGGCAGAAGCCAAAGACAGCAAGCCCAATTAGGCAGGTACATTTTAAGCCTTTGTTCAGGGCATATCTGCACATCTCATGGCCTGACCATATCAGATGTCCAGGCCAGTGGGGTGGGAAGCACACTTCTCTCTTGTAGATGGAGGGAGAGGGAGTGAATGTTTGCTGAGCAATAATCTACCATATTCTTTTATCTTCAGTGCTTTTGTTCTATTTCTCATGATCGTCAGTGCTCTGGAAGAGGTTGCCTGCTCACGGTAAGCCATCCCCCAGTTCCTCACCTCCTGTTCTGTCTTCATCTCCTCTAGTGGTTTCTGCCACAACCACTCCACTTTGGCCCCTCTGGTCAAGGTCACCAGCATTGTCACACTGTCAAAGCCAATGGATGTGTTTCCATCCTCATCTTACTTTGTCTGTCTCCCAGTAACATTCCCTCCTTCTGGAACTCCATTCTCTTTGGGATTTTCCAGCTTCCTGCCCCTCCATGACTGCCCCTCCTCATCTCTTTCTTCTCTCCTCCAGCTCAGTGGTGGTATTTCTCAGGACTGGGTCTGGAGGCCCTCTTCTCTTCTTTCTCTAAGCTCCATCACTGTTCACAGAGTTTGAGGAATCTTCTCTGTGTTGATGACCCCTGAATATATGGGTTTCACTCAGGGATCTGAGTGTTACGTGCTCTCTATTCAGCTGTCTTGACCTTGCCGTTTGGTTGTTGTGCATAACCCTTGAAGTCAATCTGTTCAAGTGGAATAGCTTTTCCCTATATAATTTGCCCCTTCAACGTCCCCACCTTCAGCCATAAAGGTCTTAAACAGACCACAATGGCGCCTGCCTCAGAGCCTTTGGAAAGGCTGTTTCTTCTTCCTGGAATGCCTTCTGCCCTCCTTCTTCCCACCCCACCCCACCCCTTCCCATCGCTGGTGTCTTGCCATAGTCGGGGTCCTAGGGTCAAATGTTACCATCCCAAAGAAGCCTTCCTTAACTGGTCCCTCTAAAGGAGACTGCACTCCCCATGCTGCCTCATTTTTAATGTCAGTCCTTATGTTTCCTACCAGTTGCCATGATTAGTCATTCTTTTTATTTGTTCTCTTGGATTTTCTGTCTCCCCAACTATAATGTACAATTCCTGGCAGGCACTCGGTAAATATTTGTTGAGTTAATGACCTTGAAAGGCCCACAGAGATGGTTTAGTCAACTATTTGCTAACCTGCAGGCTGTGGACCCCTGGGGGACTGAGGAATTATTACCCTGGGTCCAGGAGTCCATAGTGTACCAGTCCTCGCTTTGCTGTTGGAGAACCAGTAATAAATCAGACTCATCTATGGACTACTATTTTCCAGATGATGGTGTTGTAATGAATAAAATACAAATTCATTTGAAAGTATTGCTAAATTCATAGGGTCTTTTTTATCTCACCTTCTAACATAATTCCTGTAACTCTGTCCTGATAGCTGTAAGCACATCTCCAGAGGGATGAAGTTACTTGCTCAAGGTCACATTCTTCCGTGGCAGAAAGGCCTGGAGAGGAATGGAAAGTAAAGGTCAGGGGCCTGGGGATTAAGAGCACGGCTATGAGCAGACATTCTGAAGGCACCTGCTTCAGCACGATGGTCCCAGGTGCCTGGGTCTGAGCTGACTTCTGGGGCTAAAAGGCAGTGGTGTGGGGGGAGTAGCAGGTGAGGGTGGAAGAGCTGGCAATTCTGTGTGCCTGAAAATCAAGGTTCGACTGGAATAGTGTGGCCCTGGTCCAGAGAGTCTGGGACGCAGTGAAGGCCTGATGGCCAGGGAGGGAGGTGATGGTGGCAGAGAAAGTGTGGCACGTGGGCTGGAGCCGAGCATTTCCATTAGATAAGCAACAGAAAGGCACGAGCGAGCTGAGGGGTTACAGCAATGCAGAGAACGGAAATGGATGACTTCTGATGAGCCCCTAAGAAGGTGGTGGGGCAGTGGTGACAGGGAGATGGCACAAGTGTGACAGAGGTGGCGGAAGTCAGCATGGGACTTGGGTGTTCCTGGTGTGTACATCGGTGCCCAGGCCAGGGGCTGCAGAAGCTAACTTCTCTGCCTCACCCAGTGTGCCTCTTGCCTCATCTCCCCGGCTGCCTTCCTGTGGTTAAGGCTCCCTTGTTGTCCCTGGGCTCGGGGTGGAACTCCTCTGTGGCTGATCATGGGAGCATCTTTTTGAGGCTCTGAAGATCATGCCTCAGAACAGGCTCCTCCCTCTTTCTGGAAGCTCTTCTCATCATCTTGATCCTGGTTGACCTTTCTGGATCCCTGGAAGACCAGGAGTGTGGAGTGAAGACTTTGAATCAGGCTCTGAGTTGGACAGGTCAGCCTGGCATGGTTAAATGCCATTAATTGGAGGATACCATTGCTTCTGTTTGGCCTGTGGGCCTGGCATCCTGGCAGGTTAGCAAACATTTGCTTGAAATAATGTTCTCCATGTATGGAAGGATGCTCAGCATGTCACATGTGCTATTTTTAATACTTAACACCAGCTACAGGAGAGCCAGGTTATAGATGAAGAGACTGGGGTTCAGAGAGGTTAAGTGACTTGCTTAAGACTGCTTAGTTACCAGGGAGCAGAGCCATTATTCCAGTCCTGACGTGTGGGGTGCACAAACCCATGCTTCTTCTCCTTCACTGGCCCCCATCTCAGCAGTGTTTCCAAAGAGGATACCCCCACCCCCGCCACGCCCACTCCTAGGACCCAGGCAAGCTGAGCATCAGGTCAGGCAGCAAAGCCCTTAATAAATGTGGAGGAGCCAGAACACATCAACCACAGGGCTTCAAAAGCTATACCTACAGCTGGCCCAAAGAAGACTCTTCCTCCAGCTTCAGGTTCCTGGTTCCTCGCATCAGCCCCCATCTGTTCAGTGCATGTTCCCAAAACCTGTCCCAACGCACATCTTTAAGGTTCCAGAATCAGCTGCTTCTGCTTCAGCCAACACACCCAACTCCTAAGTAGCTTGGTCACGTGAACAGCTCACTTCTCTTAGCCTCTGATTCCACCTCTCTGAGATCGTTTCCTCATCAAAAGCAAAGGGAAAAAATGGGGCACAATAATGCTTATTTTGGACTTTTGTGCTGAGGATTAAAGGAGGACAAAATTGGAGAACGAGCCTTGGGCGGCAGCTGCTCCCAGTGCCTGTTCAGCTTGTGTTGGCTGAGGCTGCACGTGGACAGGGATAAACAGGCAGGTTCACACTAAGTGAAGTAGTGCAGACAGACAAGTACCATATGATGTCCCTTATACGTGGGATCGAAAAAAATGTCACAAGTGAACTTATTTACAAACCAGAAATACACTCATAGACACAAAAAACAAGCTATGGTTACCAAAGGGGAAAGGGCTGGAGGGATAAATTAGGAGTTTGGGATTAACAGATACACACTACTATATATGAAAGAGATAAACAACCAGGACCTACTGCATAGCACAGGGAACTATGTTCAATATCTTGTAATAACCTATAATGGAAAAGAATCTGAAAAAGAATATATATGTATAATTGAATCACTTTGCTGTACACTTGAAACTAACACAACATTATGAATCAACTATATACTTCAACAAAAAAGAAAGAAAAAGAAAATTCCGGTTCTGACTGTCAACCTGGTGCACTTTCTCCCCTACCTGCTGGATATCAGCAGCCTGTAAAAATCATGTTCCTAAGTCCATCCCTAAAACCCTCAAGGAACTGAGGGGTCCCTTCAACAACCTCTCACAGAGCATTCTCTGGGCCCTCCTTGCTGGCACTGTTTCTAAGTTTCACCAGCCCCAGGAGACGAAGTAGGAACCCAGGGTTGTGTAATGTCCTTTCTGTGGGTCACACATAAGGTCTGGTGACAGGGTATGGGGAAGGCCTTCGGCCTCAGCCCCTACCCAGGAGACCAGGACCTGCCCACTGAACCAGGGCTCCCTGAGAGTAATTCCCAGACACATCCCAGGACACAGCAGATCAGAACCCTAGTCCCACTACTCAGCTTATTCAAATGCTGTGCACCACCTGTCGGGCTTCTGCAGTGAGTGACACTCTGGGTAGAGGTTAAAACTCAATGAAGGGCAGAGAGACCAGCTGAAACTCAGTGAGCCCAGGCATGGCCAGACCTCACTTCCGACCATTCCCTCCCACACCCTTGTTTGTTTCCTTTAACTGGAACCGACAGGAGGAAATGATTAGCCTGGGCAGCTTGTTAATGATCATCGATTCCCTGGGTTCTCTTCATCAGGTGCTGTGATGGGAAAAGCTAGACCATGATCCTCCAACAAGAAAACTCAGCTTTACCCCCAAGCAGATGTGGTACCTGGCTCCCTAACTCTCCTGGCCTATGATGTCCAGAGCTAAAGGCACTTAAGCCTACCTGCAGCTTCTGTCCCACCCCAGGCTCTGTCATCAGTCTGGGCACAAGGCAGGGAGAGAAGGACCAGCCATCTGGGTTTGCCCAGTCTTTGGAGCTTTCGCATGGGATGTCCCTTATCTTGGGAAACCATCAATCCTGAGCCGACTGGACAGTTGTTTACCTAGCAGGGAACATTTCATCCTCCCTCTCCTCCTCCTCATCGGTAATAACTAATATTGAGTGCTTCCTGGGTACCAAGTTGAACTGTGCCACACATTCTAAATCTTTAGGAAGTTGATAATCCCTGTCAGGAAGTTGAGACAGAGGTCAGTTAATTCACTGGGTCAGCTCCTGCACGACTATTTCCCTGAACCCCTAACTCATGTTCTCAGTGCAGGTCAGCCTCCTGTGGGGGCTTCTCTAATCCGGTTTCCCCCAAGCTCCTTCCTTGTCCTGGTCTCTGATTCTCATCCTCTCCTCTGGCTGAGACCCGCTGAGTATTACAGTACCCCGGGACTGAGGTCAGCCTTGTTCCTGACCTCTGTCCTGGAATTCTGTAAGACCCTGGCGCATCACACTTGAACTTCGAACGCTGAGGCTTGGTCTTTACACCAGCACTTGGATCCTGTGTGACTGCCTGCTCCGTTGCTTAGTAATTATAGTTGGTGCTTGGTTGGCCTTCCTGGAATTATTTGCAGCTGGCCTAGGTTTGCAGAAGGCTCTCCTTTCCCTGTTGGCAAGGCAGGGAGAGCTCAGCCTTTTTCATATCAGTCTGAACATCCTATAACTAGGGAGACAAATAGACCACTGGAAATATCATGCACTCCAAAGGCACATACAAATGACTTTTGGAAAGGGTGGGCTCAATTAAAATCAAATTGATTCAAATCATGATTTGAATCACTAGTCGGGAAGAGTCGATTAAATCAATATTTTCCCTGCAAAAGTGCATTCATTTTTGATATAATTTTAATGCACAGTCTTCACAGCTCTGACAGAGATAGATGTGGTTTTCATTTTTAGAAGTTACATACCATGCATTTTTAAGCTGTGATTTATTTTGACATTTCGTTGAATCAATTTTGCAGCCACGTCTGAGTCTTGAGTGATGACTTGTTTATTTTATTTACCAAAGCTAATCAAACAAATGTGTATAATTTTCCCAACAAAATAAGCATGTGCACTTTTGAATGTTTAACTGTTTTTTCTTTTCTGTAAATGTAAAAATATAAAAAAATTGCTGAGATGAAATTAGACTGTTTTGGGCAGATCCAACCCAAAATACTTACTATATTTTGGACTTAACTTGGTCTTTTCCTTTCCTTTCTGCTTACTTATATTAGGAAAGAATGGGTAAGCTCTTCTACTTTTGTAGTTCCCAAATGATTTTAAAACTTAGGCTGTATTAGTCTTCTTTGGGAGATGCTTTTGTATGTGTAGAGAGAAATGGCTCTGATCACACCCACTTGATATTCCTCCTAATCGTTGCTGAGAATCCAGTGGTTGACTTCTGCCAGCCTTTGGTGTGACCTTCACGAAGCTTTGTCAGCATCTTTCATGATTGATTGAGCTTTACCCTATCTAAAACAAATTCTTTTCATACAGATCAGTGGATTTTATTTTAAGAACATCTTTTCATAATAACAAAAACTACCCACCCCCTGCCGTTTTCCCCCTTTTTTATTGAAGTATAGGCAGTTTACAATGTTCTGTCACTTTCTGGTGTACAGCATTATGTTTCAGTCATACATATACATATATATTTATTTTCATAATCTTTTTCATTATAGGTTACTATAAGATATTGAATATAGTTCCCTGTGCTATACAGAAGAAACTTGCTGTTCATCTATTTTACATATAGTAGTTAGTATCTGCAAATCTCAAACTCTCAATTTGTACCTTCCCACCCACTTTCCCCCCTGGCAACCATAAGTTTGTTTTCTATGTCTGTGAATCAGTTTCTGTTTTGTAAATAAGTTCATTCATGCACCCCAATGTTCACAGCAGCACTATTTATAATAGCCAAGACATGGAAACAACCTAAATGTCCATCGACAGATGACTGGATAAAGAAGATGTGGTATATATACACAGTGGAACACTACTCAGCCATAAAAAAGAGCAAAATCTTTTAAGGTGCACATTTGGGATCAGATGCAGTCTTAATAGGGCTGTCTGTGGAAGGCTGTTCTCTACCCTTCTGTCAGCCTCAGAAGGCTTTGGATGGACCCCATACAGCATTAGTGGCCCAGATAACCTACTTGGGTTTATCTTTTCTGATCTTGTTTCTGGCTTCAGCCGGATGACATCATCTCTTAGAACACAGCCACCTGCATTCTCTGCCTGCTGAGAAATCAAGTGTCTGTTGACAGATGAATGGATAAAGAAAATGTGGCTTATATATACAATGAAATGTTATTCGGCTATAAAAAAGATGGAAATCCTGTCATTTGTGACAACATGGATGAACTTGGAGGATATGATGCTAGTGAACCAGACCTAGAAAGAGAAATACTGCATGATCTCATTTATATGTGGAATATAAAGTAGTCACACTCATAGATGCAAAGAGTAGAATGGTGGTTGATTATCAGGGGCTGTGGGGAGGGGAAAGGGGGATAGATGTTGGTCAAAAGGTACCCAGTTTTAGTTATGAAGGATGAAGAAATTCTAGAGATCTGATGTGCAGCGTGGTGACTCTAGTTAATAATGCTGTATTATATACTTGAAATTTGCTAAGAGAGTAAATCTTAATTGTTCTCACCAAAAAAGGGTAACTTGGTAAGGTGATGGGTATGTTAGAAAAGATCTGCAAAGAAAGAAAGGACCTGCGTCTTTCAAGCTGAAACAGGTGCTCTCTAGTTTTGTTTTCTAGGACTTGGAACATAAATACATTTGTTTTCATGCTGTTCATATAGTTCTAATTGAATAGAATCATAACATTTTAGGATTGGAAAGAAAATAGCGATTTCCTAGTCTCATCCTCAAACTAACTCTTTAATGTAAAAGTTAACTGACTTGCTCAGGTCACAAGCCTGGGACAAGAAACCATGTCCTCTGAATCTTCCAGAATAGGATGTTTCCTGTAATAAATCATGCCTGGATTTGAGTAATTTCTCCTCTTAGTCTTCCTCTTTTGGAAAGTAATGATTTTTTTAAAACTTTTTTGCATATAAAAACATCTAACTTTTGTTCACATACTTATACTAAAAACTTAACTGGGCTCCTGTATTTTACCTAGCAATCTTGTTTCCCCCCCGGTCTTCAGGGTAATGTGTTTTATGTGGTTTCCCATGGTATTTCTAAGGTGTTGAGTAATCCATTTTATTCTTGAGTAACATTTTCACAGCACATTCTACTCTTCTGTTTTGTTTCATTAAAAAAAATCATTTTGTATATAGAAAAGCAATAGATTTCTATATGTGAATCTTGTATTCTGCAACTTAACTGAACTCATTTATTCTCATTTTTTTGGTAGAGACTTTAGAGTTTTCTATATATACTGTCATGTCATCTATAAATAGTGACAGTTTTATTTCTTCCAATTTGGATGCCCTCTGTTTCTTTTTCTTGTCTGATTGTTGTGGCAAGGACTTCAAATACTACGTTAAATATGGTAAGAGTGGGTATCCTTTTCTTGTTTCTGATTTTAGAGGAAAAGCTTTCAGCTTTTCATCATTGAGTATGATGTTAGCTGTGGGTTTGTCATAAATGGCCTTTATTATAATGAGATATGTTCCCTCTGGACCAGTGTTGTTGAGAGTTTTTATCATGAATGGGTGTTGAATTTCACCAAATGCTCTAATAATGAAGTGTCAGAAAGAAAAAGCAAAACAACCCCATTTATAAGCACTACAAAAAGAATAAAATACATCAGAATAAATTTCACCAAGGAGGTGAAAGACCTATACTCTGAAAACTGTAAGACTCTGATGAAGGAAATTGAAGACAAAAAAAAAAATCATTTTGAGCAGCTCTGATTTTTGCCCCATGCACCATTTTCATTAACATGCACCACCACATCCCTTTGAGGAGGGATCCTGATGCCTGCAAAGCTCATGCCTGCCTAAGCCAACCTGTGTGGCACCAGGTTGCAGGGAATCCAGGTGCTGGAGGCTGGAGTGGATCACTGAGTGCCCAGCCTGGTCTTCCAGGGAAGCAGCAAGAGGGCCCAACATCAGGGTGACCACCAGAGGGAGTTGCTATTATGGAGACCGAGTGACATGAATCTCACTGTGCCCCGAATGGGAGATCTAGACCCTGCCTGATTACGGAAGTCAGTGGACAGCTCATGCTGAAACAGCCAATTTGCCGCTTGATGGGAGTCTCGCCTGGAAGCCAATTAACCCTAGATGTGTGGCTGTCTAATTGAAGAAGCAGCTCTTCCTGGCCATCTTCTTCCCTCCAGATGTGGAGCCTGGGCTGTAGCTCTTGGTTTAGAAAAGCTGATTTCCCAAAGGTGTGGCCACCTGAGCCAAATATCATGGCATGCATTTCTATTTCTTATTTCTTTATGTTTTTGCAGATTGAAAATGGTCTACAGCTGAGGTCTAGGCTGACCCACCTCTGAATGCAGCCCTAGCACCCCAGCAAAGCTCCCCTGCTCTCCCTCTGAGGCCCTGAGATGGGCCTGCACAGCAGCAGACCTGCCTGTGCAGCTTCCTGCTGCTGCAGACCTGAAGTGCCTGAGTTTGCAGCTCTATGTTCCTCTGATCTATGAACCAGCCCTGCCTTGCCCTGCTCTCCAGCATCCAAGTTCTCCACGCCCGTATCTTATCCCGTGTCCGATCTCACGTGCCCGTGTCCGATCTCACGTGCCCGTGACCTTCCCTGTTGCTCATCCTGGTGGCCTCACCATGCTGTCCAGCTTCTGAACCTTTGCCACAAGTGACCACTGTCCTGAGTGGGCCGCATGGTCCCCAGGAGCCAGGACCTGAGAGCTCCTTGGTCCTGGCTCTGCTGCAGGGCTGGCCCCAAGAGAGCTCACTGCAGGGTGAGTGGGCTGATTTGATTGCAGTCCCAGGAGTGGGAAGAGAAACCTTTAGCAGGCCAGATCTGCCCAGGATTGCTTTGATGAGAAATTCTGATTCAGACCCATTATTCTGAAGTCATTTAGTTGGCTTTAACTCTGGATGCAACTCTCTGGTAACCTTTAAAACAATAGGGTTTTCTTATCAATCTGTGTGCCTTTAATAAGGGAAGGGCTGATTAAGGCAGGAGTGGGGGGCAAACCAGGTGCACTTATGATTGTCTAATGTTATCAAGCCTAATTACCATTTTCAAAGCCCTGCTGAAATTTGAAAGTTGTCGAGTCGGATGATTACCATTCAAGTTTTCTCCTTCTAACGAGCCTGAACTTTCTCTGCCATAGCTTAGCCTGATGCTTTTTGACGGTCGTCCCTATTGTCTAATGAGTGTAATTGGCCCTGGCCTTTTTTTCCGGGCTCCTCATTTCCAGTCTCCGCTGGAGCCAGTCTTTTCCCAAGATTACCCCCGTCCCTTCACTTTTGCTCCTGCATTGTCACCTCCGGCATGATGTAGCAATGTCCTCAGCTCCTGACTTGAGCCTCTTGTTCTGCCCTGGTCTCTCCTGTACCCAGGGTGGTGTTGGACAACTCCATTTGTGACCTGGTACACATTTCCGCATGGGCACAACGTGACAAATCTTGGTCCAGTTCCTCGGCCCATCCGCCCTAGCCTTTTGACATAGACTGGAATGGAGATGCGATACTCCTGTGGTGGAAAATAGGCAGTGCTGGGCTACCCTGCTTGTTATGGGATGAGACCCAGGGTGATGAGCTCAAGAGAGAAATGTGGGTATTTTGCTGGTGCTCAGGGAAAAGTCTGTTTAATTAAAGACAGATAAGGAGGTAAATTAAGATTTCTGGGAATTGTGCAAGGGGACTTCTGGGCACTTGCAGTGTCATTATTGGATAATAGAACTGTTTATTATTTTAAATTTTATCTTACAACTTAGGCTCTCATTTCCCTTCATAAAGGAACTTAGGCTTATCAAATAAGATTAGTGAGCATCTTTGGAGATTTGTAACAGGAATGGAAATGGGGAAAGAGATATTTAGAGAGAAGGGAAATGTTTTTCCTGAGATAATTGAAGGGAAAAGAAGGACAGATGTTAAGTAGGGAAACAGATGTGAAAATGGAGAGAGGGAAACTGCCTGAGATGGCAGGGGCTGAGCTGTGGGGGTGAAAGATGGGCATGTGTACTGGATTTCATAGCCTCCTTGAGGGATAGAGGTGAGAACTTGCAGCTTGTAGTTCAGATGAGGTCCTTTATATTCGGACAGTGCTGGAGTACTCACTTTTGTGGCTGTTGGGCATGTCATGTAACATAAATTCTTTGTACTCTGTTTTACTACCTGTAAAATGGGTCTAACAATGCCACCTCTTAGCATTGTGAGAATCAGAGGAGCCGATGTCTGTGATAGCTTAGCACAGTATCCAGCATCTCTAATCAACAGAAGCTGCAATTATTATAAGAATTGTTACTATAATACAAATTACAGCAGTAATCATTAGTGCTGACATCACAAGGGATAGGGTGGCATTGTGCAGAATTCAGCACTTGTATAGGACACTTGAAAGTAGAGTCTGTAAGTTTGAACTACGACCATTGAACTACCTTAGGTGACCTTAGGTTCACCTTGGCCATTCCCATTTATATCTTGTGTCCCAGTGCAGTTATTAGCTGTGCTTCAATTCTTTCATTCTTAAGAGTGTTCCAGTGTGGATGACAAATCCTACAGCTACCCTGCATGCGGTTCTTACTGTCTAAACCAGTGAGACAGTATTATTGTGTTATTCATTGTTTCCCATTTTCTCAAAAAGATCATGTGTTTCTTGAGGCCACTCTATACACTTGTATGTATAAATCTGTGTATATGTACGTACACACACCCTTAGTACTTCTTTTGTGTTTGTATCTGCTCATCACATAGAGATACAGTACCCTTGTTTTGCTTCAGAGCGGAGATCATTCATCTAAGATTTGCCTGTCTCCTCCACGAGAATGCAGCCTCCAAGGGGGCAAGGGCTTTGTTAGTTTTCTTGACCACTATATCCCCCGTGCCTAGATCCACATCTGCACACAGCTGGCATGCAACAAATGTATTTATTTAAACCCTGTCTTTATAATGAAGTGCATGTCACAGGCCAGGCACAGGGCTTATTTATGTCTCTAGATCTTGTCAAAACCCCACGGAGTGAGTCCTATTAATATTCCTGTTTGGCAGATGAGGACCCTGAAGCATTGAGTGGTTAAATATTTTGTCCAAGATCCTACAGCAGCTTCGTGTTGGAGCCGGGGCTTTTTAACTCCAGATCAGAGCCCTCAATCCCTGTTCTTGGGTGACCCTTGCTGCCATCACTAAGCAACTGGGGGAAGGGTTTTCCCAGCAGAGAATGCCTGGCCCCTGCAGTTCCTGGGTTTTCCTCTGAGCTCGGGTGTTTTTCTTACTCACATTTTCTTCCATGTACCCAACACTCAGATGTTTAAGTGCAAAAGGCAGTTTATCGTCATATGTGGAGAATGTAGGGCTCAAATAAGACACGTAGACAATTAGCAAGGCCAGAGTAGGGCAGAGGCCCGGAGTGGTCGTGGCAGGAGCTGGGAGCTCATCCTAAGTGGCCATTTCTACAGGACCCAGCCCCTCCCGCTGTTGCTCCTCCAGGGGCCCCTCCCTTACTGCTCAAAGGGGATCATCAGAGGATGGTGGGCTGAGAGAAGTGGAGATAGAGTGTTTATGGAGTGTTTAGAGCAGAGTTGGTTCTAAAGTGGAGCTGTGGGCCGACCATGGATCTGCACCCTCAACATCTCCTGGGCCAGTCATTGAACTTTCCTGAGTTTGCGTATATAGAAAAGTGAGTAACAAAATAGACTTAGAAGGCTTGTTGGAAGGATTGCATTGCGGACAGCCCTCTAAATACACGTGGGCAGCATCGTGCCCCTCCTCGCTCTTTCCTCCAGTTCTCCAAGCTGTTCTTTATACACCGTGCTTTTCTGGTCTGCTGTTGACCCAAATATGCTTGAGTGAAGACAGCTTCTGGCCAGAGGGATGGATGGGTCATTTCATGTGGCTGTCGGGGTTGTTTGCGGGATCCTTTAGAAGGAGTTTCCTCCCTGACTCTCAAATGTGTTTGTAGAACCTGCCAGAGTTGGAGAGCCCAGTGATGGGAAGAGGTCTTTTTACCATGGGCTTTGTACTTCCTGCCTGCCTTGACCTTAAATCATGTTATTCAAATGGGATATTTGTGATTCAATAATCAATTCAACAGTGAAAGGCAAAGGAGCAGTCTGCCAGTCCTGGCGGAGTAAATCATCCCATAAGCATACGAGGAGCAGCAGCCCCTAATAGCTCTTGTAAACATGCTGTCACTCTCAGGGTTGGGCACCGTCCAGCCAAACCTCTCTCTATGTTCATCTCTAGTTCTCGGAATCGCTGCGTGAACCAGCTGTGACACACATTCTGTATCAGTTGAGAAATGCTTCCAACACGTGTCTCTATGCCCCAGAGACTGTTTCTGATTGTTTGCAGATTAATCAACAAGCCTTTTTAGAGCAGCTTCTGGGTGGGGGGAGAGGGGAGGCTCAAAGATGCTTGAGCCAGATTGCGGGTAAAAGGTGTGTGGGGACAGCAGGACCCCGTTCTGAGCTGAGCTCAGCAGATGTGCTTCCACTCATGTTCACAGCAACTGACCCTTGTTACCTTCATTTGACACATGAGGAAGCTAAAACCTGGGAGGTCAAGTGGCTTCCCCAAGGTCACGAGCTGAGAGCTGGATCCAGGGCTGACACTGCAGGCTGTTCTCTGCTCAGTTTACGGTCAGCTGAAGATCTCCATTTGACCTCTCCCGCAGTGACCTCGGGCCCTCCCTTCTCTACTTCCCCTGCACCTCGGTGTCGTCCTCACCGACATTTCTCTCTTCCACATCCCCAACTCACAGGCAGCTGTCTGCAGTGGAAATCCTAATTGATTATTATGATGTGCAGAGAGCTCAGAGCTCAGAAATATATAGGTAGGTAAGTGGGCAGCCTGGGGTAAAGCAGAGGGCTCCATGTGGCCATGATTCCACCCCAGATGTTGTGCCTCCCTTTCTCTTTAGTCCCCTCATTGGCTTCATTTTGCTTCAGAGCAGAGATCATTCATCTAAGATTTGCCTGTCTCCTCCACGAGAATGCAGCCTCCAAGGGGGCAAGGGCTTTGTTAGTTTTCTTGACCACTATATCCCCCGTGCCTAGATCCACACCTGCACACAGCTGGCATGCAACAAATGTATTTATTTAAGCCCCATCTTTATAATGAAGTGCATGTCACAGGCCAGACACAGGGCTTATTTATGTCTCTAAATCTTGTCAAAACCCCATGGAGTGAGTCCTATTAATATTCCTGTTTGGCAGATGAGGACCCTGAAGCATTGAGTGGTTAAATATTTTGTCCAACATCCTACAACTGCTTCATGTTGGAGCCGGGGTTTTTGACTCCAGATCAGAGCTGTTAGATTCTATTCTTGGGTGACCCTTGCTGCCATCACTAAGCAACTAGGGGAAGGGTTTTCCCGGCAGAGATTGCCTGGCCCCTGCAGTTCCTGGGTTTTCTTCTGAACTCGGGTGTTTTTCTTACTCACATTTTCTTCCATGTACCCAACACTCAGATGTTTAAGTGCAAAAGGCAGTTTATTGTCATATGTGGAGAATGTAGGGCTCAAATAAGACACATAGACAATTAGCAAGGCCAGAGCAGGGTAGAGGCCCGGAGTGGTCATGGCAGGAGCCCGGCATGGTGGCCTTCCGGCACATCTCTGTCTGGGGTCCTCCTGTGCATAGCTTCCCTCACCGTCTGGCCCCATCTTCAGGGCTGAGGGGAAGTCCCCTTATCCCCATGCACTGAGTTCAGGGTCCTATTAGAGGGATGTTGTCTGCAGCAGGGCTGGATGTCCTCCAGGTCTCCTTTTGCTACAGGAATCCAAGTCTGTGGGTCTGTGAGTCCACTAAGGGAGAAGCCGAGGAAGGCAGAATTTTCCAAGCAAACTGGAGCAGTGGGCTGTGAAACAGGATGGAAAAGTGAAGAAGAGAAGCAGGGCAGAGAGAGGACAAGAGAGGACAGGCCAGGGGACCAGAAGAGTGAGAATGAGAGAGAAGAAATCAATGAAGGAACAATGAAATAAAAGAACGGGAGCAGGAAGGGGAAATATGTATTTGGCATATTTGTGTGTGTGTGTGTGTGTGTGAGACCAAGAGAGAAAAATAAAGTGGGTGAAGGAAGGAGACTGGAAGTGGGGGAGGGGAGTGAGCACCTTGGAGCCTGAGCCACCCCTGCTCCTCCTCCCCTCCCCTCCCTGGCCCCCTGCCCAGTGCAGGCTGATGGTCACACCTCCCGTCCATCCTTCCAACTGAAGTGCTCCTCTCTGCCCCGGGTTGGTGTGTTCTTCCACGTGTCTCTGTCCCACCTCCCTTTTCACCGCCCTCCATTCCCTCTTCTCCCACACATGGTGGCCCCTGTGTGTGGTCCTCGCCATCCCTGGGTGACATCTCCACTGGGGTGGCTCAGCACCTCCAGTTGGAACGCTGTGTCAGGGCAGCCCCCAGGCACGGCTGGCTTCCTGGTCCTGCGGTTCCGGCAGCTGCACATGGGACTGTGCTGGGTTTCAAGTCTGCCGTTACTGTCTTGAAACTGGTAATGATTTTTGATCGAGAAGGCTGCACTTTTTCTTTGCACTGGGCCCTACTAGTGACATAGCCAGTCCTGCCTCAGAACCTAGAAGCCCACCAAGGGGTCTGAAGTACAGAAGAGACACCAGCATTCAGAGGAGGGTAGAGGTGAGAGGAAGAAAGTCCCAAACACACCACTTAAGGTGAGGAGGAGGAGGGCTGGGGAGCAGCTCGGAAGCCATGGGGCAGGTTCCTGGGACCGGGTGAGCCAGGTTGTCCTGTGCAGCAGGAGAGGCAGCCAGGGATGCAGAGAGTCAGAAGCTCCAGGGCCTTAGCCCTGCGTGGGTGGGGGGGGGGGGAAGGAGCTGGAACGGCTGCAGTGAGGAAGGAGATGTCATTTGACACCAGTTTCTGAACGAAGCTTCTCTGTCCACCCTCCGTTTTAGATCCAAGTGGCTGACCTTGAAGCCATCGGCTCTCCGTTACGCTCCGGTGTCCTCTGGACTTGGTTCAGGAGACAGCTGCAGAAGCATAAGTCCAGGGAGAACTCAGGGTCATGGTGGGCATCCTTGGTTGATCCTGGTTCTACTTTTCTCCAAGTCCAAGGGAGGCCCTGGCATCTCTCTGCCAGTAAAGACGGCCCTGACTGCTCCTGCAAGCATGTGCCCAGCCCCAAATAGGCCCCCCATCCCTCCCTCAAACATCAAGCCCACACTTCCAGATCTGCATTTTTGCATTTGGGCAGGGGATCTTGGATGGCTCTACTAACTCAGTATGATCTGGGCATTTGCCACACACTGGAGTTTGGATGTGCCTGAAAAAAAAAAAAATTCAGACTCCTTGATGTAGGATTTCAAATTAAAATTAGAAGCGTGGTTCACAGCATTACTTGTTTCGGCTGCAATGGCTCGTGGCTGTCAACTGCTTCCCCTTGAGCGCTCTGATAAATTGCTGCTGCGGGGTTTTTGGGCTGGTCGAAAATGGATGAATCACGGGGCTTTGGGGGCCTACCTGCAAGCCTGTGAAGTGCAGGGTGAAACAGGAGGTGGAAGGAGATGGCCTTGAGTCAGGGCCCCACCAAGGGTACAGAAGCACCTCTGTGTCTGAGAACAGGACCTCCTGGCCAAGAGCTGCGTGGTGTTGCCATATCTAGGTTCCTTCTGTCTCCAGAGGGATGTTAGGACCTAAATGGTCCCCTTTCTAGCCCTCAAACTGATGTCCTAGGTTTGTTTCTGGGCTCCTTTCAGGATTGTGGACAAGCACTAGGTGCATTCTGAATTTCCACCTGGCACTTGGCGAGTGAGTGGCTGTGTGGGGCAGTCCCTGGTTAATGTGGGATGGAGGCTGGAATCTGGGATTGCGCTGAATGTCCTGGGACTTCACTCTGGTGGTTTGTCTCTTTCCTCCCAGAGGTTCTTGGAGGATGCTCTGTGTAACTCAAAGGAGAGGTGTAGGTGGGTGGAGGAAGGATTGTGGCTTGG
This sequence comes from Camelus bactrianus, assembly GCF_048773025.1. NCBI lineage: Eukaryota > Metazoa > Chordata > Mammalia > Artiodactyla > Camelidae > Camelus > Camelus bactrianus. Next base: position 34,969,040 of record NC_133553.1, on the reverse strand, counting down.
CTGCTGGTTGCTGATTAAGCCATTCTCCTTTCCTTCCACTGGCTTTGGGCTGGTGATGCTGGAGCTCTCTCCTCCCCATCACAGCGCCTGCTTCTCACTGAGCGGGGCCGTTCATCACCCATCGGGATGGGGGAGACAAATGACAGCAGTTACGTGAACTGAGGAGGATTAGATAAAACCAAAGAGCTATCACACACAACAGTGGACAGTCATTTAAGAGGAAATCCATCTCGTTGTTGGCCCGAGGCCTCTTGGGAAGAAAAAGACATCTTCCTATCTCGAGTTTGGTTTTTATTGCCAGGGGTCAGCTTCCAGGAAGCTTGCCCGGGCCCTGCTCCTGCAGCAAACTCTCCCAGGCTCTGGAGACACACCGCCTGGGGTCACACTCAGGGTCTGCCCGTCCTCGGGTGAGACATCACATTTAACCTGGGAGAGTCTATGTCCTCCTTTGTAGAGAGCAGATAATAAAAGTGTTTCCTTTGTAGGGCCGTCGTGAAGGATAAAAGAGGGGATACAAGCCAAGTGCTTAGGACATAAGTCGGCTGCAATCAGTGATACGTATGACAGATGGGGCAGATGCTGGCTGTCTAACCTGACCATAGACAGATACCCTCTAATAAATACAGGCCCTCTCACCTCCCTGCTGGGGCCTTGTGGTAAATAACCCTGAGAATGTTTAATGCTACTTCTGAGATACCTTCTCCCTGTCTTTCTCCAGAAAGGAAGACAAAGGGGATGACCCAGCATTTTTATTATTTTAAAATAGCTTTTTTTTAAAACATAGAGTTTTATTTGCAATATATTTCAATTGAGGATTTCTTTCTTTTTTTTTAAATTAAAATACAGTCAGTTACAATGTGTCAATTTCTGGTGTATAGCATAATATTTCAATCATTCTTAGACATGTATATATTCATTTTTTAAAAATGTTTATGAACCATAAAACCTACCCGTAGAAAGTACACAATTCAGTGTTTCAGTGTATTCACAAGGTGTACGAGCATCACCTAAGATAATTTTAGAGCATCGTCATCCCCCCAGAGGAAACTGTACCCAGGAGCATTCATGCCCCATGCCCCTCACCCAGCCCCTGGCAACCACTGATCTAGTCTGTCTCTATGGATTTGCCTCTAATGGAGAGTTCATATGGATGGACCTGTACAATCTGTGGTCCTTTGTGACTGGCTTCTTTCACTTAGCATAATGTCTTCAGGGTTTATCCACGTTGTAGCATAAATGGACTTCATTCCTTTTAATTGGGGAATAAGGAATAATATTCCTGCGTATGGCTGTACCTCATTTTGTTCACCCATTCATCGGTTGGTGGATGTTTGGGTGGTTTCCACTTTATTGTGAAGATAATCCAGCCTCATCTGAAACACCTAGGGGTCCCACTGCCGTCCTGGGCTGCCAGGGCTGGGGGGTGAGTGGCCGTGCGCTGGAAGGTGGCCAAGCCTCTAGTTTGCATCCTCTGCAGTTGGGAGGGGAACAGGGGTAGCCCTACACCTTTTGTAACTCTTTAAAGTCAGTGTGCCATTAGGTAGGGGCCAGCCCTTTGTCTTCCTTCGGAATCAGCCAGAACCCAGGTGCCTGCAGGGGTGGGCCCCCACAGTCATGCACAGAGGCTCCAGTCTAGCGGTTGACTTAGAGCCTCTTTCTGGGCAGAGCTGGCAGCAAGATGGTAGTGGAGGCTCCTGAACTTTGTTGCCGGTGCAGGTGGGGAGACTCCACACCCACAGGAAGACAGAGTGGACATGAGGTCGAGGCACTGTGTCCCCAGCCTTTCTGCCTGCATCTCCCCCAGATCTCAGCTCATGGGAACAGTCCTGCTGTGCATGTCCAGACTACCTGGATGTGGCTCAGACAAAGGGTGACTTTGAGCGGGTCACTGAGCCCCAGTCCTTGTCTGAAAAATGGGGTGAGTCATGCCCACTTCCTAAAATGTTAATGAAAATGCAGCGAGCTGATGGTAGCGGGAGCAGAGAGAGCCCTGTGTCAATATGGAGGGTGATTTTTATTGCAGGAGTAGGTCTGGGCTCCCCTGCCCTCCCTTTCCAATAGGATAGACCACCCTGTCTTTGAAGCTGGGTAAACTGAGGCCTGGAAGGCAACAGGGATTGCCTCAGAGCTGGGGACCCTGACCAGTTTCACAACAGATCCATGCACCTATGGACGCCCCTCTTTCCTGAGCAAATGTATCTGCCTGTCATAAAACTGGCTGGAGGAGGACCTTAGGGGAGGAGCTCGGTATTCTGTAAGTCCTGGGGATGCGGTGAAGAAAGCCCACGCGTCCATGGTTCTGCGCCTCTGTGCTCACCAAGACGGGGGCCTCTACGCCTTCTGTTGACCCCAGTGGGGACACTGCTCCTGCCTCTGGACTCCCCGTGTGGCTACAAGTCTGGGGTCCTCAACCTTCTTCCTCTCGGTTAAAGAGCGAATCTGCTCACCGTGGACCGGAGGGAGGAAGAGTCCGAGCAGATAAAGTAGTCCCCGAGGGAAGGATGCTGCCACAACCTCTGGGGCCAGAAAGAGGAGATCCTTGGCCGGATGGGAGGACGGTACCAGCCAGCTGCATCACTGGTGTTGCTGAGTTTGGGCTTCCTTTGCTAAAGGGGGTTCGGGCTGGTGTTGGAGCAAACTCGCACGTGGGCGAGGTGGGCATGTGGTCAGTGTGCCTCCCAGCCTTCCCCCTTTCTCGGCCTGATCAGGCCTCAGAATTAGGTTTTCCCCAGCAGGGGCAGCTTCCCACCGACTTAATTTCTCTTTTATGTGTCTGGAGCATGGCCCAGCTTGAGGGGCCAGCTTGGAGAGGAACCGTCTGTGCAGCGGCGGGGCAACTCCCTGTCCACCTGCTGCCCAGCCCCGCAGGTCACCCACGCTCCGGATCTTCGCAGAAACTGATATTTGCAGCCGATTTTATCTTTCCGCCGGGATCTTTCGGATGACGATGTTTTGGCCGAGATGTTGTTCCTGTCCAATGCATGTCAGCATTTCTGAGGGGAAGTGCTCTAATTAAAGGCTTCCCTGCACGGCCCACTCCCTGTTCGCTCAGCTCGAGTGACATAAATAAGCCCCTTGTTTCTCTTACCCCAGCAAATCGAGACCCTTAAAGGTGGCTGAATGCCACCTCCCCCAGCCCCACCCCCTCGCGGCCACAAGGAGTCCCGGACAGAGCCGGTGAATAATGGCTGCTGTCCAAGCCTCAGCCTCGCTCCTCTAGCTTCTGACAGGCTCCTGGGTGCTTTACAGCAGGGGAGGGTGTTAATGAATTTTCCCTCCGTCTCCCTCTGACTGTGCGTCTCTGGCCCCTGGGGTGGTCTAAAAGAGGCTCAGCTGAGGAGTCAGTTGATGAGAAGCATCTTACAGTGGGCACACACAGAATGGAACCTCCAGATGGATGGGAAGGGGCAACAGGGTCCTGGGAAGGGGGCATCTGCTGTGTGGTGTCCTGCTCTGGGCCAGGCACCTTGCAGCTCTGATCTCATCTCTCTCACATAGCAACCCTGTGAGCAAGCTAAGGAAAGGGAGGCTCAGAGAAGTTGAGCCACTTGCCCTAGGTCACACAGCTAGGGAGAGGCTAGAGCAGGGATTTAAATCCCGTGCTGAAGGCCCATGCTCTGGTCATCGTGCTCTACTGCCTTTCTGGGCAGTTTATGGGGCTATTTGGCACAAATGTGTCAGAGCTGGAACTCGTGACCTCTGCCCTGGTATTCCACTTCTCCTGGGCAGCCAGGGCAGATTTGCTGGACACCCAGGATTTGTTGGGCACCTGGGGAAGACATGTAGAAGGGTTGGTTGTGGTCTTCTCAAAGCAGGAGGTCCCCAGTGCAATTTGAATGTGATTCCTTTCACGATGCTTCAGTCACACATCATTTTAAAAATTCAACATGGTGAGCAGGACTTGTAAATCTGAGACTCAGGAGGGACTGTTGCCAAATTGATGGGGCTGGAGTGTGTGTAGCAGTATTCACCCATCCCAGACCTTTCTCCTGGCCTTTTATGGGTTCTGGCTAACCCCCTCCAGCACCCTTTTGATTGCTGCTGCATCTTGTCCACTGAGATTTGCTAGGCACTGAGCTGTGTGTTTTACCCAGAGCATTGCCTTTGCCTTAATTCTTACCGCTTTTCTGAAAATTATTCTCCCCATTTTTCCTATGCACGAAATGGAGCCAGAGAGTCGATGGACTTGCCTAAGTTCACACAGCTTTGAAATAGAAGTGAGGGATCTGGGTTGACTCGGTGCGATGCTTTTCCCACGATTATCTAGGCCTTCCGTGGATGGAGGAGAGAGGAAATGGGAGGCTTGAAGACAGAGTATAAAACATCAGGCATCCGGGGAGGGTACAGCCCAGTGGTAGAGTGCATGCTTAACATGCACGAGGTCCAGGGTTCAATCCCCAGAACCTCCATTAAAAAAAATAAAATAGATAAAGTAATAAATATAAAAACGAATTACTCTCCTGCCCACCTCCCAATAAAAACCATCAGGCATCATCTTTGCCCTCAAGGCCCTGGGACTTTAAGCATCCATATAATGGGTAAAATGATAAAACAAAAAGGGTGGTTGATAAAGGACCAAGATGGAGGCAAGGACTGCTAATTCACTGGGAGCCCAGAGTTGGGAAGTCTTCAGGGCTGATCCAGAAAGGAGAGGTCGGTTTGGGGCTTGCTTCTAGCTGCCCCTCCATTGCCCCACTTTTTCATACCCGCGGAAAAGCGCAGCCAACCTGAGAGTGTGAGCACTTAATCTGCTGGCCGTGAAGGAGGAGATGAATTTCTTTAACCGTGTAGCGTTTTCCACCACTCTGTCCATTCCCATCTCTGTTTATTCTGAAGATCAATACAGACAAAGGAGAAGTTATTCCCTGGAGAGGACCTGGCTATGTAGTTTGTAAAAATATCCTTAGTCCTTCTTCCTGGTCCTGCTCACCTTCCCCCATCGTGTTTATTTAGAGCAGAACTGTTTCTGAGAAGCAACATTGGGTAGTGGTGTTGAACTGGAGAGCTCCAACTGCTGCAGCCCAGTCCTTCGCAGGCCAGCGGAGGACCCGGACACCCAGGCTGCATGGACACCCAGCACAGGGAGCACATCTCTTTCCTTCATCAGGAATGTTTGCTTCCTGAGCCAGAGTCTTCACTTGATCTTAGCCAAAAGGCCAAGAAGCGATTCTGAGCCAGAGTCTTTGCAGGAGAGGGATTAAGAGGCAGAGAGGAGCTATGGTGGGTGGGGAAGGAGACATCAGTGTCCTCCTGCCTTCGGATCTCATGGGGCAGAGATGTCTAGCAAGATCCAGTAAGATGATCTGAAGTCTGCCAGTCCAACAGAAATCAGTATCGGCTGTGCCATGTATTCTGACATGGAAACATAACAGTCTTGGCTATTCCACAAGCTAGTGGAGTGATCTAGGGAATCAGAATAGATGTTAACTTTCAAACGCTTCCCCCAGTGGAATCCTTTTAGTTAGATTGAAATCTGTGCCAGGTCCCAGATGAAGGTGTAGCTCTGGCTGTAGGGGACCAGGGTTTGGGACAGACTCCACCTCCTCTCTGCACTGCTGTAGGATCCGGGGTTCTGAGGAAGGTGAGGAAGGCATTGGAGGAGTTGGCCCCAGAGGTTGTCTCTAGCTCTGATAATCTAGAAATTTACCATCTTCCATCATTTTCCTTTGTGCTGTGCCTGTCTCTAGACTCTGCAGGGAGCCAGTGAAAGCTGTCGGGGCAGAGACACTGTCTTACGTTTGATTTATGCCCTTGCACACAGTAGGAACACAAAAGCAGATTTGCACCCAGCTGAGCTTCAATCTCTGTTCCCACTAAAGTCAGGTGTTTGCAGCAGGTTATCTGGAGGAGAGAGTCACTCTCCACCAGCCTGGATGTGACATCGTTCTGTGTTCTGGTGGAGCTGGCTGTGAACCTGGCACCATTTTTCCTCTTTTATGATCTGTAAAAATGGACTCTTGGCCTTGTAGGGATGAAATGAGAATGAAATCCTCATCTTGGAAGTCCCTTCCTGTAGCATTGTCTTTTCAAATCTTTTCTGGCCAGGTGAGACTATTCTTTGAGTACTATCAGGGAGGAATCAGTTCATTTTCAAGATTTTATGGAAACCATTTGGTTCAGGCACTGCATTAAATGCGAGGGGTAAGAATAAACTTAAACTATGATCTTGTCTTCAAGAGGCAGGTATAGAGTAAGTTGCACGTTATTCTTAAAGGGCTGGGGAACTGTGCTGAAAGGATGAGGGACAGAGGAATAGAACAGTCCAGTCCCGGGAATAGCAAGAGCAAAGCCTTGCGTGTATTGTGATGCTGGTGCTCTTAAGTAGTCTGGGGTTGGGTAAAGTAGTTGGAGATGAGCCTGGCTAGAGAGTTTCAGTCCCAAGTGGTTGAAGAATTTGTTTCCAGGAGGGGAAATTTACACTCATAACTCAGTTTTTGGAAAATTACCCTGATGATATTTTAGAGGATGTGTGTTGGGGTGAGGAGAAAGGGGGCCTTGTTTCTCCTTGGGAGGAAGGATGGGAGCCCAGACTGAGATGGGATGGCTTCATTTAAAATAGGAGAAAGGAGGGAGGTAGATGCTGGACGGATTTGGAAGTGGAATTAATAAACCCCTCCATGGATGCGAGGCTTGAGAAAGAGAAATTGAGGACGAGGCCAAATGTTTGGTTTGTGAAATTGGATAGAGAAAGGAACTTACTGTTGAGTTTGGAGTTGACGGAGGAAAAGCATGTGGGGTTCGGGAGGTGGAGATAAGGCTGGAGCCGCGTTGGGTTTGCAGGGTCTATGGGACGGGACATCCAAGCAGGATGTCCTGTAGCAGCTCAAGAGAGAGGAGGAGGAGCAAGAGGAAGGCCTGCCTTCTCTTAAAAGCCTACTGGAAGAAAGGCTGTGGTTCCTGCAGCCGCCGCCTGTTTCTGGGAGATCCGTCCTGGGGCAGCAGAAACCAGTCTTACGGCTGTGTCCTGGAGCTTCCCTACAGAAGTCCTGGCTGGGTGGTGTGCAGTCGAGAAGCGGGACAGAGCCGAGCCAGGTGGTTCTGCAGAATTGGCTGTCTTCTGGGCCGCATCAGCTTTCCTTAGAGAGAGGTGACCCACTGGGCCCAAACACCGAAACTAATTGGAAGAGCTCTTTAACTTAAATGTATCACCCAGCTGTGGGCTGTGCAGTGACGGGGGCCCCAGGTGTCACGTTGACAGCCGCTGGTCCATTAAAGGTGCAGCTCGACTGGTGAGACACAGTTTTGAGGAGCTGCTATTAACAGCATTTAATAGCAGGACTGTAGTTAATGGTTAGCAAATGTTTTATGAACAGATTCCTCGTGCTCTGTGAAGGCAGATTCAATTTATTCGGAGTGGATTTGCTTTCCCCTATTAAGCTCAGGAGTGTGTAATCAGCTTCTTCCCTCCACTGAAGGGCTTTCTGTCTGGCAGGAGAGGGGCCTGTTTAATGCTGGGCCTATTCAAGTTAAATAGGAGGCCCTGGGTGGTGGGCGTGTGTGTCCTGGGGGGTCTCGTGTGGATTGTTGGCAAAGCAGAGCCTCAAGGGACTAGTTTGTGGTGGGCAGAGAAAGATCCTCTGGGACAGCTGTGTGGCCATCATGGCTTCTTCCCAGGCTGAGCTGGGCCTTTCCTGGATCTGGTCCCGGCTGGAGCCCTGGTTTCCTTGTCACTCTTAAGCAAGCCATTTAGCCTTTCTGCCTCTGGTCTCTTCAACTGTGAAATACAGCTAATCACACCTCTCATCCTCTTGGGTGTGTGGTCGGTATTAATGACCTTGAAGCATCTCAAGGGTTGGGGAGGGGAGGGGATGGGGCAGGGGGTGTCCACGCTAAGTCTTCAAGGAGAGTCAGGAATTCCCATCGGGAGGGAGGGGAAATATAATTTGGCATCGCCAATACATCATATTTTAAATTGAATTTCCCATAGTATTTTTTCAGGCCAAGTCACATTTTAAGAGGTAGAGGAAGCACTGGACTCTCTGTTTAGAAGAGAAGTGGGCTGTGATGTCTGTTTCTAATTCAGAGAAAACTACCACTGTTTTTCCTTTTGTGCTGAAAGGTGAGGAGAGGGGCAGGCCTGCCAGGTAGGTTCACTTGCCCTTTATACAAAGGCAAAGAAAGTATTGTCCCTTAGGAAATAAAAAAAGGTTAAGATTTTCAACTCCAACTTTTACTTAAATGTAAGTTGCTGCTTTTATCTCTCTGCTTTTTCCTGAAATTATTTTCACTGAATTATACAATCGAACCACAAATTCTCCATGCCTAGTAGATGGATGATTATATCTCTTTGGTGCCATTTCTGTTTCTCAGTGGAAGGACCTGTCTTTCCAGAGAAAGAAGGTGGCCAGTGATGACTGTACTAGCAGGTTCTCACCCTGTGCCAATCGGGAAGGCAGGAGATATAACAGATCCACTGGACAGTCCTTCAAGTGGTCACCATAGCCAGGGGCTGGCTGGTGGGGAGGCTGTGCCCTCTGCAGTGAGCCTGTTCAAAGCTGCTCATTACAACAGGGGGCCGCTCCCAGGACCCAGTGCGCTGTGGCAGTGGCAGGGGGGGATGCACAGACACCCGAGTGGCAGGGGCACACCTGAGCACAGAGAGCAGGTAATGGCATGATGGCCCCTTGGCCTCCAGCAGCTGGAGTCTCAGCTGACCTGGGCTGCTCTGTTTTGACCGTGAGTTTTCACGTTGCAATTGCCAGTCATTTGATAAAGGGAAAGGACAAGGCTGTAGTTTATCCAGCACCTTTAATCCCAGCATTTGAAGAGCTATTCCTTTCTTGAATATGTGTAAGCACATTTGACTATCTTTTATGATTGGATTACTGCATTCTGTTGATTCTTATTTTGTCATTGACTTTATTCCTTTGATAACTATGTAAGTTTAAAAAGCTAAAGATCTAATCTGTCCTTAGAAACAATAATTAGTACATATATGTAAGCTAAAAAAGTGCAGTGTACTGTATATATGTATTTACATGCAATATAGTGTGTATGTGCAGTTGAACTGTAATAATTGTACCTAATAAAACTGAAAAAGAAAAAAAAGCTATTTCAAGGTCAGCTTCCAAGAAGTAAATGCCTGTGTCGTTTACGTTTTTTAAAATGTTAGAATAAACAAAGAGCAGTATGCTAGCGCCTTGCTAATGGGTACCCTCTCTCCAAATTTTCATTAGCCCTTCCAAGAAGTGCAGTCTTATATGGTGACCCATTTGACAGCAGTGAGCCTGAAGACACATGGTATCTGCTGCCAATAATCATGTTGTCTTTCATTTAAATTACTTTTTTTTCCAGAACATGATTTCTTTTATGAGCAATATTAAGTCTCATCCTCCTTTGCTCTGATAGTATAGTGGGCAGGGCTCAGATCTGGGTTCCTTGTGGTGGCTCTTGCTATGGCCTTGGTCCTCAGTCCTGCCATCCAGAAAATGGGCAGCTCTTCCCAGTCTCTCCTCCGCTGTGAGTACCCTTTCGTGCATTTTGTTTTGCTTCCTGATTTTCTGTCTTAAAAGATGTTATCCACCAAATAAACAACTTTGATGCTATGATGCTTTTGTTTTCCCACTTTTAAAAATCAAAATATATTTACGAATTAAAATTTCTGATTAGCCAGGGAGCCAGGAGTACTAGTTGAGTTGATATCCTTCTAGTCAAAGGCCCAAAATGTGATATTTTCTTTATCCTGGGGGGCTTTGTCCAGGGTAAGCAAACAGATGAAGTCTGTTAGGCTTTGAAATATGTGAAAATAGCTCACAGGTCCTGTTCCTTCATTTGTTCCTTCATTTGTGCAGTGAACTCTGGTGGGGGGAGCACTGTGCTGGGTGCTGGGGGTGTAGCACCCACCGACACAGGCAAGAGTCTGCTCGGGGGGGGGGGGGCAGGTGAACAAGGAAGGGGCGGTCAGACTGTGAGAAATGCCAGAATAATAACGAGACAGGAGGGTGGGAGGGAGAGTGCCAGGGTGGGGGCTGCTTTAGTCAGGCTGTTGGGAGAGGTCTCAGGGGAGCGGGCATCTAAGGTGAGACCAAGAGGATAAGGAGCCAGCACGCCAAGGTTGTCTTTGGTCCCATTGACAGAATGGCCCGAGGAAGTCCACACATATGTAAATGGGACTTCTGTCTTGCTGCCAACCATTTTTCAAAAAAAACCCCATTAAAAAAAAATGTCATGAAGTAGACAGCTCACTCCAGGGGCTCGAAGCATTTGTCACACTTCTGTGAAATGGCCTCCTGTTTCCTTCTCTCCCTCCCTAAATAATGTGCCACCTCCTTGGAGGCAGGGGCCCTGACTTGCTCATCCCTGTATCCACAGAGCCTGATGCAGCGCCTGGCTCGGGGGAGGCCTGCAGGGAATTCTACAGGTGGAGGAAGGAAGGAAGGAAGCAGGGAGGGAGGGAGACAGGCAGGCACAGTGTTGATTTTCATTGTCCTCGGGCTTTGCAGGACCACAGTGTAGTGGGGGGTTCTTGCCAAGCAGTGGCAGAGGCTTGAAGGTGGCCAAGGGCTGGCTGGTAAGTGAAGACTGGAAGGGTCTTCCCTGCCTTGATCTGATTCGCTGGCCCCTTGAACAGTGTGCTCTGGAAACTGCATGTGAAGAAAAGATTTAATCCTTAGTGCCCTGCTATGTTCTTATTAAGAGAGCGTGGGTGCCGGCAGAGCTGAGAAGCGGCCTCATCAGGAGCATGATTGTTTGTGGACTGGGAACTGTCTGGAAGCAGCAGTGTCTGTCGGGAAAGCCGGAAATGGGAGCAGGAGACTGTCTGTTAGCGGCGGGGGACGGGCCTGGGCCTCAGGGGAAGCAATGGGATGTCTTGGGTGGCATAGTCTTCCTGTCAGAGGTGGTCCTGCCCAGGTACTGTACCTGGTTAAGGCCTGATCCGTGGCCAGCAGAGCTGGAGGCGGGCAGGACGGGAAGGTATGACAGGGCAGGTGGGGGAAACAGGCTGAGAAGAGTCCCAGTCCCCGCTGTGGGGCGCTCACACCGCTGCTGGTGCTGGTGGGCGAGTGCACACCTACATCCGTGCTGTTGTCCCTAGTTGTCTTCAGTCTCAGAGCCACCAGGGAGGCTGGCTACTGAAGAGGAAGTGGCCGACCATCCCAGCAGTCAGGGCCCTCCCCCTGTTACGCTGGGGTTTAGGCACTGGACCCAAGGTCTGGCACAGGGCCCCTATTAACAGGCAGATGCTCCAGCCTCAAAGAGGTGACAGACAGAACCTCAGCACAGGCACCGGAAGTGAAATGGGAGACTGGGGCCAGGGACTGAGTGAGGGTCTGTTGGGGGCACTGGAGCTCTGCTTTGCTGTGTCTGCAGCTGCTTAAATCCCTCCTGCTTCAGCTTAGGGTTGGGCACCGGCTGAGTGAGGGGCTGAGCTGTGAAGAAATGGCATAGGAGGCCTGGAGGCCGGGGCCCAGCAGGGCCTGAAGCGGCAGCTGCCTTGCCTTCCTCCACTGGAAGTAGACATGCCAGATAAGATGCAGGACACCCAGCTATGTTTGAATTTCAGAGAAACAACAAATAATTTTTTTTACTGTAAGTCTATCCCAAATATCATGTGAGATGTATCTATAGTTGATGTGAAATTTGGATTTAATTGGGCATCCCATATTTTTATTTGCTAAATCTGGCAACCCTGATTTGAAGGCAGAAGGTGGAAGCCCCCAAAGAAAGCAATGATTTCTGTCCTCTGGAATCAAGGCTGCTTGAGATGGTGTTTCTCTTCCACCTCCCTGAGCATGTGTCCCTCTGGGTCAGCAGCTGGGCTGAGGGGAGGAGCTGGTGTGGTGATGGGGCTGTTGCCGGGGGCAGGCCTCCTGGCCAAGTAGGGGAGGATGTCCCGATGTCCTCAGGCATCTGCTCTTTGCTCCACCTTCTTGGAAAATCTTCAAAGTGAAAATGCCTAACTTCTCACTCTGCTGTTTGACACTGAATGTGTCCTGTGTTGACACCTAGGACGTGACCTCAGGGATGTCGTCTACCCATCGGTTCTGTGGGGTGAAGTTGCTCCGCTTCACAGAGCGGGGGCCTGAGGCTCTCAAGAGGCTGGGAGATGAGTGACTCAATGCAGCGGGGGTGATGAGGACGTCACCCCAATCTGCAGACTCCCCACATCCCTGGGATGCTGCTGGTTCCCTTGATGCTGAGAGAACTACGGGCAGGACAGTGTGGCAGGGCCAGCAGCCTGCTGCAGTGGGCTGGTTCTGTCGTGTGCTGTGGGTACCTCGGCGCCCTGGTTAGTCTGTCTCCTTCGCAGGTGGCACGTTTGTTCTCCTCACTGAGGAAGTTTTGTCAGCCTGGGATGCATGTGACTGGGGGAGTGGGAAGTCGAGTGATGTGCTGTTACTTCTGAGTTGAAAGTGAGAGGCAGTGGGGGGAGTGTCCACTAAGCTGTTTCTGAAATGTTTGTTACTTCCTGTCACTGTTGAGCCCAGGGAAAGACATCCTCTTAAAATGATCAATATGAGCTCTTTATCTCAGTGAGTGAACGATGGAGCTGTGGAAGTGCCAGTGATGGGATGTCACCATCTCTCAACACACAAGGGCGCCAACAGGACAGGTATGGGAGCAGGTACTTCAGACCCAGCCCAGGTCTTCTGGACCCTCTGCTCCCTTTGAGTCAGTGAGGGTTCTCCGGGGAAGCAGAGCCAGTCTGTGTCTCTGTCTCTGCATATGTCTGTTTATCTCTGTATCTCCATCTATTCATCCATCCATCCATTTATCTATATATCTAGGGAGGTTCATTTCAAGGCATTGGCTTACATGATGTGGGGCTGGCAAATCCAAACTCTGTAGGTCTGGATATTCAGGTCAGAGCTTACAGGGCAGTCTTGAGCTGGAAATCCATTGGCAGGCCAGGCAGGATGGAAACTCTGCATGGGTTTCTCTGTTGTAGTCATGAGGAGAATTCCTTCTTCTCCACACTTTGCTCTTAAGGCCTTCAACTGATTGGATGAGGCCCACCCATGTTACAGAGGGTCATCTCCTTGACTTCGAGTCTATTGAGTTAAGTGGTAATCTGCCCTCAGAGTCTGCTGGTTGACATGTAAATCATATCTAAAAAATACCTTCACAGCAGCATCTAGAGTGGTGTTGACCACACAGCTGGGCCCCATAGCCTCTCTGGCTGACACATGGCATTAACCATTGCAATGGGCTTGTCCTTGGATTTGCCAAGTGTGTGGAACTGGCTGGCCACCCAGGAGGAGTGTCAGGCACTTTCATGAGGCCATGTCTCTCCAGTAAGGGGCTGGGCCACTGGATTTTCTGCAGGAGGTTCACAAAGGTCAGAGTGTCTGTCTTGATTTCCCTCCTCTTCTTCTCACTACAGCAGATCTCTTATTGCCTTGGGAGATCACTTTATTCTCTTCAACTGATTGGATGAGGCCCACCACTTATTCAGGGCCATCTGCTTGTTTCAGAGTCTCTTGACTATAAATATTAATCACATCTGAAAAAATGCCTTCACAACAACATCTATACTGGTGTTCAACCAACTGGGCACCATAGCCTAACCCAGCTGACACAAAAAATTAAGTATTACACTTCTCTTCTGCTGTATCCTGAGAATTGGGAATCTCTGCCCTTGCCTTGGGTGAGAAGAGAGGCAAGAAGGGTATGGGCATCTGTGTGCAGAGTAGAAATTTGACACAGTGAGAGTGGGCCAGGAGCTCCAGAGAGCAGGAGGAGGGAGGGTACATATTGCACTGGTAACATCCACCTGCTTCACCACCCCTGTTCTGGAGGAGGTTTGGTGGGCCTCCAGGCAGTGGCCAGCAGAGACTGGCACGAGACAGGAGAGATCAGAAAAGCCCAAAGCCCCTTCCAGCAGGTGGGAGATCACTGACAGGGGTCCCCTCCCCGGTCAAGGATGTTATACTCCCTCATGGACCAGTAGGGAGAATTCCAAATATGCCCAGCTGGGTAGAGGGTCTCACACAGCCCACTGGAGGCAGGTTCAACAGGATTCCAGCAACGGGCTGCCTTATGCAAGCCCAGAGTGTTCTGCGTGGCACGAGCCTGTCTTCCCACGTCATTTTGCTGCCTCCGTCAAGTGGGCTTTTCTGGCAATGAAGGTGGTTTCTCGGAAGCATCTTCTTGCCTGATTCCTTTTCTTCCATCTCCGCGGGGAGACTTCCCTCTCTGCTCTCCCCCTCTGCTCTCCCCCTCTGCCCTTCTCCTCTTTAGTTACAACCTGCCTGTGACTTGCAGGCTGTCTCTGGGGTGAGGTCGCATACAGGGACGTTCCTCATTGGTGAGGGCTACCCGCAAGCCCCACCACCCATGATGGAGAACCCTCACCTCCAAGAAGGCAGCACATTCCCTTTTTTAAAAAAATTCAACTTTTGGTTTAGAATAACTTTCAGTTCATAGAGAAGTTGCAGAGATAGTACAGAGTTTCTCACCTAACTCTCCCCCGTTATCCTTTTACATCACATGCAACGTTTGTCACTGTGAAGAAACCAGCGTGGGTGCACCACTGTGAACCTCAGGATTGTTTTGGGTTTCACTGGTTTTCCTGTTCCAGGAGTCAGTCTAGGATGCCGCGTTGTGTTAGTGCTCCTCCACTTCCCAGGCAGGCTGGATCCCTTGGCCACTTGCTCCTTCTCACCACACCCCTGTCCAGCTCTCTCGTCCTGTCCTCCCCAGTCTCCAAGTCTCGGGCTTGACCAGTCACTGCTGAAGCTCATGGCCATGTCTATGGATCTTTGTCCAGAGACCTCACCTGGAGCTTTTTTCCTTCTTTCATGCTGAGAGGAAGGAAGCCTCCCTGGCCACTTGGTAAATATTTTACAATGTCTAATGGAATCAAGTTGTTTACTCTGCAGGAAATAGAAAGGCATTTGTTAAAGTAAGTAACAAGCTGGCTGGTTGCTGATGCTTCAGGTTTAGTGAGAGACCTGGGAGCTTGAATGATTTCTGCTTAAGAAGCTTTAGTGCTGGGGCTGCAACTGGAACATCCCAGAAGTGATCAGCTTTGGCACTTTCTTGAGGCTCAAAACCACAGGAGGCAACAGGATGTGGGAGCCAGGATCCCCGCAGCCTCAGACTCACTAGGGACTTTGCTGGGCTCCTGCTCAACTCTGTCCCCTGAATGTCTTCCTGCCCCCAAACCTCATTCTCCAAAAGTTCTCCCCTTGGCCTCTTCTTCCTTAGCTTGACTCTCCCAGCCCATACCCTTTGGGGGTGCCTTGCGAGGCTGTGGGCCACATCTTGAACCTGTCATGTTGGTGACTTACCAGAACCCCAATGAGCTGTGCCCATCCACACTGCCTCTTGCCCGTGGGACCTGGCTTTCTGGTCTAGAATGAGAAGGATGGTGCTCAGCTCAGCCCAGAGATCGAGGGAAGGGGACTGTTCTTCCCAGTTGGGTCTGGGAACTCCCACGTGGCCGGAGGATGCTGTGTCATTTCCTGGTCCTGCCCAACCTTCCCCACCTCTTCGTCCCACCCCTGCTTTCCCATACTCCCCACCCACCACCGCAAGAGTTTCCTTTCACAGAAGAGTGAAATAAAAATGTTTATTATTTAAGCCAAGGCGATAAAGGCTGTAGTAAATTGTTTTGATGCCATTTACAAGCTGTGCCTCATAGTAAAGTTTAATGTGAAGTCACAAGGGAATCAGTGAAGGAGGTCTGAGCGGCATCTTGAATGTGGGGAAACGGGTCTCACAGACCCACAAGTTTGCAGTTTCGTCCCCTCTTTGCTTGTCACTCTAAGACGAGCACTGTCCTCCTGGTCTTCCATGTTTTGCCCTGTGAACTCCTTTCCCTCTTCTTAGCCTGCACCCCGACCTCACCCCTTGCCCCCTCACCCCCTTATTGGTCCCCCTGACCCCCTTCACATGCACACCCCATTCCATGTTCTCCACGACCCAAGGGAATGGGCTGCTGGTGTGGTTCCTTGGTGCTTCCCTAGGTGATCTGGAAGCCATGCAGGGAGCCAGCTCGGAGCCCTCAGAAGCCTCTGATTGGATTTTAGAGATTTACGAGGAGCATTGGGTCATCTTTCTCTGTTGTCTTCAGTGATCATCGTTCCCGTTTTGAGCATTTAACAAGTGCAAGTTGGCATGTGATACCTGAGAACAAGCTGAAGACACAGACCCTAACCCTGAAAGGGGGGATCCAAGACAGAGGTTACTGAAGCAGACAGATGAACAACTACACCTGGAGAACAGCCAACAGGATCTGTTCGGAAGTGAGCCAGTGGAGGACCATGTTACCCTGCAGAGAACCAACACATAAGATACATACCAGGCGAACCTGCGTGATCTGCAAGGATGGCTGGGGAAATTTGCCATGGCCTGGGGTCCTCCGTCCTCATCATGAGGGAAGGCTGGCCAGGCAGGGTGACAGGAGGGAAAGGAGAGGATGGAAGAGGGGCCTGTGGGCTGGAGGGGGCCTTTGTCCAGTGAAGGGGTCTGGGTGGGAATGAGCGGGTCAGGGGAAGGGCTCTGAATCCTGGCAAGTGGGTAGGGGAGTGAGTGGGGTGCGAATTCAGTCCTCTTCACAAGGACAGAGGGGTGTCTCTGGGGTCTAGGGGAGAGACCTGACCTGGTCCAAGGTCAAGAGAATGATATCAGTGACATTGAGTGAAGGGGTCAGCACAGAGCTCTCGGTATATTGAGGGAGAGAGGATGAGACCTTGGCTCATGGTGGGCAGCTCAGTGGTAGAGCCATGGCAGAACTCCATCGAAGGATGCAGCTTTTGGTGTGGGAGGGCAGACGAGGCAGGGTTTGGGGTGGGAGGCTGTCCCATGGCCTGGTCATCTCTACCATTCTCCCTCTTTCATTTTTGTTCCTAAGAAACTGCCCACCTAATACTTTAGCTTCTAGAGGCCTGTAGGCGGTGAGTTTTGGAAGTGGATGAAGGCAGGTGAGGTCCTTACCTAACCTGGGGCTTCCAGTCCCAGCCCTGCAGTCCAGCTACCATGAGGGGTCTCAGCCAGAAGAGAAGCAGAACCTGCTCTTCCTTCTGCCATTCTCCCTTATCAGGGTCCTCGCGTGGAAGAAGTGGCTGGTTGAAAGCACATTTGGGCATTCCTATGTCCCTTGCCAAAAGCCATAGAGCCAGCAGGGCCCCAAGCCTATGGTTCTAATAGAAAGCAGGAAAAAAAGACCAGTTCAGGTTTCCTACTCCGCCCTCTTGCCTGGCTGGGCAGCACGTACAGCTAGGAGTCCTCTTTCATGGTGACAGTTATCCCTGACTCTGAACATGTCCCTCTGGGCCCTGGGCAGGTGTCTTCTTGGCCTTTGCGTCTGGGCCATTTCTCACAGAGAGCTAGGAGCTGGCTCTCTGGCGTCTGGAGGCATCCCATGTGCTCAGCAGCTTTGGATTAAAATGTTCTAAATCCACCTATTATGGACCATAAGCTGCAGCCCCAAGGGGCTGGTGCTTGGCTGCGAGCCAGCACTCCCTGGTGTGGGCTGGACACTGCACTGAAAACGAGCCTGGAGACAAGGGCGGTGGGTCCTCGGCAGCTGGGGGGCCCCGGCTCCTGCAGCACGACTCCGGCTGTGTGGTCCTCTTTCTGGTCGAGGCTGCTGAGACTCTATCACTGCTTTGTCCCCTGAGGGCACAAGTCTCATCTGCACAGATGGTTGATATGCAGATTCCAGGGCCTTCTTGCCTAGTTTATGATTTAGTATGTCTGGCGTGTGGCCCTGGGATCTTCTGGGGGGTCCTGACATACAGCTGGATTTGAGAACCCTTGCTCCAGTCCACCTTCTTCTAGAAACGATCCCTTCCAGATCCTAGCCCAGGCTCTCCTGGATTTGGTTGTGGAAGGGATACTGGGGACACACCCTGGGGCTTCCCTCCCCTTGATTTTGGCTCTACAAAGGGAAGAAGTGTTACCTGTAGTGCCCTCAGACCTCAGAGTACAGAGTCCTTGGGGAGACCTAATTCTGAAGCTATTCAGAGCCCAGTGAGTGGCTACAAACAGGAACCGGGGCCCCTGGGACCCCCTGTCTTCTAGAAGAGGGCTGGGTAAGGAGCAGCATAGTAAGCAGGATAAGGGTCTCTTGCCGGCATCGGGGGAGGCAGGGCTACGCGGTGGGCCTCCTCCCTGCGCCTCTCAGTGGCCCCACACTCAGCCTCCTGCTGGGCTGGCCCTGCTCTGTGTTGTCCTGATGGAGGGCTCTCCCCCAGCTCAGAGGCTGGCCTCTGTTCTTTGGGGTTCTGCTGGGGAGGGTGACTTATGCTATGAGATTCAGCCCCGCACAAGGAAACAGGAGTCTCTCCAGCCACGTCACTTCCTAGCATGTGCCCAGGCGAGAGGGTCCCAACCCTGCTGAGCCTGTTTCTCCATTTGCAAAAGGGGATTTTGGTTTCTGTCTGGCCTCCCCTATAAAAACATTTCAGAGACCAAATGAGCTGAGAGATGGGAGACTTGAAATTTCGGAAGCAAGGTCTTAATACGCGGGACAGAAATGAGCGAGCTGGGCAGTGGGGAATGGGAGGAGCTGGGGGAACCAGACAGCAGAATATGATTCAGTTAGAAAAGTAAATGCCCCCAGGCTCTGAATATGAGTATCAGGCCCAAATTTGGCTTGTAGGCCAATAGTTAACCCCTATTATGAAGTGTCATTCAAAAGCCAGGTAGCTGGCATAAAATTCCATATCACATTAATCAACTGTGATATAGCAGCATTGCAACCCCCCCACCACACACACAATGTGTTATGCATATGCTATGCCTCGAGGTGTGTACATGCAGAGGCTCTAAGACATGGGCTGCAGAGTCAGTCTGCTTCGATTCAAATTTGGTCCCTGGTGCTCGGACACATTATTTCAATTTCCTCAACTGTCATTTTTTTTCTTTCTGTGTAACATGTGGATAATAATAACACCTACCTCACTCAAATCCTGTGAGGATTCATCCATGAAAAGCATAGCCCAACGGCTGCTGATAACTTGCTCAGTAAAAAAAAATTGATATGATTATTATTGTTGTGTTATTATTATTCTCTGCCTGGTTGCACAAAGGATGGGAGGGGCGTGTGCAGCAATAACACGATGATGATGCAGAATGAGAGATGGCAGGGAAGAAAAGTCGGAACTTAGGAGCAGACGAAGATGAGCGCAAGGGTCTCATGAGGTTCCTCTGCAAAGTTTTACATTTTACTTTGTATTTCCGTTAACTACAGGGAACAAGGAGAAGTGGCTCGTTATAAGTTTATTATCCAAAAGAAAGAGGGATCATGGAATCTCCTCCTGGATCTGTCTTTGTTGTTTCTTCAAGGAAAGAAGTGGAAAAAACTTTTGTCCTTGGTTAACAGACTGTGAGTGCACCTGGGTCGCTCAGGTGTGTGGATTTTGGAGACTAGCGTTTTCTCACTTGCGTGTCTGAGCCCAGCGTGGCACCTTGCTTGTTATTAAGCCTCAGCTGGTCCCCGGATGCTGGGATGTAGAAATGGCTCCCCAACAACTAGGGCTTCAAAGCTCAAGATTTGGACCAGTTTTCTCATCTTCTCTTCCCAAATGTGCCAGATTGTGGGTGTGGCTCAGATACTTCAGTAGATCCATCCTTCCTGCCCCTTGCACCTAACCCTCTTCTTCAGCAAACTGGTCTTTTCTTGCCAACGTTCAAATGGCTCTGACATCTGCCTTCCCACCTCCTATCCTGAAAGGTTTAACGTTTTCTGGGTGATGATTTCCTGTGAGCATATTGGCTTGAATTTCCAATGCCTTTGGTGGATCTGGCACCCCATACTTCTGACTACCCAGATGCTGCTGGGATAGAGTGTAGCCAGTGTGTAATTTCTAGAAGAATCCTTTCTGGTTTGTGCACTGTTAATATTGAAGCATTGAAGTACACATTTCTAGAGTGCATAGATCACACATCTGTTTATTGCTCTGATTTACCTCCTACACACAGAATAGTTAAATCCACGTCCTGATGGAGATGGTGGTAGTGTCAGTAATGTTAATAATTGGGAATGCCAAAGAGGAAAACGGGACGATTTGAATGTGAACCTGGAGTCTGGGGAGGAAAGCAGTGCAGTGTCTGCATTTCAAAAGGGCGGTGTGTTCACTTTGCAAGCCATTGCTAGGTGAAGTGATCAGGGCAGTATTTTCTTGCTGAGTCCCTCCAGATACTTCTGGGAACTCTGATGTGTCAGGACAAAAGGCTTTCTTTTTACAATGATGTGTGGCTGTCAAAGGCTTACTAAAGGGAACATGGGGAAACAATTATATGAAAAAAATTGATCTTTGAATGATTAAAGGGTCTTGTAATACGTTGTCAGTCCTTTGCTGTGCTGTTATAGAGTACAGTACATGAAGTGGGCAGTCAGGAAACTTGACAGCATTCCCAGAGGGTGGGTCTTCCTGGTACTGCTTTCCGAGATGCAGGGAGGCACCCTGTAGCCTGGCCCGCTCTTTCCCCTGTCATCTTTTACCCTTGCCTGACTTGTTACTGAACACTGTTGTGTCTGTGATCATGGCACCTTGTATAGACGTCTGCCGTCGTAATGTATTATAATTCTTGGTTTACATGTTGATTTCTCTGGACTGTGGGGAGGAATTGGTGCGGTGTGGTGTGGTGTCTTATTAGTCTTTACATACATAAAGACTAGCATGTAGTAAGCCCTCAATATATGTTTGTTGAATAAATTAATTTTGGAAAAACACTAGGAAAAGAAAAAAAGAATCACCTGGTCCATCCCTTCCTGGTAGAGTGGAGGATCCCAGAGAGTTTTAATACCTTGTCCAGAGCCCCAGCGCCAGATTGTGTCCCCTACAGGGACTGGATCTTTTGCTTTCTGTCTCCAAGTGCAGCGTTTTTGGCTGGAGTTCTCAAGTTGTGGTTTTTTCCCCTCTTGTTTATCTACAGCATTTTTCTTCTTCACATATTCATTCATTGACTCATGCTTAGGTTGTTTGTTGAACAGCTACAGTGGGCTAGGTACAAAACAAAGCAGATAAAGAACGCTAATGGAGCTTTTGTTTTAGTAGGGGAAGACAGCCAATGAATAATCAGCATAATTAATAAGGAAAGTATATCGTACATCAGAAGGAAATCAGTGCTATGTAAAAAGGAAACAGGAGAGTGGGGGGATTGGAAATATTGAGCAGGCGCTGGCAGTAGGTTGCAGCATTTCATGGGATGTGAGTGAGAAAGTGAGGTTTGAGCAAAGACTTGAAGGAGGGGTAGGATTTCGTCTTGTGTATGCCTGGGGAAGTGTGTTTCTGGCTGACAGAAGCACTCAAGCCAAGGCTCCAAGGTTAGCTTTGCTTGGAGTGTCTGAAGCCAGGGGCCGGCAGAGTGGAGTGGGCAGGGGTGAGAGGAGGGGAAGAAGTCGGGGATGAGCTGAGGCAGGCACCAGAGCCATGGCAGGTAGGGCCTTTCAAGCCCTACACAGAATTTTGGCTTGGATTCGGAATGAAATGGAGAGCCATTGGAGGGTTTTGAGGAAAGGAATGACATGATTTGACTTGTTTTGAAAAAGAGCCCGTTGTTGTCTTGAAAACAGACATTAGGAGAGCAAGGGTACAAGCAAGGAGATCTAGTGGGAGGCTGTTGAAATCATCCAGACCCAAGATGAAGGGGACTTGGATCAAGGTGGTAGCAGCAGTAGAGGTGGTGAGAGGAGGCAGGTGCTGGATACATTTCAAAGGGCGAGCCAAGAAGAGTTCCTGATGGACTAGCTACAGGGTGTAAGAAAGAGGAAGAGAGTGAAAGATAGCCCAAGGTTTTCACCTCAGCAGATGGATGTATGGAATCACCCATCCACAGAGATGGAAAGGCGGTGTGTGAAGTTGGATTCCCCATCTCCCAGCTCGCCCCACTGGTTCCATCCCTGAGATGAAAGAGAAGTAGGGGGATATGGAAGGCCACCCATCCCAGTGAGACAACAGTTCCCACTTCTGTTTGGAACACTCCTTTTTCTTCTCCAATTCTAGTGCTACCCTTTTATTATTCCTTTTGAGATTCACCACCTCCTTCATGCCATCTACCTTGATTAATTTTACCTGGCTGAAGTCTCCCGGTTCCTTCCGTATTCATACATAGATATGCTTTACTTAACACAGTAGATGAGCTTTTGAAAAGAGAGGTGTAAGTCATCCTTTAAAAAATATTGAAGCCTATTTTATATTTGCCAGGGGAGTGAACTATTTAAAGTACCCTATTATTAATGCTTTTGTAAGGTGAAGAATTCTTTTGTTAGATGACTGTGGATCTCCACTAATTTATCCTTTTGGAAAGATCAGGTTACAAATGTATAAAACTGAGTGTGCACTTACATAACCCGTCTCTATACATGAGGTACCTGCTAAGCATCTCACTGGGGGGCCACTGGGACCCCAGGCTCAGTGTGTTCTCACCTGAGCTCATCATTTTCCTCCTAGACCCTCTTTTCACCCAGGCCTGAAACCTCAGAGTTATCTCTTGATGTCTATCCTCCTCCTCCTCTCGGTCCCTCTCTCCGCAGCTCCTCCTTTCACACCTGTGAATTCCCTCGCATCTCCTGCGTTCTCTCCCTGAACCTCTGCCTCTGTCATAGTTCAGGTGCCCAGGACATTGTAATGGACTTCTAACTCTTCTCCCTGTAACTACTCTATCCTGTCCTCTGATGCCTCATTCCTCATTCAGCTATGCCCCCAAACTGCCAAAAGCGTCATTCTCATCACGACTCTTCTCTGCTCAGACATCTGTAATCTCCCCCATCACCTTGCCTGGAGCGTCCAACTAAACACCTGAGCGTCGTGTCTGAATCCTGTCTGTATCAGTCTGCATGCACCTTTCTGGCCTTCCTGGCTCCTCTTCTGCATTCATCTTCGTGCACCAGGAGGGGTGTACGGGGTGAGACATTTACTGCCTGCCTGCGGCCCTGAGCGTGAGCAGGTGTGGGCCCAACTTCATCAGCCCAGGCCGGCAGTGCCCCTCGGGCCACCTTATTTTGCTCAAATCCTCTCCATTTTCAAAGACCTCCCAAGCACCCCTTCCTATTGGAAGCTGTCCGTTCTTCAGACAGCCCTGAGCGCTCCCTCCATAGCACTGTATGCAAGCTATTTTGATTGCACGCATCCTTCTGGTCCTTATTCTCCCTTTCATATCTTCCTCCCCAGAACTGCGTGCTTCCTGCATGGCCATCTTCATCCTCACCTTTCTCTTTCACGTCTTATGTGAAGCGAGAACTTAATAAAAGTGTGCTGTCCTGTCTGGTTGTCCTTCGTCTTATTAATGTTTTATTGTTGACATGTGCTGCATACATTAAATTGAAAGTTGTGGGAAGTCTGGAGCTGTCTTTGGTTTTTTTTTTTCACCTCCATCCTTGCCATACAGTCCCCACAGAAGGTGTTTCTTGTGCGAGGAGCTGAGTTCTCCAATAGCCCTTGTGTTTCAAGGTTGTCCGACCCTAGTGGCAGAAGCACAGCAAATTGGGAATTCATCCCAGGCACTCTGGCCTCTGGTTTGTTTATTCCTTCCTTCATTTATTTATATCCCATATGGCGGGTATGAATTTCAGGCCACAACAGTCAAGTACAAGAAATGTCACATTTCTTTATTTCTCTAAATCAAATTTAATCTGTGCCAAGCTTCCACCTGCTGAACTGGCAGGAAATTCAATCTGTCTTTTGAGAGTCCCTCGCGCCCAGCTGCTCCCTGAAGTTTGTACAGAAGCCTCAGGGGTCTCGCTTGTCCTGAGTTGCTGAGGAAGGACCCTTTGGTTTGGGGCCATACTGGTCACATCCTAGTTCATGTGATCTGTAGGCGGGTGGCTCTTCTGCTTTTGGATTAAGGGAGTTTGAGGGCCCAGGCCGGAAGCATCCAGTCCTTTCTGAGACCCTCCCACAGCCCCCTGCACTGTAAGTAGAAGAGCCCCAGCCTCCAGCACTCAAGGTGGCTCCAGAAACCAGGCTCCATCTCAGCTTCAGGGGACATTCTTAAAACTTCCTCCAGATAGGAGGGGAGAGATGCCTCTTGTCCTTGTAGCCTATTTCAGTATTGCCAGAAAAAAAGTTAATATCAGAGTGATTTACCTCTCATACCTCTCAATAAAGTGATTTATGCTCAGTACACATGTTATAAATTCGTGACAGTGTAGAAATAGAAATAAAAAATGTGGACCTGGGAAAGAACCCAGAGTCCCAGTAACTGTAATTGCTATAGTTAAGCTTCACATTGGACTCTGTGCTTTCTGGTTGTCAAAGTGAAAAGGGAGATGGGATTTCATAACCCTATTATCAGAAAGGGAGAAACAATCCGTTTCCCAAGAGAAGCAAAGATTTTTCTATTACTTGATTTGAACATAAATTTCTCTTATGAAGCTTTGTAAAGGGGATACCCAGCTCAACCCTCTAAGATATTGCATGCAGGTCTCTGTTCCTTGTAGCTTGTGCCTCTTGGTAACCATGTGTGGCAGTAAGTGTGTCTGAGCCCTGCACAGAGGAGCTGTGGGCACAGATGTTGGTTCCTTCCTTTGCTACCTTTATCTCTTATTCAGATTTCTAAATATGGCCAGATGGTATTGATCTCCCCACTGCACCATAGCCTAAGTGGAACACAGACTGAAAGCAACACCAACTAAAGACCATAACCGAAGCGACAGAAAAGTCTGGCCAGTCTGGGCAGGTAGTTCAGCTCCTAATGTTGCCTTTGTCTGTTAATGGCCTTGGCTGTTTTTTTTTTTTTTTTTTTTTTTTTTTTTAACTGCTGAAATCTCTTTGAACCTCAGGGCTGGGACTCTGTCTTCATCATGGAATCACCAATGCCTTGTATGGTGCCTTTCATTTAAGAAGTACTGAGTAAAGCATTGTTGAGTTCATGCGCTTGCTTTTCTCTCTACTTCCTACCTGTAACATACTCTTTTAAGTTACCCTCCTGTGTTTCAGGAATAATGTGGAGCTAGGGAGAAAAGAGTTCCTCCAAGGTGGACGTTTCTCCACCTCATACAAGTCAGGACTAAGGAAATAAGTCTGAGGATCCATCAGTGATTTAAGGGACATATGAGAATTAAAGGAAAGTGTAAGAACATCGTTTCATTAAATAGGGAGTATCAATAAAGAGATAAGAAATATTATACATATACATATATATAAAATATTATACACACACACACACACACCCCAAATAGACATTCTGGACTTGAAAAGTATAATAACTGAAATGAAAAATTCACTGGAGAGACTCAACAGTATATTCGAGTTGGCAGAAGAAAGAATCAGTGAACTTAAAAATAGGTCAATCGAGATTATCTGGTCTGAGGAACAGGATGAAAAAAGAAGAATAGACAAAATATGAGACCTGTGGGACACTATAAAGTAAACCATCATATGGGTAATAGAGTCCCAGAAGGAGAGAAGAGAAAGTGGCAGAAAGAATATTTGAAGAAATATTGTCCAAAAACTTTCTAAATTTATGGAAAGCACTAATCTACACATCCAAGAATCTCAACGAATTCTAAGTAGAGTAACTCCAAGAAATCAACACCCAAATACATAAACCATCGAAAGTCAAAGACAGAGAGAATCTTTAAAGCAGCAGGAGAGATGTGTCAGGGACTAGGAATCTCAAAAGCTTAACAGCTGACTTCTCATCAGAAAGCTTGGAAGCCAGAAGTCAGGGGTCTGGAATATTCCACATGTTGAAAGAAAAAGACTGTCAGCTAAACACTTTTATATTCGGTAAAAACTATCCTTCAAAAGGAGAAATTGAGACATTCTCAGGTAAAGGAAAACAAAATTTGTTGTTAGAAGACCTGCTCTACAAGAAATATGAAAGAGAGTCTACCAGGCTGAAATGCAGAAAACACTGGAGGTAACTCAAATCCACACCAAGAAATAGAGAACAGTAGTAAAAATTACTACAGTGTAAATGTATTTTTCTTTTGTTACTCTTTTCTTTTCCTACCTGATTTAAAAGACTGCTATACAAAGCAGTAATTACAAGAGTGTATTGTCAGGCTTAGCATGCATGACGACATGATTTGTATGGCAATAATAGCATGAAGTAGAGGGCAAAGAATGGAGCTATACTGGAGCAAAGTTTTTATATCCTACTGAAAATAAGTTGGTATTCATCTGAACTAGACTGTTATAAATTGAGATGTTAATTGTAATTTCCAGGGAACTCACTAAAAAAAGAATACAAAGACGAAGAAGAAGAAAAAACAGTGGGAAATAAAAATGGTACACTAGAAAACATCCATATAACATAAAAAAGGCAATAATGGAGAAATAAAGGGAAAAAAGACGTAAGACACACAGAAGACAAACAGCAAAATAGCAGGCATATAAATCCCACCTTATCGCTAATTATATTATATTTAAATAGACTCAACACTTTAATCAAAAGGCAGAGATTGGCAAAATGGATTTTGAAAAAACATGATCGAACCTACATGTAGTCTACAGTAGACGTATTTTCAATTCAAAAACATGGATTGGTTGGAAATCAAAGGATAGTTAGAGATAGAACGTGCAAATAGTAACCAAAAGGATATATACTAATATCCAGACATAATAAACTTTAAGACCAAATTTGTACTGGAGACGCAGAATATTTTATAATGATAAAAGGGTCAATTTATCAGGAGGATGTAACAAAGATAAGCATAATCACCTAACAGCAGAACCCCAAAATACATGAGACGGAAGTTAACAGAACTGAAGGAAGCAATAGACAATTTGACGATAATAGCAGGAGATTTCAATACCCCACTTTCAATAATGGATAGAAAGCTCAGCAGATGACCAACAAGGGAATAGATGGCATGGTCATGGTCACCATAAACCTACTAGACTAAACTGATATTCTTGGAACATTCCATCCAACAGCAACAGAATAGACATTCTTCTCCAGTGCACATGGGACATTCTCCAGGATATACTATATATCAGGACTTGCAAGAACTCAGTAAATTAAAAAGGATTGAATTCATACAAAATAGTCTCTCCAACTACAGCGGAGTAACATTGGAAAGCAATTACAGAAGGAAGTTTGGGAAATGAACAAATATGTGGAAACTAAACAACTTCTAACTACTTCTAACTAACTAATGGATTAAAGAAGAAATCACAGGGAAACTAGAGCATGAAAGCATGAAAAAGAAAACATAACATACCCAAACCTATGGGGTGCTGCTTAATCAGCGCTGAGAGGGAAATTGATGGCTGTAAGTGCCTATATTTAAAACGAAGAAAGATCTTAAATCAATAACCTAAACTTCCACCTTGAGAAATCAGAAAAAGCAGATCAAAGAGACAGAAGGAAATTCATAAAGATTAGAGCAGGAATAAATCAAATAGAGAATAGAAAAACAATCAAAAGACCAGAAAAAGATGAAAAGTCAGTGACTGCTGTAGCCACACGGGGCTCAAGGGAACCTGCCAGGCAAGGCTGCCAAGTAAGCCACTTCCCACTGGGCAGGGTCCTGGTGTGGACTCAGCACAAAGCAGGGGCTGGGAGGAGTCCCTGAAACTTTTTCCTTGAAGAGTGACAAAACGAAATAAGTATTATAAAGGATTATTTGGTGTCAGTGTTCTGTTCATTATTTGGGACCTGTTTTAGGTGCCTTATAAAGGCTAAAGAATGAAATTTAAGGTGAAGCTAGAGGCCACTGCAGTAATCCAGGCAGCGAGGGACAGAAGTCTAGAGCTGAGTTGTGCCAGTGGAAGGACAGATTTGTATTAAAGAGATTAGGAGGAGGGAAGACTTACAGGATTTGATGGCTGTCTGGATCTTTGATCTGAGAAGGAAGAAAGGAGAAAAACTGAGGTTAATCTTGGCTCCATAATTTACTTGCTCTTTGATTTTAGACAAGTCTTCTGAACCCCCAGTTCCCTCATCTATGAAATGAGACTAGTCATGCTTGCCTGGCCTATATTTTAGGATTTTTTTTTTTTTTTGGTATGATTGAAATGGGATAGTGGGTGTAAAAGGTATAAAAGCCACTTGTGAACGTTCAAAGTCTTGACAAGTATGAGGGTTTGTTTGCTGTTATCATGAGTTCCGTCTCTGACGTGCATTTTCAGTAGTGAGAGCTCCAAGAGGAAGCGTTGAGCGGACAGTTGGAAACATTGGGGGGATTTCTGGAGAGAAGTGAGTGCCAGAACTCACATTTGGGTCTCACCTGCCTATCTCTGGGGGAGGGGTGGAGAGAGGAGAGGGATGGGGTGGGTGGGCAAGGACTCGCCAGCAGAGAAATGGAACTGATTAGAGGCAGAGGTGTGGGGGTTGGAGACGAACCAGGAACTCAATGAGGACAGGGTTTCCCAGAGCCGCAGCTCACCATCGCCCCCAAGATGTGAGAGAGAAGATAACGGATCTAGGGATGAGAGGGTGTCTGGACTATGCAC
The DNA here is from genome assembly GCF_048773025.1 of Camelus bactrianus. NCBI lineage: Eukaryota > Metazoa > Chordata > Mammalia > Artiodactyla > Camelidae > Camelus > Camelus bactrianus. Next base: position 34,940,742 of record NC_133553.1, on the reverse strand, counting down.
AGGAGTTTCTGTAGAAAGTGAAGAAGCAAAAGCAGCAGCAGCTGAATTTAGCTGGAGAATCAAGAGTAAAGGGAGGTAGGTCACAGGCTAGACAGAGTGATCATCTAAACGGCTGGCTTTGGAAGAGACAATTGGGACAACCTCAGAGTCTTGCACTGAGATGGCATCATTCTGTATTTTGAAATGGAGACTCTTGTGGTTCTGCTGTGTGAAGTGCCAGGGTCATGAGGGAGGCCACCAGGGAAGACAGGTGCATTGGGTTTTGCAAGTAGTAGCCATGCCACACGTCACCCCGTCCGTGGGCACAGGAAGGAAATGCTCTCGAATCAGATATCTCAAAGCTTCCAGGGTTCAGTTGCCGGAGCACCTGGGGAAGTAGCCCACCCCAGCCAGCATGGCTCATTTTGGAGAACTGATTCCTCGACTGCCATCTGTCCCCACCCCTGCGGCCAATTCGTTCCCCAACCTGAGGACGTTCACCGATCACAGTATGGCACTCAACTTGGGCTCAGTGTGACTCCAGGCTCTCCCAGCTCAGAGCTGCTTTAGGAGCTGACTGCTCCCGTGATGCCCTTAGGGCGTGGAATGCAGCCTTTCCCAGCTCCTCTCACAAAGCCTGAGCAGAACCCAGCTGTTTTTCCAGTGTGGAGCAAAGTGCAGCCCGAGGAGGGCTTCCTAGCTCCCAGTGCAGGATGCACCTTCTGTCTTCAGGGCAGATCAGTGGAAGGTTGATATGACCTTAATGGCTCAGCTGTGCTGCTGGGCTGTGCTGAGCAGGGGCTTCCTGGGCCAGAAAGAGAGAGAACAGCTCCCCTGGCAGGAAGGTTACAGAAGCAAGTTGTGCACTTGTTTGCAGGGACCTCTGGGCTTCTTCTGTCCTTTCATAGCCCTAAAATGCTTCCTAATCCAGAGCTCGGTGGAAGGCACCAGAAAAGTGAAATAGCAAAAGTTGAACCCCGCTACCCTAAAGTGCTGACTTCATGAGTTTCTTGCAGCCTGGAGATGAAAATTGCCCTGCCTTTGGTTGCTGTTCAGGACATTCTGGAGCCCCACACCCCGACTTTCTCTTTCCCAGCCTGAGCTCAGGTAGGGATTAGAGATCTGGGATGTCAGAGGCTGGAGTTACCTTAAGTGGGTGAGTCCTCAGCCAGCCAGCCCCACCAGTTCCCCAGGGACCGTGGGCACAGAAGGCTTTCTGAGAAAAATCGCTCTTTCACAGGACAGGGCTTTGGGCCTGAGCCTCTGATTGGCTGCGCACCTTGAAGACCTGAATGACTCCTTTGTATTAGGGAGTCTGACCCCTGGGTATTCCTCCCCACATCCCACCGTGGCTTCAGCATGGCCTTCCTGAAGGACAGAGGCACCTCGTTAGTTAGTGTGGCAGCTCCAAGGAGTTCCTCTGAGGAGGCAGAGGGAGCAGGGCAGGAAGACACTGGAGAGGGGACACATTGCTGAGGGAAGGGTCCAACCCCTGCACTGCTCTTGCACGGGGGCATGGAGGGGAAGGGTAGCCTCTGTCCCTCCTTACAAGTTGGGCTGAATGTCTAGCCAAGGTCCTGCCCCCACAGCCACATTTCCTTATGGGATTCTAAGGGTAGCAGTTATTTTCAAGGCTCAGGCAGGGCATCTGCTGACTTCCTTTTAATCCGCATGATCTTGTTTGCATGCATCCTGATGTTGAGAGGTGCGCCAGCAAGCTGGAACTGTTTGGGGGTGAAGGAGGCACAAACTGTGCTCTCCAGCTGCTCGCTGTCTGGAAGACACACATGTAATAGCCAAGTACATTTGTAGGACATGCTCTCATAGAGTGCTGTCGGAGAGCTGGCGCGCTGTGGCTGTCCAGAGCAGAGCAGGACCCATTCTTCCTGGAAAGACGGTGCGCGGTATATCCGTTAGGATATGGCTAAGCTGCTGTACCAAAAATTACAGTGTTTCTACCAAGATAGACACATCTTGTTTCCTTTGGAACAGTCTGGAGGTGGTCCAGGGTGGGCCGTGCTCTACGGCATGAAGTCACGTGGAGAGCCCAGCTGTCTTGTTGCTTTCCAAGCCTTGGTGTGTTGTTCTTGTCCCCATGGCTGAGACTGGCCGTCACCATCACATCCATGTCCCAGCGCAGGGGCCGGGGGATGGAGAGGAGTGGAGACGGTCCATGTCCTTTATAAAGGTTGTGACTTGTATGTTGTACACATGATTTCCATTCACCTTCCATTCGTTATGTGGTTCCATCTGGCTGCAAGGCAGGCTGGGAAATATGGTCGCTAGTTGGGTGGCCGTGCCCTCCTAAGATGCAGGGATTCTCTTAACAAATGGATGAAGTGGAGAAAGATTTAAGGAGACAGTGATCAGTCTTTGCCCGGGTGGCTTCACAAGAGCCACTGCTGCCCTGTGTGACTGATTGGGTGGGTGGTTGGGTGGGTGTGGGTGGCAATGATAAGGTATTTGGGGATGATGCTGGTGGAGACACTAAGGTGATGGTGGTGGCAGAGGCATCTGTGACCATGAGTGTGGAGGTGTGAGGGGCAGAGTGTGTGTGAAGAGGCAGGCTGACTCTTCCTGACTTCGGTTCTTTGTAGAAGAGTCACAGAGCTTGTCTGACCCTTCCTTTTGCAAATAAGAAAACAGATCCAGAGAGCTGAAGCGACGTGCTCAAGGTCGCACCGTTCCTGAGTTGCTGAATATAGAAACTCAGAGCTGAGCGTCTGCTCTTCTGGGCCAATACTCTTCCGGGCCAATACTCTTCCCTCTGCGCACAGTAGAATTTTCTTGGGTGGAGCAGTTTGATAAATGGGAGCATGGAAGGGCCCGGGAGAGCTGAGGGTAGTAAGAACATGAGAACCGCTACAGATGCCCTCCAGAAATGGCCCTCCACCTTCATTCTGGAAAGCAACGCTTTTATTTTGCTTTTGTTTTTGTTTTTGTTTTTGGATACAGCCAATCCCTCAACTGTAAGTTCCTCTCAGCTGCTGCTACTTAGCACGGGAGCCGTCCTTTCCCTCTACTCACCTTCCCATCCCTGCTAGATATCGTGGCAATGACATACCACCTTCGCAGAGTTGGAGAATTTGTCATTTTTACATCTCCACATCCTAGTGTCTTCTGCTCCGAGTGACAAATAAATCCCTGGGCTGATGGCTGGCCCCGGCCATTCATTAAGCAAATAAAGTGCCAGCGTTCGAGCCGGAGACTCGTAAATAATCCCTGGTATTTTATCCCCGTTGCCTGCTGCCTCCCAAGCTTTGCATATTTATAATACAGGAGCAGTATTTCTGACATAGCCTATTACGTGTGGGAGACGCAGGGGAGAAGGACAGACAGCAGAGGCTCTAAGCTGGATGGAGGTGGCCCGTTAACCAGGTCAGGTGCCCTGCAGCCCTGAGTGTTGACATTATCACCCAGCAGGGCTGAATTAGGGGTTGTGTCCTGCTGGGCCCAGAGCCCGCCCCAAGCTGGCTCCAATCAAGATGGGGGGGAGGAGGGAGACCTGGGCCAAGCGGCAGCTTCAGCCGTTCTGTCCTGGGGGTGGAGGACCATCATCTTGGAGAAGGGAAGTGGCTGTGGTATGGTGGAACCCTTGGCAAGGTCGTTAAGGGCATGGTTAATAATACTCCCCCCTCAGAGAGGCCACACACCCTCACTCCTGTCTCCCTGGGAGCCTCACGGGTGAGGGGTCAGACTTCCCCAGTAGGGAGCAGGAGGAAGATGAGAAAAAGTTCATGCCGGTAACAATGAGAACGAGGAGAGTAATCAACACTAAAGAAGGGGCTCGAGCTCACATCGTCATATGCGTTACGTGCCTCACTACGTACGCCCGTGAGCAGTGAACTCAGCAGACCTCTGTTACCCCAGGAGGATGCCGCTGATGCAGCATCCTGCCCCTGGCATGCATGTGTGCACACACGCACTCATGTGCACACACCCACACCACGGCCCTCTCAGTGTGTCATATCCCTCAGGCAGCATCTGCTGCCTAAAGCCTTCCAGAGGCGAAAGCTATTATTTGTAGAGGTGCACAGTGTACACAGGAATAGGATGGTGGGTGTGCATTTCATTTCAATTCCTATTTTAACCACAAAGGGTGTGCACATGGATTGTGGTGGGAAACAGTAACACAGATAGTGGGGCAACCCAGACTCTATATGATTTCTGAGAGAAATGGTTGGGACACACTACTATTAACTCACTGGTATCCATGTACCAGGTTTCTTCCAAAAGTGGCAAATGTTGGCTGATCTCACCCAGGACCCCTTTTGTCTGGGATCTGTGTACACTGTGCTAGGACCCCCAAGATTGAAGGTTTGCTCTCTGACCGGGCCCTGTGACATCACACAGTAGGGAAATGATGAGCGCAGAGCCTGTCTTTAGCCCCTGGTGAAAGCATGTGGTTGTCTCATTTAGTGGGAAGTGGACCAGGGTGTTTTTTAAATATGGATTATGACGCATTAGTGAATTGTAATTTTTTTTTTAAAGGCACAGGATGGAATGAGAAAGCATTACGAGCAGAAAGGGAGAGTTCATTCATAAAATGTAAGTTTCCATTGTGCTTGCAGGTGTAAGTGCTGGGTGGGTATACTGGTCACAGCACGGAATGTGCTGCTTACCTGGGGTTGGACCCTGAGAAGTGGGCAGCGTTGGGAAGGCTGGAGCGGACAGGGCTCTGGATTTGGAGTTGAAGGTCTTGGGTTCAATTTCCAGCTGTGCCCTTGAGTTCTTCCACACATACTCACACACCCAGACGCAGGCCAGTCCTATTTCTTGGTACATGAGCATAACAGAAATGAGCAGCCACGATAGCATGGTGGAACATTCCAGCTGGGAGACATCCTGGAGATTAGCCAGGTCTGCGTGGACATTTAAGGCCAGAGATGGGGAAAGGCTGGTCCACGGCCACCCGGCACATTAGTGGCTGAGGCAGGACTGGAACTCACTGTGATTCTTGCCACAGCCCCCCTTCTGAGAAGCCATAGGCACGAAGGCCTCAGGAATCTCCTTAGAAGCAAAAGTCTCCATGAAGCGGCCAGAGTGTCCCAGCGTCACCCCCTTCTAGGCCTCATTTGTCTCTGAGCTTGGGCAGGTGGCCACTTACACTATCACAGTCTACTCTCCAGCGTCTGTCTAGGGAGAGAAGACAAGATACTCTGCATCCAATTAAAAGCAGCAGGAGAGTGTAAGGGAGACAGAAAGTAATTCTCCTTCTTGGAAGCCAGCCAGGGCGTCTTCGTGCCAAGATTAAGAAGAATCATACTATAGTGGGAAGGAGAAGCTTCCACAAGGCCTCAGGGACCTGGTGGAGTAAGAAGAGGAGAAAGGGAATCAAGGTGGGCACGTTGTAGAGAATCCAGTGGCCCAGGCCCTCACTGGAGAGAAGCCCCCTCCTGGAAGTGCCCTTGGGTCTCCAGCTGGCTCTGCACACTCGGAATGTCTAAGCACAAGCTCACTGAAGTGGTCAGTGCCACATGTCAGCTGAGTGAGGCTATGCATCCCAGCTGCTTGGCCAACACCTGTCTAGATGTTGCTGAGAAGGTATTTTAAACACGCAATGAACATTTAAATCAGTTCAAATCTGGAGTCAAGCAGATGACCCTCCATTGGGTGGATGGGCCTCATCTAATCAGCTGAAAACCTTAAGCACAAAGAGTGAGGTTTCCTGGAGAAGCAGGAATTCTCCTCAAAACAGTAACATAGAAACCCTGCTGGAGTTTCCAGTCTTTGGACTCAAGACTGAACATCAACTCTTGCAGGAGCCAATTCCTTAAAAACTCTCCCTCCATCTCCCTCTCTCTCCTGTTGGTTCTGTGTCTCTGGACAGCTCTGACGAATGCACTCGCCATTTCATCTCCGCGCCTCCTCCTGTCACAGGTACCCATATCCTCATCCCCACCCTGGGTAGAGCTCACAGCCGACCTCATCTCTGCTCCCCTCTTCCCTCCACCGACATCCAGTTGGCCAACAAGCCTGTGAGTGTTTTCTCACTGCTGTAGGACTGTCATTTTCTACTGCCCGGCTCACATCTGGCCCTGTCTTGTCATTCTCTAGTCCGTCCCGTTTAGCCTTTTCCTATCTGGACAGTTGCAGTAGCCTCTTTAGCTCGCTCATACTCTCCCTCTCTCTCTCTCCATCCATGTCTCCTTGTGTCTATCGTCTGTCTCCACTCCTCTCTCTCTCTCTCAAGTTCTCTCTCTCTCTCTCCATGTTATAATGGAGTGTGAGGGCAGATGCCTTGCAGATCGTGAGATCCAACCCCCGCTCATTGGTTCTGGAATCAGACCTCCTGCATTGGGATCTAGGCTTGCCAACTTCCCAGCATTACTGTACATCTTTCTGCCTCAGTTTTCTCATCTCTGAAATAGGTATAATAGTAATAGCTACACCTTAGAGTTACAAGAAGGATTCAGTGAGGTGATCCACATAAAGTGTTTAACCCAATATAAATACTCAAATCAACGGTAGCTAGTTTCATTATTATCACAGAAAAAAAAGGTTGGCCCAAATTGACGAAGTGACTGGCTTGATGAAGAATGTTCCATGGTGTGCTGAGCCACTGGTCAGGTATTCTGACTTCCAGTTTAGGGCTCTTTCTCTACTGTTCCAGCAGCCACCATCACTGCCGGAAAGACTGTCCTGGAGCTGGCTGTGTGGGATCGCCCTCCTCAGAAGTTTTCAGTGGCTCCCCATTGCTTCTCCAAATAAAATCCACACTTTGGGACCTGGCATCCATTCAGCTACTATTTATTGAGTAGGACCACATGCCAGACCCTGGGCTGGGCATTAGGGATACCCAGTGGAGTTCCTACCCTCATGGGGCTTACATTCTAGTGAGAGGAAATAGAAGGCAAATAGATATATGGTCTATATGGTGCCGATGAATGCTATGAAGAAAAATAAAACAAAGTAAGGGGAAGGGTAGTCTGGAAAAGTCCTCTGAAAAGGTGAGGTGAGATTTGAGTGGGAGGGAGCAAGCCATGCAGATATTTCAGGGATAGGCATTCCAGGTGGCAGAAACAGCAAGTACAAAGGCCCTGAGGTGGGAGCTTGGCAGGCATGGTGGAGGAACAGGCAGGAGCCCAGTATGGCTGGAATGGGGTGAGTGGGGTCGGGGGGAGAGCAGCAGGAGATGAGAGCAGGTGGGGTTTGGGGCTATTGTCAGGACTTTGTTCCTGAGGGAGTCTCAGCCAGGAGACAGTTTTGTGAAGAGGTGTGTCATGACTTGACTTACATGTTTAAAGGATAATTATCATTGGTTTCTATGTGGAGAATAACCTCTAGGGGGAAACGAAAGCAGCAGGGAGGCCAGTTAAGAGTTCCGATGAGAGATGACATTGGCTTGGGCTCTGGTGGTTGTGGTGGAAGTGCTGAGAGGTCCCCTGGGATATAGTTCAAGTTTATTGACAGAAAGGCTATGGGGAGTGAAATGAATGCAGAGTGATACATCCATTGGAGGCTGGAGAAGTGGGAAGGATGGATTTGTCTTGTACTGCAACGGGGAAGGCTTAGAGGAGCAGGTTCAGAGAGGAAACCACGGGTTGGGGACGTATGTTCGGGATATATTTTAGATCTTAAAGTGGAGACACTGGGGAAGCAGTTGGAAATGAAGAGGGGGAGGGGTTGGAGTCATCTCTGTGTTGAAATCCTTGGGACTAGATGAGATCACACAGGATGCGTGTGTGATATAGAAGAGAGGATGACTGGGTGCAGAACCGGGGGCACTTCCATGCTTAGCTGAGAGGAAGAGGCTGGAAGGGGCAGCCGGAGAGGTGGGAGAAAACCAAGAGAGAGTAGGGTCCCAGAGGCAAAGGAGGAAAGCACTCCCCTGGGAGGGCTGGAGCCACTGTGCAGTGATGCTGCTGAATCAAGCATACTGAGCACTGAGACTTGTCAGCTGGCTTTGATCATATGGATGACCTCGATAACTGCCACTGCAGTGGAGACATCAGGGTGAAAGCCTGATGCGGTGGGACTCAGGAGAGAAGGGGAGGAGACAGTGAAGACGGGAGTCTTTTTCCATAAAAGGAGTGACTGATGCGAGGGACCTGGGGTCAAGGGAGGGTTTTAAAGATGGAAAATATAGTACTAGGTCTGTGTGCTAATGGGAATGGTCCAGCAGAGAAGGGAACTGTGATGATGCAAGACTGAGAGGGCGCAATTATAGGAAGCAATCCCTTGAGGAGGCAAGAGGGGAGGCAAGTAGCGTTCCCACAAGACTCATCCTGGAAGTGGTCCCTGTTGGCCATCTGGGCTCTCTGTTCGGGCTCTCCAAGCAATTTCACTATCAGTGCTGATTTCTTCACCAAGCAGATGGAGTGCATGCTGAGGACAACAGCATAGCAGGGCCATCTGTGGGCGGGGAGTGAGGGAAGGGATTCAGCTCCCATCCGCTTACGCAGAATTTTGGCTGCGAAGAACCTCTGTCCATTTCAGTCTACTTGTAAGTCCTGAGCTTTACTGTGGCATACTGTTTTTATTTAGAATTACAGGTGGGAGGCATCATGATTTCTTCTGGTCTTAGGACCCCCAAAGATCCTCATCAGGCTGCTCTCCTTTGCCCGCCTTTCTTCCCCTAAGAGGCTGTAAGTGCCAGAAACAGGCATTGCACTCCGCCTCCCACCCATCTCGGGGCCCCTGCAGTACCTCCTTAGCTCCTAAATATATATTTGCTACAGTGTGAAGGCACTGTTTTGCAGAAGTGTTACATGGCAACTGGAGGCCCCGTGTGGGATGATATTCTGCCTTTGCAGGAGGTAGAGCGATGGTGAAGAGTGGTCTATTCCAGAACTGGGGGAGAGCAGGACCGTGGGGCTGAGGCTGGGGTCAGGATCCATAGACTCAGCCCACGGGGAGGCTGAGCAGGGTATTAGGATGGGCCTGGCATCCCCCCATTCCCCACAGAGGGCGGCCCCCGTGGCCTTCGTGTCAATATTAAAAGAGAAGACAGGCTTTGATTTGCCTGCTGATCCATATTTCTCCTAAGAAAATCAAGTGAGTCAAAGAACGGCTCTCCCTTCTTCCCTCCCTCCCCACCGTCCTGACCCCACCTCCCATCAATCCATACACATATTTGCAAAACATGCGCAGGTCTCTGCAAATATCTAGCTGTGAAAAATAGGCTGCAAAGATATATTTCAAAGCCACAGGGGAAGGAAGAATCTCGCTTCTATCTAATTCCTTATTGATGCATCTGCCTTCGCCCTTCACCACACACATAGCATATCTCATTACTCATAAGGACCACACCCTGGAAAGTAGATGTTATATCCCCATTTTAAAGATGAGAAAAACTGATCCGTAGAGAAGTGGAGGAACCTCCCCAGGGCACACAGCTAGGACAGGACAGAGCACACGTTCATCTCCAGCCTCTGGGATCCCAGGATCCAGCCCAGTGCTCTTTCTACTACCCCAAGGGTCTGTCAACTTTTTCTTGAAAGGGCCAGATGGTGAATATTTTAGGCTCTGCAGGCCGTAGGGGCTCAGCTCTGCTGTTGGGGTGAGAAAGCAGCGCAGTGTGTCTGTCAGCCGGTGGGCGTGGCTTGTGCTTCCAGAGAGCTGTCTTCATCAGAGCAGGCGGCAGGCTGAATGTGGCGCCCAGGTCCAAGATGAGTACCCCAGGCCTCCTCCAGCGCTGCTCTTCCCTTCGTGCCCTCTCGTGCCCACAGCTTCACAAGGCCCTTGAAGGGTCCCTTCCTCGCCTAAACACTCCCCATCTGTGGGGCGCCTGCTGGCCTTCCCAGCTCTTGCGTGCGTCTCTCTTGGCTCCTGGATGGGCATTTCCACTCCTGCTCCCCCCGCCCCAGGCCCAGTGCAGGTGATGAAGAGCCCGGCTCCACATTTCTGACAGCAGTGGCTGGCAGAAGGGACCGCGTGGCTGAGATAAGTGAGTGTGTGCTGGGGAAGGGGGCTGGCCACGTGGGACGAGGGTTTCATTCCTGGAAAGGAATAATAAGCATGTAATTGGCTCTTCAGAAGTGTTCAGGCTGCTGGAAAGCCTGCTTCTCCCGCACACCGTGCTCTCTTCAGAGCCGCCGAGGCTGGCTCCCCCAGAGCGGGGCTGAGCTAGATGAATTCTGGACCAGCACAGGGGCCACCTTGTTCTCAGTGATCACTCTAAGCTGTATGATGTTTGGGAACTGAGAGGCCGGTTAGGACAAGACACAGGTAAGTTATTCCCACCAGCAACACAGGAGAAGTGGGTCTGGGAGGACCATTCCTAGACTCAGCATGACTACTGAGGAGAAGAGAATTAAATAGCTTCCCCAGGATGCCAGGTCTCTTGGGGTCTGTAAGTGACCCTGAGGCCACCTTGAACTCCAGGCACAGGTGGGAACTGCCCACCCCCCCCAGCTCTGTGCTGCCCGGAGAGGGTGCTCTGACAGTCTTTGGTGATGGGGAGAGCAGGGGCTGCTGGAGTGTTCTGTACTCCAGGGTGTCACTGACCCCGACGAAGTTATTAAAAACTGCAGCTGTGTGTTTGATGGATGCATTTTTACAAAACTCAGCTTTCACTTCTGGTTCAATCCCCTTTTAATGAACACAATTAAAATGTACTCTTCTATAGAGTGACTCCGTTTTCATGTCCCAGATAATGATTCAGCCCTGCTTTGCTGTGTTCTAACTCATCTATCTAGCGTGTTTGTTCCCCAGCCCCTGGTCAGTTAGCACTTGTCCGTCCAGTGCTGTTCGTGGGGGAGACCGTTCACGCACCTCGAGCGACCCTAGCACAGTTCCGCCCTTGGATTCTGGCACCGCAGTCCTCTCTCATATTTGTGGAGAACTGTGAGGTTGGCAAACACTCTAACGTGCATCCTTTCACTTCATTCCCACACTGACCCTGTGACCCAGGCAGCTCGGCTACCATGGTTCCCACTTCACAGAACGGCTAATGGAGGCTCCAAGCTTGGTCTTTTCAGGTCACACGGGGACTAAGTGCCGGCCTCTGGAAAGGTAGCAAAAGCTGCTTAACATCAATGTTTCCCCTGGGCTGCCCCATCATAACCCTCATGAGCTTTCACTGCAGCCTGCAGGCTCTTGATGCAGGTGGTGTGGTTACGTGGTTGTGTGGTGCACCCCCGGTGGCCTGCTGCCTGACCCGAACCCCACAGGGCACAGACAGATTCTCAGTGAGTGGTCATTAGATGGGTGAATGAGTGAGTGACCCTGGGACCCTTGTAAGTGACAACTTAAGTGTCAGACACTAGGCCCTGCAATTCCAGAAGGAAGAGTTCTTTACAAATGAAAATTAAAGCCAAACCCACTCAAAATAGCTCTGATGTCAACAAATTCTCAGCTCAAGTCTGATTCTAAATTGACTGCACTGTTTTGTGTTGACCTAGCGTTTAAGCTGGAGGACCAAGTGGAGGTGCGGCAGCCTCCACCCTTTCCGAGAAGGTTCCGGGCCTTGGGCTTCCATCCTCACATTCTGGAGGCCCAGAGTGGTGATGTAGGATGCCTGCATTTGCAGCCTGACTGCCCTCTACTACCTGTGGCCTTGGGGACATGACTTAATCTTTCCTACCTCACGGTATTGTTCTGATGATTATTGAGATGATGTCCAATAAAACATTAAGCACAATGCCAGCCAACACCTAACTCATCTGTTACCAGCCCCTGTCACATAGTCATTTGTGAGGGGCCCAGAGTCACTGTTCATTCACCCACTGAATAACCACTCATTGAGAATCTGTCTACCCTGCAGGGCCTGGGCCAGGCAGGTGGCCGTGGGGCCCCACCACACGACCGCTGAGCCTGCAGGCCGCAGGGAAAGGCCCTGAGGTCCTGAGGGCCACGTGCTGAGCAAAATGGTGTGTTGTATTGTTACCACCCTGACCTCATGCTCTCATATCTCTAAGAACCTACGCAAATTTCCTTGCTCCTCACTCAGTCTACCCCCAGAATCTCTCCCTGTTCCAGATGTCCTGTGCCTCAAATACCTTTTTTAAAAAAGGAAAAAGAGCCCATCCTTCTAGACTCTTTAGTAAGACGGAACAATATGTGGCGATTATTCCTTAAAGTCCTTCAGAGCTGCCGCTGCCGGGTGCCCGAGACGGGTGCCCGAGATGGGTGCCCTCCTCTTCGCTGGCGGAAGCCGGCCTGGAGGGCCCAGCCGCCCTGCTGGAGCTCCGGCCCGAGTGCCCCCTCACCCCCTCGCCGCTCGCTCTCCAAGGCCTTCTCCCTTCACATGTCTCCAGGCCCCTTGCTTCTCAGGAAAACTGCCTCTCCAGGGGGCCGGGAGGCCGTTGACTGGTTGGCCCTGACCTGAGTCAGGACGTGAGCCGAGAGCCGCCCCCAAGGCCGAGGCCTGCGGGAGGGTCACCTCCCCCTTGTCACTGTAACTGGAGACGCTCTTATTACTCACACAGACGGCTCACCCTTGTTTAACAACATATTAAACCATTAGTCTCCATGCCAGTGGGTTCAGTTAGTTCACAGTGGCAAAAGCTGATCATTAAATCCCCTTTTCCCTGCTTAATCTCTTTTAAATTGGTTGCCTTTTAATTTCATGAAGTGCCCTCTTTCTCGACAGTTCTATCATCTGGTGTGGCAGCGTGGTGAATTCCAGGGTGGGGGGCTGCTGGGCTTTCTGGTCTTCCCTGGGTGGCCTCTATGGGCAGCAAGGGCACAGGGCAGAGGCGACACGGGACCCTCCCCCTGCTGAACGGGCCCCGCACTGGGGTGGCGAAAGTGTTCTCGGTTTTGCTCTCCTGTCACCTCGGATTCTGTCCCTGGGGCAGAAGATTCCAGGCTTTAAATCCTTTGCCTCATCAGTCTGTCCAAGAACCTGGGTCCTCTGTAGGTACAGATAAAAATCTTGTGTTTTCTTAGAAGGAGATTTAACTATTCATAAAAATGGACAGCGTGTTATATGTATACATTACTGAGTAAATTCAGGCGTCATTAAGGTTGTAGTAGAGCGAGGAGAATTCATGTTGCCAGGGCCCATCAGCAATCCTGGCCGTGGGCGCGGAAAGGGGATGGGAGGTGGGTGCTGAGATCCACTGCCACTCCTAACAAGCCTTATGGGCCACGGGGGGTTAACTCCAAGCTTGCAAGGTACCAGGGGTCATCCCTGCTAAGGGCCATGGGGATGGAGAGAGATTGAGTCGTAGGAACTTTTATGGAAAGGGGGAGACAGAATTGATACATGAAGCAAATGATATTAACAGAATAACCCTGGGGCCAGACAGACTGGGGTTCAGATGAGAAGTCTGCTCATCTGAACAGCTTGCTTGGAGGCCTTTGCTCATCATGTGGTGGTCATGACCTTAATCACATTGCAGGGTTGAATCATGAGTGCAGAGCCTGGCACGTTGTAATAATCATAGCTAACATCACTGAGCAATCACTGTCATCCAGGTACTGTTTTAAACTTTACAGGCATTTGGTACCTTGTGTCTTGGATCAGGATCCACAGAAGTAGAGCCTTGTGAAAGTGGTGTCATGAGAGTACTCCTAGGAGAAGGGGAGTCAGGGAGCACAGGAAGGCACAGGGAGGCCATACACGGCTGGCGTCTCAAAGCCTGGCTTTGGCCTAGACCCATGGGAGCTCTGGAGAGAAGACTGCTCAGCCCATGGAATTGGCTGCTCGGCAGGGTTGGCGGGTCCCACTCAGTGGAGGGCGGGTCTCTGGAGCTGAGGGCGGCTGTGAGAGGTGGGCTGCCAGCACTCTCTGCAGCTGGGGGAGGGCTGTGCAGGTGCAGTGACGGGGATCTGGGTGGGGCCACAGTGGCATCCACCATAGTCCACCACTCCATTCAGTACAGTCCAGACTCCACCCACATACAGCTTCTCTGGGATTTGGCTTGGTCCCAGGTTCTGCGGAAAGTGGTAAGGGAGGGTTAGTAGAATAAAGCATGGCTCCTGCTGCTGCAGTGGTTTCCAGGGCTGTACCTGATTCTCGTTGTCCCCCTCTCCGCCACCCACTCTGGATCCCCCTCTGCCTCCATCTACACAGAGGTCTGGTCTAGGCGGCTCACTTGGCCAGATGATCCAGACCTTCATCCCCGAGGCCCTGGTTACCGTGCCCGTCAGTCAGCGGACGTAGTGCCTGCCTAATTACAGTTACAGCTGAGCACGAGGGCACCCAGAGATGCTCCAGGAAGTCACCCGAGCACCAAACATATTCCTCCTCCCCTTATCACGCAGCAGCCCCTTCTCACCTCACCTCACCTCCATCCCCCTCCCCGCTAGGTTAAGTAACTCTTTTCTGTGCCTGCTGGTTTGCTGGAAGAGGAATCAGGATGGAGGAGGTAGCATTCACAGCTTGGAGTTTAAAGGGACTCTGTCCCCTTAGGTGGGACTGAGAGTGGGAAGTGAGCAGTGACTCTCTGTTTCACATGGCACAGAGAGCCTTAACTGTGGACAGAAGCACAGACTCCGTAAGTGTGGCAGTGGTGAATAGGCCCACTCCTACTTCTGCTCCTTGGCCCCAGATCCATCCATGAATGCTGTGTGTTGCCTGTAGAGCACCATACCCTGGCCATGGGTGTGTGGCGGCGCCCTGAGCGATGGTGTCCTGTCCTCTCAGGGCATCATCTCTTTGCAGGTGCCTCAGCTGCGCTCTAATAGGTCATGCGCTCTAATAGGATGTCATGAATGTTTTAGGACAAGTGCATCTGTAGTCTGGTACCCACAGCTTTTCCTCTTTGACGTAAAACAAATCCCTGGGTACAAGATGATGTTATTCTGGGTGGATCCTCTGCTGATAGGTCAGACTTTCTGCGAGCCCTTAACAGTGGTACTGGCTGGGTCTCCACAGACTAGAAATGCAAACACATACCTGGAATAGTGTTCATCCGGGAAGGATGAATCTCTTGCTGCCTTTTCCATTGTGGAAGGGTCCACTGTACAGTTCACCCTTGAACAACTCAGGGGATGTTCCCAGTATAACTTATAGTCCGCCTGTCATATCCAGAGTTCCTCTGCATCCTTGGATTCAACCAACAGCAGACCATGGAGTACTGTTTTATTTCCTATTGAAAAATATCTGTAAGTAGACCCATTCCAATTTCATTTTATGGGGGCTTCTCCTAGGCCTACTCAACCTTATGACTTTGTAGGTCCCATACCACCCAGTTCATTAGGAGTAGTTTTGACTACGTGGTTGCTTCATGTCCCATGGTTAAGGTTTTTTATGTTCTTCTTGTACTTGGTATCCCAGGATTAGTGGGGGGGTTGTTTTAATATTCTCCTTCTATGGGGGCCCAGTAGCATGTCCTGGCATATAGCACCAGCCTCAGATGGCACATATAACCTTGCTGCATGGCCCTATGGTTCTCCATTGCAACTCCCCTATTGGGCATTTTTCTCCACCACAGATACCTCTGGTCCACGGAATCTGCCAAGCTGTATGCCCTGGGTGTCAGGGCTACTTGACCTGTAGTCTCAGTCTGCCATGGAGCATGTTTTTGTTCTGTGTCTTCTAAAACCAGCAGCCTTTGATGTTACCTGATAAGTGGGTAGGACCAGGGTTCCCAAGCGTGGAAGATGCTGATTCCAAAACCTGAAGAGAGCTGGCAAATGCTCTCCTTTTCTCTCAGTGGAGAAGGTACGAAGTGCAATCAGATAGATGTCTTTCACTTTGGAGGGGTGCTCCAACATTCCCCAGATCACTGGGCCCTAAAACTTCAGCCACAGGTCAAGCCCCTGTCTCTTGTCCCTCCCACCTGCTGCAGCACATGTATCTTACCAAGACTTCCGAGGTGTTGCCGGTTCTGCTTATCTGGCATGTTTTACATGATGCCGTCAGTGTATTGGACCCAGGTGATGTTCTGAGGTATGTCCAGATAGTCTGGGTCCCTGTGGATGATGCTGTGATAGAGAAGAGGAGAATGAACATATAGCACTGGAGCAAGTCTGTGAAAGTGTACTGTTGTCCATTCCCAGTGAAGGTGAACTTCTGATCTGCATTCTTGATGGATATTGAAATAAAACGTTCACCAGGTCAGTAGCTGCATATCGCCTGCCCAAGGCTGCATCAGTCTGTTCTAGCACGGATACACATGCTTGCCACCTGCTTAGCTTTGTGGTGGTTCATTATGATCTGCCATAATCCATCTAGTCCTTGGCTGGGCCAGGATGGCGATTTAAATGAGCATTGATAGACATCACTACCTTGGCATTTTTTAAAGCTTTGTGGGTGGTGCTAATTCCCCAGGGGGAATGGGATTTCAGGGGCTTCCACTTGTCCCTTCCTACCATGGTGCTCTTACGCTACAGGCCAAAGAAGCAATGTGGCATTTCTGCTAACTACGTATGTCCTTTCCAGTTTTATACTGAAGAACCAGGGAAATGACCACCAGGTGGGTCTGTGGATCCAGTCATCCCACTGCAAGACTAGTTTGGGCCATGTCTCCATCTCTTAGCTGACCCCTCTTTGCCCCCAGTCTGTGATGGCACCTTGGGTCATACGGTGTCAGTAACAAATTAGACCTTGTAATTGATAGTCCTCGATAGTTACCCTTTTGAAAAAGGACTGACTTTTTTCTCCATTTAATTCCACAGCTCTTAGGTACTATATCCCTTGAAACTTCTTAAACACCAGTTGCCTCGCACCAGCCAGCCCACCCTTTCACCTGCATCCAGGACATTTTCCACTAATGTCCTTTGTCTCTTCTGGGATCCAATTCCGGATCCCACACCACCTTCAATTGCTTCTTAGTCTCTTCCCATCTGTGACAATTCTCTCTTCTGTGTCTTCAGTGCCCTTGACGCTTTGAAGAGTACCACTCAGTTATTTTGTAGACTGTCTTCTCAGTCGGGTTTTTCTGATGTCTTCTCCTGGTGAGACTGAGGAGGTTCTGTGCTTTGGGCAAGAATGCTGCAGAAGCCGTGTGGAGCCCTGGGTGCACCATTTCGGGGGATACGTGCTATCGACATGTCTGATTACTGTGATGTTAACCTTGATCCCTTGGCTAAGGTGGTGCCACCTGGTTTCTCCATTGTAAAATTGCCATTTTTCCCCTTTGTACTTAATATAAATCTTGGAGGGATATAGTTTGAGACTATGCGAATATCCTGTTTGACTTGGGTGTTAGGATAGGTGGATGCTGTTTTTATGCCACTTTCTGGACCCTTTTCATATGGTGGAGTTGACTTCTTTCAGCGGGTCTCTTATCAGGAGTGGAATTTGGGATGCTCTGTGCAGGCTGAAGGCAGCTACTTCTCAGCTCCCTCTGCGGGCAGCCAGCTGACACTCCTTAATGGCTATTGGTTGTGGTTGGCTCTGTCATAGGCAACAGGACTTTGTTAGCCTGTCCTGCTTCCTTTTCTCATCCCCTCTCCTGTTAATTTACACTCTAGTCTCATGTTTCCTGGCCTTTCTCCCTCCTTCCTTTGGTTTGCTGGTTGAATCTGTTGTGGCCACAAAGACTTCATGTGGGGCATGCAGTCTGCTCAGAGCTCAGCACCTAGACCCATGGGAAACCAGGGGGCTCAGAGATCATTGGCTCCCACCCTCTCACTTCCTGGAGGAGGAAAGAGACACAGGGAGGCTGAGAGGAATGAGTGGGCGCCAGTGCTGGGTCTAGAACTTGGCTTCCTGACCGCCACATGCCCCGTTCCCCGCGGTGCCCTGTCCCCCAGGGCCGGTCCCACAGAGACCACCTCCCGGTGCTCAGGAGGAGGTGCCCACCCCGTCCCTCACCCTGCTTCTCTCCTGCAGTGAAGTCTTGTTCCCGTTCAGTCTTGGGCTTCTCTTCCTCGGTCCTGAGGAAAGGGGGCTGCTCCCTGCCTGGATGGGAACTGGGGGCCCCCGCCTCCCTGTGGAGAAGGCTTCTCTCTGCTCTGACCTGGAGCGCTGGGACAGGGACCTTTGTGAAAGCCCAGAATCTCCCATGAGCCACCCAGACCCAGAGTAGTGGTTCCTCCTCTTGCTTTTTTGAGGGGAAAGTGGAGGGTGGGGGTCCTCACCTTCATGCTCATTTCATCCTCATCTTGATCTCCTTCACCTCTGAGTGAACAGATGTTATTTACAAGTCACTGGTTTTTACACGTGATATTTTCATTTAATCCTTAAACTCTATAAGATGACTCCGTTTTACAGATGAGGGAACTGAGGCTCAAATAGGTTACATGGCTTCCTCCAAATCACACAAATAGTAAGTGGTAGAGCTGGCGTCAAAACCCAGGTCTTGAGAAAACTTAGGTCTATTTTTGCATCTTATTAACAGCTTTCATGACAGCTTACAGGGATATAAGCTTAAAGCCATTATCCACATTATTATTATTTTTAGATCGCCAGAGTCTATAACATTTTCACAGTTTTATATGAGCATTCCCAGAGCTGTTTTGTTTTAATTTCATAATTAAATAGATTCAGTGTGCCACTGGTTCTTACACTGCATTCCTGGGCTTTTCATTTTAACCGTCTCTTCATCGGCTGGATGTTATCATTTAGCGGATTCTCCAAAATGGGCTCATGTGATCCCGGAGTTCTCTGATGGTGGGAATGTCAGTCCCTTGCCTTCTACGCTTGAACCGGTTAAGATGCTCTCGGGTCACACCTGGAGCTAGCCTTTGCAGGGATTCCTTCATTGTCCTCTGACGATGAGTGTTGCTCCGGGAAAGTCTGAGGTCAGCAAACATCATCCCTTCTGTAGGTGTTTGTTAGTCCTGCCTGGATGCTTGATGGTTTCTGTCTTCATCTTCCAAGTTCAGTACCTAAACCAGAAAACGTCTCTGGGGCAATTTCTCTGTATCAGTTTTTTTGTGTGGAACGTGGTGTGCTCATTTGTTGTGTAGATTCAATTTTTTTATTCATTTCAGGGACTTAAAAAAAAAAGATGAATACCTTTTTGTGCATTCCACCTGTGTCTTGGCTTCAGGGTCACCAGTTTTCTGATGTTGGGTCACCTTTGCTGTTTCTGCATGGTTTTTGTTTTTGTTTTTTTGTTTTTTTTTTTTTTTAATCTCCTTTAGTTGCTTCAGTAACTTGAGGGTTTCCCCTCTGCAAGTCATGGTGACTTGCCTAAAGGACCTGCTGCTAGTGGGTGGCAGATGGGGACAGAACCCTTTAGTTGGTGTCAGCAATTAGATTTTCTGCTGTGTCTGCTCTGCTTCTTGGAACTTATACATTTATTTATAGGTCCTGCAAAAGCGTTTAGTGGTTCTCGATTTTATAACCCTTCATTTCATTTCTTTGTTTTATCATCTAATCTTCTAGCTCATGTTTTATTAAATTCATGTTCTTAAGTCGTTCTGTAACACGAAGTATGTTTGGGTAATTTCTTTCTGTTCCTTAGGTTATGTTTTGTTTCAGACTGGGATTTTTGGTTTATGTGTATGTATGGTGGGGTTTTTTTTTTTTCACGCTATACTGCATTTCTTTGCTTTGTCCCCACCCGCCAAACCCCCCAGCTCATTGATGTTTGCGTCTTTGCCCTGCAGTATTTTTTCAATTTGCCTTTCCTATTGACCCTGATTTAGGGTGAGTCAACTCTTAACCACTTTCCTAGCATGTTCTTTTTCTCCACCAGGCGTAGTTTGAGGGCTGGGGGGAGGTTCTGTGTCCTGTACACTTTCCTACAGCCTGGGAGCTTTGGCCAGGGCGAGGGTGGAGAGGCAGAGATGGCCTGAGGCTGGGAGTGGTCCTCATTAGAGTACCCAGAGTCTCTCCTGGATGCTCAGAGTCAGAGGGAAAACCGGGCTCCTACCTCTAAGGCATATGCAGTTTGGGAGAAGGCCCAATAAATAGGTAATTATAATAAGTGCCGTGACATAAGAGGAGAGGACACTTGCGGATTGCAGGGACTGGATTTCTCACCTTACTTTCAGTACTAGTGGTGGCAGTTTATTGTAAGAATGCCAGTTGTGTGTGGATTGGGATTAAGCCAGGTGAGGTCTGAAGTCCACCAAAAGCCATGGTAAGGAACTTGGCCTTGATTCTGTCTAGAGAATCTAACTATATTTTAGAAAAGTCACTCCAGCAGCAGTGTGAAAATTAAGTACTGATCTAAAGACTTACATCCCCAAAGCCTATCAGTTGGTCAGCTCTATAAAGAGGCCAAAGAAACACCTTTTGTCCTTGGAGCTGGGGCACCATGGACTGGAGAGGTTCCTGAAACAGGCTGACAGCCCCTACTCTTCTTTCTCCCTGAGGTGATTTCCTGAGGGTGATTTCAAATATCTTCAGCTTCTGGGCAACAGGTGAGGAACACCCAGCTTCCCCTCCCAGAGCTATTCCCTTGTGGGCCTCTGGAGATGCTTTCTAGAGCGGCCCAGATGGCAGCCAGGGCCAGAGTCTGCACATCTGGATAATATATCTCAAGGTTTTTGTCTTTCCAGCACAGCACAGAGCAGGGACCAATTCTGGGGTCCCTTTGCACAGCACGCCTCATTACTGGGCTCAGCATGGGATGGGCAGACGCTGGCAGAGCTGGGGAACCGGCTTCGGCCCCTTAAAGGGTAGCTGAGAGGGAAGGAGGGAGGACATTATTGATTTCTTCCCTGCCAGGCAGGTCTGCCTTTGTGAGCTCATCATTTCAGGGAGGTACCCACTCCTCTAGACTGGACTTGAAAGCCAAGTGCTTCATAGGGCCCTGGGATGGCACTGGGTCCTTGATACTGTAAGCAGAAATTGGCATCTGTGTCTGCAAAGACAGTACTCTGGGGAGAAGGGCTTCTATCACATTGGAAAGGGGGACATCCATCCTCAAAATAGTTAAGAATGCCTCTCTATCTAACCCTACACTTGACAGGTAGGGAAACTACCCAGAGACCCAGTGAACAGAGTGATTTACCACAGGATACAAGGTAATGACAGAGGGAGGTCTAAAAGCCAGATCTCATGGCTCCTTCCAGGAATCCTCACTGCCCCTCTGCTGAGATCACTCCCTGCCCCATGGGCACACCATGTCGTCTTCACTTTACTAACAGATGAAGTGGTAGCTACTGTTTATCGAGTGCTTAGTGTGTGCACGGCCCAGTGCTCAGTGCTTTATTTAGTCTATTCGTTCACAAAACAGCATCATGATTTTACAGCATAGCCAGCCAAGGTGCAGTCAGCTGAGAAGGAGAGGTTCATCACTTGCCCAAGGTCACAGAGGCAGTCACTGGAGGAGAGAGATGGCACCCTCAGCTCTTTGAGGGCCTCCACTCTACCCAGCCCTCCTGTTTCAGTCCGATCCATCCCTCCAGGCTCAAGCCAGGACTCGCCCCCTCCCCGAAGTGACAGCCTGGCCTTGGCTGGTCTTCCCTCCTCTGCAAGTTCTTTGTAGGCAGATGGTCCTGGTTCAACTGCCAGTCCTGCGGCTTCCTTGACGGCTGCCCTCAGGCACATTTGCATCTCCTCCCCTAGCTCTGCTTGTGTATAATGTGGGAATCTTGGGGATGTTAAGAGGATTAAATGAGATAATTAACATCCATTGAGTCATTTATTTGACGAATATTGAAGAATCTACTGTGTGCCATGCAATATGCCAGCGATGATGGGCAAAACAGACAGGTTCTGCTCTCAGGAAGGTTATGGCCAAGTCGGAGAAGCAGGCATGAAATACATCATTAGACAACGGTACCTGGTACAGGCTGTGACTTCCACATTCTGTCAAAGATATGTCCAGGGTTCTAGGAGAGTACAGGAGGGGCTTTTTTTAGCGTCAAGGTTCATGGAAGGCCTCTTCAAAGACAGACCCTTAGTCTGAGAGCTAATGGGTGAATAGGAATGATGGGATGAAGAATGGTCCAGGCAGCGTGCATAGCAGGTGTGGAGACCTGCGACGGTGTGTTTGTTGGCTAGGATGGTCATTACAAAATACCACAGACTGGGTGGCTTAAATTGTAGAAGTTTATTTTCTTAAAGTTCTGGAGGCCTGCAGCTTAAGATCAAGGTGTTGACGGGGCTGGTTTTTCCTGAGGCCTCTCTGCTTGGTTTGGAGACAACTGTCTTCTCATTGTGTCCTCGCGTGGCCTTTTCTCTGAAAGTGTCTCCCCCTGTTTTTATAAGGACACCGGTCATACAGGATTAGGACTCCCCTCTGATGGCTTCAGTTTAACTTGATCACCTCTTTGAAGGCCCACATGCAGTCACATGAGTCAGGGCCTACCCATATAACCTCGCTGAACCTTAATTACCTCTCTAAAGGCCCTGTCTCCAAACACAGTTACATTATGAGGTATTGGAGACTTCAACAGATGAATTTGGGGGTGGGGCGGCAAAACTCAGATGGCAAACAGCTCACCTTGTTTTACAAGCTGAAGACAGGCCAGTGTGACTGGAGCCAAATAAACAAAGAGGGGAACGGAGGGTGGGGTGAGGCTGGAGGATTTGCAGGGCCAGATGAGGCAGGGCCCAGACAGAGTGGGGGTGGTGTTCTGAGTGCAGAGGGGAGCCACTGAGGGGTTTTTGAGCCAAAGTGGGAGAGGATCAGATGTCATCTTAAGAAGGTGATTCCTGGAAATGGGTTGTTGGGGCCAAAAGTAGAAATACGGAGTTGGGGCCTATTGCAGTCAGTATTCCAGAGAGGAGTCAGTGGTGGTGGGGTGTGGTTGTAGGAATGGGGATGGTGGGGGATGGATGGAGACATATTTTGGAGGTAGAGTCAGTGGGATGTGGTGAGGGGTAAGCTGTGCTGGGGGCTGGGGGAGTGGTACAGGTGATCCAAGTGAAGACGAGGGTGAGAGAGAAGGAGTGTGAAGGGTGACTCGCAGATCCCCGGTTGAGCAGCTGCACAGAGGGTGGTGCTCTTTCCTCCCGGAGGACAGACTGGAGGAGGTGCTGGTTGTGATGGGACGATCAGGAATTCCATTTGGGAGCTACTCAGGGTGGGAGGCTTGTGAGACACCCAAGTAGGCATCGCAGAATTGACATTTGTTGAATCTAGATTTTTTGAGCTGAGAAAAGAGATCTGGGCTGGAAAGATACATGGGGAGTTACCCACCTGTAGAAGGTTTTAAAGACGTGGGAACAGAAGTCACCTGTGATGAGCATCTAGTGACAACAAAAGAGGGACCAGGATTAAATCCACAGGTAGTTCCAATGTTTAGAAACCAGAGAGGAGGACAAGCCAGCAAAGGAGATGGGGAAGAGGCCAGAAGAGGAAGAGGATGAGAAAAAGCCCTAGAGAAAGGGCTTCTGGAGGCCAGGAGACAAGAGCATGCGATGGGAGCTTCCCCGGGGGGCAGAAGTTGCTGAGAGACCGAGGAAGAGAAATGTGCCAGATCCTGGCTCAGTGCTGGGCACCCAATCAACATGGGATCCTTTTCCTTGCCACTCTCTCCTTCTTAATTTGTTCTCATATTTCTGAATACTTGTTGCCTTTTCCCTCCGATTACACTAAGAACCCAAGAAATAATGAAATGAATGAAGAAGTGAATGACAAGGGCACCTGTGATGGGTAGTCTCCAGGGCAAGGTGTCACTCCTTGCATCTCCCTCCTGCAGCCCTGAGCATTGATTTTGTCCGAGGGCCAGGGCCAGGCTGGGTGCAAGCTTCTGGGAAGCCGATGGCTCCTGTTTAGCAGGGGGCCCTCTGGGAGCCACTTCGCATGCTCGTCAGGCATCCTGGCCTGAGCAGGACCTAGACAGTTCCCTTGGCTGCTGGTGCAGGGAGCCGCCTCCCCCAGCAGGTCGACAGAGTCCCTGTCGCCTTTCCTCCCCGAGCGGTGTCGGCTGCACTGTAATCACACAATTACTATGCCATTAAAATGTCACATTTGGAGAAATCCATATAAACAACGCATTAACAACCGCGTGAAAATTGTAGTCTTTACCTCTAATGACCCACTTTCTCTACACACCGCGCCCCCTCCCCCACCACAGCCTGGCTCGGCTGCCACGTTCCCCAGCCTTGCCTTCAGAGGCAGATAAGAAGGTGCAGTCTTCGCTGCCTGGAAAGCCTTAACGTTTCATGTGCTGGGAGAGGCTCTTTGATGGAGCTGAAGACAGTCAGGCCAGGGGGACCCCTGCGCTGAGCCACTTAGTGAATGAGACAAGAGGATGCCACGCCCGGTCCTCATGATGGAAGAGCCCTTGGAGAGAATCTGGTCCTTGGGAAACTGTGGAAAGAGGCGGGTGTTGAAAAACTTGAGGGTTGGATCCATGCTATTGGCTTTGACTCTCTCCTTTTGGGAAGAGATCAGAGACTTAACCGGGTTACTCTCACGGCATAAGGCATTTCTGGAAGGAATGTCCTGTCCAGGGGCTGTGGGCCAGTGGGCTTGGATCCCTGCTACTGTGAGACCAGCCTGAGAACCTAAGTGGGTTGAGAGGCATGGGGTAATAGGCCTGACACTTTTAACCTCATTCCTGGAATAGTGCTCTGGAAAAGTGGTGATACTGAATTTTCTTTGTCATCAGACTCTAACTTTAATACACTAAGGAAATGGATTTCTTAAAGGAATCTTGTAGTGAGTGCTCTTATGAAGTAAAACATAAACCAGAGCAGATCTGGCCAAGTGATTATTCTCTTCCCAGTGTATTCAAATTGCAAATCGGATTCCCAAGGAATCTCATTTGTGGTTAAAGTGAGAGTACGCTTTATTCCGAGGAAGCAAAAAAGACCACTGTGGATGAAAAGATGTGGAATTAGTGTAGGGGAGGTATTTTTACATTTTTTTAAATTGAAGTATAGTCGGTTTACAGTGTGTTAATTTCTGGCGTACAGCATAGTGATTCAGTTCTGCATACATATATATGTTCCTTTTCATATTCTTTGTCATTATAGGCTATTACAAGGTATTCAATACAGTTCCCTGTGCTACATACAGTAGGACCTTGCTGTGTATCTATTTTATATGTAGTAGTTTGTATCCACAAATCCCAAACTCCCGATTTATCCCCCCTTACCCTGTTCCCACTCTGGTGCCACAAGTTTGTTTTCTAGGTCTGTGAGTCTGTTTCTGTTCTGTAAATATGTTCATTTGTGTCATTTTTTAAATTGCACATATAAGTGATATATGGTATATGTCTTTCTCTTTCTGGCTTGCTTCACTTAGTATGACAGTCTCCAGGTCCATCCATGTTGCTGCAAATGGCATTATTTTATCCTTTTTTATGGCTGAGTAGTATTGAGTGTAGGAGAGGTTTTAAGCATCACTCTGGCACTTCCCATAGCTCTCACAGTTCAGAATTAACCTGCAGTGCAGAAAGGATCAGGCCACATGTAGGTGCTTTAAGGGGTGGCCAAGAATGGTTGGTGATGAGCATGTCATTTGGGAAGCAATGAAGGTGCTTCATGAGGTGAGAGGGATGCCCCAGTGGGTCTTGTTTGCATGAGCTAGGGCATTAGAATCCCTTCTTTATAGTTCATGCAAGGTCCGCAGACAAGCCTCCCCAGAGGCTGTAAAGATGGTGTGTGTTTAGGACAGGCTCATAAGGATTTCTCCCAGTTTTTCGGCCCTCTGCCATTATCACTTGCCGTGTCGCGTGCAGCACTGAGTTTGCCCTTAATTCAGCAAGGCAGGCGTCCCACCCCCACCCAGATTCAGCAGCCATGACGCCTGCTTTTGACATAAAAAGAGCCTTTTTCACTAAAAGCCAGCCAGTGGCCCCCATGGAGTCCTGGGAGATAAAGACCTTTCACAGTTGTTCACGCTAGTCCCACACCTCCATATTCAGCAGCTGACCTAGTTTTGAGGGAGCTAGAGGGTATCTGGATGTCACCTTATTTACAGAGCGGATAGGAAATGAGTGAGCTCTGGGCCCGCACTGCACGCCTATCTGGGGAGATCTAGCCCCCACCTCAGAGGCGCAGAAGAGAGGAACAAATTCTCCCTAGCCAAGAGCTTGATGCGTCTTGCTAATGTCACCTTTAGGGAATGAATGACAGGGCTTAGTGAGGGACATGACTCTGAAACTCTCCTTCTAGCCAGAAAATCCAGTTTAGTGCCTTTTGACCTGTGGATTAGGGGAGGTGTTTCCAGGATCACCTCAGCAGAAAGTATATGATGGGGCTCTGGGTGGGAGCTGCCTCCCCCGCCATCTCTAGGCAGGCACTGGCTCACTCCACTAATGACCCTCTGTCACTGCAGGTCCTGGTAAAGGATGTGATGGAGCCTACCTGCCTAGGCTTAATCCCCACACCTACGCTTACTAGTTATGTGACCTTGGCCAGGTCCCTTTAGTCCTCGAACCTCAGTTTCGCCTTCAGTAAAATGGGGTTTGTAATAGCACTTGCTGCAGGTTTGTTCTGAGTATTCAATGAGTCATTTTTTTAGGATGGAGCCTGGCACACAAGAAGTGCTACAAAACTACTGGTTGTGGTTGCTGCTGGACTGCTGTGTCCAGTGTGCAAATTGGTGACCTATTCAAGTTGGTCCTTTTCCCTGACTTCCCACAGCCATGTCCATCTTGAGTTCTCCAAGGTCACCTTTGCCTGAGAAGAACCTAGAGGGAGATTTGGGGTGCTGCAGACCTTGCTGAATACATCCCTGTGAGGATTGCTGTAGGACCGGCCATCTAGCCCTGGGAAGCCAAGTCTCAGCGGACACAGAAAAGACCCTCTGGGGCTGAAGAGTCTGGAGGAGGAGAAGGGCCAGTGGGGAAACCCGACGCCCAGGCTCCTTGGCCAGATGGGAGTCTTGGGGGCTCAAGCAGGTTCAGGCTTCTGACCTCATCCTTGAGATCACTAGATCTCCCCCCGAGAATCACCTAGCACAGCTTCTGTGCCTGCCTCAGGCCTGCCCTCCACCCATGTGAAAAGGGAGTTAGCACAGAGGCCACACAGAGCTCAGTTCTAGCCTTCCAAGCTGGCAATAGATAATCTTACGTATTACATTTTTTACAAGTGGTGTTCTGGTTGTGTCATTTGCATGGCCCTGTGCTCAAACACAAATCTGAGATGGAGCCTTTGGAGGGAAGAGCCCTCCCTCTGGATGTTCGACTCCCAGGAAACACCAGCACTGATAATGACCTATTGCTTTCGTCACAGCGGGTCAGCAAGGAGGTGCATCCACTCACCGACTCACCTGAGGATGTAGTCAGAGTCCACATTTCTGCCACAGGGAAGGAAGAAGCTGACCGTAAACTCGCTGACTGTAAATTGTAAAATTGTACATTTTCTATTAGCATTCAGTCCCCAGAAGGAATAATAGTAACCACAGCAATGTTGACAATAATGTGTTACATATGCATTATGTTTGACCAAGCAATTTTTCCTGTCTTATCTCAGTCCTGAGACTTAATCTGGGCCTGTAAAGTTGTGTGGGGTAAAGATTAGTATGATGCTCTGGATGGCAGAAGAAACTGACCACCGGAGATTGAAAGGATATGTAGAGCAGAGCCGGGCTCGGGGCCGGCTTTCCCGACCCCCATTCTCTTAAGGCATTGACAGGACGGTCGAGAGGAATTACAGAATCATCTGTGGTGTGTGAATCCCCTTCTCTGCCTATCTCCACCTTCCCACACACCAGCACTCTTTGTGGCTGCATTTCTGTTCAGGTGAAATTGGCTTGAAATGTGCAAGGGCCCCCTTGAAGGAGAAGAGACATCACAAAAGTCGATGAACACTTTTCCCTTCGTTTCTTTCTTCCCGCCTTTATCTTTCTTTACCCTCTTCCTTTTATTCCGCCACTGTCCCCAGGTCGCCATTGGGTTGGCCTGCATGCTAAATTCACCCCATGGGCATATTTTGTTTCACCCAAAGGGGAAGTTTAAGGCAGTGTCACTAGGTAGATGTTGTGCAGTGCCTGCCAGGTCTTTACTCACATTTCTGTTCTCGGTGACTCTGAAAGCATGGTCATTTTTGACCCCTGCTTCACACCTTGGTTCAGTTCAGCCCCTTGAAAATTGCTTGTCACCACAGCTGTTCCATGAGGCTAATGAGATTTCTGATGATGTCTTCAGATATTTCTCAGCCTTGTATAGGTGAAGAGGGAGACCTCTTCGATCACTGGGAAGTCCATATCTTGTTTTTCGTGGGGTTTTCTTTACCTTCTAGAAGTGGCCTCTAGTAAGTGAGGCTCTGACCATGAGGTCCCATCTCTGTCCTGCTGGAGGCTGCTTGGACCAAGCTGTCGGGCCACCCCAGGAGGAGCTGGCCTCCTTGTCTCCTGCACCCCTGCCCTTGGAGAGGGCTGCAGCCTTACCCTGGCAGACCTGCCCTCAGTTTGATGAGGTGACTCTGCCCAAGACAACTCAGCCATCTATACCAGAGACAATGTGTTTCAGGGTCTGGTTCCGTCCAGCCCGCTTCCAGTCCCCTCTCCCTGGGTCCAAGCCCTGTCCTTGGTCTCTCCTGAGCACTGGCTCAGGCTCTTAGTGTGTGCTGTCCTCCAGCACTGGCCTC
Organism: Camelus bactrianus; assembly: GCF_048773025.1. Lineage (NCBI taxonomy): Eukaryota > Metazoa > Chordata > Mammalia > Artiodactyla > Camelidae > Camelus > Camelus bactrianus. Next base: position 34,912,535 of record NC_133553.1, on the reverse strand, counting down.
CTGGTGACAGGCACAACCACCCCCCTTGTGCCACCGTGCACTCCACCAAGTCCTCTTGCTCCTGAGCCCTGTGTGCTTACTCCCCCTGCCCTCCACCGCCCACATCTTGCTCTGTGGTTCCAGAGCTAGAAGGAACACAGGCTCCTCATGTTCCCATGATTGGTTTCCTGCTCAAGTCTTTCAACACAAAGAGGATGCAGAAATCAATTGTGGAGGTGGGGGCTGGCTCTCTCTCCATCCTCATGCCCACCAGCAACTGGGAGGTGTTCTTCAAGCAAACAACAAGCCATGAAGGAGCTCTGGGTTTGGTCTTTGGTGGTGGACTGTAGAGGGGGTTGGGTAGGAAGGGAGCAGACACGTAGCATGAGAGCTCTCTCACCCCGGCACGTGCAGGGGGACCAGACCTTCTTCCCCAGTCACGCCGATTTATACTTCCCTGGCACCTCCCTCTCAGGCTAATTAGTAAGCAAATTAATTTCCATATAAGGCTCAAATTGCCTGGGATTCTTTTCTATTTTCTATTCCAGAAACAAAAGCTGGGCTTCTGTCCATTCAGTTAATCACATTATATTTCACAGTTGGAGTTTTCAGGCAATTATAATAATTATCAGAAATTCTCTTCTTCCAGAAAGCTCGAAGCATCCCCCAAAGCTGTATTTTGCATGTGGTAGGCAACTGGGAAATAGGTGATGAGTATGTTTATTGGGGCAGTGGCAGGGAGGAGAGAGCTGGGGCAGGGGTGGCTCTTGTCACAGACTAAACGAGACTAAAGCTAGTAATAGAGAGGGTCTAGGTGTGGCGTCCAGGCTGTCAGACCCATCTTCTAGGCACCTGGCTCTTGAGGGAGTGGGGGTGAGAAGGAAAGTGGGGGAAAGAGACGGAAGGCGGTAGAAGAGAAGAATAAACTCATCCCCACTGAATTACCTACTACCTCATTTGGTCTGAGAAATGGCCCTTTCCTCCTCTATTATATGTCCATTCCATCTATCAAATTCTTTAAAGAGTGACTTTCATATAATTAATACTAACCATTAAACTACAACATTGAAGGAGCAATTGCCTAATTCTGAGGAAAATTTAAATTTATTACCAGCACCCGAGATAAAATGAATACTAAAGAGAAGGAGAGAAAACTGTGCAGAAGATAAATAGAAAGCCAAGTGGGATATTGACTTGATCCTTCTCCAGTGCGGGGTAATTTGGCTTCTAAAGTGAGTTAGATCATAATAAATTAAATTTAGATTTCTGCACATCAGTTAAATAACTCCCAAGACAGAATTCCAGTGAGAGGAAGAGGTGATAATACATGGTGGAAATATTAAAATGGAGATCTTATCTAATAACCCATAATTGATGTGCTTGTCCCTGGATGAGGGAAGAGGATTTTGCAGCTCTTTCCTTTGTCGTGAGCCCAGTTGGGTGAGTGAAGTGCTGGCGTGCCCCTCCCTCGCTGTTTGAGTTGGTCCTACTCTCTGCGGGGAGTCTATTACCAAGAGTCACTCCACTCCCAGACCATTCACACTAGGCGGGACTTGCATAGCAGTGTTAGTGTGATGAGGGGCTATGCTGTCCTCTCCCCACTCTTGACTGGCCCTTGGATAAGAAAGTCATTTCCTGTCTGAGTGGACCGTAGTGCAACTACAGATACAAGTACGAGGCACAGGGATGAGCAAATCCTTGTGCATTCTTGTAACTGCCCAGCAGGGGGAGCTAAGCGGTCCTGTTGATGAGTGAAACACCTGGTGATGGGGAAGGAACACAAGCTTTGAGGTCTGAAGTCCTGGGTTAGAGTCTCAGTCGTGAACTCACTACCTATGTGGTCTCGAGCAAGCTCCTTTCCTTTCTCGAGCCTCAGTTTCCCATCTGAAGAATGGGAGCAACCTACCTGGGCTGCCAGCTGCCTAGGGGTAATATAAATGAGATGTTCCACTGAAAATGCTTTGAAGATTGAAAACATTTCAGTTTGGCCTATTTGGTATTGACTTTTAATCGTGATTCTGCTTTTTTATTTCTAAAAATTATGCTCAGTTCTTCTTTTGTTCTTTGCTCATTTTTTATTCCACATTTTAATCTACATATGCTTAATTTTGTATCTGTCATTCCTGCGTCTGAATTTCTCGGCAGATCAGCATATGTCGTTCATAGTTTCCACTGACTCTCCCTTATAGTGACTCGTTCCCTTGTGTGCCCGATCACTTTTTAATGCGATTTCATCTTTTGGCAAGCTATGTGGGAATCCTGAGGGTCTACCTGGAGATGCTTTCTGCCAGATGGGATTGATTGCCTCTGCTGGGAGCCAGGTTACAGCTGATCTGAGACCACTTAGTCTCCCTTCTTGGCCTTAATTCTGGAAGACTCAGATCAATTTCTCTACCTTTTAGGAATCCGGCTTTCCTTTCTCAGTGACCTTTGCCCTCAGGGCAGCCTCACATGTTGTCTTTACTCATCTTTCAACTACCCCAGCTCTGGCTTCAGCACCCTGCATTCTTCCCTGGCCTTACCGCTCCTCTCATGGTGAAGATTTTCCTAATAGAAAGCCCAGCAATGCATTAAAAACCATTGAGATTTATGCAGGATCTGGCTGTAGTTTTAGCATGAAAGTCCTCACAAGTATCTGGTCTGCCATGGTCCTGGAAACAGAAGCCCCCAGCGGAGGGGAGGCAGGGGCACTCGGGGTGGTGCTGGGAACCTAGTGGCTGCAGTCCTGGAGGATGAGATGCATGGAGATTAGACACCCAGGCTGTACAGCTGGTGTAGAAACTGAGCCTACGGGCTTCGAGACACACTTCTCAGTTGGGTGAACTTGGGCAAATTATTTATCCTCCCAGTGCTGCAGTTGGAGATTGGGGATTCCTCATTTGGAGATTGGGAATGCCATTTTCTGTTGTATATTTGGTTTGTAACGGTGAGAGAGCATTTGGGGTACCCCTCCATCACTCCTTCCCTCTTAGGCTCTGGCACGGGGAGCCGGGATGGGTAGTTTCGTGTGCCCATTAAATGGCAGGCATGATCAGAGGCACAGCACTTTCACAGAACAGCTTCCATTCAGGAAACCTGGATATACAAGTTAGACTCTATTGTGGGCAATGACTTCCTTCTCGTTCAGCATATATGGAAGGGTTTTCCATCCAGTGTTTGAGTTCTGTGATGAGCCCCACCTGACTTCATTTAATCTTGTTCTCCTGGACCTGGTGGATGCTTTGCTCTCCTCTGTGTCATTTTTTCTGAGTTGCAAGTTTGATATGATGAAACTGGGGGTTGGGGGCTGGAAGACTTGGGGGACACAATAATTGCCACTGGATATCTGAAGGGTATGAGAAAGAAAGCTCAGATTTGTATCAAATATGCCCAAGCATAAAGCCAGCCCCCAAAGGGAAATATTCCCAGGAGGCATATTCTGGTTCAATATTAGAAGAAAACTTCTAGGATTTATGGTCCTCTGAAGCTTGGAGTGGGCTTATTGGGACCTCTGTGGCCCTGGCTGGACCCAGAAGGGATGTCCGCTGCACAGTGGACTGTTAGCGCTGGAGTTTCAAACATTGGCTGGATAGATGAATTATAAATTATATCATCTTTAAATAGTAAGTTTGATCATTTTTTTTCCATTATGACCTTATCCTGTGTGTTAACCTGTCACATCCCCACCTCCCTGTGGGAATCTGCCTACAGAGTTTCCCTTTCCTTGCCCTGGCTATCAGGATCAAGCCCGCTGCTGGGGGGAGAATGACTGTCCAGAAAGTGGAGTGAAGAGCAGGTGGGGGGAAGGTGGAAGGAGAGGAAAGGTGAAAGTCATCCATTCATAGAGAAAGACCCTAGTAATGAACTGGCCTGACAAAAATGGTGGGAAACACAGAGATAGTATTCAAAGATGATCCAAGAAAATGGCATTGAGGCTGTGACAAGGCAGAGTCACCGAATGGTTGAAAGCATGGGAGTTGGAGCTAGGCTACCTAGACTCAAGCCTGGCTCTAGGACTCACTCCCTGTGTGACATTGGGAAAGTTACTCAACCTCTCTGTGCTTCAGTTTCCCCAGCTGTAATGGAAATGGTGATATTGGTATCTCTTATCGTGGGGATTACATGTAAATATTGAGGACGTTGGGATAGGTGCCCCCTCAAGCTGTTAGCTGTTTGTAGTGGGTGAGTCTGAGACGTTCACTTCAGGATGAGGCGCGGTTCAGAGGAGGACGGACGCTTTATCAAGGGCTAGAGATCTTCTCATTTTAAAGTGAAAAGGAAGAGGATTGAGTCAGAGAGATCCAGTAGTAGCAAACTGGGGAAGGAAGGGAGGGAGACAGAAACATGAGTGGAAAATAGAGGCAGCTTCAAACCCTAACAGAAGGCAGGGCTACACCCGTGATTCCTGAGCCGAATAATCAGCTTGACATTAAAGTGAGAGAAAACAGGCCAGGGGAGGATGGAGGACTAGGGATTCAGGATTTCTCACATTAGGAAGTGCAGTGGGAGGAAAGAAATGAAGCAACTTAACAGATGTGCTTTTGAGCTTTGGTTTTCAGTGCCAAATTATTTAAGCGTGGGTCTTAGCCAGGGGCTTGGCCAACTTAATCAGATATTTTCTATTTAAAAGATCGTCTTTGTTTTTGTCTGTGGCATCATACTCATCTTTTGAAACACACCCAATCTAGACTGAATAAATTCTGGTCAGAAAGCCAAGCAGGGGCAGCTTGGCGGCCCCGTGGGAGTGGGCCCTTGGCGGGTCTCCTGGCTCTGTGTTCTCGTTTTGGAGAAGAGCCTCACTTCCCGTGCTCGGAAGGTTTGTGAAGGTGAGAATGCACGTTCAGGTTTCCTGGATGCTCACACGAGCCAAGAAGCAACAAATCCAAAGCAGGGGTACAGTGTACTGTGCTCTGGGCCCTTAGAAGCTGCATGTGATGAATTGAAGAGCTTGGAAGCTAACTCCAAATTAAGACTGGAAGTATCTGGTGAAGTCATTGTCCCTTCAGAAATCCCGGGAGGACCGGGGTCACTCTATTCTGGGGTCAGTCAGGGCTGCAGTGGCTGGCCCTTCCTGCAGGGACAACCCCCACTCCACTCCTCAGGGGGGTCTTTCTCTGGCCTCTCGCCTTCGGCAGAGAGGACATCCCTTGTTCTGTCTGTGATAAATGGAACAATCTGATAACAGATGGTGGGAGGCTCTGGGGAGATTCAATGGGTGGTCCCTTCTCTTACTAGCTGTCCAGCATGGGCACTCCCTCTTCCCTCTTTAAGCATATCCCGCCCTGTGCAAATGGGGGTTGTGTGCAGATTCTGTGACAATACCTGCAAGCTGCTTTGTAAAACAGAAATTACTATTCAAATGGTAGTGTTATTTTAAACACAGCTTTACCATTGTCTAATACATCCAGATATCATTATCGGAACAGCAAGCTCCCAGTGCAGGGAGATCCGCCCAGTGGCACCAGCTCTGCACACGAGACCCTCTGAGGGAGCAGTCTCCTCCAAGGATGCCCTCCACTGACCATTCAGACAGTTTGTCTTGCCAGCCTGGCTGCTGCTCTGGCTCGAGGCTCTCTGGAAGCTAGCTGAGTTCTTGTGGCACCATCTCCATGGATGACAGGGGTGCTTAGCTTCCCTTAGGGTGGCGATTGCCAGGCCAAGCATACCGCCCTGCCTGGTGCCCCTTTGGCCCTGAGCCCCATCTGTGTGAAGAGTAGGAGTTGGGATGAGGCCAAGAGGTTGGTTGTGTGCCCTCTCTCTTAGCTCTGATGCCTCTCTGTGGTGCTGGCCCCCCCAGCTGCTTCTCCAGCTGATGGATGGAACCATCCCCCCGGGCCCCAGCGGGCTTCCCCTCCCACCTGGTTAAAGGACCGAGGTCACCTCCCTACTGGTCTCTTCACAAAGTTCTCTTCCCTCCACTTCCATCCTACACATGCAGCTGCAGACAGTCTCCCCTGACCTGCTTCCTATGGGACCAGCTGCATTCCAGGGTTTTCTTTCATTCATGCTCTCTTCGCAGTCCACACCCTGGCCTCCCCATCCCTGAGCCATTCTGCCTTTGATCTGGACCTTCACTGCACATGTGCTTTCCTTCTGCATCTCTTCTTAAGCAGAGCAAAATCCCGGCTCATCTTTCAAGCCCTAACTCATTTGATGCTTCTTCTGGGAAGCTGTTCCCATTTTCCTCTCTCCTCTTTTGGAGGTGTCTTCATTCCCGTCTCTCTGCCTTCCATCTCCACATCTCCCCTCCTTGACCCACGGCACCGTGAGGGCTCACAACTTATTTTGAGAATTGCAGTGAATTCAACTGGGTGCCAGCCAGCAGAAGACAGTTCACGACCCTCTAACCTTTCCCAAAAGAATGGGATGTCAGAGTGGCCCTGAGGTCATGTTCCAGGCACAGGTGACAGCTGTCGGGCTGGGACATGGCACAGCCCAGGCTGCGGGTTTCCTACCCCCTCACATTCCCCCATGTAGCAACAGTATCACAGGACATTAATAAAATCAATTATTGGATAAAAATCACTGGTTTCCAATGCTTCATTTTGTGCTATTAGCAGGAGAATGCTGTTTCAAAAGGAGATAACAGAGAGAGAGAGAGAGAAAGGGAGAGATCAATTACCAGATAAGATCGCGTGGTGCCTGAGATGAATGTGCTCACGGGCAAGCCGCCCCCCTTACCTGCCATCCGTGGGCTGAGCGCCTGCACTGCTGTCTGCAGCGCCTGCCCGGGGCCTTCCAAGTGCAGAGGGGCATCCTGGTTAACAATGGGTGGGTGGTACCCAGGCAGCTTCAGATACTTGCACGGCCACAAGTGTCAGTTACACATGAATGAACATCTCATTCTTGGTGATGATGCCAGCCCCAGGGCTGCAGCCTGCATGGTCCAGGTCAGAGCCTGGTCAATAGGTCCTTCCAGACACAATGTTCTTTTGGCTTTGATGAACCAGAAAGGTCTGAGCTTTGTTGATACAGACTGGCTCTCTCTTAGTGGGAGAGAAGGGAAGCACCCAGCATGCCATGGCCCTAAAGCCCACACACCTCCTGTTGTCCATACAAAGGGTCTCGTTGGCTGCGGAGCTGGGGTGGGCGGAGTGGAGGAGGCAACTCGAGCTCTGGGCAGGAGCTATCCCCTCCCTGTATCAGTCCCCCTGCGTTGTATGTATGCACTGGAGGGCCCAGGAGACTGAGCTCTGCTTTGAGCTCTGCCTCAGTCCACCTGGACGACCTCAGACAAGCCAGTAACCTTTCTGAAACCTCACCTTCCCTCCTCCCCATAGGGTCTTAGGGAGGACAAAACAAGATCGTGAATGCAGAAACCGCCTTCCACATTCTAAAGTGCTGTCTCCTCGTGTGGTGAGGGTGATTGCTTGCTCCCCTATGGATGCTTTTTAAAAATAATCAGATTCCTGGGATGGAGGAATAATGGAACACACAGGGCATCCATCTGGTGGGTAGCACACCATTCTAGATGGATCGCCGACTTCCCATCGCTGCCTTCCTTAAGCAGAGGAGGGAGTGACCATCATTGTGTACCTACTATGTCTCAGCCTCCAAGCCAGCACTTTTCACCAGGTGTTCTTGAATTACCCTGGAGAAGTGGCCTCTGGGGTTCATATTCTAGAATCTAAGTCCCAGCCCTGACGCTTCCTAATGGTGGGATCTTGAGCAAGGTACTTGGGCTACTGTGGCTGCTTCCTTATCTGTGTGGTGGGAGTATGACCAACATCCATCTCCTAAAACTGCTATGAGGATCACACAAGATGATGTGAGTCCGGGTACCTAGCAGAGCGCCTGGTATATGAGCGCAGAACTCAAACGGTACCTGCCATTGTTGCCGTCATTCTGTCTGTTGTTGTTGCTGATGGTTTAATGAACATCCGACACCTCTGCCCCCATCTTTGAGCTAAACCTCACCCGCACAAGCCTGGTCCCTGTGGCTGGGCACTGACGGACAGGGGGCGCTGAGAGCCAGAAGCCATTCTCACAGACTTCCCATTCATGTCATACAGATTTCGGATGCTGACTGGGATGACCTGTGGGACCAGTTTGATGAGCGGCAGTATCTGAATGCCAAGAAGTGGCGCGTCGGTGATGATCCCTATAAGCTGTATGCTTTCAACCAGCGGGAGAGCGAGCGCGTTGCCAGCAACCGGGTGGTCCCGGACACTCGCCTTTTAAGGTACTTCTTCCCGACCCCTCCCCACAGTCAAGACTGACCCATAGCAGGCTTGATTTGTGCAGTGCCCAGTGCCATGAATTGGGGCAGGCCAACTCTTCATTGCCAGTTGGACACCAAGGGGTCTGTGATGTGGTAAATCACCCTGTCTGTCCTGCTTATTGTCACGAGCCATTCCAAAGCGTCCCGTGGAGTGGGTGGGCGGCCTCCTGCGCCTGCACCTTGCCCCTCTTACCTGGTGGTCACCCTGAGCCCACCTGCCATGAAATCACGGAGCACTAAACACCCTCCAGCCAGGGCCTGTTTTCCCCTCGCAGATTCCCAGGGCTGGGCCTGGCTTTCAAACTGGGAGGGGCAGGATGGGCAGGCCCCTGGGAAGTCAGGCCAGCGGTCTCTTCTGTTGCTGGGAGAGGTCCTTCCTCTGACAGCCTGACACTTTGCCACGTGAGAGGAGAAGCTGGCGGGGCCTCTTCACTTGCCATTGGGTCCACTGTCTGCTTCTAAGCAGGCCTTTGACATGGTCCATTCTGCCATCCCCTTGGTCAGGCCATATCTTCAGATGGTTGCAGAGATCAGGCCTGGGGCAATATGGAAGGCTTTGTTTCCCAGCAAAAAGAGGCTTTGTAAGGGCACTTTGCCTCATTTCCAATCTTTCCTAGGGTCATGCCAGCCCTTTGCTTCCCGGGGAGGCCTGAGGAAACAGATCAGTCTCAGGCCAGCACCTCCCACATTAGCCTCCAAGCTGGGAGGTGCAGCCATGTCCAAGACCCATGACGGTGTGTTTCCTGTCTGCTGCCGGAAATTGATGTTGTAACCAGAATAGCAAATGGGCAAGCTTGGGGTTCGAGGGGCTTGAAGGCAGTGTTGAATTGAGAGGCTGTAGGACTGCTGTTAGCTTCTTAAGATTTCTGTATTTGTTTGGACTTCTGGGTACCAAATTGTGGACACTGGGGTTTAGACACAAGACAGTAATAATTGTCAGTCAGGTGGTGCTTAAGTTGGGAATATGTGAAAGCTGGTGGACCTAGTCTCCCCAACGAGGCTGCACAAATCAGAAACCATGACTTAGGCAGTTCGTGTCCCAGGGAGGGGCTCAGCTGGTCCTGGTTAATCACCATCATTTCTAAGAGGAGCTGGAGTCTTGGTTTCCCCATGAATAAAGCCAGGGGGCTGAACTGGATGGGATCTGTGGCTTCTTCTAACTCTGGGAGTCTGCGAACTTAACGCTCCTGTTAAGGTACCCGTGAGACACTTCCTTACCGCGGGGCCTGGGAGTGCCCTATAACCAGATACCTGGGGGATGGGCTCTACCCAGAACACTCTCGCTGTTTGCCTGAGAGCTTCTTAAAGTCAGAGTCTTGTATTGTTCCTATTAAAATTCCCCAGCACTAACCCTAGTCCTTAGCACCTGATAGGCTTGTTAGAAGTGCAAATTCTTAAGCTTCCCTCCAGAACTACTGAGTGAGGAACTCTGGGGGTGGAGCCTGGCAATCTCCACCAGCACCACCAGTGATTCTGACACCCGCTCAAGTTTACCAACCGCAGAGCATCAGCTAGCACTGTGGCTTCCCTTTGTGGAGACTTTGTGTCCATGGGTGGGTTGGTCCAGCCAAAAGTTCCTGAGTAGAAAGGAGAGGTCTCCCTGCCTCCGGGCTGCAACCCTCTCCCTCTGTCCAAGTGACAGGATTGCTTCACCCACTGGGGAGACCTCTGGCTTCCCTGGGTCCTTCCTGCCCCTCCTCTTCCCCCAGTTTCTTCAACCACAGGTTCTATATGCTGCCATCGTCTTGACAGTTGGCATCACCTTTACCAAAAAGCTCCTACTGTGGCCATTGGCCCACCCTGGACTCCTGGTCCCTTTGTGGTACCCCACCCCACCCCCACCCCCACCCCATGGACAAAGCTCCGCTCTCCCTGTCGGTGTTCCCATCATGCCTTGCAGCTGAGGTTCTACTAGGTATGACACCAGTTGCCCTCTAGGGGGAGTAATCTGAGATGTATGATAGGAATTCAATAACTGTTGAACAAATGAAAGGGAGAAGAAGCCTGAGAAGACAATTGACTGCTCTTCTTCCCAACTGCCTTATGAGTACACAGGACAAGAGAAGCTAGAGGAAGCCCCCTCCTCCATGTTCTTCCATCCTCAGGAGCTTCAGATAAGGGATCAGGAGAACAGCCTCTGTTAAAGGAAAAAGGCCTTTCCCCTTAAAGAGTTCTCATTAACGAAAAGAGAAGTGTGAAGAAACAGCCTGTGGGAGGGGTCTGAGCTTATTAAATTTGCTTCCAATTTTCCTACCACAGTAATTGGACTGTGATTTATAGGATGCGTTTGGACAGTGCCTGAAACAGAGAACTATTAGCTGAGCATGAGAGCAGGCATTGCGGAGAGAGCGGGCACTAGGGGGATGGCTTACGAGTCCAAAGATGCAGCAGGTGGAGTGAGGAGGGGAGAAGGAGGGGAAGGAGGGAGGCTGCTGTGGAGGTTTCCTCCCAACAGCCCGTTGTGCTGATTGAAAAGCCACATGCGTTGGCAGTGTGGAACCCCCGACAAACAGGTGGTGGCGGGGCGTCATGTGATAGAAGCCCCAGAGCGGCCGGGAGCTGGATCCCCTATGTGGAATGGAACGGAGTCACCATCTTTCTCCTGGGCCTCTGCCGCATGGAGCCCATGGTACTTTGTGGAGGACAATGGGGTCTACCTGGAGCCTGGGATGACCTAGGTGAGGAGTAGGAGACGAGGTGGGGCAGGCTTTGAACTCCCCATTCCAGGGTTTTTGGGGGCCATGGGGTGATGCTCACCCCCAGGATAGTTTAAAAAGTGAGTGTCTACACTTTCCAGTGGGTCTACTCCTTTGCCCTTTGGGGTCACCAACCTTCCTGTGCCCACCCCACCCCTTATGTAACATTTGACATTTTCACCATCTTGAGATGGAAACCTGCTGTCTTACGTCTTCAGACGTGTCTTTGCTGCGGCTCAGGCTCCCCATCCCCAAGTCGATCCCTGTGAGAAGGGTGGGGACGAGGTGACCAGCAATGGTCCTCTGCCCGTCCCTGCCCCTCTCTTAGCTTTGTTTTCTCATCTGTAGTTGGACTAGATAACCTCAAAGCTTTGTCATTGCGTGAGTGCCACCTGATTGTAGATGGATTTGTTCTTCGCGGTTGGTCTCTCTCTGGATATAAACACGTACATACACACTGCTCTCCCACCTGCCTCATGTAAACACAACACGGGGCGCCTCTTTGGGGCATCCTAGTTCCGAATTTCCCCCCTAAGGCCCATAATTCTGTTAACACAGACGAGAGCCTTAATTTCCAGGGCATGACCCAGGTCCCCTGAGGTCACGAGGATGAAGAGACGTGGCTGCCTGTATGGAGTGGGGTGGGGTGGGAGGGGTGTGCCATAAATAACTATTTCAAGTAAGGAAGAGACAGAGTCTAGCTGGGGGGAGTCTGAGAAGATTTCCTGGGGGAGTTCTGTTGTTTATAAAGCATTGACCGGTCCAACATAGTTCTCATTTTCCAGTCCTGTCGCCCCCACCCCCGTCACCACATTCTGGTGACAACAGCTGGATTTGCCGTCATCCAAGTGGCACATAAAACGTCTGGAAGACATGAAGCCATTAAATGGAGGCACACCCCTGAGAAGGGGGGAAATATTTTGATAAAGCACATGTGTATTTTCGCTGTTGCCTAGCAATGCATATTATGGGCTTGCTTTCATTGCAGGAGAGCAGGTGGTGGGGCAGATGCGCCCGTGAGCTGGGGGCTGGGGCACTGAGAGCTGGGAAGCCTCATTAGGTCCCCTCCCCCTGGCCAGGCTGGGCTTGATTGTTCCCCTTGGCATATCCTCCCGGGCTCTGTCCAGCGCGGTGCTAAATGGTTCAAACAGTGGGATGCCCATCGCTTGCCTGGAGGGAAAATTCCACACTTCGATACATCTCACCAGGAAGACATTTTTCCTTTGCTCCTTTTCATCCTGGGAAATGAAGGGGCCATGGCCCGGTCTGGGATTGCATTTCTCCCTCCTTGTATTTACTCGGTCAGAACGGCTGCCAAAGATCATCATCACCTCTCTCCGCGTACTCGTCACTTAACAGTAATAGGATAAAAATCTTTATAGCTGGAATGGCTAAGCATAAAAAATGTTCATATTCCCTCAGAGTCAAGGCTATTCCACTAGCTCAGCACAGAGTTGGTGATTCCACATCAAGATGGAGGGGAGGGGAGGGGAAACCTATCACAGACACTTAGCTTTGCAAACTAGCTCGCCCATCTGCTGCGTCCTGGTCCCCCTGTGCGCCATTTTTCAGTGCAGGAGTTTGTGCGCCTGCTGGCCCTGGCTCTGAGAGGACTTCACTCCAGGGCATCTCAGTTTCAAGGAGCCTTGGAAGGGGGATAGTGGGAGAAGTTTCCCAACACACTGGAATGTCTCAGCAGGAGAACTGCATCTGCTGGCTTGGGTACCGCTGTTTGCAGAACGACCTGCAGGTCCTGGGAGTGGGTTCTCACCAGGGTGAGGGGAGAGAAAGACCACAGAGACTGGAGGACCAGGGGCCTCTGGGCCAGGATTCCTTTCACTTTCTCGGGTCCCCTGTCCCTGGTGTGCTGCCCTTGCAGGCCCCTCCCCCACCTGCTCTGTGAGTTTCACACAGATTTCGTGAAGGGGCAGCTCTTCAGTTTTTGAAAGGGGACACGTCCAGAAAAGCTACTGATGAGAATTCATCTGGACAAACGGCCTTAGCTAATGTTTTCTCCCACCTTGTTTCCTGGTTAATTCCCACCAACCTGACGTTGCACTGTGCGTCTCACTCACTCACTAATTTTCCGGTTCATCTGCTCATCCATCCACTCAGCACATTTACTGAACACTAACCACGTGCCGAGCTCTGTGCTAGGAACTGGTCCCCATTCTCCAGGTGCTCACGGTCTAGTGGGGGAAATCCACCTGGGACTGATTCCTGATGCTCAAATGTGAATTGCCCTGAGGCCATAGCCTTAATTTTGGAGTTAATGCACAGCATCCCTGTCCTTGATTTTTAAGCACCCATCTCCTGCCCTTTCCCTGGTTTGGGTGTAGCTATTTCTGTCTTGGCCATGGCACAAAACACAGCAGTTAGGAACTTTTCAGTAGAAAAAAGAGTAAAGGAGCAAGGCTGGTATGTGTTCTCAGGAACCGAGATTCCCCAAGTGAGCAAACCCCCAGCTGGATGATCAGAAACTACCTTCGTGCCCCGCACAAGCCACCAGCCCCTCCTCACCTGACAGTCACTCCCCAGGGGAAGAGTGTTCACTTACGCTGGCCTTGAAACTAAGTCCTGGAGCTGAGGGCCAGTAAACCAAGGGGGAGGTGGGATCGTTTCTCTCTCCTCTCAATTATCTTTTTTTTTTGAAAATTAGGTTTTGGGTGTGCACTTTTAAAGGTCGAAGGCTGAGGAGGAAGCCCTGGATTTGCGTTCTGGGTTCTGAGGGGTTCTCTCTAGCGTGCTGAGGGGCACCAGGGTGGCTGGAGTTCTAAGAGGGGGAGGGAGAAGGCATTGATGAGTTTGCTGCCTGTTTCTTTTTTCTTTCTTTCTTTCTTTTTTTTAGTGGGGGAGGTAATTAGGTTCACTTGTTTATTTTTGGTGGAGGTTTTGGGGATTCAACCCAGGACCACCTGCATGCAAAGCAGGCGCTCTACCACTGAGCTGCACCCTCCCCCTTGCTGCCTGTTTCAATACAGCCCTTGCCTGTTACTTGGGCTGTATTGAATCCTTCCAGTTTCATGGCTATTGAAAGATTCCTGCAAAACCAAAATATGTCCCAGGATGAGGATCTCTCTTCATCTTCTCTTAAAGTAAATTTTCTGTCAAAGTATCACATCCATCCTGGAAAGCTCATACTTGGTACATGTACAGCTTGAAGAATTTTTCCCAAGAGAAGTCACCCGTGTTCCTACATCAAGCACCTCGATCAAGGACAAGGCCTTCAGTTTGCCAAATGCTGCCTTTGTCCCCTGCCCCTACTCCCCACCGTAACACTGCCTGGCCTTCAAATGCCATAGACAAGCTTTGCCTGTTCTCGAACCATTTATAAATGGAATTACACAGTCTGTCCTTGGTGTGTCTGGCTTCCCTCAAAATATGTGTGTGAAATCCAGCCACATTTTGCAAGACAGTTTGTTCATTCTCGTTGCTGAATAGTATTCCTTTGTAGGAATATATTACCATTTATATATCTATTCTACTGTTAATGTTTGTTTGAGGTTTTTCCAATGTGGAATTCTTCTGATTAGAGCTCCTGTGAGTAACCTTGTGTTGGTCTTTTGGTGAACAGGCGTATGTGTTTCTGTAGAGTGTATCCATGGCAACTTTTCTAGAGATACTGTCAAACATCTAGGGCAGTGGCTGTGCCCTTTCCACCCCCACCAGCAGTGTGAGAGTTTCAGTGGCTCCACGTCTTTGTTGCCCATCACTTCCTATGGCCTGTCTTTCATTTTAGCCTTTCCAGAGGCTGAGCAGCAGTATCTTACTGTGGTTTAAATCTGCCTTTCCCCACTGATCTGGGAAGTGGAGCAACTCTTCCTTAAGTGTATTGGCCACTTGAATATTTGGTCAAGGGTCTCGCCCCTTCCCTATTCATCTTTCCCTGCACTTCGCTCAAGAACCAAGCACGAAGCCTGGGTCTTAGTCCATCCTTAGTTACCTGCTCCTCTTCTGATTAGCTTTTGGCATTTTGGCCCACACCTTGGCAGCGTGATAAAATGAGGGGGGAAATAGCTGGGCTTAACCTGAGAAGGTCTGGGTCCTGTCTGAGATACTTCCCAACTCTTCAGCTCTCTGGGTGTCTGTTTCCTCACCCAGAAGATAGTTATTAAGGTCACTTCCAGCTCTGTTGCTGGTGGAATATATGCAGCCAGTAAGAACGTGTGGGAAGTGACTTAGGAACCGAATCGAGAGTGGACGCTATTTCCAGATGCAGGACTCCCTCCGGCTCAGCAGCATGTCCCCGCCCCCAAGGCCAGGGATTACTCTTTCTCCTCACACACTTCCCTTCCTACAGGACTCGAGAGCCCCGCAGAACGAGTAGAGCTGTCCTCTTTCATTGTGGCCACGGCCGTTTCCATGCTCAGCCTTCCCCACCCGCTTTGCGCCTTCCCCTCAGTAGAGGTTACCCGACTCCCTCCCTGCTGCAGATCCAAATGTAAGCTGGTTTGACACTGTCTTTGTACTTACCTGAAGGTCTCAGAATCTATTAAAACACAATGACAAGAAAGCTGTTTGCTTCTGGAGTTGACATATCACATGGGTGGCAGCTTGGCTGCAAACTGGTGACCTGCCCACGTTTATCGGTCTAGAATAGGGAGTTGGAACATACAGACTTTTCCCTTTTAAGACCCAGAACGCTGTCATGTTTAGTCACCACTTCCCTCCAGCACTTTGAAGAACCCTTGGCGTGGTTTGATGCCTCTAAGGCTGGAAAGAAACAGGGATGATAGGACTGGCTTGAGGCTGAGGGCACCTGGAGCAATTCCTAAGGAAAAGGCAGAACCTCGCAGCAAGTCCGTAGAATAAGAATAATCACACTTTCTGTTTACAGGAGACTTCCCAGAGCCCTCTCACATCTCTTAGATGTGCTGTCCTCAGTAGCCCATTGGATGGAGGGATCGTTGTCACTTCACAGGGGGGGAAACTGAGGCCCAGGCAAGGCAACTTGTTCACTGAGTGGCAAAGTAGTTCTCCTTGCCATGTGAGCTTTGGGAGGAGGCAACTCTGTCATTTTCTAGCTGGTCCTTGGGTGAGTTACTCAAACCCCCGAGCCTCACTTTCCCCACCTTTAAAATGGGAATAATAATGGTACCCAGGGTTGCTGTGAGGGTGAGCAAATCCATAATCGATGTCAGATGCAGAGCCCAGCCTTTAATCCCTAGTAAGCACTCGGTGACAGTTTGTTGGCTGTGGGGTTGAGTACGAGGACAGCATCAGCACTCAGGCACACATCAGCACACAGAGGGCGCAGGCAGGGAATTTCTGCAGAGAGCTAGCTGCCTGCCTCAGCCTGGGCTCCCGGCACCCAATACTTGACTTGCCTGAATGTCAGACTCACTTTTTTTCCCACAGGAACACAAAATAAGCTCTGAGGCAATTGCGATGCTATGTCTGGTGAAATTTGCACTTTTCAGATACCGGGGATGGAAGCCAAGGCCAGCAGAGGGAGTGATTTAAGGGCGGGGGGTGGGGGGCAGGAAGTATAACGTGTGTTTGACAAGAGATGAAAAGAGCAGAGAGGAGATGACAGCTGCTGGTGGGAGAAGCTGTGGGAAGGAGGCCAGCCGAGCGGCCGCGGTGACAGACAGTGGGATGGAGTGATGTGAGTCCCGGGGGCCGAGGACAGCGGGAAAACTCACAGAGTGTGATGTGACAGAAGAGAGGCTCTGCTGGGGGACCCGTGGAGTCGTGTAGCCAGCCAGGGCTCCATCTGGGCTGGTGGGGGCGAGATCAGCAAATGCGCCCTGTGGTGTCCTTGGTGCCCTGGACGGGAGCAAGAGGAGCCACTTGGAGCAGATTGAAGCTTATTGTATCTGACAGTGCTCACCTCCTGCCCTCCCCTGGCCCTCACAGTGACCTCCCTGATGCCAGCCCGACCAGGCATCGTTACCTCTGTTCTCCTGCTTGCCCGCTCCTCCCTGTCTCTCTTTGATTCATCAGACGGACACATCATTTTTTCCTTACCACAAGCCTCACTGAGCCTGCCCGGGCCACCTCTCAAGATATCAAGGACCCATTTTGCTCTCAGGTCACCTGCTCCATCTCAGGGCAGGTTTATCGTTCACCCTGTGACCTCAGCCCAAATCCTTGGCATCCTCCTCCTCCCTCACCCTCACCCTCACCCTCACTTTGTTGTGTCTGCCTCTTAGATAGCTGTTGGTCCCTGACCTGGCTCCCTGCTCAGCTGCTGCCCTCTCCACCAGGGTGACTGCGGCAGCCCCCAGCTGCCCTCCCACTGGGCTCCGGCCCCACGCTGGTCCATCCTCCACACCTCCTCTGTAGAGAGCATCCCAAATGCGGATGCATCGTTCCTCATCCAAAACCCTGTAATGCCGCCTGCGCACCCCTCCCTGAGGGCACGTCCACCCCAGCCAAGCCTGGGCTTGCAGCTGCCTGACTGTGCTCGAAGGTTCACACCTTATCTTCGGTGCTCTCTCTGCTCAGCATGCTCTTTCGCCTTTCAGGAATCCCGGTTGGTGGCGTCCCTGCTCTAGGAAGACATTTTGCCCCTTCAGGCTGAGTAGGGCGGCTCATCCTACGCACATGCTCACCCCTGACCAGCACCTGTTACCCCGAGTTGCCCGCTTTCCCTCTCCCCTCCTTGAGCAACGCGGGCAGGGACGTGCTGACCTATCTTTGCACCTCCCTCCAGAGCCCGGCACAGTGCCTGGCACTCAGACTCTTCCTCCGTATCAGCTGATGACTGATGGATTCAAAGAGCACCTCACTGGCAAACTATCTACAGAAAGCATCAAGGTTTGCAAGTGCAGGCATGGGAATGAATCCTCAGAACAGAGGGAGAAAATTAAATCACGGGAAATTTAAAACCACCTTCACTCAACAGAAAATTCTCTGTGTTAGCACATAAATCCAGGAACATAATCAGCCAACATTTATTGATCAAACTATTCCCCTGACAGGTGGTAGGCACCTTATATATGTTCTCTCAGTGAAGCCTCACTGCTTTTCTGTGATACTGGGTTTAGAGATGAGGAGAGTGACTGCAGTTAGCGGAGTCACTGGCCCTTGGGAACATCAAGGAGTAGAAACGTGGCCGCTGCCCACAGAGAAGATGGCACAGTCGTGCAGAAAAGGGAGGGAGGCCAGGGAGCCCATGGGAAGCGAGATGGAGGAGCTGACCTGGGCTAAGCGTCACATACCGGTTACACTGAGGCAGCCCTGGAAAGGATGGTGGCTGGACAAGGAGAAGGCGTGTGGAGGTTGTGGTGGAGATGTGACCAAGGAGACATGGACTGGGTTAGGAGGACAGGAAGGCTCGGGCAAGGGAACTGTGGGGCAGGACTGGAGGGTTGACACCATGGCAGAAACCTTGGGATGCGGCCAAGGTTTAGCTTAGGTAACTACCAAAGGTAGGGAGAGTTATGTATGTGAAGAGAGTGTCGGGAAGGTAAATGTGGAAAGAAGGGGAGAGGAGTGAAATGAGGAGCCGTCAGGAGGCCATTGCAGTCCCTCAGACCAAGAGTGTGGGCCAGGCTCGGACAGATGGAAGTGAGAATAAAAGGAGGGGACAGAGGCAGAATTTGGTGCAGGACTGCCTCTGGGATGGACTGACTATCTAGAAGGAAAGCCTGGGGAGTCTTGGCTTCTTGCCTCCCCAGCTCGGACCTTCCAGAGGGCCCACCGTTGTGAGTCCCCTGGAGAAGAGGAGATGTTAGATGCCTGGCCCTCAGCCAGACCATTCCTGAGCTCAGTGTGTGGGTCTGGCTACAACCATGGAGTTACTAGGCTACAGGCCTTATCTCAGTTGCTTCAGTCTGAGGAACATTTACCTCTTTAGGTTAGAGGAGGGAATGACTCTTCTCTGATCCTGTAGCTGGGAAGTCTGAGAAATATCAGAAAGTAGCTCAGGGAAGATCCAGGGGAGACATCCTTCCTTAGCAGGCGAGGGACAGCCCAGACTTGTGACTTTCCATCTCTCCAGAACTTTCCATCATGCAGACTTCTAGGGCAAAGAGGGAGAGAAAGGTCAATGTGAAATAAAGGTTTGCAAGCTGGTGAGTCGGCTGACCATCCAGGGATGTTCTAATGGAGACTGAACTGGTGTGACGTCGAGGCTCTGCTTCTTGCTGACTGTGACCTCACAGTCTTCTCCACGAGAGAGGGGAACTCAGTACCTACCTCAGAAAACGCGCAGATTTAAAGCTCTCGGAAGAATCCCTGAGACATAGCAAGAGCTCGACAAATGTTATCTGTTATTACTATTGTGTAATGTGATTCAGGCAGGGCTAAAATAAGACTTGAAGGAGCCCTAGTCCCAGACACTGAGGAATCTTTTTCAAGGAACACTTCAAAAATAAGCCTTGGCCCACCTCCACACTTCCTGGTCCCAGCGTTTGCCTTTTGAGCACACTCTCCCCTGTGCACACACATGCACACACCACAGGCACACAGCTGCCATCTGGGTGGTGCCTGATACCAACTAACAGGTCCTGGCAGTGTCCTGAGAGAAGCCTCTTGGCAGCTTCTGAGAGCAGCTGATCTCCATGGAGGAAAGGCGCACTTCTCCCTGGTTTCCACCTAACCTCAGTGTTCCACTCACTTCAAAGGGGCTGGTCAACAAAAGATTGAAATTAGTTGTCTGGAAAAACATGGTGGTGCAGAGTGGAGCAATGGTCATTCCTAGGAGGTCAAAATGCAGCCAGAGGCACCTGCATTCTCCAAGTCAGCTCTGTGTTCTGAGCCCAGATTGCATGTGACAGCTTGGGCAGCAGAAATGCATGAGGAGATATATCGAGGCCAGAGATTGGAGATGGAAAACTTATACCAGCTCATTAGCATCAGTAGCACCAGGAACAGAGCACCAGGGGCTGCTGGTTCCAAAGCAAAGCATGAGGATATCCTATCTTCTGGGTTTATTACCCATGCTATCTGCCGAGGGTGGTCGGCCACAGGCTCATCATAATTTAGTGAGACAAACCCTTGAACTGAACTTTCAGATGCCAGTTGGTGAATTAGTGCAGATCTGATTCATGGAGTTTGGGGAGAGGGAGATTTTCTTAAAACTTAATTTTACAATTTATAGTGCTTTTAATTCTTTGGAGATTGTGCCTTGTCTAGTGTTTAAACACCCTTTCTTTTATGAAATAAGAATGATGCTAGGTGATGAGATTTTTAAAATATAACCTTTGCTGCAAAAGACAATGCTGCTAGCCTAGTAATGGTCTCTATAACTTTTTAAACTTTTGTTTTACTCTTATGAAAGAATCCAACACCTAGAAACTATTGTCTGACACTAATATTGAAATTGTAAATTGGATTATCTACAGGCTAGGTTCAGTAATGACCTAGAACATCAATGTCCAATAGAAATAGACGTGAGCCACATATGTAATCTAAAATTTTCTGGTAGTTGCATTTTAAAAAGTAAAATTTTTAAAGCGAAGTTAATTTTAATAATATTTAACCCAGTATACCCAAATATTATCATTTTGACATATTGTCAATGTAAGAAAATTACTGATGAGATATCTTACGTTCTTTATCATATGAAGATTTTGAAATCCCGTGTGTATTTTATACTTACAGCATCTCTCCATTCTGATGCATCTCAAATGTTTCAATAGCCACATGTGGTTGGTGGCTATCATATTAGGCAGTGCAGTTCTCAAAGAAAAGTATGTCTGAGCCATAGTCTGGCAGCCCTATCAGGTAGGATTCAGTCTCTCCCATCTCGCATGAGGAAGCATTGTTCAACCCTGGGACTTTGGTAAACAGGAGGAACATCCCAGCCTTTTAAACACAACCGAGTCTTTTTAATGTGACTGAGAATGCATCAGAGCTGTCCCTAGACGCCAGGTAACTGTTCCAGACGTCTCCCAGGTCAGCCTTAGCCCAAGGCTCCCTGCCTTCCCCACAGGGCGCCATATTTAGTTTTGGTGACTTGTTTGGTCTCCTCTGCATGACTGATCTTGGCACCTCACACAGCTTACCAGTCTGCAGCCTCCTTGAGCTGGTGTCACCTGTAACTTGGCAAGGGACATTTTCTCCTCTGGCTTTACCCCATGGAGGCTTCATCTGCTTTCTCCCCAACTCATCCATCCACTCATTATTCCAACAATTATTGTTTGTCTCCTGTGTTGGGCCATTGTGCCAGGTACTGAGGTTATAACTACGAATATCCTTGCCTTCATTGCAGCTCACAATAGAAGAGACAGAAAAGTAGTTCACAATGCTTGTAATAAACTGCAGTGGTGGAGTGAATGCAGGGTCCTAGGGGGAGCAGATTAGAAATGCCTTGGGGGATCAAGAAATGCTTCCCAGGGGAAGTACCTTCCAAGCCAGAATGAGAAGAGGAGAAAATATTCAGGTCTTAGAAGAGAGGAGAGTGCACTTCAGCTGCATGGGAGGGAGACAGTGCCTGCAGAGGTCCAGAGGGAGAAAGCAGGTGAGACAGCATGTGGCCAGAACTTGGAGGATGTGAAGGGAGAAGTCAGAAATGGTGCCAGGTCACTAAGGATAGTAAGCTGTGATTAGGAGTTTCAACTTTATTTTGTGAGCAACTGGGCAGTGTTGAAACATGTTAAAGATTGGCAATTTGGAAAGATCATTCTAGCTGTGTGCAGAATAGATTGGAAGGGATAAAGTTAGCTAGAAAGTTGCTGCAGTAATCCAGCGAAGACATGATGGGAATACAGAGAAACAGCCAGTTGGAGAGATAAGTAAGAAGGATTGACAGGACTCAGTTTAGTGAGATTGTGTGTCAAGGAGGGAGAGGCAGGATTTGAGAATATCTCTTGGGTTTGGGCACCTGGTAGATGGTGAGCTGGGGAACACAGAAGGGTCAGCAGTCTTGGGCGAGGTGTGGGAGGCAGAGAGTGGATGAAGAGGTCATTCAAGAGAAGATGCTCATCAGATGAAGGTTAGGGGTTGGGTCATCGCAAACAGATGGGAAATTGAAGGACTTCTAAACAAGTAAGATAATCTAAAGAGAAGGAAGACTGAGAAGAGGATGGCTTAGGAGAGAATCGAGGGAAACACCAAAGTTTCAGAGGAAAGAAAGAAAAGGAAAACCAAGAAGAAACAGCCTAAGAAGAGGGGAGCTATGCTAGGGTGATTTTACCAAAGCCAGGAGCAAAGAATCGAACATTTAATGAAATGTATGACCCTCAGCATTAGCTACTACAGAGATGTCAAGCAAGATAAAGACTGATCTAGCATCATAGAGAAGTAATAGGGACCTTGGTGGTAGTATTTTGAGGGGAGAGGATGGCACAAGGGGACAGAAAAGCAGAGGTGGCTAGTAGCCCGATGTGGACTGGGGTCTGGGGCCTCTCTAAACAATCTGACATGCCTCCCCCAACCCCGCAAGCCTGAGTGTTTTAAGAAAACAGCAAGTTCAGTAGCCAAGAGCTAGGAGATCTTAGCTTGGCCACTATAATTAGCAGGGTGACCTTGGCAGGTCAGTTCACTCACTCTTCTGGGATCTAGTTTGCACATCTTTAAAAAAGGAAGCAGCTGGCATCAATGTTTTTTAAACCTGTGTCCTACAAAATTCTGTTTGGTAGGATGTTAAGTGGTAGGCTTGAGTCAATGTATATCCTGTAAATATTTGAGTGTCCATTGTATGCAAGGGATTGTCGGGCAGGGTTTGCAGTCAGAGCTTGGTAAGCAAGGGGCTAGTGGAAGTCTCAGAAGTGGAAGAGTCTCATTAACGTGTCAGTGTGTATTGGTGGATCACCAAGATGGTAATCTGGTATTTTTCCAGTATTTCTCATGTGCCAAACCTGTTTAACTCTTGTAGACTTTATTCACAAAGCGTGCACAGATTTCTGGAGATACTTCCAGCAGCTCACAATACGGGGACAGGCTAACCAGATGATCTCTGTGGTCGCTTTCAGTCCAGTATTGCAGCAACCCAGGAGTTTGTATGGAGCCAAAATAGAGGCAAAGCCTGAGGCTTTAGGGGACTCCAGACGACATGGCGCCTTACATCATAGTATCTGCCTTCCCCAGTTAGCTTCCCAGTTTATCAGCAAAGATTTGTTGGGGCATCCTTAAATTGCCAGTAAAATGAGCTTGCAGAGCTGAGTTCTGGGGTCATTATTTTAATATACAGCCTGCAATGAATAATCATAGTGGAAGTACTCTAAAATTGTCAAGATGGAGGTTTTCTTAGAAATCTGATGCTACTGGAAGTAGGTGGCTAAGAAGTCCAAAAGGTCCTCTGAGGAGCAGGAAGTGAATTGCAGATAGACTGAACCAAGAACATGGTGATGGTACAAGTGAATGTATTTTTGGCCTAAATAGACCCACCCCGAGACCAGGTCCTTTGCCAAATGGCCTTGTGTTCAAGGAATGGAGGAACGTCTGTGATGCTATCTAGGTCAACCTTTCTTAACTGCACTTGTGCAAGAGAATCAAGCCTTAAAGCCCTGCGACATGCATTGCATGAAATGAATGAACTTTTCTTGTATGCATGTGGAAGGTCCTAGGTACGCACCACCCATGGGAGAAATAAGAACAACCCCTAAAGATACTCCTAAAGAACTTTCATCTGTATGTAGGGACCAAAGGCTTCCCATACCCAGCAACATCTTGAGGGATGGAGACCACTAGAGCAGGAATGAAGGGTCCGGTGGGAGCTCTGGAGCTCCATGTGGGGGAGTCGTGATGCCTTTGCATAGCTGTTCCACCAAGGACCAGAGAGAATTTACCTGGGACCCTAGGGGAGTGAGAAACCCTGGGGGACTTGTTTTTTCAGGAGCTAAGTGTTCCTGTATTCATTGTCTGTGCTGCTTAACAAATTACCACAAAACTTAGTGGCTTAAAATAATGTTTATCATCTCACAGTTTCGTGGGTCAGGAATTCAATGGTCCTTTCCTTCAGGGTCTCTCACAGGCAGCGTTCGAGGTGTCCGCTGGGGCTGCAGGCATCTTGGGGTAAGTGTTGGGGAGAAGGCTCTTCCAAGCTCACGGACATGGTTGTTGGCAGGATTCAGTCCCTCCGGGGCTGTTGACCAGAGGCCACACCTAGTTCCTTGCCATGTGGGGCTCCCCGTTGTGGCAGCTTGCTTCAGCAGAGTGTACAAGCCAAAAAGACAGAAGTTGCTATCTTGTGACCTGATCACAGGAGTGACATCTTCTCTCTCTAGCTGCAGTCTGTTCCTTAGAAGCAAGTCACCAGATTCAATCCACACTCAAAGGGATGCGATTCCACAAGGAGGTGGGGACTGGGGGCCATCAGCTACCCACCACCGAGCCCAGCCAAGCTCCTAAGCAGTTCATTCCCTGCCCTGGCCCACTTATCCCCTTCCCAGGATACTAGAATTTAATAACATGCTCAGCAATTCAAAATGTGGCAGTGTAATGAAATAGCAGGTCTCACTGTTAATTTAAGTGTCTATGAGATGCAGGATTTCTATAATATTAAGTAAGGGTGGCTGTTGAGGCAAAATACAGGAGCCGTATATGTTTATGTGGATGAACAAATTAATCTGCATGTGAAATCCCAGTGAAATTGACATGAAATAAAAATTTCATGCCTTACAGTGTATCAGTGTTGCCCATGAAATGAGATTAAAAGGAATTTCTGGTTTTACAGCTGTCATACTTTTTCTACTGCTTGTGTTTTTCTCTCCTGAAGAGTCGAGTTTGAATGGAAAGGCCAGTCACAGATTTGGCATTTTGTAGTTTTCAGTCATCTTCCTTTTCTCCTAAGCTGAGAGTAGGCTTCCTTACGTAGAACTAAACTGGGAATGTATTAGGTGTTCTCAGCTCCAAAAAAGAAATCTGGGCTTCTAAAAACTGGCAGCAAGTTCACGGTCCCTGTCCTGAGGGAAATGACATTCTGGAAAGGTCACTGGTCCAAGAGATTTTCCCCTCACACCTTTCTTCCTCACACACGTTGGCTTTGGGGTGGGTGTTGGTGGCAGTGTAGTCTCAGTGGAACCTCTTCTGTGCTAGCGCGAGGGCACAGTGAGACAGAGATGATGGGAGTGGGGAGGGAGGGAAGCCTGTGCCTCACCCACCTGCACAGAAATCCAGATTGTCACTCCCTTGGGGAAAGTGTTCTCCCAGGAAACCAGCCCCATCCCCCCACCCCCCTTACATCTTACACCTGTTTCCCTCGGCCTTTGTGATTGTAGAGCTCAGACAGATGGTATATGCAGAGAAGATAACCCATGCGTTTTCTCTGCCTGGGTCTGGCCTCTGGAGTGGGTGCTGGACCTGCAGGAATAGGAAGAATGGGCTGCAGCATTCCATCTAGAAACAGAGGTTCACAAACCATGCTTCCTAGCACCTTGTTGAAATCACCCCTGCACCCACCCTTGCAGGCTCCATCTGGGCAGTAAGTGGGAGCCCCTCGTAGGATGTTCCCTTGGCAGCTCAGCCAGCGGTTTCCCTGTCTTCCTGTCGCTACCCAGGAACCGCAGGCAGCCTGTCCCTCCCTTCTGGGCTGGTCGCTGCAACTGCTGGGTTCTAGAGCTCGGTGGAGGCTGCTTCTTGGGGTGGTGTGAGTCACATAGGGATCTACACGGTGTGCAGGGCACAGAGTAGACCTGGCGACAGCTGGCAGCTTACGGATACACTGGTGCTAGGAAAAGTGCTGGCATGGAGAGGTGGTGGCTTGGTGACAAGGATGTGCAGCAGGCCTGGGCTCACTAGCTGCAGTGAGTTACTTATCTCCCTGTGCCTTAGTCTCCTCTTGAGTGAATCCATTAAACAGTGCCCTACCCCCCACAGGGTTACTGTGAGTATTAAATATGCGACATGCTCAGTACAGCACCTGGCAGCAGGGATCACTAAGTAGTCATTTAAAAACCTTCCCTGAAGTGGATAGTTTCATCACTGAAGTGAGAAAGGGCCTGCCCAGGGTACCACCCCAGGCCTGTTTGATTTCTACTATGTCCTGCTGTGTATTAGCCTGACCTCTCCTTTTACTCTAATTGCCCTCAGTCTCTGCTCAAAGGACACCAGAGCCCCTCCTTCAGGAGTTTGCTTTCCAGATACAGAGCCATTATCATTTCTGGACATACTAGTAATAATAATTACACTCTCCTCTCTGCTTCCAAGTTATCGAGTGTGCCTCTCCATCACTCCCACCGATGTTTATACTCCAGAATGAAATCCTGAATGTTTATCATTTAGGACCACGTCTTTTCTTCTGTAAGGGTGACATGCTGTAGGAGGAGGACCAGGTGTATAGGACGTAGAGGACCTGGGTCGCAGCCCCAGCAGGAACGCCACTGGCCCAGCGGGAGCCCTGTTGCCCAGTGATAAAATGGGGATGATGGTGGTCATCATAGCCCTCTGTTTACGTCCACTGCCAGTTTAATGGACTTGTGCAATAAAATAAAAGGCATGTGCACAGCATTACATTTCTCTGATAACTAACAGCCATCTTCGCTTGGTATGTTTCCAATATGCCCGCGTTGGCACCTGTTCAGGTACAGGGACAGGGCGTGGTGGGCGGCAGAGCAGTGATTGGCTGGTGGAGAGACAGAAATAGATGAATACGGAAGCTTCCACCTTGTGCCAGGGGTTAGCATCTCAGAAAACCTCTCTGGAAGCATCCTTGGCCAATAAATGACACTGAACACTTGAAAAATTGATGATTAGGAAGCACTGTGGGACCCACCTGAACTTGGGGGAATTAAACCTTAGTTGAAACTTTCTTTTAAAAAAAATATGAAACTACACGTGGAAAATCAACTCAGAGGAGCGTGCATTATTCAGGAGCTGCTGTGGCAGTCAGGACAGCAGCCTGGGGCTGGCATCTGTCTCCGCACACAGCGGTGGTCCCCCGCTTCCTCCTGGCTCCACCCCCACCCCCATCTTTCCTGCTTACCAGCTCTTCTTTCCAGTAAAACCCCTGAATCTTTAATAAATTATCAACCTGCTTTCTCGACTGTCTGCCGGCGCCAGATCTCAGTGTTGGCAGCCTTTTTCATTCCCCGGGTGCCCCTAATAGATCCTACTGTTTGATGACTCTTTTAGATCCTCTCACAGAAAGCCCATAAACAGGCCAAGCCAACTCTCCTCACTGCAGCCAGTGTTAAGATTTTTTCCTGGCCCCATGGCCTTGTTACTGTCAGTGAGCAGGGCTCATCCCTAAGCAGGGCTGTGGTCCCCTGGGCCTTGAAGGGCAGATCTGCCCAGTATCAACCCCTCGGACTCCTGTGCCCTAACCAGGGTGAGTTCACAGCCTGACAGTAGAGACCAATCCCATGTTAGAAGTCGTGGAAACACTCATCTCAGCCACTCACCAGGTATGTGACCTTGAGTGAGATTCTGAGCCTCAGTTCTTCTTATCTGTGGAGTACAGGTTCTCAGAGGCTGTTGTGAGGGTCAGAGGAGACAAGGATGCGTCCAGGCACCGTGAACTGTGAGCTGGGGTCGGAGGAGATACTGCCAAATGCCAGGAGTGGGGATGCCCATGCTTCGGAGCTATGAGGCACTTTCCTGCTGCCGGCCTGCCCTCCCTGGGCCTCTGCACATGGGAGGTGCTTATTGGACTCTGCTCAGCCTCGAGGAAGAGCCCCCTGTCCTTTATCCCCCAGGAGCATGAGGCTGGAGGGGGCAATGCCCAGGAGCATAGCAACCCGGGCTCTAGCTCATGCCTGTTATGCCACCAAGTTCTGCCCAGTTTAGGACATTGGACTGGGTCATCTCCAAGCCCCTTCCTTTTCTGAACTCTGACTTTGTAGTTCTAGTCCAGAAGCACTGAACATTGCCTGGAGGCTGGTCCAGCCACTATATGGTTGTGATAATAATCATTCTCGCCACCATTTACTCATCAGCTATGAAACTCCGGGAGTTTTGCCAGCATTCTCTGCAGTCTTCACAAACAAGCCTGAAAAGGAGGTATTTGTGCTCATTTTACAGGTGACAACATTGAGGCTCAGAAAATGTAAAGGACATGCCCACAGCCAGTTTTCAGCAGATTCGACATCACAGCCCCACTGCCTTTAAAACACTGGTGCTTCACTCTTTGCTCTGTTCTCCTCTTGCCTCTCTGGGCCCCTCACCCACCATTGGACAGGGCAGAACCACTCACCAAAGATGCCTTTCCAGCCCATGCAAGATATGGCTCCACCCACTGGGAGGAGGAGTCTGCAGATTTGAACTTGATGTTAAAAACATTGGTAGTTACTATTTGTCAAGCATCTATTATTACCTAGCATGGTAATAATCTAGGGGAGGAATCGACAAGTTCAAAATTATTGTCTCCACTTCCCAGATGAAAAAACTAAATGAGGCTTAGAAAAGTAAATTCGGGTGTCCAGCCACACAGTGGAGCCTCAGCTGCAGAATGGGCTTTGCGATATTTCGTTCAAATCAACCACGCTTATTGGATGTCAGCTACAATCAAGGCTTCTGATAACTGATGCTCTGAGAACTTTAGCAGGAGAGCCTTGGGCCCAGCCGCTGTTTTACAGATGAGCAGACAGCAGCCTGGAGAGGTGGGTGGTTTGCCCACTGTCTCGCAGATGGTCAATGGTATCCAGACACCCAGGCCAGTATTCTGTGAACAGAATATTCACTCGGCACCCAGCCTGAGGGCCCAGAACTGTGCTGTGATGGGGATGCCATACCCCATTTCCATCCATCCGTTCCTACCTCACCCTGTGAGATTCAGCACCTCCTTCTCCATAAAGCCTTCTTCATCAGCACCCCAGGTGGAGGCCCCCCTCCCTCTGCTCTCCCAGCACCACGTGTGTGCACACTGCCGGTCCCTGTGCGGCCATACACCTGCTGTCCAGCTGGATGCTTCTAAGGCAGGAAGAGTGTCCCTGTCCCCAAAAGCTCTCTAAACAGATAACTCCCAGTACCTCCTGCACCAACTTGCCCCCGAATAACTTACCTCACAAAAGCTGGGACTTGGGATGTCGTTCCTTCCCAGGGTGTGGAACAGAAAGCCGTCTCCAGCATGGGGTCCTGCTTGACCCTTGGCACAACCCGGGCAGTGCGACCTTCTCGGTCATTCTGCTCATCCATGTTTTCGCCCCTTCTCTGGTGGAGACAAGGAGGTTCTGCTAAGCTCTCTGCTTTCTCACCTTCCTGTGAAGAGACACATGATTGTCCTTTTGCTCCCTGACATCCACCGCATTCCTTCTGGCGGTGACCATGCTCACTACTGCCTGCCTCTCTGCCTGGGCCCCTCCAAGCCCCTCCTGCCCCCACGGACCCTGCAGCACACCAATTGATGGATCCCCCTGACCCCAAGTCCACCTTCCCCAGCCACCTGCCTTCCTCCCTCCCCACTGCTCCCAACTTAGACTCAGGTCTGTGTCTGAAGATAAGCAAGTCCAAGGCCTCTTCTCACTGGGGGGCTATTTCAAGACATTTTCTTTACCCTTTTATAATGCTTATTTAATGCACAACATATCACCCCCAAACCTTAGTGGCTTAAAACAGCAGGAACCATGATCATCTTTGTAGTCTGTGTGGGTCAGAATTCGGAGCATCTTGGCTGGGCAGTTTTGTCTTGGAGCCGCTGGAACTGCTGTCATCTGATGGCTTGACTGGAATTGGTGGACTCACTGCCGAAGTGGCTCATTCAGACTGGCTGTGGGCAGGAGGCCGCTGTTCCTCCACACGCCAGAGTCTCCCCACAGCGCTGCTTGAGTGTCCTCATGGCACGGCAGCTGGCTCCCCCCGAGGGGCCGAGGCAGGGCCTACAGTGCTTTTGTGACTTAGCCTTGGAAGTCCCACACTCATTTCCATCGCATTCTATTACTCATACAAGTTTGCCCTGATCCCACGAGGGACAGAAGGATACAAAGCATGAGGACCAGTAGGTGAGAATCTTTGGAAGCCATCTGGTTACAGCACCTTTTAAAACCATAAACAGCTAAGTCGTCAGCTGACCTAGGAATACATTTCCTGAATTTCTTTCTCTCTGTCTCCATGAATGGGGATCTGGTATACTTAATTCTTGTTCTAGGGACATGGAGCTAGACAAAGGTCCTTTCCTCAAGGAACTCATAGTCAACTGGGGGAGACAGTCCATCTTGAGAAGTGCCAGAACAGAGATATGTACAGAATTATGGGAGCACAAAGGACATTACTTACCTGGGGGAGTATGGAACATGTTCCCAGAAGATGGGATATTTGCTCTAGGTCTTGAAGGATGAGTAGGAGTTCAAGTAGAGAAAAGAGAGAGGACACTGCTCCATGCAGAAGTAATAGTGGGAGCAGTGGCAGAGAGTTATGGCAGCAAATGAAGCTGCCATTGTGATAGGGAGTTTGGACTTTCTACCTGAGGGGCCACCAAAGGCTTCCAGCCAGGGGAAGGCCCTGGCAGAGCTGTGTGGTGGACTGGACATGACTGGCGGGGGCACAGAACAGAGGGCAGAGGCAGGAAGGCTGGTGAGGAGGCTGCTTCAGGGACCCCCCAGAGGAGTAAAGACTCTCTGAGCTGGGCCCCCAGGGAGGGTTTACTAGTAGGTGGAGCTGATGTAATGGGGTGAGAAATTATCTGTGTGGGGGCTACACAGGAAGGCCTGAAGGTCATAATGTACCTTCCACTGTCTCTTCCCCTGGGGCCTTTATTCAGTGTTGCTCTTGTAGGAAAGAGTGTTCAGAATTATCAGGGAGGCCAAAGGGACGTCAGGCTCGTTGGCCTAGGACTGAGGTCCTTAAGTGTTTTAGGCCACAGACTTCTTTGAGAATCTGCTGAAACTATGAACCATCTTCCCAGAAAAAAAAACAAAAAACCATTTGCATATACAACTTTGCAAACGATTTCAGAGAGCTCACATCCCGCTTGTAGTCCATCCTTGGGTGTCCGGGCCCCAGATAAAAAGCCCCAAGCCTGGGAAGAAATTAGAAAATGGAGAGAGGAAATGTCTGACTCTCCAAACATCTGTTATTTACTTCCTCGTTTAATATCCCTGAAAGAGCGAGAAACAGGAGGAAACATTTACCCGGCGATCGCCCCTGGTGTCACCAGCCTCACTTGGTGGGTTTATTTCCATTATTATCGTAATTTCCGAGCTGCGGGCTACAATTTTCACTTGCAGTGAGGTATTAAATTGAAATTACCCCAGATGTAATTGTCATACAAATGATCCTGGACACAGGGAAATGAATGCTTTTTCAAGATGGGGTGTTATTGCGTATGTTGGGTTTTAGGGCTCTGCCTCTTTAAACAGGCTGGATTTCGGTGTGTGTGGCAGGAGGTCAGGGGTCAGCATGGCGTGGGGTGGGGTGGGGTGTGGGAGCTGCTGGCCCAGAACAGGAACACGGTGAGGCCTCAGCAGACTGGGCAGCAGAGCCCAAGACTTGGAGGTGGGCTTATGTGGCTACTAGGAAGCACTGTGCAGTAACTCAGGTGGGTGGAAAGTCCCACATTTATGTTCCATACATCAGCTTAATTTGGCTCCGTGCCCAGGTTCCCTCGAGGTGGGGGGAGATTCAGCTCTAATCATTCTCAGAGCATCCTTACCCCTCTTAGGGCCAGGTGAAGCCCTGGGGTCTCACCCAGTGCTATGCAGCTGGGGCGCTCCCCATCACCTGGACACCAGGCATCTGTCCACACAGGGGGTGCTCTTGGTTCCAGCCCTTTAGATCTGCTTTGCCTCTAAAGGCCTTCTTGTTCCATTGCCTTTCCTCCCCAAGATGCACGCTGCTTGTATACTGCAAGGACCTCCCCCCGACCAGCATCATCATCACCTTCCACAACGAGGCCCGCTCCACCCTGCTCAGAACCATCCGCAGGTAAGAGCCTTCCCGTCTGTCAGCCCTCAGCACTTAGCCAGGGTGTGCCTGCTCACCCGGGGACCCGTTCAGGCATCTCTAAGTATCTGCTAGGCCCCGTTTGGCACACTCCACGTACATCCACTGCTGGTCACTCCTCACACTCCTATGAGGGTGGCTATTATCCCATTTCTTAGAAGGAAAGACAGAGGCCTGGAGCATTAGATGACTTGTAGAAGGTCACTGAGAGTCACAGAATGCTTGGTCCCAGAGTGCTTGCCCTTAACCACTGCTCTAGGACATTACTTCTCATTTTCACAGCTGACGAGGAAGCTGGGTCCCCTTGTGGCTGAGTACATACTCCGCCGCAGCATCAGGCTGGGAGTAGTACTGGGGTCTGCCTCTCCACCGCCTCCCACACACCCAGGGGCCATGGTGCAAATCAGAGCAGCCTAAAGGTGATGGCTAACGTTTGCTTTTTCTGCCATCACCTTGTGTTCCAGCCCTGTGCCCCCTCGGGCCTCTCTGCCCACCCTCTGCTCCTAGTCTGGGCCATGCCTTTGCTCTGATAGACATATCCTTGCTGTGTGTGGCCTTGGACCTGCAGGGAGTTTTCCATATGCAGAAGTCCCAGTCCAGCCCTCAGCAGACCTCCCTTACAACACAGATGGGGCCCTGGAGACTTGGCCCGGAAAGCCTCACCCTCGTTCTCAGAAGACCCTGGTTGTTTCAGCTCCCCATCCCCATGCTGTGCCCCTTCCTCTCCTCTGGAGCCCTCTCCCCCCAACATCACCTGGCCTGCCCCTCCTCACTCAGTCGCCAGCAGCACTGGCATCTTAGGTG
The DNA here is from genome assembly GCF_048773025.1 of Camelus bactrianus. Classification (NCBI taxonomy): domain Eukaryota; kingdom Metazoa; phylum Chordata; class Mammalia; order Artiodactyla; family Camelidae; genus Camelus; species Camelus bactrianus. The sequence goes on along the minus strand of NC_133553.1, from coordinate 34,880,150 downwards.
GTGGTCACAGCAGCCTCTGGTCACTAAGTCCCCTGGTGTGTAGACACGCCTTGGCTCATGCTCTCAGCTGGGGAGGTGAGTGGCCACTGCTGTGCCCCCTTTGCAGCTGAGGAAACTGAGACCTGAAGATGCAAAATTAAGGCCCCGAGTCACTCAGCTAACACTGGTGAAGCGGGGTTCTGACCCTTGCTCTTTGATCTCAGAGTTCTTCTCAGCAACCTGAATAGGCAAGGCCAGTCCAGTGGTGGCCTTCAGCACCCCTGGGGAAGGGGTTGGAACCAGGATGCACCCAGCCACGCCTCCAGCAGAGCGAGGGGCTGGCCCTGGGGTGAGGGGCTGGCCCTGGGGTAAAGTGCCCGAGGTACCTCCACCCACCTGGGACACATAGCCCATTGGAGACCATCTGGATCTGCTAGCACATCCTGATCAGATGGTCCCCTGATCCCACAGAGAAGGAGGTAAGATTAAACATGGACCAAAGAGAGTACAACCTAGCATAGCAAAATCTCTTGTCGTTTCCATCAATAAGCCACACCTTCCCCTCTCCCTCTCGCATGGGCATGGCTGTGGGCAGGCGGGACTGTCCAGGGATGGGAGGACATCAGCAATAGGCCCGCCCTGACAGTGGGCACCACGTCTTCGGTGCCATCTGTCACTCATGAAGAATGTCCTTCACAGTGTCTTCACTGTGTCTCTTAGAAATGCCTTCACAGTGTCTCTTAGAAATGCAGAGAAGGCCCAGCCAAGACACATGATCTTCAGCCTGGCGTTTCCTGCATCCACGGTGGCAAATGGTGAATGGAGGCCAAAGCCACGGAGCTGGGAAGGGCAGGAGCCAGGACTCGGGTCTCTGACTTCCTCGGTGGGAATGGGAGACAGCTCAGCGTGCAGCCCCAGCCTCTGTCCACTGAGGCCCTGGTGCCCTGCCCTCTGGAAGGGGCCTGAGGGCCCATCAACACCACCCTTTTCAGAAGGCCCCACGAAGTACCAGACTATACTCCAGACTCTGCTGGGCCCTTTGCTGAGAGAGCCCTGATCTCTTTCCTGCCTCTCTGAACCACGCCCCGCAGCCTAGACCTGAGTGTGACACACAAAAACAACAGAATGGGGGCCCAGGAGCCAGGTGTGACCAGACCAGTGTTAGCATCATTAGCAGGTAGGATGGAAGTGAATTTCAAGGGGGAGACAAGGAAGCTTACTTCCAGGAACTTCCATGGCCAGGTGTCACTTGCCTTGGGAATTCGTACCTTCCGTCCACGCCCTATGCTGTCACACAAATAAACCACTAGCCACTGAGAAAGAATTGAATGAGAGCACTTCCTGTCTGCCTTTTGTCATCGATGAAAGACTCTTTCTAAGGTGTCTTTCATCTTTAACTTTCTAGAAATCTGATGGCTTTGCTTCCAGGCTCTGGCAGAGGAAAGATGCCCTAGGAACTGGGGAGGACTGAGTTGCCCTCTCCTCCCTCCCACCCAGCGCCCGGCCAGGCCTTTGTCCCTCTGCCTGTCCCTGCCCAAGCCCTCTGCCCCCTGAGCTCCTGTGTTAGCCAGGAGGCTGGGGGCTGGGAAGATACACATGGGGTCACTCAGAACCAGACAGAGGCACAGTGGGTGGGTGTTGGGGAAAGGGAGAGAGAGTCACAACCTTGATGAACTAGGGGACTTTCCTCACTTAAGGACGGAGCAGAGCCCTGAAGAATGGTTTGTGTGTATGAAATGAGGAAATGTGTTTGAAATTGACTGGTGTTGCCGTGGATCCCAGTGCATCTGTGAGACCCAGGGCCGTCCCCTTCCTTCTGGGGCACCCTCCGGCCGCATGCTTCCCTCGGGGCTCAAGTGTGCACAACTGACCGGTTGCCACCCCAAGTCTCCGTGCTGTTGCTTTTTGTAACAACTGAGATTGAGAGAAGCAGTCTCCCAGGCTCAGCTGTTAAGAAACTGGGTTCTGGGGCCAGATTTGCCTGCTCTGCCCTTACCAGCTGTGTGACCCTGGGCATCTCCTTCCCCTCTCTGCCTCAGTTTCCTTTTCTGCCAAACAAAGACCACTGATAATAACTACCTCACACGATTGTAGAAAAGGGTGAATGAGTTCAGGCAGGTAAAGGCCTTGGAAGAGTGCTTGGTGCAGAGTGAGCCTGGACAGGTGACAGCGGGTTCTGTGAGGCACCTCCAGCCCAGGTGGGCAGCTGGGTTCTAAGGCCCTGGCTCTCAAGCTTGAGTGGACATCAGAATCCCCTAGAGGGCTTGTTAAAACATGGTTTCTTGAGTCCCCTCCGCAGATATTCTGACTCAGTGGGTCTAGAGGGAGGGTCTAGAATTCACATCCCTAACAAGTCCCTGGGTGACGTGATGGCTGCTGACTCTGGGATCACACTCTGAGAACCAGGATCATCGTGATTATCAATACCCAGACTGCAGAGCAGCCGCTGTGTGCCGGGCACGGTGCTCAGCCCTTTTCCTGGGGCTGAGGAAGTTGTGGTGCTGACGGCTCAGTTCTTACAGGAGTTCTCCAGCTAGTGATTGGCGGACAGACAGACACAGCACTTGAACCCAAGTCAGTCTGATTCCAGAACGACTAAACTCAACTGTCAACCAGCCTCAGGTCTTCATTTTACTGGTATTTCTGGAGCCTTTGATAAACGCTGCCTGCATAGAGCCCCATGCAGTTCACAAAGCGATCGCAAATGCATTTCCTCATTTCATACACACAAAAGCCTGTGAAGTAGGTCAAGTATTAATATCACCTGCCTTTACAAGGAAAATGTAATTACAGATGGAAATGAAGGCTGGGAGCAGTCTGGCGTCATGCACAGGATCGCACAGGAGTAGATGGAGGAGGCTGCCTGGCCTCCCACGCTGCCGTACCTGCCACCTCTCAGGGTGCTCGGAGGTGGGGGGTAGCCCGTGGTTAGGGCTCAGCAGGCAGAAGGTGTAGACACTGATGGCAGCCGCCCTCTGGCAGAGAGCGGAGCTGTGGCTAGAAGACCCAGTTCTGGGATAATTCCCAGAGCGAATGTGACCTGGACGCACCCGTGAGGTGGGCTCTCACTCCCACGCGCGTCTACGAAAGGAAAGGGTGTGGAGCAGCCATGGGGAAGTGAGGCAAGGAAAAAGTGTGTGCTAAGCCGGGCCCTGGAGGAAAGGGAGGCTTGACTTTACTATAGAGGGACTGGTGAGATGTCCTGGCAGAAGAACTGGTGAGACCAAAGGAGAGAGACTCAAACAACCAGGGTCTGGGTGGTGAGGATGACAGTGGGATGTGCAGACGGTAGGGCCTGGGGGGACCATCTGGACTGAGCCAGGTCCCCTGGGCTGGACTTGACCTTTCTCCTTCTCCAGCCAACCCAGGCACCCAGAGCACCTGCCATCCCAGGCCCTCCCAGCTCTGAGCCACTTTTTGGAAGCACCCCCGCCATCGCGCCAATTGCTCTGTTTAGAGGAGCAAAAACCAGCCAGGTGTTACCAGGAAATGGTCTAATGAGCACTTACTGCTGACAATTTCGCTCCTTTTTTTTTCTTTTTTAAAACTTGGACATTTTTTATTTGCTAATCATCTCTCCGTTCAACCAGCACAGAGCTGCACACGATTTACCTTTTGATGTTCACAGAAAAGAACTCTTGAATTTCAAAGAGCCAGCCGGGATTTGGGGGAATGGCATGCAGAAGCTCCAGCCGTAATCAAACCTCATTAGAGGGTATTCTTCGAGCAAGTTTTCCCCTCTCTTTCCGCCTCCCTCTCCCCCTCCCTCTCTGATGAGAGGGCTGGTTGTTGGGTTTGGCGTGTTTTCTTTTGGATGATTGTGGTGAGGGTTCCCTCCTACCACCTCCTGCCCTCCGTGTCCCCACCTCCCAGCAGCGGGCTCAGAGCTGGGATCTGGGTTCCTCTCTCCACCTCGCACTAGTTGCCATGGTGAGAATTAAGGCTTCATAAATAAAGGCAGCTCCAGGCAAAGAACTCCTCCCGGAAAGTCTCTGCATCCTACTTAGAAAGGGCAGCTCACCTGAAACGGGGCTCAGAATGGTCCTCCCAAGAGGAGGATGCACACCCACCTCCACCAGCACCCATCCGAACCCCCTCCCCAGCACACACAGGGCTCTGGGTGTCCCACTAGGGGTGGTGTCGTCCAGGAATGTTTCTGAGGAACCATGTGGATTGGGGTGTTCAGGATAAGCAGGATCCAGCTATCTTACTCAGGCCTGAGACCCTGAGTGAACATAGAAGCTTCACCTTGTTCCTTGGGTACAGATCCACAGCACAGGAGGGTAAATGAAGTCAATTCAAAAACCACTATGGGTGCACACAAAACAGTAATCGTTGCTACCACTTTTTACCGCTTTTATCAGCAGAAATTGTGCTAACTGCTTTAGAAGCAGTCTCCTTTAGTTCTCCCAATGGCCCTGTGAAGCAGGTACTACTATTACTATCCCCATTTTACAGATGGGAGTACTTCATTGCACAGAGCAGTGAAGTAACCTGCCCAAGGTTACACAGCTTGTAGTAAGTAGCCCCTAGACCACAAGCTTCTGGAGTCAGAGCTCACATCTCCCCTTACTCTCATCATATACCCAGAACCTAGCACATAGGAGGTGTGCACTGAACATCCCTGGAGGGAATGGTTATGGGCCAAGGCACAGCTGGACTCTGGCAATACAGACAGTAACTTGACAAGGCCTCTGCCCCCAGGGAGATGACCATTAAAGGGGGCCAGAAAAACCAGCCCTCATAGTCAGAAAGCTTCAGATACAAACGGCAGAGGGAACCCCAGAGGAGGAAGCAATTAATTCTCACTCATTTTCCAGGAGGACCAGCACATCTTGGTCACTGATGTGATACAGGATTTCCAGGAGAGGGAGGGTCTTTGAGGATGATTTCCCAATCTCTGTCTGGGTGCTGGGGGTGGTGGTGGCATTCATTAAGACAAAGCAGGGTTATGTTCTGGTGGCTCTCAGGTGAGTTGTGTGGCTGAGTTTTATTCTTCAAATACAGTGGTGTCTATTTAAAGCTTAGGCTAATACATAGATTTGCCATTAGAAGTCATAATGCTCTTTCCTCTTTCCAACTCACAGCATATTAAACCGCACCCCTATGAATCTGATCCAGGAAATCATATTAGTGGATGACTTCAGCAATGACCGTAAGTACCATCACTCCCTGGTACTGTGGACACAAATGTGTTTCCAGCCCCTGTATAAGTGGCAGAGGTGAGCCTGCTGGTTCTCTGGGGATGGAGGAAAGCCTAGGTTTGTAGTGGGTATAGAAGACTTTGAGTGTCCGCGCGGGGCTCAAGAAGTACATAGACCTTCCATCCGAAAAACAGTGTCTTGTGTTCTCTGCTATGAGTCTTTGAGGATCTACCCAGTTCAGTTTAGTTGATTGCTGATGTGGTTGGTGTGTTTACGAATGTATGCATGCACGTGCTTATGTGGCACTGTCCCCAACCTGCATTCCTGGAAATGAAAAGAGGCCCCACACTTTCAAAGGATGGACACTGGGACCTCGAGCCCTGAAGCAGTGTCACATCTGGAGATTCCTGGCTCATATGTTCTGATAATCCGCCAGCCTGAGCTAAGGGCACCCATCTTCCCCCTTTGATTCCCACAGCAGGGCTGGGCTGGGAGGACTCTGTTTTGGGGACATCCCATCATCTGGCCGTGACAGTGAGCAGCTGCCTTCCAACCTTCCAACCACTGGTCGTTACTATCTCCTAGTCGTCCTGTCCAAGAACCTGGGTCCCACCCAAATTCATACTCCAAGTCCACTTGCCCTGAGAAAAGCACACGGGTGTTTTTAGACACCTGTGTGTTCAGTTTGACAGTATGATTGTTGTAGAAGTCTTACACTTCAAGCACTGGTAGTGCTGACTCCTCTTCTGAGAGCCATCGTCCCAGCCCGGGTGCTGTTCCAGGCAGTCAACACATCCAGGCAGGACTGCCTCTTCCCTGTGATGAAACGGGGGAAGCGGGTGGTGGCCACTAGGGACAGCTCCAAGTCGCAGAAGCGTGGAGTCTATCCCCACCAGCCCTGGTGCTGGAAGCTGGGCGTAGAAGCCACTGCCATGTTGGGGTCTGTTGTAGGAAGGCTGGAAACCCACATTCCTGACACAGCATCCGAACTTTGGAAATAATGCCGAAGTGGGTTGTGCACCAGATCCAGGGTAATAAGATTGGGCTTGAGTTCTGAAACTCTGTGATCTGATCTCCCTTCCCTAGTGAGGAAGGGTTGGAGGTGGGGAGACAGTTTTCCTGCCAGGAGGTAGCCTGCCATTGAAGCTGGAGAAGGGAATGCTGCTGGATTCACTTAGAAGCGGAGTAGCTGAGTGGTCAGAGCGTGGCCCCTGGTGCCAATTGCCTGGCTTCAAATCCCAGGCCTGTCCCTTACCCTCTTCCTGGCTGTGTGCCTTGGCAACCTGAAAGTGACTCAGTTGCCTTGCCTGTAAAATGGAGAGAACAGTAATATGTACAGTTTACATAAGGCTGCAACTGGGTTAATGCATTTGAAATGCTTTGAACAGTCCTTGGCTCAGAAGCCCCTGTGCATCTTTGTGGTCACTCTGTAGAGTCCAGAGCCAAGCAGAGAGGCAAAGGTTGGTAAACCACTGAAGCAAAACCAAAACTGAAGGTCCAGAGTTCAGCGCCAAGAATTGGTGAACTAGAGGAGTGATGGGGCAGGCAGGCAAGCCAGGGTGGGTCCCCAAGACCTGCCCCTTGCCCATCCTGGCATAGCTCCCCGCATGGTGGAGAGGTGAGCCAGCTCTTTGTGATGGAGTACATGGCCTGGATTCCTTAACAAATAGAGTCTCCTATACTAAGTGTCCATGATCTGAAAGGAAACTCCAAAAGTTATCTCACCTACTCTCTGGCCTCCCAGCAGCTTTTTACCAGACCCCACTAAAGTGAATAGGGCTCCTGTCTCATGCTTTGAATGATCTATAGAAAAGGAGCAACGTCCCCAGGTGACCATGCAATCCGGAAGTGTTCCAGCAATTACGCAGGTGCCACTGTGTGACTGACCTGCTCCCAAGAGGCCCCCCCAAGGCCGCTTTGCACAGACTGAGCCACGTTGTATACTGATAGCCGTGGCCAGTCAGCCCCTTCCAAAGCCCCCAACACCCTGAGTCAGGATGGGGCCCGGTAGTTGGGGGTGGGGACGGGAGCCCGGGCTGCCTCACCTACTGTGCACGTTCACCTCCATCCCTGGGCTCTCAATCCACGTCACCTTTTGTCTTTGCAGCCGAGGACTGCAAACAGCTCATCAAGCTACCCAAGGTGAAATGCTTACGGAATAATGAGCGGCAAGGTAGGTGTGTGCTGCTGGGCGGGCCTGGGGGTGGGGGTGTGGGGATCAGTGGTACATGTGTGCCTTTGAGTGTGTGTGTTCAATGTGGTTGGACAATTGAGCAACAGTGGCACCCAGTTAACCATTTGTCCCTCTTGCAGGTCTGGTCCGGTCCCGGATCCGGGGTGCTGATATAGCCCAGGGCACCACCCTGACTTTCCTCGACAGCCACTGTGAGGTGAACAGGGACTGGCTCCAGCCCCTGCTGCACAGGGTCAAAGAGGTGAGTGAGGCGGAGTCCATGCCCCTGACTTCCCCCAGCTCAGTCCTTCACATAGGCCTTCCATCCCTTGGGAGGTGGGTGGGACAGATTGCTGACCCCTTTTTATAGGTGAAGCAACTGAAGGATAGCAGCCAGCCCAGGTCACCCAGCAGACAGTGGTGGAACAAAGTCCAGGACCTGTTCTCTGCATCACTCTATCACCCACAGCGGGTCCATGACACATGCAGCTTCCTGGGCAAGAGAACTGCCCAGAATGATTTCTCCCAGGCATTAGAAGTTCCCAGAAAGGGAGCACTGATGAGTGCCATTTGTGAAAATGAAGCAGCAGAATTAACCAGGCCTCGTCACTCAATTCCTGAACTTCCACCCACATGTCACCCTCAACCAAAGGCCAAGGCAGAGGGACTGGATGCTAAGAGACCTGAATTCCTTGCCTCTGTCTGCCGTTAAATTACTTGAGAATTCTGTCTGCTTTCTCTCTCCATGTCTCAGTTCTTCCTCTTGAGAGTGAAAAAAAAAATTTTAATTTCCCATCATCATTTTATAGTCCCCAAAAGGACTATAGGCACTGTGTGTTTAGATGCTAGTGTCTGTGATTAGCATTTATGCTGTTTATTTCCCCCCTCGAGTTACTGCCTCCTGCAGCTGCTCTGTGAAGTGGGAGGCCAGATATTTTTAACATACCCATTTCACAGATGAGGACATCACCTCAAGGAGAGTTTTATGTCTTGGGCTGATATTCCCTAGTTGGTACCGCCAGCACCAGAACCTTCCATGTTGCCTTAACAGCATCTTCCCTGTACTGTGGTTATTTCCTTCTCGCTCTTCAAGGGGGCTCCTTGACTCCTACCTGCAAAATGATGGTGTTCAGAGGATGAAAAAATTGAGATGTGTAAACAGCTCAGAGTGCTAAGAAATCCTTACCGACTTTGTTCATGCCAATGAGAGAACCTTGGTGGGTGTACAAAGTTCTCACACGTGAGCCTAGATATCCAAACTCATCTCTTGACCATTTTTCCTGAGATGGGGAGGGCTCGCATAAGGGTACAACATAACCAGGTGAAGAGGTCTGGATTGGGGAATGGAGATTATGAGCAGACCATTCCATTGAGTGGCTTCTCCTGGCACTGGAGGCCCTTCTAAGTCCTCCCCTCCCTCTGTTCTCCACCTACAAACAGCAGGCCCCCCCAGTCAACAACCCAACAAAGCTGGGCTGCTCCTTCCCCCGATTGTGCCCCAACATTCCTACTGCTTCATCTCCCACCAAGCCCTTCCTGTCCCTGGATGTCTTTTCCCTCCTCTCCACAACCCCCTTGATTTTCAGGGCCTCACTCACATTTCCCCTCCTCCAGGAAGCCTTTCCTGGCTGCATGGCCAGCTGGGATCACTCCCGGCAAGAATTGCCCACTTGGCCCCACAATTTCCTCTTCTGGGTTTAGTTCTCTGACTCCCCTGAAAGATTACAAACCCAAGGAGGGCACCAGTCACCTCCTTGTGGTCATAGAGTAAGGTGCTTAGTGTTTGGAAATGATATTAATAAGAAGCCAGACACAATGGGGTGGAGAGAGGGGTTGGAATAGGAGGTAAAAAGGCTCGCTTCCTGACTCTAAGTAGCAGACCTTTATCAAGCATCTATTTTGGGCAGAGTTTCTAGGGGAGATTTGGGATGGACCACATGAAAGGCATTCACACCCTCCTGGGCTCCCCAACCTGGAAGCTCTTCAAACCTTGCTGTTTAGGGGTTTTATGGAGCCTTCTTTATGTAGGCAAGATTGATTAGATCATTGGCTGTTGGTGGTTGAACTTAGTCTTCAGTACCTCCCCTCTCCCTGGGGGTGGCAGGCGAGTAGGGAAGGAAATGGGCAGGGTTGGGGCAGGGCTGAAATTTCCAACCCTTTAATCACATGTTTTGTTCCTCCGGTAACCAGCTCCCATCCTCTAAGAGTCAGCTCATTAGTATAAACTCAGACATCGTGAAAGAGGCTCATCATGATTAAGAACAGATGCTCCTGTCACCCCATCACTCAGGGAATTCCAAGGGTTTTAGAAGGAACAAAAGCCAAGTATGTATTTCTTATTATATCACAACATCACTGTGTATACCACCTTTTGTTCATCCACTCATCCTCAGATGGACATTTGGGTCTGCCTTTTTACAGTTTTTGTGAATATTTTTGCTGCAATCATTTGTGTACAAGTTTTCCTCTGAGTACCTGCTTTCAGTTCTTCAGGGTTTATACTGAGGAGCGGAACTGCTGGGTCATATGGAAATTCAGTGTTTGACCTATGTGGACCTCCAGGCTGACTTGTCCCTTCAAGATGCTTTCCTGCAGCAGCCTTAATGAACCTGGAGTTCCCTTCCATCCTCATGGCTCTGAGTCCATCTCAGAAGCCCTCCTTGAAAAATGCCTTCTTGTGCATCCTTGGTCAGCTTCAGTGCACAGTGATCCTCCTGTAGGAGCCTTGTGGCCCCAAGATTGAGCTCAGCACCCCCAAGCCAAGCTCCTGGTCCCCACCACTGTCTGACCTAAAGCTTTCATAGCAGAGGATTGATCAGACAAACCCAGGACTATGTTCCTGCTCTGCCCCTGCAGAGGGATTCATCAGACCCCGACTCTGGATAACGAAAAGGTCCTGCTGAGACATCGCCTTCAGGACAGGGAGCATGGGCACGTGTCAGCCTGTTTCCACGTGTTTTTGTATGTGTCTCGTTTCAGAGTAAAATGTGATTTGATCTTGTGAGTGGAAGTGGAAATTTTCAGCTGTGATTGGAGTTTAGGATTTTCAAAAATAGAAAGAGATAAGAAGGAAACTGGGCTGGAGCTGCCAGAAGCTGTCCTTAGCTGGTGTTCTCCATGTGGAAAATCTCCTCGATTTCCCTCCCTTCCCTTCGATTTCATGATGCGACTTGAAACAAGCACCGAGTTGTTGGGGGCTTTTTAAACAGAGGCTCCTTTCTCCCCTCTCCTTATCTACATATTCCTTTAGTAGGAAAAAAGATTTTAAGAAATTTCAATCCCTGTAGAATTTGGTAAATTGATAAAAATAATGGCTTACATATACTTCAAAGCCCTTTCACATGTTTTCCTCTCTTGGTCCTAACAAAAGCCCTGTTAGGAAGGTGGGATTGTTTTGCAAATAATAATTTGTCTTTGCTTCATATATGAAGAAACAGAGTTTTCTTGAGGTTGCATGCATTCTAGATGGCAGAACCAGAATGGAAACCTGGTCTCTGGCCCCTCTCTTGTGCCCCACCCCTCCCTCCAGGCAATCAGAGATGCCACACTGTCATCCTCTATTCTCCTAGAGAGCAAGGTCTTCCTCATCTTTGTATCAACCACAATCCCTAAACCATAGTAGGTCCTCAGGAATGCTGGTTGATGAAGTGAGTGAATGATTGTCTCTAGAAGCTTTTTATTGTCCATTCACAACGTGGTTTCCGCGGAGAGAGGAGAGAGGTATGACTGGACGGGTGACTGATGTCCTGCCATTGGCTCTCACTAGCGGTGCTGAGGCATGGGCTTGGATTTGTGTAGGGGAAGGGGACGAAGTGTTCTGGATCTACCAGGGATTCCACCAGTTGCCCACTGGAGCCTACCTGTGGATCTAGCCTTGAAGACACAGCCACTGGGGCACAGAGGCGGGGACCTGCAGTGGGTCTGGGTATCTCTCTGGAAAGTCCATTCATCCCTGAGCCTATAGGAGGAGAGGCCTTCTTGCTCAGCTGTAATCGATCTACCTCTTTACTGCAGCCATTGATAGTGTCCTCAGAAGAGTCGGTAGCTGCCCTCTTGTAGCCAAATGACCACCTGCTGCCCAGCAGGCTCTGGCCTGGGGTTGAGGGCTGTGAAAGTGGAGCAGATCTGACCTCCAGGGTCACTTAGAGAGGTTCGTATCCTGGCTTTGATGGGTCATATTGAAAGTCTCCTGCAGCCCCTTCTTGACTCCACTTAGTCCCAAACATCCTACACTGCCTCTCTGGCCTCCATGTCTCTGAGCCAAGCAGATGCCACAACCGAGTTGTGATGTAAATAACAGAAGGGCAGACACCCTGAGAACTTACAGGAAGGTACCCCCAGAGCCTGCCGCAGCTCAGGAGGCAGAGCCCATGGGTGCCTTCTTAGGAAACCTGTTGCCCAAGTAACCAACCAGCATTTTATCTTGTATTTTGGTTTCCAAATATTGAGGAAAGACTAAAAAAAAAAGAAAAGGATTGCAGGTTAGGGGTCCCCAAGACCACCCTCAGTTTCAATAATTCACTAGAAGGACCAGAACTTAGCAAAGATGCTCACACGTGGCTACTGTTTATTACAATGAAAAGATCTGGATTAAAATCAGCAGTGGGAAAGGATGCCAGGGGGAAAGTTCCAGGCATGATTGTCCAGTTGTCCCCTTCCAGTGCTGGCAGGCGTGCGTGCAGGCAGCACGCGCTTCTTCCAGCCAGGACGTGTGGCGACACTCACAGAGTGTTGCCAAACAGGGAAGCCCAGCCCAGCCTTGGTGTCCAGGGTTTTTATTGGAGATCAGTCACATAGACATGGCAGATAACCGCCATGGTCTCCATGCTTTTTGATCAAGTTGATGGCCAGAGGTCAAGTTGCATTGGTACCACATGGCCCAGGGCCCTTACCATAAATCTCATTGTTGGCATATACTGTCTGGTATAGCCTCAGGGTCCCAGGTAAGCAAAGACACTTTTATAGGCAGAACATGCCAAGGACTTAGAAGTTACCTCCCAGGAGTTGGGCAAGGGTCAGACATATCTGTGGGCAAGGTTAATCCTTGACTGTACAGGACTCAGTGAAGCTACAGAGGCCCCAAAACTCAGCAGACAAATGCAAAAAGGGGATTTTGTCAGGCCCACAGAGGAAGGTCAGCCTCTGAACTTTTAGAACATTTCAGAATTCAAGTTAGGAGGATGTCTTTGGGTGCATCTCTGTGTTGGTATTGGTGTGGATGGCGGGTGGCTATGTGTGCACTCAGTGTGTAATACACTCACAGACCCACGATGACAGTGGCCCCAGAGCATGTGGTGGCTGGGCAGGTGCCGCGCTGACTGTGCAGGAAGCATCTGTGCCCACCCTGGAGGGAGAGCAATGCATTGAAAGTGAGCATTTCCTTCCACGGGAGCCAGTTAGCTTCAGAAGCACCTTGTCACTGTCAGGATGAGTCGCATGTGGAGGCTGAGGGCCACATTAAGTCTGTGAACGTAAAGGCAGGCACTTGGTGAATCTGAGCTTAAAAGAAGAAGACAGCCTCATTGGGGGAAGAGATTAAACCAGGAAATTAAATGGTTTCAAGGAGAAACAGAAGTTCCCGCCCGTGCTGAGCAAGGGTGCTGGGTGCAGAGGAGTGGAAAAGTGGTCCTGCCTGCTTGGCCCAGACCTGCTGACTCTCCCCAGCTGCTGGACTCCCATTCAGCTACCAGGTCTTCATGGTCGGTCACAGCTCATTTATACTGCCCTCGGGGGCCCAGTCTCCCCTCCTGCAGCTGGGACAGGACAGGAGTGTTCACTCAGAATTAAGGAACTTTTTAAAAATAGATGCCATGCCTTGATGGTGCCTAAGAATTTGTCTTGCAGATTTTGCAACCATCTCCTGGATGACTTTGATGGTTACAGATAGGGTAGCCTGGAGGAAACAGCAAGTTGTGAGGCTGGAAAGTTAGATCCAGGCCTGTTTTTGATGGTCTCAGATGCCAGGCTTGAGGAGTTTGAACCTTCTCTTTAAGGCAATTCAAGTTTTTAGCTGTAGAGCTACAGAGTAAGATTTGATGTCAGCCACCTGTAGAATGAGAGGGGAAAGGGTGAGATGAGGTGGGGAGGGGCTAGGAGTCCATGGTGGTATACTCCAGGGGAGGGGCGTGAGGGAGGGGCAGAATCTGTACAGAAGGGCAGTTTTAGAGTTATAGTCGGCAGGATTGATCAAGTTGATGGGCAGAGGTGAAGCTTCTTAAGTTAGTGCTGGGAAAGAAGAGAGATGTGTGATGGTTCTGTTGATAGAAATAGGGAACCAAGGGAAAGGAGCATGTGCAGGGAGACAGTGGTGAAGGCACCACTGAAAGGCTGTGTGAAATCCACATGGAGGTAGCTGGCGGCATCCTGGACCCATCTGAGTCTAGAAGTGAGGCACGAAGTCAAGGCTGGAGGGACAGATCTTAGTACTGCAGGAGAAAATGGAAGTTGGGGGTCTCTGGAGATGCTATTCATCAACTTGCCCATGAACTGTAAGCCGAGAAGGAAAGTCTTGGGAAATTCCAAGAGTTCCCACTGCGGGGCTGTGACTTTGCTTCTTGGAGCTGCAGGCTGGAGGCCACCTTCCCACTAACCATGTCTTCTGCCTCCTGAGAGCCCCATGCTAGGGAAGGACTCCTAGAGCTTCCTTCTTCCTGACGTCCCTCTGTTTGGTGTGAACCATGCTCCAACCAGCCTCCCTGCGTCTCCGCCATGCTTAGATGGCTGTGAGAAGGCTCCCGAGAGTTAGGGAAAGGCTCTTGCATTGGGGGCATCATAACTAGAAAGGTAACAGTGTCCACTGCCCCATTTTACAGATGAGAACATTGAGGTCCAGAGAGGAAAATGCTTGGTCAGGGTCCTGAAACTGATCTCCGGCCCTCCCAGGGTGAGGCCCTACCAAGTCCCCTGGTTCCCTGTCTGGTTCCTTGGCACCACCAACTGAGTGTGTGAGCCTTTTGTTTTCCAGGACTACACGCGGGTGGTGTGCCCTGTGATCGATATCATCCACCTGGACACTTTCAACTACATCGAGTCAGCCACAGAGCTCAGAGGGGGTGAGTGGGGCTAAGGCGCCTGCCCAGGAAGGACTTTCTTTTTCTGCTACTTGTTGCTGCCAAGGGGGAAAGTGAGCAAAGCCTCTTAGTGGTTTGTCTGGGACATCCAGCCCTGCAACCTGTGATGTCAGTAGCTCCAGTGTGGCCCTTACCACGGGCACTGTGATTGGAAGGGCCAGACGAGCACACAGAGCTCTGGCTCCATCACAGGGCTCCCTTCAGGGTGGGAGGGTGTGAGGGAGGCAAGGACCCCCTGGCCGTGTGGGGCCTGAATTGTTCCGGCGCCCCATCAGAGGGCACCACCCTCTTCTATGTGGCCCCCACAGCTCTTCCCAGGACCGAATGCTGCTTCCCCAAGATTGATTAGAAGTGATGCCACTCACACACCTCCTGCTTACACCCCTCCTGAGACTGCTGTCCTAGGGCCACACTCCATAACTGTCCATCGTGTCCCCCTTGGGCCCCACCCGTGGGTTCTATCAACCCCGACTCTTCATCCTCTGCCCTCATTCCCTAACTGCCCCGCCCCAGCAGAGAGGGCTCAGGGAGGCAGTAGGAGGTAGAGAAAGAGAAGGAAGCTGTGAAAGGGAAATTAGGCAGCTCTGTTACTGATCAGCCCGGGTGAGACCTGTTATCTCTGGGACCACCTGGGAAACTAGGTATATTCATGAACTTCTGGTGAAGGGCCAGAATGAGCAAGTTCTATAGATATATCAATGAATCAGCAGAGTGGATGCTGTGTTTTAGGGTTTGACTGGAGCCTCCACTTCCAATGGGAGCAGCTCACACCAGAGCAGAAGGCGCGGCGCCTGGACCCCACTGAGCCCATTAGGTAAGTCAAGGCAAGGGTAGGGTGGGCAGATTCATTACCACCTGGCCCTTCCCACTGTCACATGGTATAGGGAAGCAGTCCACATTAGATGCTCAGAATATTGGGCAGAAACCAAGAGGACCCTTTTTCAGGCCAGCACCACTTTTGCCCTTATTTTAGGAGGTTTCTGTCCTTGTGGAGACTTCTGCTGAAGGGAGTGAGGCCTGGCGGAGACGTGTGCTGAGGAGATGCCCAGCCTTGTCCACCCACGCACGTGCCGTGACGTACTTATGCTTCCTGCTAGGTGTTGGAGGGTCCCAGGTGGTCCTGTTTGAGCCTCTGACAAGGGAAAAGGTGGTCCCTTAACCCCCAGGTCTTGAATGTCAGGATTCAGCCCAGGAAGGTCGAGTCGAGCACTGCTGTAAGTGGAGGCCAGTGTCAAGGCATAGCCACTGCTACATCCTAACAAACATGACTGCTGGGTCCTGTGTGAGAACGTGGCAGGGGCATCAAGCACTGGGCTGCTCCGGCGGTGCTGTAGGTGGCTTTGTCCTGATCTACATTCTCGCACTCAGTCCCCACTGTGACCTGCAGCACATGTGGCAAGTTGGCCACCCGGAGTTCGGGACTATCTGAGGGCTTCTCTGTCCCCAGAGCGGGGTCCTCAGGGCAGGTTCTCTTCTGGGAATATCTCTGCTCATCAGAGGGCAAGTGTTTCCCAGAACTGGGCCAATTCTCAGGGGACAGTAGGGTGTCGTGGCATCAGGAGGCTGAGCTTCTGACCTGCTCCCCTTCAACTAACAGTTTGACATTGCAGAAAACTCTTTTAACGCCCTGGACCCACTGAACAACAGGCCAGGTCCCCGAAGGCTCACGCCCCAACCCCAGCCACTGATTCTTCCAGATACATGTCCCTGTGCTTATCGGGTCATTTGGCTGGACTCCCCCAACCTTTCCTTTCCAAGTGGCTTCTCTGACTCTTTCTCGGCGTCAAGGGGAGGGCAAGTTGAGATGAGACCCCAGGAAAAGAAAGTGAAGATGAGGCTGTGTTCCTTTACTAGGGCTGCTGCCACAAAGTAGGACAGACTGCGTGGCTTATACCACAGAGACATCCGGTCTCACGTTCTGGAGGCTGAAGGCCCAAGATCGAGGTGTCGGCAGGGTTGTCCCTTCCGAGGGCTGTGCCAGGCTGCTCGCCTTGGCTGGCAGATGGCCGTCTTCTCTGTGTCGCTTTCCGTCATCTTCTCTCTGTGCATGTCTATCTCTGTGCCTGTGTCCCCTGTGACACCAGTCCTATTGGTTTAGGACCCACCCTAATGACCTCATTTTAACTTGATCACCTCTGTAAAGACCTCTCCAAATAAGGTCACGTTCTGAGTTCCTGGGGTTAGGACCTCAACATATTTTTCTGGGGGCATAACTCAATATCTAGCAGAGGGGGAAAGAGGGGCAAAAAAGAGAAAGGCAAGTCTCAAGAAATGGATGTGCTGTTCACAGGTGCTGCCTCAGCCCCTCTTCTCTGCCTGGTCAGTGGCCCACTGTCCCCGCTGCCAATAGTGAGGCTCCCAGGAGAGCCCCACTGGGCATGGCCTATGAGAGAGGCCGGGGGGGCTCCCAAGGCCCTCAGAACAGCCGGGGTTCTGAGCAAATCCCAGCCCCCCAGGGGAGATGTGCTGATGAGCGAATCAGCCCGTCTTCAAGGTGAGGAGATTTATAATCAAAGGGGAAAGCCCTGGAGTGAGTTCCTATTTGAGGTAAGTGGACAATGTATTGATCTTTATGAAGAAGAGCAGAAATAGGAAGAATATGGCCTTGAGGTCTGGACCACCAGGGCAGAAGAACGTGACCACGGTCCCCCTCCCATGACTGATACCCCTCTTTGCCTTCCAAATGCATAGGACTCCAATCATAGCTGGAGGGCTCTTTGTGATGGACAAATTCTGGTTTGACTACCTGGGGAAATATGACACGGACATGGACATCTGGGGCGGAGAGAACTTTGGTGAGTTGCTGTCTCAGCAAGCTGGGGCTGGGGTAGGGGTCTCTGTGTCCTTGGACCACATGTGCCTGGGATGAGGGTCAGGGAGATGAGGAGCAAGTCAGTCCTTTGGGGGAAGGCCACATGGGGCCAGAGGAGTGGTTGCCAGGAGGGCAGAGGTAAAGAGGGGATTTCTTCACGGGACAACGTGGATGCTGAGGACTGGGAAGCACGCCCAGGGGGACCATCAGGGGAAAGTTGAGATGCAAAAGTCAGGAAGACCAATGAGGGGCGCCAAGTCCAAGGGCCAGAGGCAGGCTTCAGTTAGGAGTACTAAACTTGGGAATTTGGAGTTGGGAGGAGACTGGGAATAAAGAAGATGAGGAGGAGGATGGACAGCAACACCATTAACATCTGGATCACATGTTGGTGACTCTAGCCACATCGCCCCGCACTGGGTTGATGAGGAAGGTCTGGGTGAATGCTGCAGAAACCCTAGGGGCGTCTCACCCTAATCTTTTAGTGCAGAGAAAGCGGTGGGGGTGGGAGGCTGGATTACAGGTTCCAGAACAGTGCCAGCAGGTGGCCCAGTGTGGTCGCAGTGGTGTTGGGCTGCCATTTGCAGCTATGGGAGAAAGTACAGTCAGAGACCTGCTCGATCTAACCAGTGACACTGACCTACCCTCCAGCTTCCTCGTGTGTTAAAAGTATCACTCGGGGATGCTGCTTGGGGTTGCTGTGGAAATCCATTCAGATGTCTGTAAAACTCCAGCACCATATGGACACAATGTTAGTTACCTCTCCCTCCCTCCAGCAGGGGAGACCTAAGAGATGACTCACATATAAGCTGCACAAGGGCAGGGATTTGGTCTGTTTTGTTCCCGGCTGTCTCCAGTGCTCAGTATGGTGCCTGCTGCAAGGGAGACTTCAGTATCTGTTGAATAAACCACAGAAGAGGAAGAGTCCGGAGTGTCAGCACCCCTTCCCATCTCTGGGCACCAGGGAACGCATTTGGCCTGGCCCCCTGAGCAGCCGGCAGGCCAGGAGAATGATCCATGAGGCTTGCCCGGCATTTAGTGGTAATCCCATACGTTGTCCTCTGCCATTGTTTTTGTCTGTCCCTGCCTCCAGGATGCTTTATGGCTTTCTTCCTCAGTCGCTAAGAGTTATTTCCTGGAAATTTATGACTGTTGGCCTGATCCACAGCATCTGTTCTCCCAAACTGGGCAGTGTAGGGAAATCCATCAGAAAAGTCCATCTCCTGCCATTCAGGGGCCGGCTTGGAAGCTCGGGAATCAGAGCAGAAAACCCCAACACCCACGAACAAAACCCTGAGACTCAGTCTGGGGATGTGATGGGGGTCTTTGGTGTGTCTGAGGTGGAATCTGCCTGTACCGGCCCAGGAGAACTTGGAGCTAGGTATGCCCTTGGCTTCCTCAATGGGGACGAGATTTCTCTGTTTCTGGGCATCTTCCTTCGTGATCTACTCTCACCTTTCCTCCCATCTGTTGAAGCCTTTTCTGCAGCCCTTTGGAGAGACAGGCGCCGTCCACTCTCTGCTTGAACTAACACTGCTTACGATGATGGGTTTGCTGCTCCACAGTTCGGCACATTCTGCCGTTGAGAATTTTCATGTCGAGTGGTTAGAAAATTCTTCTAAGTCCCAGCCCAGCTTCCATCCTTCAGGCCTCGTTCTCCCCTCTTGAGCCACGCAGAGTGCATGTGCTTCTTCCCCGCAGCAGCCCAGGGGGATTCAGGCACCACACTGTTATTCATGATGTCACATTCTGGTCCAGTCCACCGGTACCTTCTCTCTATAGCCATGTTGACACACATCTCACATCCAGGGGCCATCTCCTCTAGTTGGCTTCCCGGTCGTTTGGCATTAACAAGTGCTGATTGGAACAGGGAGGTTGGGAGGGGCTCCTGGGGGTGTGTGACAATCCACAAATTTTTTTTAATCACAAAAAAAAGCACTGCAGACAGCTCTCACAGGGAACACTGTTTCCTCCAGTTCCAACGTTCCATTATGCTACAGCCAGCTTCCAGCACTTTGAAAGCCAATTCTGGATTTTTGTTGTTGTTGTTTAGCGTTTTCAGTGGTGGGTATATCATGTGGACAGTGTCAGTTCTGCAGGTGAGGATCAGGGCTTTGGAGAGTGATGCTTCAGCTGCACAGGACAGAGGGTGCTGAGGGGTGGAGGGACTTCACTTTAGAATAAAGAGATCCCAACTCCAGTGTGCAGCAAGAGGACCCCTGGCCCCCAAGTCACCAAGTCTTGAAGATCCTCTCCCCTCAGCATGCACTCACTTCCATCCCTCTCTACATCCCCGAAATGGTTCTCCATCTCGAGTCTGCTCCCCTCAAAGCCATCCCCCACACTCCTGCCAAAGTGCTCTCTTGGAAATACAGGTCTCTCCCACCCTCCTGGGCCTGGCAGCTTCCGGTGGCTCCTTCCTGTCCTAGGGATGAGTCCCCATTCCTCAGCTGGGTGCCTCGTTGGCCTTGCCCACTTCCCCAGCCTTTAGTCCAGAGGCACTGCCAGCCCCTCCTACACTGCCCAGATGCATCCAGCCATCTGCGGAGACCTAGCCTCTGACCTCCACCAAGCACTGGATGGCCATAGGGCACAGCTCTGGATCGCCCTCACCTCCCCCAGGACTAGGACCTGCCTGCGCTCTGCCAGCCCCCTCAGCTCCCCGCTCTCCTCTCCACTCCAACGATGGGCCTTCCCATGTATTTGTCTGCTTTTCTTTCTGTGCTTACCACCCTCCACCCACTAAACCTGGTTTGAGGATGGAGGGGGCAGCGTGGAAGTGGCAGAGGCTCCTGGCCTACAGACAGCGAGGAAGAGGGACAGGAGGGCAAGGAACTGGGTTCTACAAACAACCTGAATGAACCGGAAAGCTTCTGAGCCCCCAGAAAGGAACCCTCTCTTGTTGACATCTTGATTTTTGGCCTTGGGAGACCCTCTGGTGAGGGCCCAACACTAGGCTGGTGTGGTGATTTATTCCAGCAGCAGTAGAAACAGTTACACTCGTAGGCCTCTGTGAAGATTAATGAGGCCCCGTGCAGAGGCCCTACTTCCCCTTCAGGCTGCGTGCCAGCAGGTTTGTTAGAGGAGCGCAGTGTTGGGCCCTCGGGAGCAGTGGGTCCCTCCTACTTTCTCTTTCAGCCTCAGCCTTTCCAGGTTCAGTGGCTCAAGATGAGAGAAATGGCCTCCCCTGAGAAGAGCTCCGAGTCTGATGAAAAGTCATCTTCTCCCCCTGAATGGGGCTGCTTGCTAAGCCCAGGCCCAGGTGCGATCTCGTGAGGCCATGCTTCCCACAGGGCCTATGGAGTGGTCCAGAGCACTGCCACGACACTCAGTCAGATGGCCCGTGGCCACCACGGTAGGCTGGTGGTCACTGCATGTTCAACTTAGGGGCCTGGGTGCCACCTTGATTGTCTCAGATGGTGTGAAACATAGTTTTGCTCACAGGTTCAAGGCTGTCCTTTGTGGGTCAGTAAGATTGTCTCTTCTTGAGTCCACGTACTCATTAAAAAATAATAGAGCTTTCTGGCCCAGGAGGCCCTGAGAATGTAAAGGTTATTAAAGGAAAAACCGTGTCACCACATTTGTATGTGTGGACTTAGGAGTAACAATAGCTGGATGTCTGTCTCTTTCTGCCCATCACTGTCCCCTCCAGTCCCTTTGTTCTCAATGTTTTGCATTGTGGCCAGAGGTAGAGTGGATAATGCTGTGTAGACAATGGATGTCTGTACCCGGGACATGAGGCTCCACTGAGAACGGGGCCCACTGCCTTCAGTGGAGTCTGTGCCTAGTGCTCCACTTGCCTTTGTCTAGAAACCAGGCTCTAAAGGAAGCCCGAACCTTGACCAGACGGCTGACGAGTGGCGTGTGAATAGCTGTGATTCGGTGCCTGGGAAGGAAGTTGTCCCCTCTCCCCTGAATTCTTGTCTATGGTTTGTCAAGTAGATGTTGGTTGTGGCGAAGGACCAGGGGCTTATGAGTGCTGGTAAAACTGCTGATGGGTTGCTAAGAAGACAGAAGGAAGGAGCTGAGAACAGAGGGTGGGGAGGGCAGTTTGCTCTCAATTATTAATCTGAAGTTGAAAGAAAATCAGGATGTAACAGTGCCCCCAATGAGGATGGAATAATTACACATCTCTCTGCCTGGAATTCAAAGTGGATTTGGGTCTGCGTGACATTCATCACCAGGGGCATTACGCGGGTGCTGAGTCAGTGGGAACCCCCTACAAACTCCCTGCATCGTCTTTTTGCTCCTTCACATAAGAAAGTGATGACTGCAGGAGCTGTGGACTTGGAGGGTGGAGGGTCTGGGCTGTACCTGGAAGTGCAGTGCAGGAGGGGCTGGCAGTGCCCACTGCCTTCCCCCTTGGTCTACAGCCATTCTGACGTACAAGGCTCCAGGTTCTGGGGCCTCTGGATCACAAAACCTTCCCAGAGGCCTCAGCATGTATCTACAAATCACTGGGCAGTCCTGGGAAGGTACATGTCTTTATCCTGAAGTCAGTGGTGTAGATGTGAGTAGGGCAACTCTCTGTCCTAGGTTTTAAGTATTCCACACTGCAGTCATGCCGCTGATCTGAACTCCCCAACTTCATCACCCAGACTGCCTTGACCCTGGCCACAGCACAGTGAGGCACACGTCTCAGATCACCTTGGTTAGGACAATCTAAATTCCAGAGCTGAGAAGCTCTCACTGCATCTCAGGCTGCAGGCTCCTGTGGGCAACGTCAGCTGGCCTGAAGGCGAGCTGGGACAGACAGTTGTCAGGACTGGCTGAAGGAGTGGAGGAGATAGAAATGTGACAGCTGGTTATAGATCTTTCTCTCTTGTTATCCTGTGGTGCCTTGAAGTTAGCATCTTTGTATCCACAGCCATATTGGCTGATGGTGGGTGTTCAGCACTGAGGGAGGTGGAATCAGGGCAAGAGCTTGAGTTCTAGAGTTGGGGGGATGTGCTTCAGTTTCCAGCTACCTGCTGTCAGTTGTCCTATCAGAACTCCTTCTGCATCATAAAATAACACCAACAACCACGGGTAGGGTTGTGAGGATGGCTAAGTTACCGCCCCAGGGAGGACCAGACAAAGCCCAGCCCAGGAGTATATGAAGGGGTCATTCCTCCCACAGCTCATGTTTGCAGAACTAAGATACTCTAAAGTTGCAAAGCACAGACACAGGAAATCGAGGGGGAAGGACAGTTTTCAAGGCGGAAGAGAGTAGGCAGGCTGTAACACGGTATGAGAGGTTGCTGATGGGGGTAGAAGATGTATTGCATCTCAGGGCATCCAGTGCACCTTGACAGAACACAAGGCAGCCACAGAAGTCAGTGCTGGAGACCAGAGGAGAGCTGGGGCTGGCGGGATGGGGGTGAGCCCCTAGCATCAAGTGAATGTCAGGGTGAGATGAGGAAGCAGTGTCAGTAAGACACTCAGAGACGGAGTCTTGGGGTGAAGAATGCCAGGAGCCCATGAGAAGATGGAGAAGGACCAGAGTCAGGGGACCGTACTTTTCCACAGTGGGGCCTGTGTATGACTGTGGCAGAGGGGAGAGGGGGCCAACAGATTCAGAGAGAAGCAAAATTCTGGGCCAAGGAAGCACAGGGAGAGAAACAGGTTTCAGGGGTGTTGTTGAGGGGTGAATTGAGGCACAAGTTGGAGGGATTTGCTCTGCAAATGAGGAGGGACATATGTCTCATTTGAATACGTGAAAGGAAGAGACCGTGGCTGCAGCATATGCATATTTTTGGAGGAAAGCTGGCACAAAATTCATAGGTTATATCCAGTAAGCAAGGCCTCCATCTCTAGTTTTGAGGAATGAGAGGGTTTTCCTTTTTGGGAATGGGAGCAGACGCTGTTTTGAGATCCCAGAAAGGAGTTGACTGGAGCACAGTAGGCATTAGACCTGGAGACTCAGTTGACACGCATCCAATCATAATTCCCTGCAGCAACCCCATCAGCCCCTCAGTGCACCCCTGCGAGAGGGAGAGGTGGGACACTGGCAGCCAGCTGAACTCACTCACTGTCTCCCGCAAACACCAGGCTGGGACCCACGATTCCAGTGATGCCCCAACCAAACGCCAGGTCGCCACGTGTCACAGACCTTTATAGAGGGTCAAAATCTCCAGTGTTGTGTCCACAAATTTCAAGCGCCCCCTGTGGCAGAAGCAGGAAGCTGTAAATGGTCTAGGAAGTTGGAAGTGGGCACAGGTGGGCGATGCCATCGGCATCCACATCTTAAACAGACTGGCTTCAGATGAGTGTTTCACAGTTGTCACTGCTCTTTCAATCACACTTAAGAGTTTTCACAATTGTTCTTGAAAATTGTTTCATTTGATGTCAGCAGCCATCCTGCGGAGTAATTTTATGCTCTTCATTTGACAGGTGACAAAACCCAGCCTCAGTGATGTCAAGCAGGTTTCCACAGGGATGTGGCTAGTGGGTTACTGCAGACTTGGGGCCACTGACCCCAAAGCCAAAGGTCTTCCCGTGTCTCCCCGCCAACTCCATGTTCTTGCCAGCATTTGGTAGCAATCTTGAGATGTCCTTTATTCATCCTAGTGGACATGTTGCCCCCACTCTGAGGGAAATCCACGCTCACTGGGAATGAGCTGTAGCCGGTTTGGGAGAGCACCGGGCAGGCAGGCGGAGTATAGGTGTCAAGGAAGCCCTGCCTGCAGCTCAGGGGCTTTTGCAGGGACACGGGGCAGGCGGCAGAAGGGGACAAAAAAGGGGCTGAGGACAGGTGAGTGGGAGAGCAGGTGAGGATCAGGATGAAGAATTTGTGTCCAAGCACTTGCTGGGGGAGTTGGGATGAAGGAAGACAGAGAGCAGGAAGTGGGAGGGACAGAGGATGAGAGAGAGGACCCTGGGGCAGAAACCCAGGGAGGTGGGGCCCAAGGTGCTGGGGGTGCAGGGCACGTATGGGGTGGGATGGCGCTGGAATCCCCGCTTCCTCATTCCCTGCTTGTGGACTCCCCAGCTCACTTCTAGGGCCCCCGGCCCACTTCCAGGGCAGTCACCTACAGGCATTGGTTTTTCCTGAGCCAGCCTGTCCTCATACTTGAGCTTCACTGCAGAAGCTTTTCCCACCAGTGGCATATCCAGTGGGTGTGGGAATCAGCCTGCCCTGGGTGCAGTCAGTAAGGATGCAGGTGCAGAGAAGTTACAAGCAATAAATCCAGGGAACAGTCGTTCAGCAGTTCTAAACAATGGCAATGATAAGATCGTCCCCCATCACCTTGGTATTCCACTGCTTCCTCCGGGAGCAGAACCGCTGCTCCTAGCCTGCAGTAAGCATCCCCAAGGGAGAAATGCACAGGCCAGCCTCCCCAGCCACCTCGGCTACCACCACCCCGCGGCAGCAGCCAACCAGGAAAAAATGAGTTTGTGTGGAGAATCCCCACCCAGGGAAGCACCCCCAGCAACAGCTTTGAGGCTTCCAGCACTTTCTACGTTGCTCGCAGCTCTGGGCTACGGCCTAGACTTCCTTCTCCAGGCTGGCATTCAGGTGCCGTTGCGGGAGGCAGAATTGCAGTCGCAGCATTGGGAGGAACTGTCCTGGACACCTTGTGCAGGTGCCTCCTGGGAACTGGTCCTCTGTGTCGCATCCTGACCAGGTGACTCTCTAGCCTGTCTGGGTGGGAAACACAGACTCTATGACAGCCTCTTCTATCTGGACCTTGACCGTCAGAAAATTCTCCCTAGTCTAATGGAAATTCTTCGTCCCTGGTCCTGGTTCTAATCCTCTGAGGTCATACGAGCGAGTCCAATCCATGTTCCACACTGAAGCCTTCCACGTGTTCATAAGCAGGTCTGTCACTGCCCCCAGGCTTCTCTGTTCTAGGCTAAAGCATCGCACTTGACCATGCTGGCCCCTGAGTGTTGCCGAGGCGTAAGCACGGCCCTTCACGAGGGCGGGGACGTAAGGCGTTTAGATACGTGGTCATCCGCGGCGACCACTGCCGTGTGAACGCAAACCGCCCTCCCAGGTGTGAGTTATTACCAGCCGCGTTGCAGGCTGGGAAACCGAGTGTGCCCTGCCTGCGGAGCACGCCCTTTGGCCGCGGAGGCGGCGCGGAAGCCTGGCGCCCGAGGCCGGGTACAGCAGGCCCTCCCCGCTCCCCTCGACCTGGCGCCGGGTGTCGGGAAGCTGCCATCCTGTGTTTCCTGTGTCCGGGAGGCAGAGCAGTGATGGCGGGGTGCGTGGCTGTCTTGCAGAAATCTCCTTCAGAGTGTGGATGTGCGGGGGCAGCCTAGAGATCGTGCCCTGCAGCCGAGTGGGCCACGTCTTCCGGAAGAAGCACCCGTATGTTTTCCCGGATGGAAACGCCAACACGTACATAAAGTAAGGGGGCGTCGCAGGGGCTCCGTGGGGGCGGCCGTGGCCGAGGGCTTTTGTGGTGACGGGTTGTGGTTGTCCCGGGGCCTCTGGTAGGCTGCCTGAGTGTTCTGGGGGGACGGGGGTGGTGTGTCACGCCCGCTGGGCCTCTGCCTCAGCTGCGGAGGCCTGGCCTGTCTCTCCGGCTTTAGGCTGGAGGCTCCGCGGCTGTTCTCCCTGGGTGGCTTCCTCCAGGCGTGACAAGACCCCATGTGTGGCCTTTGGGGCTTCAAGTCACGCTGTCTTGCAGGGCTCAGTGCTCCGAGGGTTTTGGGTTATTCAGGGTGGGGGAAGGGCGGCTGGTTTTTGCCGCTGAATTCCAGAAGGTCTGCTGCTCCCACCTTCAGGCCCGGTTGGCAGGGGAAAGGCCCTTGGGAAGATTCGGGAATAGGGACTGGGGACAAGTGGATCCAGCCCACGTGCCGGTGCACAGGAGGGGCCAGGCTTGGGGAGGGCCTGCGGCCCTGGGCTCCTTGCCGGGGAACAGGACTCAGTGACTCAGCGGTGCCCGTGCCCCCTCCCTCCCTTTTCTTTGGCGTGATTTCTCCCGTTGATTTCCCCCTTGGCCTTTTTTTCTCTTATTTGGCCCGTTTGAGGGAGGAGCCAAACACCTCTCTGGGGCTTTTCTCCTGGGCTGTCGCTTTCCTCCCTGGATGGACAGGTGTTGGGGGGGGGGGGAGCTGTGGGAGGGATAACACCGTGGTGGGCAGGGCAGGGCCACGAGAACCCAGCCGGCAGAACGGGGAACAAAGGGAGGGCCACCAAGGCTCTGGGCTTTTTAAAGGGAAAGGTGAGCTGAGGACACCTGGTGTAGGCAAGTGGTGGGGCTATGATGTGAAATGGGGCCAGTCTAGATGTGAGGGGGCAGAGCCTTGGGCTCCAGAACATTCCTTGTATTTGAGACTGGGCCCTGGCCAGGGGGCATCCTACACACCACCAGTGGGTCATTGGGAGGTGAGGGAGATGTGGGGCATGTCAGATTGGGGATGGTTAGGCCAGTGGGAGGAGCTGGCAAAACATCTGACCAAGATGGCGTGGTTACCTAATTCTCTACACCTGCACCAAGCTAATTGCACGGCCTGTGGGAAGACCCAGTGTGACCTTCCCCTTGGAGAGCTGGGCCCTCAGCTCAAGGGGAGACACCTGGAGCTGGAGCCACAGCCTATGGGAGGCCAGAGACTGTCAACATTCTCTGCTTGTACTCCCACCAAAGGGATGCCCCAGGTTCTCCTGGCTTTTTCCTCCCTGTGGGTTTTTTTTTTTTTAATTTCTTTGTTGAGTGCCATAGAAGTCCAATTTCTGTGTAATTTCTCTAGTCTGTACCTTTTGGGAAAGAATACATCATGACTACTGAAATCCTGTGTCTTGGGGTACAGGCCCCTTTGGACTTGGTGGACGTGGCTAGGCTCAGCACTCTGGGGAGACTAGAACTACTGGACTGTGGTAGCCCCCACCTGGGTGACACTGCTAGCTTGCCAAGTGTGTGTATTTTACCTGGATGTGTCCCAGCTCCCTCTCAGATGGCCCCTCCCCAACACCTCCCGTCTCCCCAGGAACACCAAGCGGACAGCCGAAGTGTGGATGGATGAATACAAGCAGTACTATTATGCATCCCGGCCATTCGCCCTGGAGAGACCCTTTGGAAAGTAAGTCTCCCTTCTAGTTGGTTTGTGCAGAGAGTCAAGAGGAGCCATGGCTCACAGGCCCGAGGCGAGTGGTCCCTACAGGCCTATATGCTCAGCTGGTCTCCAAGCCTGTGGTCCCTCCAGGGCCCGGGCTGAGGCTGTTCTCCCTTCATGTCCCTTCTTGCTCCTGTCTGGGAGGAGCAGTAGCAGGCAGGTCTCCCCTAGAGCAGTGCTCCAGCTTTGTAGGGATAGAATAGGACAGGGAAGGGAATTAAATGCCAGATACCATTACATAAGATGTCTCATTAGTCCTCCTCAAACTGAGAAATGGGCATAATCACTCCTGTTTTACAGATGAGGAGACTGAGGCTTTTTACAGTTTAAGGTAGTTACCCTGGCTCACACCCCTGTAGGAGGAGTCTCGGACCACACCTGTCTGGTTCCAAAACAATACGATGTTGTGTTCCCCAACCCAGAGCTGATTTGAGTCGAGAAAAATGGCAGCTTCACTGATATTATCCTTCCCCTTTTGGGGAGAGGCAACCAGTGGCTTTTTGTCATCTAATATCCCTCAGTCATTCTGAGGCTGTTGAGCAGATGGGATTTTTGCAGACTCCACATCATAGGTGGAGCCCATCACTGCTAGAGAAGATGAAACTAGACCCCACCAAAATGATCTATATTCCTAAAACCGTAAACCCATGCTGTCCCTCTGGTTCTCCTGATCAGAGCCTCCTCAGGCATTTATTCTGAGTCCTCATTTAACTTCCGGTCCATTGGCCGTGTCCGTCCACCCCTCCTTTCTTCACTTCCTTCCTTCTCCAGCTTGGGTTCCACTCTTGTTTAAAAAGAGTGTTTAAAAGATGTCCTCAGGTCTTTTGCCCTGTTGAGCATCTGTCAACACTCCCAAGTGAAATTCTCTCAACCCTGGATGAGCCCGACTTTGAACTTTTCTCCCCTCGGCACATGCTGCTGAACAGTTCTGGGAATTAGCCAGTGCTGCTAACACTCTGTGGCCATCATCAGTCTCAGAGAGGCCCTCAGTGGATGTCTTGGTCCCACCACCTGGCCTGGCCAGCGTTTCTTCTCAGTCTCCATTTGTATCGTCTCTGCTCTCCCCAGCTGCTGCGTCTGCCCCCGTCCTTTCACTCACAACAGATGACACCTCTGCTTTATAGATGAAATAGCATCAACTTCCCAGGACACACCAACCTATAAACTTCACTGTATCTGCACCATCGTTCTGTCTCTTTCATCACACAAGGTGTGCCCCCTGCGGTATCAGGGCAGCCCTCTACCTGTTCTCCAGATGCACCCTTCACTCCTACATTCACTCATAAATCAACATTTATCGAGTTCCTACTGCCTAGATTCATCTCCTCCTGCCTGCTGGCTTCTCAAACTTTAATGTACACACAGATCTCCTGGGGATCTCGTTAAAATGTGGATGCTGGCTTGGTAGGTCTGCATTTCTAATAAGCTCCCAGGTGATGCTGTGCTACTGGTCTGAGGACCTCAGGAGCAAGGTTCCAGGGCGATGGTTCTCAAACTGCCCGCACATCGCAATCACCAGGGGAGCTTCAAAGAATACTGATGCCTCTACTCCACCCCCAGAGAGTGGATTTAGTCTGGGCTGTGGCCTGGGCTATGGAATGTGTAAAAGACCACCCCCCACCAGGTGATTCTTATGTGCAGATGGTGTGGGGTCCACTATTCTAGGGGACTTTGTCCTCCGTGCGCCTTCTCTCTCCCTGATCGCCAGTCTCTCTTCTCTTTTGCATGATTCCCATTAGCATTTAAATTTATTCTGTATCTTACACAGCTTTTAAAAAGAAAAGAAGAGAAGGAAAGAAAACAAACTACAAGAACTCTTTCTCAATCCAACAATGCTTGTCACCTACACCCTGTCTTCTGCTCCTTCAGAGCCAAGCTTCATGAAAGCTGCCTGCATCGCTCCCCCAGCTCCTCTCCTGACTGTGATCTGAGGCTGTGCCCTCCACCCCTGCTATCACTCCCACCTGGCCCACCCATGACTCCCTGGGGCCCCTCACCTTCCTCTGTGTTATCCCACTGGTACGAATCTTCTCGCACCTAACCCCCTTCAGGCGCACCTCTGACCTCTGGGTTTCCAGAACTGCAGGCTTGGCTCTTGTCCCGCGGTGCAGGTTGCCCTCTCCCAGGCCCCTTTGCGGGGGACTCTCCCCATCCTTATATGTTGGTCTTCCCTGAGACCTGTCATAAGCCCTCCTCTCACTCCACATTCTCCCTGGCATCAACCACCGCTTGTGTGCTGCTCACATTTGCATCTCCATCCCTAACCTGCACCTTGTCTCTGAGCGCCATCCCTTGGATCCAAGTAGCAGATGGACATCTCTGCCTGGGTGTCTCCCAGGGTGCTCCAACTCAGCAAGTCCTAACTGAATGCATCCTCTTCGTTCCTGAACTGGCTTCTCACCCCAGGTTCCCCATCTCCGTGCACACTCTTCCTTGCATCTTGTTGTCCGAGCCAGAAATCTGCATGTCCACCTTGACCGCACTCTCACATCTAAACAATCACCAAATCCTGGAGATCCTGCCTCATTCATGCACTGAGCATCCGGGTTCTTGCAAATACTGAACATTTACTGTTCAGAAATACTAAACTTAGCATTAAAAAAATGTTATTCCTGCCCTCTTGTTGATTAGAGTCTGATGAGGAAATGTGGTTAGTGCTGAATAAGAAGTCCTAGTCCCTTGAGAGCACCTGGTCCCATCTCTGGGGTGGAAGGAGGTGAGGCTGGACAGAGCAGGGCCAGTTCTGTGTGGTTGCCCAGGAAGGACAAGGTGTAAAGGGAACTCAGGCAGGACTGGTGGTGCAGACAGAAATGGAGGGACTTGCACCTGTCCCTATTCTCCATTCCTTCCCCCACTTCTCTGCCAGAAAGCATGGTCAGTACCTTGGTTTCTACAGCCGCCTCCTATCCACCCTCCTAGCTTTGCCCGTCAGATCCGTTCACCATAAGTAAGATGCTCTTAAAGGACGGGCATCACCATGTCATGCTCTGCTGAGAACCCGTCTTTGGCATCCCATTGCCCTTAAAGCCCAAGCTCCTCCCCCAGACCCATTATGGTCTGTGTCTGTCCTCTCTACGCCCCCGCTTCCCTTCTCCTCCCATACATATTCTAGCTTCCTGTAGCGCTGCTCCTGCCAGCGGAACCCTTCCCACTTCACACACACTCATCTCTCGTGGCTCTTCCCTGCCCTTACCAGGGCCTACCACCTCACCCACTTTGTGGCTTGTCTAGGCAACGTCCCCTTTCCTTCCAGATTCCAGCTTCCACATTACCACCTGACCACCACCAACCCCAACAAGCAAAGCGCCACCTCTGAGGGGCTGCCACATGCCCCGCAGGCCCAGCCCATGTCCACATCAGGTTGTGAGCACTTGGTTCATTCATTACCCATCTCTTGCTTGAAAGCTTACCATCACATCCCACATTGGGCACAATGGCACAAAATAGGTCCTCAGTAAATGCGTGATGAACAAATACATGACCACGCCCCAAACCAGCTAAAGAACAGGGTTTTCTGAGGCTGGAGTGGTCTAGAGGAGGGGGATGGTATTTCAACATCTGAAGCCAAAGAGAGATTTGTGAGTAAGTAGACCCAGAGCCCCGGTGATGAATTATTAACAACCCACTGAATGTGCTTGTAGCCTTGTTTTTAATGAAAAGGAAAAAACACCCTCAAATTCTATGTTCAAATAAAAGCACAAATCTTCGGTGCCATTACTGCACCATTGTGAGATATCACTAAGTGTTTCCATAGTTCTGTCTGGAGCTCTCAGTTGATTTCCCCAGCACCCTCTGGAGAGACGTGGGCGCAGAGCATGAGCACAGCCTGTGTTTTGCACTTCCCACCCTGGGTGCGTGTGACTGGTACCTGTCTCTGACACAGCTATATTTTGTCTTTGTGTCTACCCACCCCCGTCACCCCAGCATTGAGAGCAGAGTGGACCTGAGGAGGAATTTGCAGTGCCAGAGCTTCAAGTGGTACCTGGAGAATGTCTATCCAGAACTCAGGTACCTCCCCTATGGCCTGAGCCTTGGTTGGCTGCAGGGAGACTCAGCTGACTCAGTCTGGAGAGGGGACCGCCTGTGGCCATCTGGATGAGGGTTTTTAAGTACATGGAGGTCTGAGAAGACCAGTTAACTCCTCTTATCCCTGACACCCGAAGAGGAATTACATTAATCAGTAGCATGAGGGACTGAGGTCGGCTTAGCAGTTATTTCTTAGCTGTGGGGGTTTGAGCTCCGAGGTGTGACCTCAGGGCATGGACTCACTAACCCTGATTCCGGTCCAGGCTCCAGACTACTGGGTCTTTCCTTGCTGCCTTGTTCCTAGTGGTACCTCCCCTACCCCCAGGCCCTGAGCAGTACAAGTCATGGTAGCACAGCCCAAAGCAAAATGCCCCTGCTGTTCTCCCAACACTGCCTGACCTCTCTAGTGGCTGCTGGTGTTACATCCAAAGAGCCGTGGGTTCTCATCCGTCCTGTGGCTTTCCTCTAGAGTGCCTAAGGATGCCTCCATCCAGAAGGGCAATATCCGACAGAGGCAGAAGTGCCTAGAGTCTCAAAAGCAGAAAGACCAGGAGATCTCCAACCTCAGGTTAAGCCCCTGTGTCAAGATCGAAGGCAAGGATGCAAAGTCCCAGGTAAAGTCACTGGCTGGGGATACTTGAACGTGTGCATGGACTTAAGCCTCTGTGACTTGCTTTTACATGACATCAGGTGTCAGTTATACCCAGAGCTCAGCAGCAGAGCAGGAGAAGCATGAGCCCCCTTACTCTGGGGCTGGGTTCACTCCATTAGGCCTGAAAATGCACGGACTCTCTGAAAGATGCCTCACCAGGCAGTTTAGCACCGATAGGAAATTGCCATGAAATTAGCAAGAGTTTAATGAGTGTGTCATTGGTGTCCAAGCTGCTGGCAGTAAGTGTGGGCTGGGTGAGGCAGGGTGGGTGGCACAAGTAGCTCTAAAGTAAGAGATGCAGAGAGAAAAGCATGCTGCTGGGTGTCACTGCCTCCAGGATGCAATGCTCGTTCTGTGAGTCTGCCCGCCGACTTAACCCTGACTTCCAGGTAGTCACATCAGATGTGGTAAAACCATCCCCACTGTCTGCCGCCCCCATCTCTGGGCAGGGCCCTTGATCATCCCTGTCTGGCTCCCCCTGTGCTATCTCCTGCTTCCCCCCAGTCTGGAAGGACCTCCCTCACCCCTCCTCAGAAAGGTTTACTTGTGCCTTAGCTGATTCATCAGCACCGTGGGTCAGTATCCTCCCCTCTGAGGATGGAACTCTTTTAAAAGTTGCTGACAAACTCACAGCCTGTCTCAACCTCTGTAACACTTGGCCTTCTGGATGCATTAAAGCACATGCATCTCATAACTTCCTTCTTGGCTCTGTGACACTGTGTGATCCTGATTCTCCTGCGTTCCTGTTCTTTCCACCTCTGGTTTTTTGGGTTGTTTTTTTTTTTTTTTCCAGCTCCTCTCCCCAACTCTCATACCCCTACAGTGCATATTCACCAAGGTTCTCAATTCACTGTTCTTTTCTCTATAAATGGTTTCTTGGAGGTTTTATCCATGCCTCCAGCCTTGGCAACCTTCTTTGTTTTGACACAAATTCTTATCTTCGTCCATCTGTGAATTCATTCATTCATTCAGCAGACATCTACGTTCTCTGCTGACTGTGGAGATGCACAGGGAAAGCTGGGTTGCAGCCCTCCATGGCACCTCCAGGGATCTAATGCAGAAAGAAGGAAGTCAGCAGCCATTGCCATATAATCTCTGTCCTGGATAGAGCTTGGCCCACAGTGCTATAGACGTGCAGAGAGAGGGTATCCAGCTTATGCACAAGGGTTGGAGACATCTTCCCAGAGGACCTGAAAATGAGCTGCATCCTGAGAGATGAGTAGAAATAGGACAGATCAGGAAGGGGAGAAAGGGCAGGCCGGGAAGTCCAGCGTGGACCAAGGCCTGGGGCTGGGAGGCAGGCTGCCTTTGAAAGGCTGCAGGGGACTGTGATCAGAAGGGTGGGATGGTGAGGGAGCAGCAGCAGGTGAGGCTGGAGAGGAGGGAAGAGGCACATCATGGTGCATCCCAAGCTGAGGAGGCTGGGTTTTATCCTCAGAGGGAGGAGGCTGTGAGACTCCAGGACAGGGCTCAGGGGTGGCGGGTTTACACTTAAACCTCCCTCCTGAACCCTTCATCTCCCACGCTGCATGATCAGGTGAGTCCACAACCATGACAAACGCCTCTGAAATTCAAGCCAGCAGGTGGCTCCAAGCCCGTGTCAGGCACCCCGGCCATCTCACCATCCCACACATTCTCTCCAGGTGGCCGCCTTCTTCTAAGCGCTGTGCTTCCAGTCCTGTCCATCTCCCGTGGCTCCTCTTTTTCCTACATCCCCCGTTCTGGCAAGTCCCATCACTTCTTCCCTCAGAATAGCTGCTCTTGGACCCAGCGTTCATTTCTTCCTGCCAGATCAGTGGTCCTCGGCCTTGGCACTATTGACATTGAGGCCAGATCACTCTTTGTGGTGGTGATGGTCCTGTGCACTGTAAGCTGTCTAGCTGCATCCCTAGTCTCTGCCCACCAGATGCCAGTAGCACCCCCCACACACCAGTCGTGCCAATCAAAACTGTCTCCAGGCGTGATCAGATGTCCCTGGAGGACAAAACCACCCTGCTTGGGAACCACCGTTAGATTATGACCACAGCCTCCAGCAACATGCAGTCACCAAACCACCGTTCCCCATCACTACACAGCTTTCAGTGTCTCCCTGTTGTCTACTGCAAAAATTCGCACCTTTGGCCTGGCATTCAAGGCCTCTCACCACCAAACTCCAGCTTGCCAGGACTTCTCCAAAAATTGTCCAGCGGGACACGGGAGGGGCTGTCTGAGTCAGACAGGAAGAGAGAAGAGAAACACCACGGGTGTCAGTTTTACTTTGGGTCGGCTGAGAATGTGGATGACACCATTTGCTCAAGTGGCGTTTTGTAAAATAAGTAGATAACGGACTTCCCTCTCTTCTCAGTCTGTTTGTGTGGGCTCTGCTCGTGGGGGGTCACAAATAGCAAGAATGTTGTTGCCCCCTTTCCCTGGGATAGGAGTTTGCCTCATCTGTTTCTAGCAAAGCAGGGTTTTTTTCTGGTACCTAATGTGATTGGCTGCATAAGAAAGTGGGAGGGGGAGTGATGGGATCTCTGGGTCTCAGGGAGGGACCTCCAGTATCCCAGCCCCAGGCAAAGGTTGCCGGGCCTCTATTTGACTGGAGGGTGGTGGTACCTACTGTAGCCAATGTTCTGGTGGAGTGAGAAAGGGGAGGGGAAAAGGCTGTCATCTGTGGGAAATTAAAGTGGATCACACTAACAGTCTTCAAGTGAGCAAAGAGTTCTTTTCTGGAAGAGAGTGCCAAACTGTCACTCCTCTCTGCTTTGGAGAGAACAGTTGGGTTTGTGTGGCAGTAGTGTGAATTCGGGATCTCAGAAGAACACACTGAGATGGAAAGATGTTCCATTCATTTCAACAGATGTCACCATGTGTCAGCGGTGCACTGGGCACTGGGCTGCACACTGGGGAGCAAGATGGGCTGAGGCAGACTTAAAAAGTACCCCTCCTAGCAGGGCCTGCGGCCAACAGCAGGCCTGGGATGCCTGGCCCAGCGTTCTGAAGGCGTGACACCCATTGATAGGAATCCACATAACTATTTCAGCTAGAATATTCCCCCAAGTGTGTGCGCGTATGTGGTGTATACACCCTCTCAGGACTGATGGATGTTCCCTTTCTCTTCCCTTCCGTGTTCCCGCCTCCTCCCTACATGCACTAGTGGCCCTGTCTTCCTGCCTCCCCTTATGCAAGTGCACTGTGGCATCCGGGGTTCCCTCCTGCTCTCCCTGCTTGTCCTGCCCCTCAGCCTGGCCGCAGGGAGTTGCATCTGCCCCTCAGACCCCTTCGTGTGACCCATTCAGCCTTCCCTCCTGCCCCCACCTCTCTGTCTCTGAGAGGACATATCAAGGATGTGACATAAAAACCCGATTAATTAGGTATTACTATTCTCCTCATTTTACAGATGATGAAACAAAGGCCTGGAGAGATTGTCCAAGGTCGTAGACTAGCAAGTGAGGAAGACAGGGTTTGGGAAATCTAGCCACCACCCCATAGCTCCACTGTTGCTGCTGCTGGAGTCATGGCTGGTTCTGGGCCTTTTTATTCAAGTTCAATTGCTGGAGATGTCTGTCACTGCGATCCCTCTTGCAGGTTGTAAATATTAAAAGTGTAGATCAGCTCTCTCCTGTCAAGGCAAGAGATCCTTCCTCTTGACCAGTTCCCAGCGCCAGCCCCTATGAGAAGGGAAACCAAGGTCATGCCCCATGTCAGGACAGGGAGGGGACAGATCAGAGATTAGGCTCCTCCCCTCACATTAATGGAAAGGGGGGCAAGAGTGTGAATGGAGGCCCATACTCGAGGACTCCACACCAGACCAGGGGACGCAGAGGCACTGGTTTCCAGCCTGGGATGCCTCCCTTTTCTTCCTACCCCTGCCTCTGTTTCCCACCGTGAACTCCCAGCCCACCTGTCTCTCACTTGCTCACTCCCCTCTAGACAGTCCCGCTAGGGTCAAGGTGTATGTACTAGGGATACAGTCCACCCTCTGGAACAGACCTGGGAGCAGAGGTCCACACGGGTCCTGAAACCAGGCTCCCGTGTTTGGGTGGGGGATTTTAGGGTCCTCGATGTGTGGGGTGAAAGAGCAGCCGAGGGTAGGGGTCAGGAGGTCTGAGTTCTGCTTCCAGCTGTGCACTCACTCTCCGGGTGGTGTGTCCCTGGGGACACGGGTGTTCTTATTGTTGAGAAGAGACCACCTGACCACGACTGTCTTCTGACTCCGGTGCTGGCTCATGACCCCACTCCATCCATCCCACAGCCCCATCCATCCCTCATCCCCCCTTACGTCCCTTTCTTGGTTGGCTTGCCAACCTCAGAGCCAAATGTCTAATCTGGGCTGCATTCAAGATGGCGGCACCCAATGCCTTGGGTGAGAAACAGGAGAAACACACCATCCGTTTGTAAATGCGTTAAGCCCCAGAAACCTCCAGGGTAACGAGTTCCCTCTCAATTGTATTGGATTCCCTAGAAAAATATTTGTGAAAGATAGAAAGAATACAGGTGCATCAGTCTAACTGCTATCCTAATTTAGAGAAAGGGAAGAAGTGTAAATTTGAAACCTTGCAGTGAACCCTTCCAGCTGCACCCCCAGCAAGTCAGGCTACTGGCTTAGGAAGGATGCATACAGGCAGCTGGATAGCCTGAGTCAGGGTGATGAAGGTCAGAGCCCTTCCCCCAAACCTGGACTCACATCAGCACCTCTCAGTGAGTCTGCAACCACCTTACTTCCCTGCCTGATACGAGCCTCTGCTGCCCGGCTTTCTCAGCACGCTCTTGGGAATAGCTCTGTTGCAGCCACCTCTCCAGCATCTCTCCTGGGAGGCAGAGCAGAGGCAGTGTTTGGAGGAAGCTCTCCAGGGCCGCCTGGCCTCCTGCTGGCTTCCTCCATCATCACAGTCAGGTCGCAGGCAGGAGCTGAGCACTTGCTCTGTGGCTAGCACCTTTCCGGACTCGTGTAGGGGTTAGCGTCTGTAGTAGGGTCTGCTGTTGTCTTCATTTCACACACGAGGGGACAGAGGCATAGAGTAAGTAACTCAGCCACGTTTATGGGGTTAATAAACAGGTGAGCCAGGATTCCAGCCCCGGCAGTCACTCCAGAGCCCAACAACATAACCCAACACCATACGTGCTAGGTATGGGTTTGCAATCATATGTGTAAGTGTGTTCTTACAACTTAGGAGGAAAGGACAGGATGGCCTGGAAACACAGACCCCGAAAGGGAGTCTAGCGCAGATCCCAGTGGAAGGAGAGGAGTGTGTCTCAGAGCCGCCCCTGGTCAGAGGGCCTCCAGCGGGGAGCAGCGAGGTCTGTGCCTGCAGCTGATGAGGGTCCCCCGCACGGCCAGTCAGTGCATCTGGGAGACCCCACAGTAGTACAGATGTACCAAGGGGTCAGCTGAGCTAAAGGTTCATTCGAACCTTCTCGCTCACTGTCTACATCTTGTCTGAAGAGGGATTCCAGGCATTTTGGGTGGACTGGTGCATCACCCAGTGTGGCCTGAGAGGCTGGAGGCCAGCCTGTGGCCCTGGACGCACTCAGCTCAGATCCCGTCCCACCAAGGACGTTCCACATTCCCAGGTGACCCCGGGGTCTGCCCCTGGCATTGCCCAGAGTAACCACTGCCCTCAGTCCCCTGTCCATCAACACACGCTGACCTTCCAGGGTGGCTGTGACGGTTATGTAACAGTGAGCATAAAGGATCTAGAACAGAAGCGTCTCTTGTCACAGAGCTATTTCGGCTGTCTCACCCCAGCACAGCATCCCAGCCACTGCATCATCTCCGTGTTTACTCTTCCTGCCCAGAAGAATTTTTGAACGAGGAACTTGCCACCATCAGAAAATGACCTGGGCTCCTGCCTTAATGAAAACCCAGCCTCCTCACTTCTCTCCACATCTAAATGTTTCTCCATCCTCACCGAGCCACCCCTCTTGCCCACGTGTCAGAAAAATACTGCTGACAGGGACCCTGCTCCACCAGGCACGGGGCCGAGGGTTCCACTTGCATCTTCTTGTTGAATCTTCACAACGACCCCGTGAACCACGTCCTGGTGGTGCCCCCATTTCATAGATGGAGTAAACGAGGCTGAGAGAAGTTGACCAAGGCCACCTAGGCCACACTCGAGTCACACCAGAGCAGGCTTTATACTGCTGCCTCCAGAGACCAAGCATTTAAGGCTAGGCTGTTTCTCGCCTTCAGCACCATTGACACCGGTCCCGGATGCCTGCTGTGGGGACCGTCCTGTGCACTGTAGGATGGTCAGTGGCACCCCTGGCTTCTACCCGTTAGTCATGAACAATACCCCCTCCCACCTAGTCCTAACAGTCAGAAAACGTCTTCCCTGGGGCTGAGGGGTGGATAGGGGCAGAATCACCCCAGCTGAGAAGCACTGCCCCGGGCTAATTGCTTCTCGTCCACCAGAGGTGGCTCTAGGTCATTCTAAGATCAGCCCCTGTGCATGGGCCCCTGACTTAGCTTCTCCAGAGACTTCTGGCCTGGACCATCCCCTCCCCATCCTCAGTTCTCCTCATCCAGGGCAGGAGCAAAAGGGCTGGAAGGCCAGGAGAGGACCCCCTCCTTCTCAGCCCCTTACCAATCCATCTCAGTGAGGGGAAGGCGAGGCTGCTCACACCACCTTCAGGATGGCCTCTGGATTACCTTCCATGGGTCCAGCTATGTCTGTGTGCTTTAGGGGTGAGGGGTTTGACTTCACCGGGTCCCTAGATGGAACTGTCCGTGCTCACCGATTGCAGCCAGGCCAGCCTGAGCAACCAGTGCTGCCTTCTTGAATTCATTTCTGACTCGGAGATTCGGGTAATAAAGCCATGCATCACCGGCCACTCTGGGAAGTCTGGCAGGCCACAGAATGGGAATAGGAAAACCTCTTTTCACTTCCTGCCCCACCACTCCTGCCTCCTGCTTCCTCTCCCCTCTGTCCTTGCAGATGTGGCCACAGAGCTGCATTCCTCTGGGGGATTGTGAGGTGGAATTATTTCGGTGCTGGTAAAGCACAGGCTAATGGAAGGTCCAGTGAGTGTCAGGGCTTCCATCCCTGTGTCTGCCTGTGCACACACTTCCCTGGAGGGTCTCCAGGTGGTTTCCTCAGGCCCCAGCCTTGGTGTCCCATATACATTCCTTCCCGAAAGGCGTTTTTGGGTGGGGTGTCTCAGTGTCAAAAGAACCACACTCCACACCCACCCCCATGCTACCCCTAGCATTTCTGGTTTTTGAAGCCCCTAAGATATTAAAAGAAATACCAAAGCGAGCTTGCAGAAATTGTGGTATATTTTAAGTTTTTACATTTAATTCATTAATGTTTTTGACATAAGAACACAAAGCTGGGGTATTGTGATTGTAAGATAATTTCAGGGTTTATTTTTAAAAGGCTAATTCATGGTTCACTGCAAGCTATGTGGTCAGGTAATGGGGCAGAGGGACGAGCCTCATCTTCCTTCCATGTGGATGACTGTGTGTTCAGCCTCGTTTCCAGACAGATCAGAAGTCTCCCATTGAGGCCTATTGTCCAGTGGGCCTGGGCAAATGACCCCCAGGTAGCCCTGCCCTCAAACCTGGGTCCTTCTCTCCCCTCCCCACAGGCTAAGGAATTCTCTGGGCCCAGGACCAGCGTCTGCTTTCTACATCACATGCCAAATTTGTGGGACCCCAAAACCCACCACCCAAATGACCTAAGCCTGGTTTCAGGACCTGTGTGGATCTCTGTCCCCGGGTCTGTTCCAGAGGTTGGACTGTGTCCCTAGTACACACACCTAGACCCTAAGGGGACCATTTATCAAGCTGGGAGACGCAGGCTGGGAGTTCATGGTGGGAGACAGAGGCAGGGGTGAGAAGAAAAGGGAGGCATCCCAGGCTGGAAATCAGCACCCGTGCATCCCCTGGTCTGGTGTGGAGTCTGCGGAGTGTGGGCCTCCGTTCACACTCTTGCCCCTGTTCCCATCAGTGTGAGGGGAGGGGCCTGCTCTTTGGTCTGCCCCCTCCCAGGTGTGTGACCTTGGTTTCCCTTCTCACGGGCTGGTGCTGGGAACTGGCCCAGAGGAAGGATCTCTTGCTAGCTATCTCCTGCTGAGGAGGAGCTCGTCTATACTTTTAGTATTTACAACCTGGAAGAGGGTCTCAGAGACAGACATCTCCCATGATTGAACTTAAGTAAAACGGCCCAGAACCAGCTATGACTCCAGCAGCAGCAGCAACAGAGCTATTGGAGAGGAGGCTGTAGCGGCCACTTTCTAGTCCATGACTTAGGATAAGCTCTCTGAACCTTGACCTTCATCATCAGTAAAATGGGGATAGTAAGAATACCTACCTAATCAGATTCTTATGAAGGTGAAATTAACATGGGTAAAGCTCCCAGAAGAGAGCCTGGCACATAGTAAGTGCTCAAGAAACATTAGTCATCATTGGCCATATTGTCATGGCTCTCACATGGCCTCTGTGCATACAGGCCCTGTCAGCTTACCTTGGAAGAAGGCAAAGATATGTGTAGGATGGTGATGTTCACAAAGCCAGAGGAATACATTTCACCATGTTTTCTTATATAAAATTTGGAGTAAATATAGGTCTAGAACTAGATGGAAGAGAGTAAAGAACCTCTGTGTACCCATTCTCAGGCTTCAAGAATTCTCACTCCACTCCCCAGGGAGTACTTTCTGGTCTAGGTCTTCTCCTGACACCAGCAATTTGAAAAAGGACGGAAGAATCCACAGGCAGGACCCAGCACTAGGGGACCATGGCTTCCACTGGGCTAGTGGCCCTGTCCAGGTGTGAGGGACAGGAAAAGACCCCAGATCAGGAGAGGCTGTGGTCAGCATCCAGGGGGTCTGGTGGGGGCAGCAGAAGGGCCCAGTCTGTGGGAGAGGAGGAGCAATCCAAGTCACAGGAGGACTTGGAAGGTGTCGGCAGAAATGGAGGTCAGGAGAAGACGTGGGGCCAGGAGGTGGCTTCCAGGAGCTGGGGAAGGTGCAGAACTAGGGCCAGATGAACACCATGTCAGCTTACAGGACACGAGGTCCCAGAGCAGGGGTTGGCCAGCTGAGGAACCTTTATTTCATTCTTGAGCCAAGGAAAAGTGGCCAATGAGTGGACTGGTAGAGAGGTCAGCTGGACAGTAGGGGTGTTATGGAAGAGGAGGGGTATAGCACCTAACAGGGTCCTCTCTGTGGCTGCCCTCAGGGCATCTGACTCCCAAATCTTCCTTGCCCCACGATGAAGGCAAAGGACAGGTGTCCTTCCCGTTTCACAGCCTGGGAGACACCTCTTGGAAGTGCTCTTTTGACAACTATCATGCCAGCACTCTCGCACCCTGATTTAAGAGCTGGGAAGTGGTGCTGGCTTCTTGAGCAGTTGATGGCTCTCTGATCTGCGGCACTTGGAGGAAACGTTCCTTGTTCCCTGTGATGAACCTCACAGAATGCCCTTTCTTTTTGCTGTCAGAAAGCTGCTTGTCCATCTGGTTTATCACCTTCTCTCCCTGCAGGAGCTCCAGGGCCAAATGATCTGTCCTCCAGGAGTGCTGGCGCCCATGCACCCTCTTGGAATGACTTGACTTCTCGTGACCTTCTTCCTCTCCTCCCGCTCCTCTTCCACGCCCTCCCTTGGAACCCTTCCTCATTCCCTTTGTCCCTTCATCTGCCTCTTGCTGTATCTCCTGTGTTCTCAGGATTCCTTTTCAAAGAAGGGACATTCTAAAGACAGCTAGGGGGTGACTTAGCTGGTAGCCACTTGAGATATCAAGTATAAGGAACAGACACCAATCCAAATGGAGAAACCAAAGACCATGCAGGTTGGCCTGGGTGTTGTTCAGTCTCCCCTCTAAAGCCTGGAATTATTCCTTGCCTTCCTGAGGTGGCCTGCATGTCCTTAGCCCATCCCCTTCATAGGGTGTGGGGACAAAAACTTCAGAGGCGGGTGACCCTGACTCTTGAGCATTTTCCAAGGTGACCTGTTGACAGTCGATTCCTGCTAGGACCCCCAGTGCTTCGTACCAAGCTGTGCTAGTTGTCAGTGGGGGCAGAAGGGTATCCCACATGGTGGCTTCCAAGCATCCTGAGGTGACCCTTCCTGGCCTCTTCCCCTCCAGATCTGGGCCTTCACATACACCCAGCAGATTGTCCAAGAGGAACTGTGCCTGTCGGTCATCACCGGGTTCCCGGGCGCCCCTGTGGTTCTTGCCCTTTGCAAGAATGGAGATGAGAAACAGGTAAGTGCTCAGTGCATCCACCCTGGGACATGGCCACCTTCAATACCATGGCTGCCTGAGTAGGTCTAAGTCTCATGGGCAGAAAAAGAGAAAAGCTGTAGAAGAGATGATGATGGTAAGAAAGAGGTCCTTCTGGTTAGCAGAGGGAGGGAAGGGCTCCTCTGATACATCCATGGTGCCCACAGCAGTGTTCAGCTGCCACGTGAAAGCCTGCTGACCTCGTCGGACTTCACCTTGCATGTGTATCTATGCTCCGACGCCCACCCAGGATCCCAGAGTAGGAGAGTCCTGGGACCAGCCTTCAGGGCCACAGGGATGAGCAAGAGTCAGCCTTTGCCTTTGAGGGGAGCCGTGGGCTCTGGTGGGACGTCCACCAAAATTCATAGCACTCTAGACACACTACATGCCAAGTTCCTCTAGCAGCAAGGTGTTGGCTCCACTCAATTTCCTACCAACTGGATTCTGGTGTTAGACTGAGATTCAAATGCCCATGGTATGGCTCACTGGCTGTGTGACCTTTGGCAGGTTACTGGACCTCTCTGGGCTTCAGTTTTCTCCTCTGTGTTAGGTTGATGATGCCCATCATACAGGGTAACTGTTAGAGCAATTAGCTGAGATGGCCCATGGTACCTGGTTAGTGGTGATTCCACAGTGTGTGTCCACCCCCTCCCTCCTTGTCATGCGAAGTGAAGTCCACTGTCAGCAGCATGAGACCCCCTCTCTGCTTAGGCCCTCGTGTGCTGGAACACTTGGGATGAGCAACGGTTCAGGCATCGGGTGCCGCCCAGGAGCCCCCTGCCCTTGGCATCGCCGTCCCCCAGCTTTCTCCCACTTCTTCCTGACAGTGCAGACACCACGTGTGGATCATTTCTTTAGCTGCTTCTGTGACTAACTCACTTCACATTTTCTGGCCTATTGCTTGGAAAGTTATTGCTGTCTAATGGGTTTTCCTAGCAAACATATTGATTTCGCTTTTACTTTTTTATCCAATGGAAAAAAAAAAACAAAAAAACAAGAACAATACCTGGCAAAGCAATTAGTTGCGATTTTCTTCCTCCATGAGACCATGAAGTCAAGTCTCTAGATGCCCCTAGCCATATGGTGTAAATGTTTTTAATTATGCTGGAGCGCCCAATATTATTGATAGGACCTGGGGCCTTGGCCAGAGAATTCTGGCTCATCCTCTCTCCTCTCCGTCTTCCCAGCAATGGACCAAGACTGGTTCCCGCATTGAGCACATGGCATTCCACCTCTGCCTCGACACAGACATGTTTGGTGATGGCACTGAAAATGGCAGGGAAATCGTTGTCAACCCGTGTGAGTCCTCACTTATGAGCCAGCACTGGGACATGATGAGCTCTTGAAGACCCAGGAACCAGTGGGGGCTGTGGGGTGGCACATCCCCGGAGGAGCAGCAGGCTGGAAATCAGGCTGCATGCAGCCCGTTGTCACCACAGACACCCTGAACTGGGAGGCAGAGGCTGTCTCAGGGAGGATGCAGGAAGAACTTGCAAGCCAAGTGGAACTCAGAGACAGATCCCGCGTGTTCTCAATGCTGTTAAGTTCCAGTCCTGGCCCAGTCTGTCCCCAACTGGTACCTGGAGACAGAAATCTGAGGGGAAGTATCAATGTTGTTCCCTTCCTTACAAAAGAAGCTAGAGAGGAAAGTCTACCTTGTCACTAGGCCAGGACTCAGTTGAGAGGTGAAGAATGGAGGTCGTTTCCAAAGCAAATAAAGGAACCTTAGAAGCTTTCTCTGTGTATCTCTTACTTTGTTTCTACTTATGTCAGCTCAGAGCTCGGCTCAGTTCTCTTTCAATAGGGGTATAGGGGTGGTGGGGTCCTTTGGCAGGTGGACAAGGAAGAGGACAGGGAGATGGGAAACCTATGTCCTGACCCTGAGCTGCCATCGACAGGCTGTGTGACCTTAAAAGAACATGTAACTTTTGTGGTCTTTCATTTTCTGTGATGTCAAGTAGGGGAGT
Organism: Camelus bactrianus; assembly: GCF_048773025.1. Taxonomy (NCBI): domain Eukaryota; kingdom Metazoa; phylum Chordata; class Mammalia; order Artiodactyla; family Camelidae; genus Camelus; species Camelus bactrianus. The sequence goes on along the minus strand of NC_133553.1, from coordinate 34,836,078 downwards.
CAGAGCACAGCAGTGGTTTTACCCAGGGATACGCAGCTCATCTCATCCAGGAGCCCCTAGCTCCCCCTGTGGAGACCCCCCGTGCAGTAGGTCCACAGTAGGACCCAGGCTCCTCCCTGGTTACAGTTGCCATCCTTTTTGTCTCTGTGGGCCTGTATAGCTTTATAGTCTGCAGTCATTGGTGTGCAGTGACTAACAGGGGGATCTTGTTAGGATCTTCTCTAACAGATCCCCAGTGTGTTCTGAGAAAGGGGTACTGTGGTTGTCCATTCATAATCACTAGAGTTTAAGAAAAGAACTAACCCAATTGTTTAAAAGTTCCCAAAATATTCTCAGCCAAGGTAAGTTCACCACATGCTGATTAGTAATGGTCTTGGTCTTAGCTGTCTGCCGCTGAGTAACAAATAACCCCAAAATTTGGCAGCTTAAAGCAGCACGCCTTTGCTATCTCCTGGTTTCTATGAGGCACGGCCTCACTGGGTGCCCGGCTTCAGGGTGACTTTAAAGTCTGCAATCAAGATTGCAGTGGTTGTTGGTAGGACTTGGTTCTTCGCAGGCTGTTGGCCAGAAGCTTCCCTCCATTCCTTGCCATATAGGCCTCTCCAACCCCGCAACCCATTTCATCAAAGCAAGTCAGCCGGGAAGGCACACGTGCCAGCAAAACGGAAGTCAGAGTTCTTTCCAACCTCTATCTGTCCCTGAATACGGGAAAGGCAGTGGAATTCAAAAACATAGCAAGAGCATCCGCGGCAGCCTGACTAGCACTCCAGAAAGGGGTAGTGATGAGGACCTTGAGCCACTGCTGCAGGACAGTGGTATCTGGGAGCTCTCTTCCTTCAAGAAGCCTGGGAATCAGTGCACTGAGTTACCTCCCATCACTTTGGGCACATTCTGTTTGAGAGAAGCAAGTCCCTGGGCACAGCCACACTGAAGGGGAGAGGACGACATGAGAGAGCTGAAGCCAGAAGTGGGGGTCACTGGGAGCCATTTTAGAATCCATCTCCGATCTTCTACCTGAAACAGGTGTCTGTCTCCCCTGCAACCAGAAAGACTTCAGGAATGGGGCACGTTCAAGCTCATTGTTAAACAGTCCATGGCCATGGACTCCTGCAGACGTGGAAAGAGAAGGCTGCGTGCGCGGGCCCAGCATTTCCCCAGCAGTCGTCTCTGTGCAGTCCTCCTCTTGCCTTATTTACTTACAACCTGCCTCTTTTGTGGGGCTGTTTCCCTCCCCACTGTGAAAAGGAAAGGAAGTGTGTAATATATAAAGACATCTATGGAAGATGTTCTGTTGGCTCCTGAAGGCTGTGTGTCCACGGGATTTAAACCAGTCTTGCAGAGAAGAACAGATGGTTTCACCAGCGCCCTCTCCCCTAACTAGGGGAATCAGACACTGCACTGACATAACTAAAGGAGCAGGGATTGTCCTCCTCTGTCTCTTTGTCTCCCTCTGTTTCTGTGCCTGTCGGGCAGTTCCCTGGGGGCAAGATAAAGTGATGTTACTTATTTACTGCCCTTTAGGTCACAGGGTGCAGGTGGCCATAGATCTCTCTTGAACACCCAAGGAAGTGGGGTAGCAGAAATGGAGGCCTCAGCCCCAGAGGGACAAACATTATTTTTAATCTCAGCTGCTTTAATGTGGCAGAAAAGCTAACGCTTAGTGATCTCACTGACCTGCCTCTTCCTAGTGGAAGCCCTTGGGACTATAACAAAGACTCTCTGTGAAGGATGTGGGGGTAATCTGCTCATGGAGATATCGAAGGTTCACATGCAAGCTGCAGGGTGTGCATCTTAAGGCCTCCTTAGTGGAAAACAGAAGTTAATGCAAATAGGGATCACATAGCTGCGTAGGGTTCTCCAGGCACCCTCTCACCATTAAACTGATGGTGATGAAGCCAAGGCAAGAGCAATTTGTGATTTAAAAGCAAGAATAGCAGCAGTTCCACAGCTCCACCAATTCAAGACAAAGCTGATGATCCCTGGGCGAACAGCAACCTGCTCCAGCCTGAGATGCCTGCATCCTGCAGTCGTGTCTCTGAGCAGCGGTGGCCAAGCTTTGCCTGGAGGTCAGGTCTTTTGGCGGATGCTGCATTAGAGTCCTTGGTCAACTGTGATCATTGAGTTTGAATACCAGATTTCAGGAACCTGACACATCCACTTTGGAGGCCACTGGTAGTTGTGGGTGAGAGTGAAAGCTTGTCAATAATGTCAGTGTATGAAAATAAAAAAGGACCTACGCTTTTCATATTTTATGGGCTTGTGAGATTGAGACCCCAAACCGAGCTTGGAGAGTCCCCACTCCAGGGTAGCCTCATCACACTGCCAGGGGATAGGTGGCCAGGTGTGGTAGCAACCCATCAGCAGGGATCACATCTGGCTAGGTGTGAACAGTACACGTTTCTCAGTGTCTAATTGATGTGGTGTGCAAATTAACTGAAGGGAATTTATACATGCATTATATACACTCATGAACTGGAAAAAAAGAGTCAGGGCTTCAGGCACTCTCTAGCGGCTGGATAGAGTCAGAGGGATAACGGTGTTGAGTGGATGGGCCAAGCTGGGTGCCATATTGGATCTGAGACTCACTCTCTTGGCTGTTTCTTTTCTTATGTGCTGTGTGATTTCTCTGTGTGAGCTCATCTTCAGCGGGAGTTGTTTCCTCCAGGTTGTGGAGGCATGCCTTGGGGAAGGTTTAAGTTTGCCTCCATTGGGTTCCATTGTGTTCAAACCAGTTTGTACACTGACTTTTCCAATTGTAGTCTGCACACTGTGAAAATGCTATGAATCCAGACCCTACAGCCATGTTGGCACAAGCTTGGATTTTGATCCTTCACAGATTATCCTTTCTCTACCCAAATTGTTATCCCGCTTCCCGTGCGGTCACCACTTACCCAGCTGGTAGGTGGGGTTTGTTGAGCCTTTCTAAGCACCCGACTAAATGTAGGGTCTCCTTTCTGGCCCTAGCCACTCACGATGTGGTGGTCTCCATATCTGCTGCCACTTGGGTGTTGAAACCCCAGCCCTGATTGTACACATCTGGCTTCAGTTCCCCTCCAACGCTCATTCACCATGCTGGCTTTGAATTCCTACTCATTTCTGGAATCTGGAATTTTTCTTTCCTTCCTTTCAAATGCAGCTGTGACTTCAAATCATTTTATTATATTTTACCCCATACTGATGATGTGTGTTTGTGGGAGGGGGCTTCCCGGGTCAGCTCAGACCAGAATTCCTTAGTGCTATAATTAGCTGTCACCACTGTCTTTCCCACTGGCTCTGGGACCATATCAGTGAGTCAGAGAACAAGCCTGTGCTTCTTTAGTACCGCTTCCTGATTATCTCCCAGCTCTAGCTATCAGACATTAGAGTCTGAGAAAGACAGCAAAGGCAGAAATGGAGGACGGGGAAGACAAATTGATAACAATGACATCCTGTTATAATACACACAGATTTAGGGATCATGCATATTTTACTTCATAATGACAGAGTTTAATACTGAAAGTGCTCGCTGGAATGAACTATCAGTCATGGACATCTTTAATACTGCAATTGAGCCTGGCAAGAGAGACTGTTCTCAGAAACGCCGAGGGATGGTGATGGGAGGTTAGAGGGGAGCACTTGCATCTCCTCTGCAAGTATCTCAGACAGATTCCCTGGCACCTGGCAACCAGAGTCCTGGCCGGCCTTCAGGGAGAAGCTCACCTTTTACCTGTGTTTACCTGTGGCAGAGTTAAGCCTCCTCCCTTGCCCCATTCTGCACATTTGCTCCTGGGGAGACAGCACCCTGACCTATCTGTTCCTTTGGCACCTGACAAGACCTGGAGCAGCATCTGGCACGCAGAGGGATTGCGTGAGAGCTCTAGCAGCTGTGCTCTCATGGTGGCCTTGTCGCACACGATGGGTGGGAACCTCTTCTCCCCAGCAGGCAGAGCCAACCTCTCAAGCTCCCCGGTGGTCTAAGGTCTCAGTCAGCCCAACTTGGATTAGCAAAATCCAAAGCTCCAAGCGCTTTTCCATTTGCCATGGAACCGACTAATTTAATGAAGCCGTCACAGTGCAAACCTCAGGGCTTATTGGAAAAGGACTAGAGCACGACATTATTTCACAGCAGTAGATTGCATCATTTTCATTTCACAGCTTTCCAATGGGAAATAATAAAACAAAATTACAAACATAATGAAGAAAGAGAGGAGGGGAAAAAAAAAAAAAGCCCTGGGTGAGAGATGCATCCTCTGTGCTGTGACAGGGCTGGTTACCTTCTTCAGTAGAGCCAGTAAATATTCCCTGGCTTCGCTCACAGGACGGAGAGCAGCCCAGGATGCTTCCACCTGCTGCTGAAGATAACAGGCTGCAATAACTCACTGCCCAGCGCAACAGGGAGCCCTGAACACCCGGCAGGAGGCTCGCCAGAAGTCTGTCTGAGAAGTTCCAGCCTCCAAAGCACAGCCCTCCCTGGGCCGGCCACAGAGCTGGGGCCAAGGGCTGCCCTTGGTGATGGCCCGGCAAGCTGTTGGGGCGTCAGGTGCTCTGCGTCTCCCTTCCCTCCAGAAGGCAAAGTGGCTTCACCAGTGGGGCTTCATTCATCCCTAGGATAGAGGAGAGAAGAGGTCCCTTCCCCCAAAGGAGCTGACAGCCAGGGACTAAATAGGAGTGACAGAGAGACACAGCTCTTTCCAAAGCTGCTCTCATTTATAGATAGCGCTGAGGTGTAGGATTGGGGAGGTAACCAGCTCAGCAGGACGTTTTTTTCCATTCTGCCGTCTGTCCTGAGCTTGAGGAGATGCCCCAGGTCTGTCTGCACAGCCAGGAGACTGAATACCTTCATTCCACCCAGGCCCAAATTCCTCCTACTGCCCCTGCCTGGTACTAAAAGTAACTTTCTCCTCATTTAGTGGAGGGGTTTGAGGTCTCCTGGAACGAACTCCCTCCTCTTTCCCCCAGCAGCTGGGCTGCTGCCTCCCCCCCCCCCCCCCCCGCACTGCTCGCCTGTGCCTTGATTCTCCTCCTCCCTTCTTGCTCCTTCAGTGATGCCTCCCTGCCCTGCCCCTGCTGCCTCCTCCCCGTTAACTGAATGGTGTCCCAGTTCCTCCTACCTGACAAAGAAAAAAGCCTGGTCTCCCCTTTTTCTTTGGCCAACATGCTCCTGTAAAGTGCAGTAGCTGGCCTCATGGACTTAGGTTCAGATCCTGGCTCTTCCAGTTCCTAGCTGTGTGACAAGGAGCAAATTACTCAACTTCTCTGAACTCAACTTTCTCCTCTCTGAATGGGGCTCATAGTTGTACCTATCTCATATGTTTTTTGTGAGGTTAAATGAAATGACTCCTGTGATATTCTCAGCACAGAGCCATGCATGTATTATGTCCAAAAGTGTAGGTTGTCCTTATCATTTTATTGTGAGGATTAAACATCAGTCTCCAGAGCAGAGGGCAGGGCCTGGGAGTGGTGAGGGCTGCCCCTCAGTCCTCAGAGGTCACTTAGAGGTCAGGGTAGGACTGGGGACCCCCTGGGAGTTGCCAGGCTGGTAGAGGACCCAAAGCCTCTGAGCCCTGCTCTTTGGTTCCGAGGGAAATGGCGAACCCCTCGCTGGTCTTGACCCTTCCTTGCCTGCATTTTCAGCCATTTGCCTTGCCTGGAGCTTCCTCAGCCTGTATGTTCATTCCTCCTGTGTGCACACTGATGGGGTCTGCCACTGTGTGTGCCACAGTCTGTGCGGAGCCCCGTGGGGAAGCCGTGTCATTCAGTGTCAGCGTGTTACAGACAAGAACAGAGGACCGGCGTGTGAGTAACAGAGGCCTGGCTGCGCGTCCTCGGAAGCTCTCTCCTCCCTCGTGGGTCCGTCACACCGCACCCCATCACCAGAAACGTCTCTAGCTCTGCTTCCTACACTGTTTGAATCTTCTGTCTAACCTAAGAATTCAGCTCTCACACCTGAATTCTGCTTCTCTTCGCTTGTCAACCTGCTTCTGTGTGATTCTCAGTTTTGGTGTTGCCTCAGACACTGTCAAAACACTGTGTCCAGCTCGGCCCCAGCACCCAGGACCCTGGGCTTCTGCCTGCCTTTCAGTGGAGTCCCCTGCTCAGGGAGTGGGGTCTGATCTATCTCCCCAAACTGGCTTTATAGGACACTTGGTCCTGAGCAAGGGGATATGATGTTAAGGACCCAAAGCAGTTTAGACAGAACGTTGTATCAGAAAAGAGGGTCAAATAAAGAACTATGAGGTTCAAAGGAAGAAAAGACCCCATATGAGATGAGTTTGAAACATACAAATGTATGTGACACTTGAAAAGGATAGACGGGGACACATTCAGGTGATAAGAACAGCCTGAACAAAGGGACAGAAGCAGGAAATAATGGGCCTTTCTCAGATAACATGGAGCAGGTCAAGCAGCCTGAGGTGTAGAAGACATGGAAGAAAGTGGGGGGTCAAATAGGGCGAGAGACGGGGCCTTGAGTGCCAGGCAGAAGAAACTGAACTTAATTGGATAAGTAGTTGGGAGCTACTGAAGGTGTTAGAGCAAAGGAGTAACATCAACCAGAGTGTAAGTGGAGGAAGACGGATAGGATAACAGAGAGTTAATATGGTTTGGAGGTGAGATTCTGTGACAAGATTCTGGGCCTGCCGGAGACTCCAGAAGTAGCCCAAGAAGATTATGAGGCCTGAACTATGTCAGCATCAGTCAGAGTGGACAGTAGACAATGATTATGGGAGATGCTGGTGGCAGATGTGGGAGGAGAAGGAGGGTGAGGGGAGGGGATGGAGCAAGGCGGGGGAAGGGCCTTAATGCCAGATGGGTCCTATTCCGCCTGCTGAGCGACTGCCTTCGTGGGCGCACATTTAATTGTTCTATTTGAGGATTGGATAACCAGGCTTAAGCATTTAATCATAAAACATTTCAGACACACAAAAGAAGACTAGTAGCATAGCAACTACTTACACAGAGCTTACGCTGCGCTTGGCATTGTTCTAAGAGTTTTAAAGAATTTAACTTAGTCAATCTTCCTGATAATTGTAGCTGTATAATATCATACTAGCTATTACTAGCTCCATCTTACAAGTGAGTAACTCGAAAGCCAAGAAAGTTAATAAGTCTCTTGCCTAAAGTCAAGCAACTGGTAGTAGACGTGAGATTCGGGCCCCAGAAGTCCACTCCAGAAGTCTGGGTTCCTAACCACCAGGCTCTGCGGCCTCTCACGTTGAGGATAGAGCGGCAGGCACTCGTGTCCACACCAGAAAGAAAGTGCTGCAGGTACGGGGGAGTCCCTCACGCACAGGCCCTTAGTAATGGCTCGCTGATACATTAAGTCGTTTTACATCTTTGACAACTGTCAGCCACGGTGACCCTCAGATCCATCCATCCATCAGCCGTCCTCCTTGAGGTGGGCAGGGGGAAGGGAACTAGCATTGGGGGAGCTATAGTTATGTGCCAACTGTATGCTTTGGGGCTCTACAGTCACTACTTTGAGGAATGCTGACAGTATCCTATCAGGTAGGTGGTTGCACAGATTTTACAGATGAGGAATTTGAGTCTCAGAAGTGAAATAACCAGTCAAGGTTGTCCGACTGATACATGGCAGAGCGGTCCGCCTCTTCTCAGGGGCCGCGCTGCCTCGAGTGCACGACAGTTCAGCCCCAAATGCATCTGTAAATCACTAAGCAATAAATATTTACTAAGCACCTGTCATGTGACAAGCATGATGAAAGGAGCTGGCCACCAACCTTGGCCTCAAAGACAATGAGTGAAGAAAAATGGGTTTTATTTTAGAGAGAGTTGTGGGCGGTGGGGGAGGCAGAGAGAGTGGGAGGGAGGGCGTGCTCAGGGTCACTTTGGCTATAAGAGGTCACTTGAGTACAAAGTTCACAGAGGAGGGACTGGGAAGGCTTCTCAAAGGATGGATAGACAGACGGGACGGCTGAGTGGTAAGGCTGATAGGACAAGAGGAAGAGAGGGTGGAATTCCAGACACAGGAACCCAAATCTGCTTCTTCTCACTGTCTTGGAACCCCTGGCTCATTCCTGGTGATAATATGATGGCTATATAACGACATACAACAAGTTCATTATCTTTATGAACTTGTGATGGTTCATTTAGAGATTGGAGAAGAACATGGGACCACAGGAAGGCTGAGCCATCTCCTAGGAACCCACTTCTGGGCCTCCCAGCAGATGGGATGCAGGGAGGCTAGGTGTTCCCTCTGTGTCCCTGTGGTACCCTGTGTCCTCATGGAAGGCTCTGTGTCCATGTCTTTCACTGAGCACAGCACCCCCACAAACAGGTGATGTAGCACTTACTCCATAACCAGCACCTCCTCTGTTCGTGTATCTATCCCCCGATCCCCATTTGCTTGTATGCACCTCCAAGGAAGAGACCCACCTGCATCTGGCAGCATCAGCCCCCAAAGGGCACATGTTGAACTGACCCTCTCCGCCTGCCCCCAGGTGGACCAAACTAGATTTTCCAGGTTAAGCTACACCCTCGTTACTCCTTTGTCCAATCAGCCATGCCAAGGTCATAGACATTTTTCTGTCCAGAACAGACCCTTGCAACTTAGGCAGCACAAGCAGGCAGTAGTTCATCCTAACTGCTAAGAACATCCTCTTGGATCGTGAAGCTGATGAAAACCTCTCAGACCTAGCCTCTGTTGATGGATAGTCAGGTGCTTCTCCCTGCTGCCCTGGGGAATTGATAATACACACTTAGCAGGACCTCAGAACATTCAGAACTGTCTTGAGGGAGCTCCTGCTGTCCTTGAGGTTACTCAGGTGCTCTGCACAGGACTGGCCCTCCTAAGAGTGGCAGGGCAGTAGGCAGAGAGCCCAGAGGGGTGACCACTGACTGCTCTCCCCTGCCACAGTTGGCTTTGGGACATCAGACTGAAGCAGCTTCAGGGTAATGGCCAACCTGTGAAGTGGTGCCTGGTGTGGGGAACCTATAGCAAGACAGGGTGGCACCAGCAGCTGTGTTCTAACCACTGGGTGTAGTTCAGATTCCACAACCCGAAACTCTAATGTGGAAGAGGTCTCTAATGGGAACCCAGTATGGCCCAGCGCTAATTCTCCAGCATGAAACAAACTAATTCCTGGGAAAACAGGTCTGACCGCCTGTGCCTCGTGTCTACCCATTCTCTCTAACTGCAGCAGCCCAAACGCATTCCTTGGCTTCTTTATTTCTCTGGTAGAGTTATAAGAAAAATCTAGAATACTGAGCACAAGCAGAAGTTTGAAGGAGCATTTCTAGTCCAACTCCAGCTTCTTGGCAGGCCTGTCCCCACTTACCAGCCATTTGCTTCTATTTTTAAATGCCTTTAGAAATCACTCTTAATTTGCTCCAATCAAATCAATACCTAGCGATGCCTACTCCACGCAAGCAGCCAGGGTCTACTGAGGCTACAGTGAAATGAAATGCCCTGGCCTTGCCTGTAACTGCCCCATAAGGAAGGTGGTATTTCCTGTCTGCCGAGCAGAAAACTGTTTCAGAGCAGTGCAGTAGCTTCTCCAAGGACACACCGCAGGTGGGGGCGGGGGGATAGCGGGGCAGGTAGGACTGGAATCCACTTCTTTCAGCTCCAGATCCCAGGCCCCTTGTTCTCTTTCCTTCCCCCCCCTCCCCAGAAGGTGCAACTTTAAAAATCTAGTCAAGAAAAACATGAAACTGGTATTATATATAGCATAACTAAGGAGTTCAAAATGTACCACATTTTAAAAATTGTCTTTTGTTTGTGGAAAACTGAAATTTGATGACTAGGCCAATTTGGTTGAAAAAAAGATCCATCTCACTCTTTTTGTCTTTTTTTTTTTTTTTTTTTTTTTTTTTTTTGCTGGACAACATCCTAGAGTGCATACCCGAAAATGGACACATTGTATTTTTTTGAATTTGACTTTGTAAAAATGTCTTTATTCTACCTCACATGTATTTTCTCTTTGGTTGTGCATGAAATTCTAAGGTGATAAACCATTTGCCCTCAGAATTCTGAAGGCATTACTGCCCAGAACTGTAGAACTGTGAAGGGTTGGGTGGAACCCTCCTTGCAAGCTGGCCAGCTGGCTGCCATTTCACAGAGGCTAATGAAGCCATAAGGTTCCTGGGTCAGAGACAGGATAGCTTGTTGTTCACAGCAGTGGAGAAGCCGGAATATCAGCATTTTTTGCACCTGTTCCCCTAACCCCCATTCTCCTAGGGAACATAAAGAGGGCCAGGTGACACCTGCACACACACAATGGGTTGTGTTACAAGAGAGGTACCTGGAGCTTAGGGAACCTGAATCTTTTATAGTGGTCATGCCTGCCTTATGCTCTGGAGGGAAACACTCTCTGTCTTCCAAAGTTGTTCACTCTGCAAACATGCCTGAAAAGGTAGTTCATCTGAAACAAAGGGCAGTCAGGGCCTCTCTCCCGAGATATTCAGAAATGCAAGAGACACATGGTATAGTGTCTGCCAGAAGCTGTCTCCGTGCCTCCCAGCTTCCACCACTGCTCCTGAGCTTCCACTGATGTCGGTGCAGGCGTTGTCTGTGGTTTGTTGCCTTTCATTTTCCTCCCTGGAAGCCTTTGGACCATCTCTTTATACCTGGTCTTCTGAAATTTCCAAATGTCAATTTGGAGACTCTTATATCCTGCCTTTCTCAAGATTTTTCTTCTACTGTCTCTTTGATTATTAGGTGGCCTTTTTCTCCCTTGTACACCCTTTTATGGAATTCTCTACTTTTCTTTGGGTTTGTTTGCGTTGTCATTCAGGTTGGAGGATTTTCCTCAAGTTTCCAATTACCTATGGATATAAGAGTGTATTGAAGAATGAGAGACTAAAACAGCCGGTGAGCCAAACCATAGGGTGATCAAAGGTGATTTGGCTTTTTCACTGTGGGGGTGAGGGGTTCCAGTTGTCAAAATCAGTAGGTGTTTGCTGTTGATTCCTCTGGTTTCTCTAGACAACCCACTTTTGGTTTCCTACCTGGGAGATTTATGCCAGGTTTGGTTTTCTGGAGATAAGGGAAGAGAACTGAGGCTACCACATTTCAGCAAGCATGCTTTATGAAGGAGAAGAAATAAATACACTTGGTTAACCAATGCACCTTGACCCTCACGTTCTCACAGTGGTCCTACGCTCATCCCTAGCCTCTGATAGGGTGGACCTTAGCTTAGAGCCTGAGACTCCTCTTCTACTGCAGAGGAAATTACCTGGAAATTGATCCAGCCAACAGGATATGTGATTCCAACTTCCTGATTCTCACCAGTCTCTCTCATGCAGACACTGTCATCCTTTATGGGTCTGTTTGAGGGGGGCCATCTGATGGAGGCATCCTGAAGAGGGCAGTGATATTTCCTCATGGAGCATTGTTCAGAAAATGCCTGCTTTGCTTATTCTCTGTCCTTGATTTGACCTTGATTTCTTGGGACCCTTCTTCTTGAAAAGTCTTCTTCACCCAGTGTTTGTGAGCTCGTCACACTCACTTTCTGAGCATCTGGTTCACGTGCCTTGAGGACCTCCTGCCTCTTAGTAAACCTTCATTAAGTCTTTAAGTTCGGAGGTGAGCGCTATTAGGAGACCTTCTGTAGCCATCCCCTGGTAAGCGCCTGCACTCACAGAGCAGGAGAGCCCATCCTCTCTTCCGACAGTGTGCCAGTTTACTGTCAGAATCTCAGTGGCTGGGGCCTGGGAATCTGTGTTTTGAGAACATCCCCTAAGTGATTCTGGTGACTGACTAGTTGACAGGGGTCTGTACACCCTTGCCTCTCATGATTGATGCCTGCATTTAGAGCTCATATGTCCTGAGCCACATGTCCCTGAGTCAGACTACCTGCCCGCTTCAACTTCTGCCAACCCACTGCCCTGGCCAGGCCTTGTATCCCCACTCAGCTATGATCCTCCCATCTGGCTCTTCTCTGTCCTCACACTGGCCTCCTGGACTCAGGAGGGCTTACTTGCCCTAGCTGACTCATGTCCTTCCCTTCCCTCCACCTCACCACCTGCCACCACCCACACACCCAAACCTGATATCCTTCCTCACTCTACCCTGAACCACTCAAATCTGCCTGGGCTGCAGGTCCTGTAAATAGAAAGAATGCTGTTGGGTGCTGCAGTGTTTGGCCTCATCAGTGATGCAGACAAAGAACTTTGAGGAGGAAGAGATGACCTCAGGCTGGCATCTTGGGGAGATGTCACAGTGAGATGGGATTTCAGCCGGAGTTTTAGTGGAGGAGTATTTTTGCATATTCATAGAGGAGGGTGAAGTCAAATCTGGGAAATACTTGCCAAATGCTATTACAATACAAGTGCTACTACTATTACTATTCCTACTAATAATCATATGTATTACCATCAAATCCGTACTCTAGGATAAGCACTGCATATGTGTGTGTGTATATATAATTTTAGACTTTCAATAGCCCTGCAAGGGAGGAATTGTTATTCCCATTTTACAGATGTGGAAAATGAGGCATAGAGAAGAGTTGCTCTTTCAAGACCTCAAAAATACTAAGTGCTTAGAGGAAGACTGGCAGCCCAGTCTATTGACTGGTTTCTTTTCTCCTTGCAGTTTGTTCCTGCTGCTTCCCTGTAATTAAAGAATGCAGCTCTCCCCTCTGGGAGCAGCAGCCTCCTCTCCGTCTTCCCAGGGAGACATCTGCAAATAAAACTCAAATCAAATCACACTGTGCCTCCCTTCAGCATGGAGACCGGCAGGCTCCTCCCTCGCGGGTATCCATTACTCTGGTATGTGAAGTGTGGCTAATCGTGGTAATCCGGCACAGCCGTTAGAGTCGTCTGCAGGGTGAAGTGGTGTGGCCAGGCTGCAAGCCTGTTTCACTCTACACCCTTCTTTTTCCTTCCCCATTGCTCTCTGAGTCATTTACTCAGAGATTAAAAACATTCATGGTTCCATGCAGCCCCAGATCTGAATTACTTTGTAAAACTTTTAAAGTGCCTTTAGGGTTAGGTAAGCAAGAACGTAACTGACTTGTGTTTTCATGAAAGCAATTTTTAACATTTAAAATATAGAAAACAAACATGTTGGCACTTGAGACACCAATATATACCAGCCTGTTCAGTACATACACAATACATGAAAATCTAGGTTTACAGAAAGGTTAAACTAGTTTACAAGGATGCCTTGGACAGGAATTCCAATAAAAAACCTGATGTCCAGCCCTACCACTTACTGGCACCTCTCTGTACCTCAGTGTTCATCTCTGTAAAATGGAGAGATGTCAGATTAAGTTGTTTCACCTGTCCCACAAGGCTGTCATGAGAATCTAATGAGTTCTAGATTGTAAACTGAGATGTGCTATAGGAAGGTAAGGCCCCTTTGATGAGAGAAGTGTAGGGCCAGGGCATGGAGAGAAGGACGGTACCATCCTGTCCAGGGGTGATACCCCAGGTTGCTACAGAACCAGCCTCTCACCTAGATCAGCTTGTGAGCAGTTTACCCTCCGTTGCCTCCACAGAATATGAGCTATTTCAAGTCCCATTATCCTGCACATCATCACCCCGCAGCCCTGCGATTCAGTTAAACACCGCAGCTCCTGAGTACATTTTAATTTCTGATCATTAGTTACAAGATTTTCTTGTTAATTCTGATTCAGCAGATTTTGCTGAGACAGCTCTCTTTTTTTCCCTTTGATTTTGGTCATGCTGCACACAGCCTTTTCAGACAGACAATAAATCTGGTGACTAACCTCCCTCCTGAGGAGGATGAATCATCTGCGTTTCTGGAAAGGACACAGCCAGGGGGGTGGTGACAGGGAGGGGGCCTCCCCTCAGGCTTCTTTGTAGGTGACTCTGGGGGACCTTCTTGATTCTGGCCCCAGGACACAAACCTGCCAAGGGTGATTACATCAGATATAATGAGATTATCCCAGAGCCCAATAGCAGGCAAGTCAGGGGGGACAAAACTAGAAAAACAGGACAACTCAGCAAAATGAGTTCCTGCTTTCTGCAGCTTTTATTAGATCACAGTTATTGGGGACTGAATTTGCTGTCCATGTATCTAACCTGGAGGTACCAACAGAATTTTGCAACCAGAGAGATTGGTTTTGGGCACTGCACCTCCTCCTCCCTTCTTCCCTCCTTGTGTCTACTTGCTTGCCCTGTCTGTTGGCATGAGTAGGTTTATTGTCCTCCTTGGTCTGATAGGTGACCCCTCCCAACCTTGGACCCAGGAAAACGATGAGCTCCTTCAAACTAAAATGTTGTTCTTGTCAGTTGTAACACCCTTCCCGGGGACAGGTGGTCTTTTCACACATTCTCAAGAGCCAACACTCACGGAGGATTTACCATGTGCTGGGCACTCTTCTTAACCCTTTTATGTATTTAGTCACTTAACTGCCCTATCTACCCTGTGAGATAGGTATAATAACTATCCCCATTTTACAGAGGAGGAAACTGAGGCATAAAAAAAGTTAAATAGCTGTCTTGTAGCCACCCATGTAGGAAGTGGCAAGGTTGGGATTTGGTCCCCAGTTCCAGCGTCCATGCCCTTAGCAATTGCACTTTATTGATGAAACTTGATTTTGTCACAAGATACTGCTGGAGTGACTGGATGCAATAGCAGGATAGCTCAGTATCTGGAGAGAGAGAGGGCCTGGGTTGAAGCTATGACAGGGATGGGCTGGAGCTGGAGGAACAGACCTAGCTGGTTGGCTCACAGGAAGTCCTCTCTAATGGGATCCAATCCAAGGCAAGCCATAGCAGCCCAGACAAGCAATGGACATCGTGGAAGCTGACATAAGATGAAGAAGTGTCCCAGACCAACAGATGATTCAGAGCAAGACACATTTAGCAGGGCAAGCATCAGGGCAACTGCCAGCAGGCTACAGGACCCAGGCTGGACCCTAAGCCAAGGTGAACTTGGGAGCAGGAGTTAAGAGCAAGTTAGGAATCCCTACCTCATATCATATACAAAAATTAACTCAACATGAATCATTGACCTAAATATAAGAGCTGAAGTCATAAAACTCTTAGAAGAACACATAGAGGTAAATCTTCATGATCTTAGATTTGGCAGTGATTTCTCAAATATGACACCAAAAGCACAAGCAATGTAAGAAAAAAGTAGACAAATAGTACTTCAGCAGAATTTGAAATGTTTGTACATCAAAGGGCATTATCAAGCAAATGAAAAGATAACTTAGAGAATGGGAAAAAATATTTGAAAATCATATATCTAATATGAGTCTAGTATCCAGAATATATAAAGAACTCCTACAACTCAGCAATAAAAGGACAAACAATCTAACTTAAAAAATAGATGAAGGAACAAATAGACATTTCTCCAAAGGAGACATACAAGTGGCCGACAAGCACATGAAAAGATGCTCGGCATCAGTACTCATTAGAAAAATACAAGTCAAAACCACAGTGAGATACCACTTAATCCCTACTAGGATAACTGTAATTAAAAAACAAAAACAAAACAGAAGACAAGTGTAGACAAGGATGTGGAGAAATGAGAACGCTTGTACATTGCTAGGGAGAATAGAAATGGTTCAGCCACTGTGGAGAAAAGTTTGGTGGTTCCTGGAAAAGTTAAGCATAGAGTTTATCACATAACCCAGCCATCCCACTCCTAAATATAAACCCGAAAGAAAGGAAAACAGCTAATCAAACAAATACAAGCACATGCATCTTCCAAAAGTGAGACAATACAAATGTTCCCCAAGGAAGGAATGGGTAAACAAATTGTGGTGTCTGCATACAATGGGATATTGTTCCGACATAAAAAGAAAGAAAGTACTGATACCTGCTACAGTGGGGATGAACTTTGGAAACATTATGCTAAGTGAAAGAAGCCAGACACAAAGGGCCTTCTATTGTGTGATTCTCTCTATAGGAAATATTGAAAATAGGTAAATCCATAGAGACAGCAGAATGGTGGTTTCCAGGGACTTGGGGGAGACAGAAATGAAGAGTAACGGCTTAATGGGTATGGAGTTTTTTTGGAGTGATGAAAATGTTTTGGAACAAGGTAGTCATGGTTGCACAACATTATGAATGTATGAATGTACGATGCCCCTGAATTGCTTACTTTAAGATGGTGAACTTTATGTTATGTGAATTTAACCTCGACTAAAAATAAAATAAGTTAGGACCTTAGAACAACCGTGGCACCAGGCAGGGACCAAGACAGGTTCCCAGGTACAGAGGTATCAGTGATGTGGGACCAAGTCTTTGCTACAAGGCAATAGCCCAGTTATTAGCCAGGGGGGTCTGAGGCTAAGCCTCAGCATATGGGGCCAGGGCTCCCCAAGCAGGTGTAGCCCTGGGAGAGGGTCAGGGGCAGAGCCCACAGGGGAGATGGACTGTGTTTGACTGGGCACAGGAACCTGGGGTCCTCTTTCCAGGTGGGAAGTTATTAGCCAGGAGAGGCAAAAGCAGTCACCGTGGTCAGCTCCTGTGATTGACCATTTCTGACCTCCCTCCCTCCCTCCCTCCACTTGGGTAAACCTGGAGCTTTAGATGAATGCATTTGGCTGATAATGGATCCCAAACACAAAGGAACAGGCGGGAGGGGGAGAGAAGGAGGGAATGTTCTGTTGTTCAGAAAATGAACAAAACAGCTGGAGGTAAAGCTTTTGTTACAGGCTGCCATCTCTGATTCATGCGTCTTTCTGATTCTGACTACTGTTTGAGTGAGCCGGGAAGAGCAATTATTACCTCTCGCGCTGCGCCCACCAGCATGGGGTTTATTAGAAGCCAGCCCTTAGGTGTTTTAGAGCAAGCCCATCATTACACAGAAGAGACCACTGCCCCAGGTGGAGAGCCACTGCCCCCACTCAGATGCCCAGCACAGTGTGTTCAGAAAGCCCGAGGCCCAGAGGAGGAATTCCAGGGCTCTCCGGGAACCCCCAATTGCCAGTATGAAACATGGAGTATGGAAGCCTCAGCCAAGACCCCGCAGAGCCAAGCACTGGGGGCTGAGAGTTGAGGGTTGAGTGTTGAGGTCTTTTAAGCTCCCTCTTTGCCATCAGCCAGGAGTGGCTGGAAAGGATAGGAATTTATGAAAAGGAGCAAGAGGCCCTTGACACGTCCACCCCCTTGTGCCCACCCTCCATCCCCCTCTTCCTTCCTGTTTCCTGGGCTGCTCCTTCTCATTTCCCCTGAGGCTGCCTCTTGCCCACAAAGCTCTCCAAACTTGTCAGCGTCTTCTCTACTCAAACTCTCAGGCCCAGCTGAACGGCTGCTGTTCCAAGGGGAGACTCCTGCCGCCTCTTCCTGTGACTGCTTCTGCTCCATCCTGGTTGGGCCCTACCCTCCAGCCCCACCTGTTGTCACTGTACCCTGCCAGGAAGGCCAGTTGGCATGGTCTCCATTTTGAGGTCTTTCTTGATTGCCCGCCCAGATATGCTCTGCCTACCTCTAAACCAACCAGGGCCTGTTTGTGCCTCTCCTGAAGGCTTATCCTGTTCCATCTCAGATCATAGTTCTTTCTGGACTTGTCTTAACTCCCCTTACTAGGCTGCGTGGGTTACCTCTGAACCAGCTCACATCAGCGCTGGACCCAGCCCATGTAAGATGATACGTGTTTATTGAATGAATGAATGAATGAATGAATGAATGAATGAATTTTTCAAACCTGAGTCATGCAAAAGAGTCTCCAGGACACTGCTTAGCCATACAAAGACCTCTGTGACTTACTGTGCAGAAAGCCCACCTTGCTGAGAAAGTGAATGCAAGGAAGTAGTGCAGAGGTTCCGGGCCAGCCCTCTACCTCTCTGAGAAGTTCCCTGGCCTTCTGCTCTCTCATCTAAGGGACCAGGCCTGGAAAGCAGAAATAAAGGAGGCAGATGAGTCCCTTTTTATCAAAACTGACACTGACTCAGTCCTAGGCATGCTGAACTTCAGGAACATAAACCACTGGGGAAGGGGACAGAGCCAGGACCAGGTGGGTAAGAAGGCGGGGAGCAGGGATGCCAGGCATAGCAGTGTCACCATTCTGTCACCTGCCTGGTTGGCAGAAGAAGGCCAGGTAGGACTGGCAGTCCAGGGGGCAGGGAAAGGGCTTACAGGATGTCAGGGCTCCAGCAGGTGAGTGGGGCCTCTCTGCCCAAGGACATAAAGCAGCTGCCCATCCCCCCTGTGAACTGAACAACCCCAGCAGGCCGCGGAGGGGCAGGCCCCAAACAGATGGGTCCCAGGTATGAGATCTGCCCTGAGCCCAGGCAGACACCTGATAAGGGTGAGCCAGTTAACTCCTGACCCATGGGTAACTAGAGGGGGTGGGGGCCAGTGTAGGGGGGTTGAAATGTTCCGTAGAAGTGCAGGTGCTCCCTCCTCCCACCCTCCCTGCTTCTCTCCCTCACCCTTCACTCCTCTCTACAAACCTGGCTGGGCTGCCCCAGCTGCCTCCTCCCATCCTCCCCTCCTTCTCCCAATTAAAAAATCTATTCTGTATTTCCTCCATGCAGCACTCTTAATATTAGGTCTGAAAACAATTTGCAATCAGTTGCACTCATTAATCTAATTGAATTTAATTTCCTTTTCTTGGTGTTAGGGGTGAGTGAACTCCATATGCTGACTTATGTAAAGCAATATGCAAATTTGTATCTTGAGCCCAGAGCCCTGCAAATGTTTTTGATTACCAAAAAAAAAAAAAAAAAAAAAAAAAAAAAGCCATGCCGAGGCCCCAGGGAAAAGCACCACTGCAGTTTCTGGCCTCACACCCCTTTCTTCCAGCGGCCTAGACACAGTATCCCCTTGCTGTGCCCCCTGGTAGCTTGGTCACCCTCGTTCCTGCACTCTCAGGACCCTCGAAGAGGTCCCTAGGAAACTGAACATCATCTTTTCTACTTTAACTCCCCAGAATCTGAGTTCTTTCCTTTGTTATGCTGCTGCTTGTTCTCCCTCAGCCCCTCATTAAGCTTAGGAATGGATTCTAACTTTTGCTGGAAAGTCTGATGAGCATCTTGTTGGTGAGACATTCGGCTTAGGGAGGTGGAGGGCAGTGCCTTGCCGGCTGTCCCAGATCCCTCCAGCAGAGGGCAGTGCTTGTAGGGCTTGAGTGGGGAGCCCAGCCACAGTGCAAGGATACCAGGCAAGCACCCCAAGGACTCCTCTCAGCTCCCACGGAGACAGGATGGTGTTACCCATGGATGACAACGGAACAGAGGTCTCATGAGCCTTGTCTAGCCGTGAATGAGTCCCAAGTCCTTGATATAGCCCTGCCCTGAAGGGCTGCCACGTGGAAATCAAGGCTGGGTGTCATGGAGAGGCTTGTGCCCCTGGTTCTTCTGCTCTGTTAGAGTGCGATTTTTGGATTTGCTTCAGAATAACTCGGGGTAGGGAGGAGGGGGATTTATTACACGGAGTAGAGAAGGAGCAAGATTGGCCATGAGCTAAAAATGGTTAAAGGTGGTTCATTGGGATTTATTATACTTTTCTGTTTCCATATTTGTTTGAAATTTTCATCTTAATTCTAAAGCTGGATCCAGGATCTGGCTTTTCTGCTTCCCAGTGGGTGGGAGCTTATAGAGCAAAGGAGAAAAGCCAAAGGGGGCCTTATTATCAGCTCCCGTCATGCCTAGACCAGTGTGGATGAAGGCTACGCACACTGTCTTCCCGCCTCCCCAGGCAGGGTAAGGGAAGGGCAGTCTGTGATGCACAGAGGGCGGGGGTAGCGCTGTCCCAGCCAGCTGACCAACCTGTGGTTCCCCAAGTCCGCTGGTTTGGCCCAGAGAAGGACAACGATCCTAGCAGTAGGTTCCAGACAGTAAAACAGCAATGAAATGGACCAGGGTGTGGAGGACAGATTGGAAAGGGAGGCTAAGGGGAGGAAGTCCCATCTAGGGAGTTTGTGATGATTTTGTAAGAGAAAAAAAAAGTGAGGGTTTGAATAGCACAGGACTGATGGCTATGGGCAGGAAGGCACAGATGAGAAACTTTCCCAGGGACAACGCATAACATTTACCTTCATCTGTCTGTGAGATGCTCGGGCAGGAAGATTTGAAGATTGTCCCAGCATGCCCAAATGGAGGGTGAAATCCCTCTTGAAGACAAAGAGAGCAGGTCGGGGAGGAGGTTAGGGGGGTTGAGAGGAAAGACAAATGGTTTTTTTCTTAGACAAATTTAATTTCAGGCACAATAAGAACCCAAGTGGAGTTCTTCAGGGAGGTTGGGAATTTGAATCAGGAATCCCAAGAGGAGGTAAGAGCCGGAGGGAAAGATGTGGAAGTCATAGGCATGTAAGTGTGGAAATCCTGGGAGAGAAGCCCAGGGAAGTCCAATGTTTAAGGGGCAGTAGGAGGGAATGGAGACAGCAAAGGCTGAGAGAGAAAATGAAACCAGGAGAGGAGAGAGTTCTTAGAAGGGCATTTAATGATGCCACATTCTGCAGAGAGGACTCATGAAATCAGTAGCACAAAAAGATTTCACACAAAATTGCATGTGCTGCATTTCCAAACAAAGAGGTCACCACTGACCATGACAAGAGTTTGAGGAATTTGTGTGAATGTGCATCCCTTGCACTCAAAAGTCACATAATACTTAAGAAATCTTTTTTTTTAAATAGAAGCAATTTCCAAGTCTAGGTCTGTTATGCATGAAATCCATATTCTTCCCTGAATCCATCCTTCCCTCCAGTATGTTAAATATACTTGAGACATTATTCAAAGTTCTTCAGAACAGTGAGGAATTTTCCAATTTAGCCTCTGATGGGAGGAAGAGTTTATTAGTAAGAATAAATCCAGTTGAGAAGGCAGGGAGTAGAAGGCAAAGATTGATGAGTTAAGGACAAGTTAAAGGAGCCCCAGGGTGCTTTCAGCCCCTCCCTCCTTAGTGGAGGACTTCACTTCACCATTGCCAGTTTTTTAAATCTTATGCATCATTCAATATTTCATTCAACCAAAATTTATTAAGGGTGGACTATGTGCCAAGTACGTACCACGTGCTGCAGATAAGATTTTAAAAATTGATTAAGACCAATTTCAGCCATTGAGGAGTCAGTGTCCAGTAGGGAATTTGGAAGTCTCCAAAATGGGGGATTTTATCACAGGCTCAGAGGACTGAAACAGGCGTGGCCAAGGAGCTTAGACAGAGCTGAACCCCAATCCCCTCACTGAGCCAAGCTCCTCGCACAAGGCCTCGGCCGCCTCTCAGATACAGGCTCTGATTTTGCAGGACGTCATACTTGACCCTGCATCAATGCAGGAGGGCTTCAGAGGAAGCCAGATAAAGGCATCAAATTCTGTGCCTGGCTCATGTGCCAGTGGCTACCTCGCCTAGAGTTAAGAGCCTACGAAAGGCCCTTTATTAAAAATTTTCATTGCCCATTCCCAGACTCTTGTCAGTTCTGTTATCTCTACCAGGGAGAAAGCAAGCCTCCCTTTAAGACTCCTGGTGGTCCCCACGTGGGACAAGGGGCATTTCAGCCAGATTCTTTGGGTCTACAGAGTGGGGCTCTGCTGCCAAGGGTCTGAGAGTCTGTCTACTTTGAAGCCCTCTTCGGTTACCAGTTTCTGGAGATGGCTGATGGTGTTCTGGCTCCCCTGCATTCGAGAAAGATTGGATGGTGGAGGAGAATGATGTCTCTGTCCTCATATGATAAACAACAGAGGAAGGTGCAGGCATAGAGGTGGTAGTGGGGAGGGTGTTAAAATTCTTGGCCAGAAAATAAAAGCTTAGCCAACTTCCTTCCCTTTGAGCTGCATCTGAAGGAGGAATGTAAGGGCCTAGGAAACAGTGCTGGAATAGGATGAGGAGGGTGAGTCATTCACCTCAGAAACAAAATTTAAGGGGGTGCCGAGAATTCAATGATCACGATAAATCACGTTTTAATACAAGATTATTTTTAAAAAATCAAAGCTAATTCAAAAATTTACAATGAAGCAAAGTGCAAAACTCGAAGTAAAGATAGTATCAAGAGGATGGTTCAGATAGTGGAGTTGCCCCAACCTAGATAGGAAATGTTGAGGTTGTTCCCAGGGAATGTCTCTCTTTCTGCACCATAAAATCCAATTGAGTTCCCTCCTCCTGCTTGAAAACCTCCCCTGTTCCTCAAAGCAGCAAGACAACTCTTTATAATGTAGGTACAGCCTCTCCCACTGCCCAGCCCACTCTAGCCACAGCAACCTCCTTCTGTTCCCAAGATACATGATCTCTTTCCTACCCCAGGACCTTTGCACTTGCTGATTCCTCCATTGTTCCTTCCGCCAGCTCTTCTTGTAAGAGACTTAGGGTCATTCTTCAAGTCTCAGCTCAAATGCCCCCTTCTAGAATACTCCCCTCACCACTGGATTTAAAATAGGGCTCCCCAACATACGATGATCACACCACCCTCTTCTCCTCTTCCATAGCATGTTTCACAAGCTATAATCATCTCATTTACCTCTTCATTGTCTCCGCAACTAGAATGTAAACTCCATGAAGGCAGGAACCTTGAATGTCATCCCTGTGGTACTGCAGACCCTAACACAATGCCTGACACACAGTAGGGACTCCCTAAATATTTGTGACCCAAATGGTTGAATGCAGCTTCTGTTCAGGTGTTGCCTCCTCTGTTAAGTCTCCCAGGATACATGTCCTCGCCATCACCACCACAGAAGTCACTGCTTCAATCTCTGGGTCCTCAGAGCACTTTGTGTATATTTGTATTACTGCATCCCACCTAGCTGTGCACATAGCCAGCTCCTCATTAAACACTGATCTCCTGGAAGTCAGGGACTGAGTCTTACTCAACCTTGATATCTTTGAGCCAAGCACAGTGCCCAGCACAGTGCCTGACAATAAATGCTCAAGTAAATGTGAGCAAATGAAATCTACTCAAACCAAGGTAGCCAGGTGCACAGTAAATGTATTCTGGAAAAGTTCAGTCTAATTACAATGTTGTAAATCAAATAATATTTTAATGGCAGTAGAGGAGCTCACTGCTTAAAGGAACTCTCTGGGGAATCCTACTGTAGAGAGAGAATCACCCCCTTACTTGTCCTTTAGTTTTTAGTTTTAGAGTTTCATAGGTTAGATCAGGTTTATCCTAAGCCTTTGCACATTCTTTGGAGCTCTCAGATGTAAGGTGTCCTCAGTCCTGCACAGGTTATTGTTAGACCCTGAGAAATTTAGTCATTGTATATTTCTTGTATTATTTCTGGGGATCCTCAAGGTGATCTCCAGCTTCCTTTATGTTTTTTTTTTTTTTTTTGCCTGAGAAAACATGGGCTTATGGGCTCCCTGGTCCAGGGAGAGTCTTTATTTGATCTCCACTCCCAACAGGGAGAGCTGGCATCTTGGAAAAACCAAATACCTATGGTGTCTGAATTGACTGGCCCAGTGCCAGGATACTATGTGACACATATAGTCAAAAAATGTAGGGGAGGGAGTACTAAACAGAACCACTATTGCAAAATCTTTCCATTTAATGTGAAATGGTATAATATTTACTCTAATTTCTGTGAGAAGTTAAAGATTCCATTGTAATCCCTAGAAAATGAATGCAAAAAAGGCGCAAGTGAAAAATCAGTAGAGAAATTGAAATATTCAATTAACTCAGAAGTAGCTGAGAAAGAAGAAACAGAAAAACAAAAACTGAATCAACAGAAAATAAATATCAAAATGATAGACTATATTCAACAATATCAATTTTTATGTTAAAATTATATGGTTTAACATAAAAGGAAGAGATCATAAGAATGGATAAAAATCAACATCCATTTATATGCTGTCCACCAAGGGACACATTTAAAATATAATGAGATAGGTTGAAAGTAAAAGTCCAGAAAAAGGTATTACGGGCAAGTTTGAATCAAAGAACATTGAAGTGGTTGTATTAATATTATACAAAGTGAGTTCAGGATAAAACAATATTATATTTCATAATGATAAAAGGATTGATTATTGATTCATCAAGAAGACATAACAACAATAAATTTGTATGCACCAATACTGACCTTTTTATAATTACAGACCTTCTAAGTATATGGAACAAAATATAACATATCTAAATTAAACGGAGAACTAAACAAATTCAGTATTATCTTCTCAATAATCGATAAAAACAGAGACAAAAATCAGCAAGGACACAGATCTAAACACTATAAGCCATTTAGATCGAATTGACATTTATAGGTTACTACACTCACAAATGTACACATTCTTTTCAAATGCACACAGAACAGTTACCAAGATAAAACATATCCTGAGATACAAAATAAATCTCAATACATTTCAAAAGATTGAGCTCTTTCAGAGTATGTTCTCTAATGACAACAGAATTAAATTAGAAATTGAATATAAGATAGTATAAAAGCCTTAAATATTTAGAAATTAAACAGTGCATTTCCAAATAAGTCATGAGTCAATGAAAAAATTCCAAGGAAAATTAGAAAATATTTCATCCTAAATAGTAATAAGAATATAATATAATAAAACTGTGATGCAGCGAAAGCAGCACTTAGAGGGAAATTCATTGCTATAAAGTCTGTATTTAAAAAGAAGGAAGGTTTAAAATTCATTACCTACATTTCTACCATAAGAAAAATGAGCAAATTAAACCCTAAGTAAATAGAAGGAAGGAAATCATAAAGATTTGAGCAGAATTTAATGAAATATAAAACAAACAATAAAGAAAACTAACAAGAGCCAACAGTTGGTCCTTGGAAAAGATTAATATAATCAATAAAACCTCTACGAGTACTGATCAGGGAAAAAAGAGATAACACAAGTTACTGTATCAGGAAAACACAAGCTATGTTAGGATCTGTTATCACTACAGATCCCACAAACATTAAAATGGTAATAAGGATATGTTATAAACAAGTTTATGCCAATAAATTTGATAACTTAGAGGAAATGGACAAAATCCTTGAAAGACAAAATGCCAAAATTGACACAAGTTGGAAAATTTGAATAGCCCTATGTTAAAGACATTAGATTTATCTAAAACTTTTCCAGCAACAAACTCTAAATCCAGATGGTTTCATTGTTGAATTTTATCACCAGTCTTGTGTAAACATTCTCAGAAAATAGAGGAGGAAGAAACATGCCCTACTGTATTTTACAAGGTCACCGTAAGTCTCAGAAAAATCTGGCAAAGTCTTTACAGAAAAGAAAATTCCAGATGATAGCCCTCAGGAACCAAAATCATAAACAAAATATAGCAAGTCACATCCAGCAAGAAAGATAATTCATCTTGACTAAGCAGAGTTTGTCCCAGGAATGCAAGGTTGTTTCAACATTTGGAAATCAATGTATTTCATCACATTAACAGAATAGAGGAGAAAAATAATATGATCATCTCAACAGATGTAGAAAAAGAATTTGAGAAAATTCAACAATACTCAGAAATACTAAGTAAATTAGGGAAAGTTAGCTTTCCCTATTAGGGAAACACTTAAAACAGCCTGAGGTGGCCAGTGACAACCATGATAGTACAGATGGGGAAAACTGAGGCCTTCTTTAACTGGACAAAAAACACAGGTAAAAATGTCATGGTTTGCATTACACTTAATGGTGAACATTGGATGCTTATTAAGCAACAGAGTCTGCTGTTCATGGAGGGAGCTTTTCTAGTAGAAGCCTGATGGGCCTTGGGGGCAGTTATTGGTTAATTATTTGAGACTGTGGGGAAAATGTTCTAGACACGTGTTCTCAGACTGCAATGTTTACCTCTTCTTCAAACTGAAGAGAGAAATATGGTATGGAAACATCTCTCATGAGTAATGAGTTTGGACAGAAACTTTGTTCACTGGTCCAGATACTTTCTGGGAACCACTATAGACAATGAGACCCTTAACCAAAATGTAAAATATGTGTATCCTTCAATCCAGAACATCCACTTCTAGGTTTCTAGCCCACAGAAACAGCAATATGTACGAGGATGATCACTGCAGCATTATCTGTAATGGGGAAAACCTGGAGACAAACTAAAATTCTATCAATAGAAGACGGGTTAAGATTATGGAATACTACATAGCCAGTAAAAAGAATGAAGTTGATCTCAATGCAAAGACATGAAAAAATATCCATAATATAGTTCTTTTAAAAAAGAGTAACTTGATATATAACATTTATAGTACATACTTTTATTAAATAAAGCTGTTCATTTATAATTTATATCTAAAACAAATGCTCAAAAGGATGTACTCTAAAATGCTGACATACCTAGCTTTGGATGGTGGTACTTGGGTGATTTTAATTTTCTTTCCACTCTTATTTTCAAATGTTTCTGTAAGAAGCATTTTTTGAAGTGTGAGCCAGCATTTGTGCAAAATGGGTGACATTATTTCCCTCCCAAGGAGGTGGGGGGAGTGGTTCCATTGGAAGCCCTGCTGTGTGCCTTTGACAGGATGAGGCTTTTACCTCTTCTCCAATGAGAATTATGATAATAATGCATTCCACAAAGAGTAATTGTGAGCATTTGTAAGTCCCTCTGTGTTGATACACACATTCCCATACAGTTCCCAGGAAGTCTTGTGTGTTGATCAGGGGAGCAGGCAGAGTGTGAAGCGTCACACCCACTACACATCACAGCACATCACATCCCCACCACCACACCCCTTGCATGCATGTCTAGTACTAATGATGACTGAGCACCTCCTGGAGACTGAGTCCTGTGCTGGGTGCTTTATATGTGTTATTTCTAATCCTCCACAAAGCCCTGAAAAGCATGCATAATTCAACACTCATTGTATTTAATACATATTTACTGATCATCTACATTCAGTGTTGGGGATACAGCACTGAATAAAAATGACAAAAATTCCTGCTCCTTCTGTAGTCAGTCTTGTGGGAAGAGACAGGCAATGAACATAATGAATATGTATAATAGAAAGAGTGAACAGTGGTTATCTAGCATGGTTGGAGGTGATATGTGCTAAGAAGAATATAGTGAGATAAGGTGAATTGGGAAAGTCAGAGGAGGTTGAGCTTGCAGTTTTCAAAAGGATGATTAGGGTAGGTTCCCTTAAGAAGCAAACTTTTGAGCAGACACTTGAAGAGGGTGAGGGAGTGAGACAGACAAATACCTGGGCAGAGAGTTTTCCAGGTAGAGGGAACAGCCTGTGCAAAGGTGCTGAGTTGCAGGGAGGGGGCAAGGGGGCTGCATGGAATGAGTAGAGTAGGAGGAGGTGGGGTTGGGGAGGGAACAGGGGACCTGTCCTGGGGGGCCTTTTAGGTCATTGTAAAGACAGTTTTGCCCTCTACAAAGCAGAAGCCATAACCACAGGGGGAGTGAATTACAGGAATGTCATGATCTGACCTGTGTTTTAAAAGACTCAACTGGGGGTGGCAGAGTGCATGCTTAGCATGCACCAGGTCCTGGGTTCAATCCCCAGTACCTCCATTAAAAAAAACAACAACAAAAGACTCCCTCTGAAGAAAGGTACAAGAGAAAGCAGGAGGCCAGTTAGGAGGCTATTGCAATAATTGGGCTTGGGTAGAGTCATTTTCCCACTTTAAAATCAGGAAATGGTAACCCAACACGACCATCTGGCTCACAATCACACGGCTGATGGGTGGCTGAGCTGGGATTCGAATCTAGAACCATCTGACTCCAAATTCAGTGTTCTTTTGCCCAGAAAGGAAAACTAGGCTTTGCATTGTAGTAAGAGTCACTTTATTGCCAGTGTCCTCACACTTGCAGGGATGGGGGGTATCACCTCTTGGCTGGGTTCATGCCTCCCTCTTACTCCATACTGTCTCCTTCCAACCCTCCTATCCCTACTGCCAGCCTAGCCATGAAAACATAACTGATGTAGGTACTTCCCAGTGCTGGAACTGCCACGTGACATCCTAATGCTGGTTTCAAGTGTTTCCCGAACACTTAAAACAGCCTGGGGTGGCCAGTGACAACCATGATAGTACAGGTGGGAAAAACTGAGGGATTGTCAGATCAAGAAAGCACCCCAGAGTCACAGCAGTTTGGGTATGGAGCCTCCTCCTTCCCTCCCTGTTGCTGATTTAGGATCTCCTGCCTCCTGGTCTGGGCACTGGGTATGAAGCTGAGGCTGCTCTTGGTCCCCTGTGGCTCAGTCCCAGTAGGGTGCCTGTGCCCCTTGGCAAGGGTGAGAGCCACAGCCATCCAACAAAGCTAGGATGAGTAATTGTTACTTTCTCACACAGCATCCATCAGGAGACAAGCCCTGGCATTTATCTAGTAGCAAGTGATCGTTATCTGGTGGTGATGTTCTTCCCACTGGCAGTATCTTCTAAATAAGGGTCAGCCGTCCCAGGCTCTGTCTGCTGCTGATTTCTTCCTGGGGGATGAACCACACTCAAACCCAGGCAGGCAGGCCACCAGGGTAGGGGCAGGGAGAGAGGAGGTGATGAAGGGACGGGGTTGTTCCACAGTTGAGCCAGATAAACTGGCCTGAGTTTTGATTCTGTCAAATGTTTGGGAGAAGATGGAAGACAGTACCAGGGAGAACCCTCATTTCCACCTCAGCAAGCCTTCATCCATAAATGTAACAGACCATCCAGTAAATTCCCTGGATGCTGACGTTCTGGGTGTGACGAAGGTAAAAGAAAAGCCTCTTAGAGCTCTTGTTCTCTCTTGCTTGTCTTCCTGTCATCAGACCAGAGTCTGGAATGGGCTTGGATTGAAGAGCTCAGAATGAACTGTCATCAGCTAGTCCTGGCCCTGGCATCAAAGGACCTAGGTTCAGGTCCAGACCCCACTGATCCCAGAATCCTGGACCTCAGGTAAGTCCCTAAACTTCTAGGAGCCTTGATTTGCTCATATGCTTAATGAGAATGGGAATGACCCCCTTCTCAGGGGCCACTGTGAGGATTCGAGGAGATAATCATATTGTCTCTAAGAAATGCTGTGTTGGCCGTAGGGTGCTCTGCATGTGGAAGGAACCATTGTTCTGGTTCAGGTCGAGGGTTTTGTTGATGTTCTCGAGGTGGTTTGCCCTGCGTTGTACCCCGCGCCCATCTTGACTTAGAAGCCAGCCTTCTCTCTATGACTTTACCTCTTCTGGTCTTCAGTAGAAATGTATAGTCCAAGTAATGAGTCTTGTCAACCAACAGAGTCCCTTGTGGCCAAGGCTGTACTAGCCAATGGCAATTTGGGAGGAATACATGATTTAGTCTGCGTGCCCCCATGGGACTTATTAAGGTTCACTTTTGGACAAAATGAGCCCCGTAGAAGCCAAGGCACAATCATGGACGAGTCTGTAGTTGGATCCTATTTACTGAGGGCCTGACATGTGCTTAACTGTGCCAGTTGCTTCCACGCTGTTGTCATGTTTAACACTCTGTGACCATTCTGTGAGGAAGGTGTCTTCATTTTCCAGATGAAAAACTGATATTTAGAGGCACTGAATGACCAGCCCAAGACCAACCTAATGACAAGATAGTGAGGGGGGCTGTATCTGTTTATTCTCAAGTTCAAGGTTCTGTCCCCTCTTCCAACTAGAGTATAATCTGGTGCTTTATCCTGTCTCTTACAAACAAGTGGAAATCCCAGGCAGCTGAGGCTCTGGGAGGCATCAATTCTGAGGCCTTGCTACCATTGGGTACTAAGACAGGAAATTGCCTCTTGTGGGATTTGGATATTTAAAACTCCAAGGAGATATGCAAATCAAAACCACATGAGATGCCATTTCATACCTGTTAGGAAAGTTATTATTTTTAAAACTGGAAAATAAAAAGTGTAGATGAGAATGTGGACAAATTAGAACTTTTGGGCATTGTTGATGAGAATGTAAGATGGCATAGCCACTGTGGAAAACACTGGAAGTTTCTTAGAAAGTGAAACAGAATCACCATGCGATCCAGCAATCCCACTTCGGGGTATATACCCAAAAGAATTAAAAGCAGGGACTGAAACAGATATTTGCATACCATGTTCATGTAGTATTATTCACAATAGCCAAAATGTGGAAGCAACCCAAGTGTCCACTGATGGATGAATGGGTAAACAAAAGCTGTTATATACCTACCATGGACTATTATGTAGCCTTGAAAAGGAAGGAAATTTGAACACATGCTACAATATGGATGAACTTCATGGACATTATGCTCAGTGAAACAAGTGAAACACAAAAGGGCAAGTACTGTATGATTCCACTTATATGAAGTACCTAGAGCAGCCAAATTCATAAAGACAGAAAGTGGAATGCAGGTTACCAGGAACTGAGGGGAGTTTGGGAAAAGGGAGTTATTGTTTCATTTTGGGATGGGTTTCTGTTTGGGATGATAAAAAATTTCTGGAATTGATCATGGTCTTAGTTGCACAACATTGTGAATATACTTACTGCCATTGAATTGTACACTTAGAATGTTTACAATGGTAAATTCGATGTTATGTATATTTTACCACAATAAAAAAAAGCCCTCAGGGAGAAATTCTTCACTTGAAGAAAAGGAATGGTATGCTACCAGAGTTCCTTTCAGTAGTGAGTCCAGGGCAATTATAATATTTGTTTAGAAATCATTAACTGCTCATCAAGGAAGGGGCAACCAAAGACACTCAAGAGATGACAGAAGAGAAACAGCTTTACAGTGTTAATGTAACTCAATAGGAAATGAGGATTTGATTTACTAAACCTCAGTTTTTTATGCAGCTTTCTTCAGAGCCCACCTATCTAACCTGAATCCATATTCAAAGGAGCGACAAGAAAACCCGGTGGAATTTGACCACAGGTCCCTTTAAGTCATTCGGCTATGAACATTTATGCCACATGTTTCTTGGGCTTTTAAAAGGCAATGTTCTGTGCCAATGGTCCCCCCGGCTGTATAGATAATTGTAAAACAAACTCCATATTCCACTGACACCCTTTCTAATTACATCTCACCTTCATTAGGCTATTAAAGTGATAGATGGTAGCAATTACATTGAACCCCACTGAAAACTCTCTATCTGTGACGCGCAGTGACGAGAACATGAGTTATTTACCCAGAAGCCTGGAAGAACTTGGCTGCCTCAGCCAAGCTGAGAAAAGAAAAACCCCGTGCGACGACTAGCAGCACGTGGATTCCTGGGGCAAGGTCAGGAGGCAGAGTGTACAGCTGGTGCTCACTTTTCTACTGGCCTCACAGATGCCTCAATGTGGAAAACAGAAACTATTATCAGGCGTTGCAGAGTTACTTAAAAATAAGAGAGTACTCAGGAGAGAGCCTCCCAAATGCTGAATTACTCCCAGCCATTCTACACGAGGAATGTTTGAAGGAACCAAAGAAGTTGAACCTGGGAGAAAAGAAGATAAGGGAGCAGAGCGGGGACCATCTCCCGACATTCATTCCAGGGTGAATTTGACGTGTTCCATCTACGTGGCCCAAGGGGGAGGAATTCGATGAAGACATCAGGACACCCTACTCTCACAGATCTCAATACCTAGGGCATTTGCTAGTTTGTGTAACTGGAGGTGCAGAGGAAGAGGGGCTTCAGGGCTGGTGGATTTTCAGATTCAGGGGCTGAATGATCTCATCCAGGTCCCAGGTTCTTTCCATTCCTCCACTCTGCTCTCCACTTTGTCAGCCTTACCCTAACTTGGTGACTCCAGTGTGCTTAGGACAGGCCATGTGCTCGCTTGTTCTCTTCCAGTAGGAAAGCAAGAGCTAACTTAGAGGAAAGCTCTTAGAAGCCTTCAGCACACATCTCAGAGCTCACTGGCTAGAACTGTATCACATGCTCATTTCTAAATTAATCA
Organism: Camelus bactrianus; assembly: GCF_048773025.1. Lineage (NCBI taxonomy): Eukaryota > Metazoa > Chordata > Mammalia > Artiodactyla > Camelidae > Camelus > Camelus bactrianus. Next base: position 34,804,510 of record NC_133553.1, on the reverse strand, counting down.
TCGTGGGATGATTAATTTTGCGGGAAGATGGGTGTATCCTAGTTGGTTAAGACAGATCATGTCCCACCCAGAGCTGCTGCAGATCAGCTACCCCTGAGATTGCATGGGAGAAATCATGGCTGATTTCAGGGGCAACCTGAGAGGTACTGGGCTCTGTGGGGAAGGAAGAAAGGGGGATTGATATTTGGCAAGGCCACCAACACTGTTCGCTATAGGGGAAAACAAGGGCACATGGGTAGAAGCAGAGTTGACTCATGAAGAAGAGCTTCCAGCTTTTGATCACAGGAGAAAGTGGGGATCCGATTGTCCCAGTGATTGCATGGTTAGAGAGGGCTTGGGAAGAAAGCTGGGGCACCAGAGCAGGCTTCAGATGAGCAATAGAGGAAGAGCTTGAGAGCCCTGTCCTAGCTCTTTGCTTTATCTCCATTGTCCTGAAGCTTCAGATCCCTTACATGGGATATGACCCCAGGCATTGCCAGTCCTTCTCCAGAGCACATCACAAAATAGCAGCACCTTTGCCTGGGGCTTTAATTTGTGCAGAGTCTTTCCTTTTAGCTTTCAAATTCTGGTTCCCATTAAAGCATAAGGACACACACACAGGAGAGGCATCATGGTCATTTTATTGAAGCACGCACCTGAGAGGTTGGTTGCCTTGCCCAAGATCACACAGATAGGTTAATGGGAGGGCTGAGATGGATCTCCTTGGGTCTCCTCTCCTGTAGCCCAGAACACTCCTCTGGAAGCACAAGGCTGTGGGACAGACACACGATGGAGACAGCATGGATGTGGGCAGGGAGGGCCAGACACCTGGGGTGTGGTCCTCACACTGGGTACCATAGGAGGCCTGAGTAACAGCAATTCTGAGGACTCTGAGTGTAAGTGGATCTTCTCTCCTGTCTGGGCTTCACTTCTTTCATCCACCTCTGCACCTCTGGCCCATAAACGGGAGATGGCTAAGATGGCATCTTAAGGATAGATGCTTTATGGCTAAGATGCTGTTGGGCCAGGATGAAATGTGTAGACAGTTCCTCCAGCTTCTCCCTCTGGAGCAGATACTCCAGGCTCATCTGAGCCAGGTGGGGGCCCACGTGGCTGCTTCTTTCCATTGGTTCCTGAAGCCTGTAAACTCGCTGGGCAGGAATGGGAAGGTAGGGAGATGATCTGAGGTTAAGGCCACATCTTGGCCACATACACAGCTTCTGTATGCCTGCTGTGTGTCTTCCCTAAGCCAATTTCAGCTTGCAAGAATGTGAAAAGACCAGCAAAATGTGAAGGGAGAGCCTGAAAGGAATTCTCTGAAAAGACCACTTTATCTCAGTGGTTTCTAAGAGCACAGTTAGCACACTGTGTCCCTTCTCTGTGCTGGGCCTGGTGGAAGCCACGCAGGGCACTTTATCTGGGTGGTCCTCACCGGCAGGGTTGTGACACATCAGTATGTTTTGATCAGCCCTGGGGGGTGCTGCTAGAAATCCAGTAGAACCTCTCTTTGTGTCACAATCAGTAGCACAGTGCCTAATCTTCGTAGATATTCATAAAGTAAGTAGCCCACAGATTAAATGAGTGATTAACCCCATTTTACAGATGAGTAAATCAAGGCATGTGATCCCTAGTTGATAGATCAAGGTTATATGTGGGTTATGGCAGAGCTGGGGCGGGAACTAGGTCTTCTGCCTCCTAGGCTGGTCTGGGGCAGGACTAGACAATCTCTGCTACCCCCTGTGCTCTTTTATAGCTGGACACTCGGATTCTGGATTAGCAAATTAGTATGTGGGGCAGTGCTATATTCTATAGCTGCATTGTCTTATATAGTAGCCACTAGCCACATGTGGCTGTGGAATATGTGGAATGTGGCTAGGATGACTGAGGAGCTGAGTTTTTCATCCTGGTGGCTAGTGGCCACCATGTTGGATAGCACATCTCTAGCATTTCCCCTTCCCCAAGGCCCAGCACCACAACCATGCCCAATCTTGATGCAGTGGAAGTTTGTGGTTAGTGATGACACTTAGAGAAACTTTCCTAGATCCTTGGCAAAACACCTCAGGTCCCCCAGATACACCAGTTATTCTTTAGTAGCTGGGCTTCTTTCTTCAGAAGGGAGATGAAAACAAAATTGGAAGAGTTGAAGCAGAAAGACTATTGATTTTTAATCCTTCTTTCTCATCCAAGAATTTCAAGGTGTATTCCTCATGTCATTCCATTCCTCTCCTGGGAGCTGGGAGAACTGGCCTGTGAGGCCTGGACAGCAGCAAGTGATGTGAATTAAACACACTTTTAAAAAAAAAAACCTCTCTAGTCAACGTTATTTTTTCTCTGTGAAATGTTAGGATCTTTACTAATAACTATTATTTTCCTTTGGGTTGTTGCCTGGAGAGGATTTTTTTTTAAATAAATTAAACCATGAATCCATTAACCAGTGATTTAATTTCCAAGTCCTTATTCTTCTAAATTATTTTCTCATCATGGAATAAAACCATGGCACATTTGAGCTGGAAAACAGTTTAGGCAGCCTCTAGTCTGTAAAATTGATGGAATGAATCAGTTACTACTTATCCAAGCTTGTGCAACCATTGGACTCTGTTCTCTACACCATAATGGTATAGGATGTGTAAAATTCCCCCCCATTTTGCATTTGGGTAAGTAGCTGTGCTAGCATTTTTATCAAGATATATCTGGCTCTGAGGCTGGGACCCTTCCTATGTACCTTAAGCTTTCTAATCATTTCATGGACAAGGGAATGGAGACCCAGAGAACTATAAGAACTTCAGCAGTCAGGGCCTGACCTCTTGTCTTTATGCTCCATTCAATTCTATTCCTTGACCTCAGATTTATAGTCCCACACGCAGATTGCACATTTCACCCTATTTTCCTCTTTAGCAGTACCCTTTTCCCATTTAAAAAAAGTCAAAATACCTTCATTTGCCATTCAGTCCCCTTCCACAATTTGGTACCAACCTGTGCACCATCACCCCATCCCCACTCAGTCAAGGGAGGTGTCCGAGCAAAGCCCAACGTTTGCATTCCTTCTACACTCTCAGCATTGAGCTGTTTTCCTTTCTATGATTAAAAAAATGTGTGTATATATATATATATATATATATACACACACACACACACACACACACACATATATAAACAAATTATATTCCTGTATACTTACAGATATCTTTTGGCATTAAACACAAAGATGCTCATTACAGTGTTATAATAGAAAGTAAAAACAATGTACATGGTCAACCATAACAGAAATGTTAAGAAGAAAGTATTTCAATTCTTTTGATTAGTCTAAAGCCACTAAAATGGAAGTAGGAGCATTTGGCCCCCACAACGGAAATAGCTAAACGAGGGGTAGGTGCCATCTCCCTGGGGCATCCTGGGCTTAGACAGCATTGAGCAAAACCAGACATGGCAGAATTGGACCCCTTGGTGGTAATAACAACCAAAAACAGTGATAATGCAGCTTAATCCAGCTTTGCATTCATTTCTAAGTTAAGGTTTCCAGCACTTGCCAACTCCAAGTTGAAGCAGTCCCTGAGGGCACCTGAGAGAATAAAAGCCATGATGGACTCAGGGTCAGAAACATTAGTTCAAGGCCCAGCTGGGTCACTGACACTTCAGGGTGCGCATCTGTAAAATGGGTAGGATTCTGTCTACTGTAGGAGCTATGCTGAGCACAAGTGGTACCTACTGTAGGAGCTATGCTGAGCACAAGTGGTACCTGGTAGCCCTCCCAGTAGAGTATCACCCTGCTGCTCCATCGGCAAGGAAGCAACACCATTCAAGGCTTTCCCCAAGCAGAGGGAGAGTAAAGGTGGCTTCTCCGTGGCACTGGCCGAAGAGGGAGCCAGTCACTGCTGTTTGACTTGCTGGCCCACCAGGCTCTTCCTTAACCTGAGTCAAGCTGACTTGCAGGAGTCTGTCCACACTGTGGCAGCTGTGGAGAGGCAGGGACCTGCCATGGCTCCCCCTGTAGTCCTGCTGTATTTGTGGATTCTGCTGAACCAGAATATTAGAACTGCCTCACAGCAGTGATGGTAACAGCCACACATGCCTTCGGGGCTTCTCATGCTTTTGCAACCATTTAAAGCACCATTTCCAGACTGTGGTCAATGAACAAGGCAATTACTACTATGTATTTCCATAGAAGATTATTGTCACCAAATGTTCATACAAATTGTTTGGTCCAGCTGGGTATGCTAGTGGAAACCACTGTGGAATGATGCCAGCTCCGTACCGTGATGCTCAAGCAGTCAACCTGAAATCCGTCCTCCCCAGCCACACAGGTTGGGAACTGCCTCCTTATCTGATTTGCTTTTTTAAATTAAACGCCTAACTCAGAATCATGTGAGATGGCCAAGAACAGTGGCTTTCAAAATTTCTAAGCAGCAGAACATTTTTTCCCCAAATGAAATCTCATCTGGAACGTATGTGTTTATTTTATAATTTCTGGTTACAAATACTCATTTTTATAAAGTCAATCAGTGGGGGTTTGCTTTGATTAACCAATAAGATTAAATCAGGAACCTTGATGACAGTTGCATTTTTATATCAGCTTTAGCATCTCATTTAGATCTGTATTTTATTTTGGTCGTATTTTATTAATAATGCATAATAGCTAACACTTCAGCACTGCTCTGAGTGGTTCAAACTTTTTAACTCATTTAAGCTTCAGAACTGTAACAGATTATATCATTATTCCCAGATGAGGAAATGGAGACCTGGAGACCCAGGGACCTGGTTAAATGGCCCAAGATCACACAGCTCGTGAGTGGCCAGAGCTGGGGTTCAAATCTGGGCAGCCTAAGCCACTATGGAGGAGAGTATGAAGGTTCCTTAGAAAACTAATAATACACTTACCATGTGATCCAGCAATCCCACTCCCGGACATTTATCTGGAGGGAACTCTAATTCAAAAAGACACATGCACCCTAGTGTTCACAGCAGCACTATTTACAATAGCCAAGACATGAAAACAACCCAAATGTCTAGCAACAGATGACTGGATAAAGTTGTGGTGCATTTATACAATGCAATACTACTCAGCCATAAAAAAAGAATAAAATAATGCCATTTGCAGCAACATGGATGGACCCGGAGATCATCATTCTAAGTGAAGGAAGCCAGAAAGAGAAAGAAAAATACTATATCATATTGTTTATATATGGAATCTTAAAAAAAGGACACAGATGAACTTATCTACAAAATAGAAACAGACTCACAGACGTAGAGAACAAATGTATGGTTACCAGGGGGTAAAGGGGGTGGAAAGGGATAAATTGGAAATAGAAATTTGTACCTCTTGGGGAGTTATGGAAATGTTAGCTATCTTGATTGTGGTGATGGTTTCATTGGTATATACATTTATCAAAATTCATCAAATTGTACATCTATAATGTGTATAGTTTACTGTGCAGGAATCATACTACAATAAAAGTGTTTAAAAAAAAAAAACCCAGGCATCCTAGCTCCATCATCCAGGATTAGAATACGTGTTTTATTTTGCTGCTCCCAATGAAATGCCTCAGATATATAAATACATATTTGTAAAGAATAACTTTTTAATTGCCTGCCCTGCAAACTTAGGCTATTTTTAAATCAAACTCAGAGAGCAGAGAAGTCCTGTTCCATATTCTAAGAAAAATAAATAAATAACATAACATAACCCCTGAAGCACCCCCATTAGGATTCAGGGAACAGTTTGAAATTCCTGACCTAGAGCACCGGGGACATGCTGAAGGATCAATCGGTCTGTCAAAACACACGTGCTGAGGACCCCCAGGGTATAGTAGAGACAAAGACATTGGCTGGTATTTCGCCAAATGAAATCTCTAGTCTCTGGCACGACCAATATTCCCCATTACAAATCTTCCAGCTGGTAAACAGAATGATGTCACCGACATTTAATTGAAATGTCAGCACATTTAGAAAGAGCCCTGATGAAACTGCCAAGTTAAAGTTATCGCTGATGACTTAAGCTAAATGGAAACAGAAAATCACACTAACACCAACTAACCCCCACCACCCACACACATGCATATACACACACTATAATATCAGACGGAAAGAAAGCAGAGAGCTTCAGCTGTCCAAGAGAAATTTACAGATAGTTTTTAAATCGAGTTTTATTTTAGCTATGAAAAACTATGGGGCAAATGGAAAAACTTGTGGAAGTAATCAGGACTGAGACAGGCCAATGGCCGTGTAAATCAATTCAGCAAGCACACACTGATTAAATTGCATTTGGACAGTAATATTACCTTACATTTATTTGCATAGCTTACAGTTTATAGAGGCCATGGTGGATGGCAAAAAAAAAAAAATAATAAAAAAGTCCTCAATTTTTCACCACTCCCAGCGTCCTCATCTTATGCCTTTGTAACTTAGCACACTGGGCTTAACCGTGTGATTTGCTTGGGCTGATGGGTTGTTAGAAGGTGTGACATAAGCAGAGGCTTGCATGTTTCCATTCATCCTTGCCCTATGCCTTCACCTTTAGAAGAACATGCCCTTGGAACAGAGTCAAGGCATCCCAGTTGTCCCAAGGCCATCCTAGATCAGCAACAGCTAGCCAACTCCCAGGATTAGGAATGAGCCCAGCCCATTCATAGAAGAGCCATTCAGCTGTGACCTGCAGCTGACCACAGTCACAGAAGCAAGCACAGTCAGGAGCAGCCATGCCCAGATCCACTGGACCCCACAGACTCATAAGCTAATGCAGTGTTTGCTGTTGTATGTCGCTGTGGTTTTGAGGGTTTTGTTAAGCATCACTCATGTGGCAACTGATACCTGACAGACAGACTTGCCTTGTGTGACCTCCTGTGTCCCCTCCTTGTGGACAGGGGTTACATCCCCCATGTTATAGATGAGAACACTGTGATTCATGGAAGTGAAATGGATTGTCTGTTCCACAGCTGCTTCTCCCAATGCCTCGTTCTCTGTACATGCTTAAGTCATGCAGCCTCTCTGAAATACTTAGCATTAACTTAGAGGCTGAATCCATTTTTTCTTTTAGATCAAAGAGGCAGTTTTTATAGGTTGAAAGCACAGAGGGAGAGCAGATATATCAGAAATTCCTGGACCTGAAAGACAGAAACTGCACAAGCATTTGGCTTGGTGCCCCTTACCCTCACCCTGGGGTACCCCTCCTTTCCTGATTTCCACTCTGCTGTAAGGGGATATGTGATTCAGTCCATGTCAGATGTATGTTTCTCTTGCCATCTCTCTGTGGCTGATTTCACTCACAGGCATTCTTCAAATGCTTCACAGAAATCCCTGCCAGGTAGGAAAACCCCTGGGGAGTCATGAAGAAATGATCAAAAATAATTTTTTTGACCTTGCAATGCTCAACTGGAAAATCTACTCTAGCTCCCAATTTCCCCCATCTAAAGGCCAAACTCATGGAGAATTCTATATAGTCCAGACCAACCTACAATTTGAGAATCACCACAGCCTCCCACCCACCCCACCTCACCCCTAAATGTTTCTCTACTTCAGAATCAGAAACGTCTTGCTCTTTCTGGACAAGTGGCCCAAGACCACACCGCTAGGGAATGGCAGAACTGGGGTTCAAAGCCAGGCAGACTAGCTCCATGGTCCATTATCTATGACTCCAAAAGCATTTTGAACTTTTGCCTCTGCTCATACTCCTCCATCTGTTCAGAAGTCTCATCTCTCTTTTACTTTCACCTGATGAACCACTGTTCTTTTCTATATGATCACACTCCTTTCTTAAAAAAACACTTTAAAGACCCACTCTCTTTATTGTTTGTTCATGCATTTGCTTTGTCTTCCTGAGGCTGGGAAGCATCTGAAGACCTTTTTGGCAAAACTTCACGGCAGCCTGATGCATGAAGAACCCTTAGAAATCACGGGGAAATGATTTACTTTGTTCAGTAAGCAGACTTTGTTCTACTTTGGGATGTTCCAAGTTAGGGGTGAAACATGATGAGTCCCAAGGAGGTAGCCTTTACATGAGGGAGGGACAAGATTACTCCCTTTTAGAAACAGGTAAGTCTAAATAGATCTATTTACATGAAGTGAGTCATAAACACCAGCTCACTGAGAGCCTTCTCCGGTACTCACAGTGACATGAATCCCAGATTCCTCTAACCTGTGAAGGTACTGGTCATGTCAGTTTTTTTAAGTGCCTCTCTTTACTGATCTTGATCTACTCCCCAACTTGTTGTGAGCTCATCAAAGGCAGATCCCCTGTTTTGTTCATCTTTGTATCTCCATATTTCTCCTCCAACTTCCTTGTCTCCAACTCCAGGCACCTTCTATAATGCCCTACATGTATCAGAAGCTCAACAATTTTTTGCTGAATAGTGAGAACCCAAACAAGCCATTGGGCATCAGACTCCCAAGGCCTCCTCTGAGAAGTAAAGGCACCTCCTCAGAGCCTTTGGTGAACTCTTCTAAAAAGCTGAGAGTGCAATAGAAATAGTGCATGCTCTAGAGTCAGATACTAGAAATATCACTTAATCTCATCAGTCCTTCGTTTCCTAATCTGCAAAATGGAGATCATGTATGGTACCATCTTAATACTATCATTCAAAAAAAAAAAAAAAGGAGCTCAATTTTGCAGAACCTATAACAAACGGGAGAGGGGCTAGGAGGAGAGTGGTGGGCATGTATATTTTGAAAATATTTCCCCACAGGATTCTAATATACTGATCCACCCCCAACATGAGAATCTTTAGTCTAGGTCTGAAGAAAAGTGAACTGGGTTGGAATGAAGGAGTACCTGGCATTCTGGGAGAACTCAGAAGCTCTAGACAGTGAATAAAGGAGTGCCGTTGACTCCAAGAAGAAGAATGAAGACAGAACACATGCAGAGGGCAGAATAGGGACAAAGGACAGTCACAGCTGGATGTCTTCTTTATTATCAGTATAGAGCAAGGATAAATATGGGAAAAGGCCATTAGGTTATCATCTTGGACATCTTAGTGTTGACCCTATGTTTTGAGGGGATTCCATGGTCCAAATTCGTGGAGAGGATCAGGAGGCTATGAGGGCATGCTCAGGGCCATGACCAGGGCAGAAGTGGGGGTAGGAAGAAGCTCTGAAGATGCTTTTACTCACACAAGCCTTGTAGGAAAAAGAAAATCTAAGATGGAGAAATGGGTGGTGGCCGTGGAGCAGGACACCAGAAAACCTGCCACCCAGTCTGCAGGAGAAAAGGCAAGCAGGGTCTCTAACAGCCGAAAGAAAGCCCCAGAGAGGATGTCCCAGCAGAACTTTTGGGACATACTCAATCCCCTGGGCTCTGTTGTTGATTTAGTCAAGGTCTTCATCGTGTCTTTCCTGGACTGTTGCAGGAGCCTCCCAACTAGTCTCTGTACCTTTCATTCCTGCTTCCTTTTAGGTATCTTCCCCACTACCACCACCAAAGTGATCTTTTCCCTTCTGTGTTTATATGTACAGTAAAAGTATAACCATTTATCGATTTATGTATTTAGTATATGTATATGTACACCTATATTGTTTTTTATAATTATTTTATTAAAAGGGGACTGACTGCACTACACATACACTTCTGTATCTTTTTTTCTCATCCAGTAAAACCCATGGAATTTCTTCTGAGTCTTCTGGTAGTTCTCCAATTCCTAGTTTTTTTGTGTGTGGTTACATAATATTCCACAGTGTAGATGCACCAGTGTATTCAATTTGGGGCCACTATAAATATCAGTAACAATTCAGCAAATACACACACACACACACACACGCGCGCGCGCGCACGCACACACACACACACACATATATGTGTATGTTTCCATCTGTGTCTGTGTCCTTAGAAACTACTCATTTTATTTATATAGGCTGGATTCATAGAAGTAAGATTGCTAGGTCAAAGGACATATGTACTTTGCATACTAATGATTGTTGCTTGCTGGCTTCCAAAATAGCTGTAACTATATCACTATCCCAATCAGCAATATAAGAGGACCCTCTTTATTCCCCACATCCCTGCTGGCAATAGATATAATAGTTCTTTTTAATTTTTGCCAGTCCATGGGTTCAGAAAGATAGCTCATTGTTATTTTAATTTAGACTTCTATGACTATCAGTGAATTGAGTGTATTTTGTGCCATTTGCATATGCCCTTCTATGAATTGTATTTTGATATAATTTGTTCTATTTATTGTGATTAGTCTTTTTGTCAATTTATAATTTCTCCTTGTATAGTAGGGGAATTGACACTTCACCATCTGAATTACAAACATTTTTATGGCTCTATTCTATATTATCTTCTGTCTTTTTTGACAAAATACATAAACTAAATTTTTTATTGAGATAAAATGTGTGCCTCATAAAATATACCTTTTAAAGTGTACAATTCATTGGATTTTAGTGTATTCACAAGGTTGTGCAAACCATCACTACTATAATTCTGGAGCATCTTCATCACCCTGAAGAAACTGCATATCCATTAGCAGTCACTCCTCAGCTCCCTCATTCCCCAGTCCCTGACAATCACAGATCTGATTTCTGTCTCTAGAATTTGCCTATTCTTGACATTTTGTATAGATGGAATCATACAATATGTGGCCTTTTGTGTCTACTTCATTTGCTTAGCATAATGTTCTCAAAGTCCATTCATGTTGCAGCATTCATTGAAACTTCATTCCTTTCTATGGCTAAAAATTCCATTGCATGGATATTTTGTTTAACCATTCATCAATTGATGGACATTTGGGTTGCTTCCATCTATGGCCTGTTGCAAACAGTGCTACTATGAACATTCATGTACAAGATTTTGTACAAACATATTTTTATTTCTCATCAGTCAGTACTTAGGAGTGTAACTGCTGAAGTCACATGGCAACTCTATGTTTAAATTTTGAGAAACTGTCAAAGTTGTTTTCCAAAAAAGAATGCATTTGTTTACATTTCCACCAGTAATGTATGGGGGTTTCAATTTCCTCCTCCTATTTTTTGAAAGAGTTTATAAAAGGATGCATGCTAATTCTTCTCTAAAACTTCGGCAGAATTCACCAGTGTAGCCACTTGGTCCTGGGTTTTTCTTTGAGGGAAATTTTTTTATTACTAATTCAGTCTGTTTATTATTATAGGTCATTCTGATTTTCTAGTTCTTCTCAAATCAGTGTGCATCTTTCTAGAAGCATGTCCATTTTATCTAGGTCATTTAGTTTGTTGGCCTACAGTTGTTCACAGTATTCTGTCATAATTCTGTTTATTATAAGGTCAATAGTAATGTCCCCCTTTTTACTCTTTTTGTTTTGAAATCTTTCTTCTTTTTTCTTATAGTATTTTATACTTAAATTTTCCATTAAGCACTGCTTTTACTGTATCCCATAAGTTTTAGAAAATGGTGTATTTGTTTTCATTCTTCTGAAACTATTTTCCAATTTTCTTTATGATTTCTCCTTTGAATCATTGGTTATTTAGGAGTTTGTTGTTTAATTTCCACTTACTTGTGAATTTATCGAATGTCCTGTTACTGATTTGTAATTCCATTTCATTGTAGATGAAGAAATTTATTTGTCTGATTTTAATCCTTTTGAATTTATTGGGGCTTGTATTATGGCCTAACATGTGGCCTATCTCTGACAATATCCAATGTGCACTTGAGAATGTCTATTCTGCTCTTGTTGGGTGGAGTGTTCTATAGATGTCTGTCAGGTTTAGTTGGTTTATAGTGCTATTCTATATATAGAATTATTCTATTTTTTATTTATCTTCTTTCTGGTTGTTCTATCCATTATTAAAAGTGAAATATTGAGGACTCCAACTATTATTGTTAAAATGTCTATTTTTTTCCCTTCAATTTGTCATATATTTTGCTTCATGCATTTGAGAACTCTGTTGTTGGGTGCATATGTACTTATATTTGTTGGATCTTCTTTATGTCCTTCTTTGTCTCTGGTAACAATTTTTGTCTTAAAGTCTATTTTCTGATATTAGTACAGGCAGGCATACCTTGAAGATATTTCAGGCTTGGTTCCAGACCACAACAATAGAGCAAATATTTCAATAAAGCAAGTCACACAAATTTTTTTGGTTTCCCACTGCATATAAAAGTTGTATTTACACTATACAGTAGTTTATTAAGTGTGTAAGAGATTTAGATCTTAAAAAATCTATAGACCTTAATTAAAAATACGTTGTTGCTAAAAAATACACTATCATCTAAGCCTTCAGTAAGTCACAATCTTTTTGTTAGTGCAGGGTCTTGCTTCAGTGTTGATGGCTGCTGGCTGCTGAGGGTGGTGGTTGCTGAAGGTTGGGTGACTGTGCCGATTTTCTTAAAATAAGACAATGAAGTTTGCCATGTTGACTGCCTTTGTTCCGTGAATGATTTCTCTGTAGCACGCAGTAGAATTTCACCCGTCGTAGAACTTCTTTCAAAATTGAAATCAGTCCAATTTTGGACTTAAACCCGCCACTGCTTTATCAACTAAGTTTCTATATCCTTTGCTGACATTTCAGTAATTAAGTTTGCCATCTCATTTGGGCACAGTTCATGGCACCCCAAAACAATTACAATAGTAACATCAAAAATCACTGATCATAGGTCACCATAACAAATACAATAATATAATAATAATAACAAAGTTTGAAATATTGCAATAATTGCCAAAATGTAACACAGACACAAAGTGAGCAAATGCTGTTGGAAAAAAATAATGCCAATAGACTTGCTTGATGCAGGGTTTCCACACACCTCCAATTTATAAAAAAACTTAGCATCTGCAAAGTGCAGCAAAGTAAAGCACGGTAAAACAGGTCTGTCTCTATAGCCACCCCAGCTCTCTTTTGGTTTGTGTCATATATCTTTTCCCTCCTTATACTTTCAACCTATGTATGTCTTTGAATCTCAAGTGTCCTCTTGTAGGCAGGTTGTGGTGGGATTATTTTTTATGCATTCTGCCAATCTCTGCCTTTTGATACAAATTTAATAATTACATTTAATGATTAATCTGTTTGCATTTAATTTACTCACTAATAAGGTATTATTACTTATGCCATTATGCTATTTGCTTGTACGTATCTCGTGTTTTTTTACTCCAATCCGCCATTACTGTGTCACTTGTGTTAAGTACGTATTTTCTCGTATACCTTAATCAAGTCCTTTCTCACTTCTTTTGCTACATACTTTTTAGTTATTTTCAAAGTAGTTGCCCTGGTGGCAGCCAGGCTGCTGGTTACCACTGTGATTGTGAGTTGTTGGTCTTCATGGTTACTGCAGAGCTGGTGAGAGGGAGATGAAAATAGGACAAGCTAAAATGCCATATGCCCATGGTTCTTATCAAAATCCAGGCATTTTTCTTGTATAAATGCCCCTTGGATTTCTATAAACCTTTGGTTAATTTTCAGAGTTATGAAAAAGTTGATTCTGAACATTTCTACTAGTGTTATTATTGCCTTTATGGAGGAGAGAACTTTTTTATGGAGGAGAGAACTTTTTGAGGTTCTTACTTTGCTATTTTCATTGATGTCTCTTTTATGTCTTCTTTTTTTCATGTAAAAGTTAATTTTCATTCATATTTCCACATAAAGTTTTACTTTAATTTGTATACAGTTAAATAGGTCTGTGCTTTATTTTATTCATTCTGGGTGTCCGTGGTGCATTAGTAAAGTCTACTCAACCTAAGACTGTCATCTCCTAGATTAATGTACATAGATATAGATAAATACCATATATATATTATATATTATACACATGTATAATACGTACAGTGTACATCATATTTGTATATAAACACATGCAGATGTACATACATATTCAATTTATTGATACAGTGGTATAAATTGATATAATGGATTATTTTAATAGATACTCTCATATTAAACCACCCTTAGTATAAAATCTGCTTAATCATAATACATTTTTATTTAGATCATTGCCAGATTTTATTTGCTCATATTTCAATTCGAATTCTGTACCTTTACTTATAAATAATATTGGGATATAGTTTTTCTTCCTTTTTGTCTTTGTCAAGTTTCTTTTTATCATCTGGAACATTTAAATGGAAATTACCTATTTTTAACTTATATAAAATCTCAGCGTATAGGCCTGGAGACTTTTTCATTGATAACTCGCTCATCATCTCTCTGTTTCTTCTCTAGTAGTTGATCAAGTCAAGATTTTCATTTCCTCTTAAATTAATACATTTACTCTAAGTTTTAAATGTTGCTAGTATGCAATTCAAGCATGTAAACAGTGGCGTGAGATTTTTTAATTTCTGATCTTGTCTATATTTATGCTCTCTTTCCCCCCCTTAATTTGGCTTGTAAGAGGTATATCTGCTTTATTAGTTTTATCAAAAAATCAGATTTTTGGTTTATTTATTCTTTCTATTTTAAAATTTTCATTTTATTAATTTCAAAGAGGAAGTTAAAAAAGAGGTTGCTTACTACCTACATACCAATAAAAAATATAACACTACACACAAAAAATAATACAAGACTATAAAAGCTGTTTAATAAAAGTCCTTCTTATCAGAGAAGGATGCTGAAAAATAAAGGAACCAAGGACTCACCTTAAACTATAACAGAAAAAAAAAAGAATCAGTAAAGAGAAAAGTTGAAATCAAAGAGATCTTTCAACCCCAAGTCTTCCTTGCTTATCTTTTTTATCTCCACCTACAAGGTGAAGACCAACTTCTTAGCCTAAAGCATGGCACCTGAAACCATTTCTGATCTAGTACCCATTTGCCTTTTAGCCCCATCAGTTGGCACTCCCCGGCACACTTTATGCTTCAACAGTATCAAATTGCTTGAATTCCCCTGATACATTACATTCTCTTCCTTACCTTCATTTTTTTGCACGTACTATTCCCATTCTCTGGAATGAATTTCTCATCTTCTTCCGCCTGGCAAACTCCTTTTAATCTTTCAAAATCCGGCTTTATAGCATCTCTGTAGGAAGTATCCCAGAATTCTCCACCAAATAGAACAAATTTTTCTTCCTCTGATCTACACCTGCTCCTTTATATACCTCCACTGTTGATTTTAGTGCAATGTTTGCATCTGCCTCTCTTACAAGACCATGAGCACCTTGAAGGCAGTAATTATATCTTACTGGTTTCTAAAATGACTCCCAGCTCAGTACCTAGATACATTCTGTATTATCAGCTTGCAAAATATTTATTGAATGAGTGAGTGAATGTCATGACTGTAATATCCAATCATTCCAAGTCCTTTACTGGAATACTCTTTCAGAGTGTTTTTTTATGCTTGCTTTCTCTACTTTCTAGGCTTTTGGTTCCTCATAATCTTTTACATAATACATTCTGCTCCCATCATTTCAATAAAATGGCTTAGCCCAAATTCTCCCAACAGCCTTCTCACTGCCAAATTGTTAAATGGCCCTTTCTTCCCCTGGGTTTGGTTGGCCTTCAGGGGGCATTTTCCTTGTAAATCCCCTTCATCTTTTCACGTTCCTCCCTTGATTCTCAGACAGCATTCTTCTTCAGCGTTCATTCTAAATTTCTTCACTTACTTCCTTCTGCAGGAGTTTCATCAGTGTGGCTTAGTCTTCTCTGTTCTTCTCTGAGTGGCCTCATGCATTTCCTCTGGGGAAAGACAGGGAATTGATTCTTTATTTCTAAATTCATACTTTTAGATTGAAGATTCTCCAGTCACTAACTCCAGCCTGGATTAATAAGCTCCAAGATGACACTTCTGTCAACTTATGAGCCGTTCCATAGGTACCTTAACTTTAACTTCATGGTTTTCCTTTAACTTCCCCTTTCTTCTGTATTCCTTATCTTTGAGAATCAGGTAAATACTTACGAAGTCACTCAATCTGTGAATTGTGTATTTGCCTCTTTCTCAGTCATTGCTCATGTCACCAAATTTCATTTGTGCCTCCGAAATGCCTTTCAAATCTCTCTCCTTGTCTTCATTCCTACAGATATGGCCCTGCATCCATTCTCATCATCTTTTTTTTTAGATCATAGTAGTAACACTCTGATTGCTTTCTCAGCATCTAGTGTCTTTCCCACTGATATATTCTTTACTTGGTTTTAGTTGTAAAGCATGTATCTGGTAATGTTTCTCCACTGCCAAAATCTTTGTCAGTTCCCCACTACCTAAAGGACAAAGGCCGAATTCCTTAGTACTGCATTCAAGACCTTCCACTTCTTTGAAGTTTGTATCTTTTCAAGCTCATGCCCAGTTTTTTCCCCAACACACAACCCACACTTCAGGCACACAGGCTTGTCCATTAAGGCCACTTTATTCATTGATATGTTTGACTCTTTAATACCTGTCCCTACTCTCTTGCCTGTAAAACTCCATGAAATCTGAGATTCTGTCTTATTTACTATTGTATTGTGCCCCCAAACTGCTCGTGGGACATCACAGGTGAATGGATGTATTTCCGTGCTTCTTCACCATTGCTGCTCCGTTTACCTGGGGTGCTCTTTCCTCATTTTCTCAGGGGTGAGTTTCTGTTCATTTATCCTTTAAGGTCTAGCTTGAATATCAGTTTCTCCATGAAGTCCAACCTAAACACAACCTTCCCAACTCAAAATGAGTGACTTTTCTTGTCCTTCTAAAACATTTTCTACAAAGTGCCAGTTTTGCATTTACCTCCTTGTACCACAATTATTTGGACATGTGCCTCCAACTTCAGTAGATTTGAACTCTTTGGAGGGAGGGGAATGAGCCTCACTCATGTACAGTTTCAAACACTGAACTTCATACTGAATAGGCAGGTGCTTAATAAATCTATGGGCAGGAGGAAGGTACCTGCCTTTTGATGATATAAAGTCGTTTCTAACTTTTAAGTCTGTATTTTTAAAATGTATTTGCTTTTTTTTTTTTTTTGCATTTTTTCCAGTTTTATTGAGACATAATTAACACATGTCACTGTATAAATTTAAGGTATATAGCATAATGGCTTGACTTACATATACTGAGAAATGATTATCACGATAAATGTAGTTAGCATCCATCATCTCATATAGATACTACTAAAAAAAGGAAAAAAGAAAAAAAATTTGTGATAACTCTTATGATTTGCTTTCTTAACAATGTTCATATGTGTTACACAGCTGTGGTAATTATAGTCATCATGTTGTACATGACATCCTTAGTACTCGTTTTTCTTGTAACTGGAAGCTTGTACCTTTTAACCACCTTCTTCGTATTTTCTGTCTCCCTACTCCCTGCCTCTGGTAGCCACAAATCTGATCTCTTTTTCTATGAGTTTGGCTTTTGGGTTTTTTGTTGTTGTTCTTCTTCGTATAAATGAGATCATACAGTATTTATCTTTGTCTGACTCATTTCAGTTAGTATAATGCCCTCAAGGTCCACCTATGTGTCCTAAATGACAAGATTTACTCATTTTTAATGATTGAATAGTGTTCCATTGTGTATACATCCACTCATCTGTCAGTGGATACTTGGGTTGTTTCCATGTCTTGGCTATTACAAGTAATGCTACAATGAACATAGGGGTACAGATTTTTTTAAGTTAGTGTTTGTTTCCTTTGGATAAATACTCAGAAGTGGAATTGTTGGATCATATGCTAGTTCAGTTTTTAGAGGATCCTCCATTCCTGTTTTCCATAGTGGCTGGACCAGTTTACAATCCCACAAATGGTGCAGAAGTGTTCCCTTTTTTCCATACCCTTGCCAGGATTTATCCCCTGTCTTTTTGATGATGGCCATTCTAACAGGAATGGGGGGATAGATGATGTAAAATCTGGTCTCCAGTTTGGACAGGGCTCCTCCTCTGAGGAGCACTTCTGCCTGTATTTCTAGTTCACCTACCATTCTCTCTCACTGAAGCATAGAACCACAGAGGGTCAGACCTGGAAGGGGAAAGTCAGGCCCTGCAGTTGAAGTGACTTGTCCAAATCAATATAGTAAGGATAAGAACCAAGGCCAGGACCAGATCTGCTGTCTTTAGGCCAGGATCTTTCCCACTTGACTCTCTCTGTCTGCTCCCTCCCTAATGGGAGAGAATGGAAGGCAAAGTGTCAGGGAGTGAAAGGAAATCCATGGGCCAGGGGATCCATCTAGTGTCTGTGTATGAGTGTGACAGTGTGTGTGTGAGAAAGAGTATGTGTGAGTGTGTCTGCCTCCCTTCTTCTCTACATATAGCCCTCTTTGTGGCTGCCTTGGGCTCCTGGAGGTCAGCAGAGAAGTCTCTGATCTGGCTCTTCCCAAATCACTCACCTTCTAGAAGATGTTCAAATCTCACCCAACCTGGGCTACGGCATATTCTACCACACCAGGGTCAGAGGTAAGCCCTGAACAGGGAACCAAACAGCCTTGAAATATCACTGTCACCCAGAACCTGTATCACTAAACATCATGGAAATGGATAAGCCTATGTCCCATCTCACTCCATCGCCTTGGCAGATAGCAGCCCAGAGACAGCCTCTGACCTCTGTCTGGCTCTGGCCCTCTGTGGCCCAGACATTAAGCAGAGAATAGTTCAAAGGGATGTCAAGTTTCAGCATCTTCCAATATCAAATTTAAAAAACTGCATTACCCTCAATAGATGTGGTTTTATAGTAATTGCTTGGAATTTGAATAGCATGCTATAACCATCCCCATAAATTGGACTTCTTTAGATTTATTAAGCTATTTATTGAATGGAGGATAATAAACATTCAGGATTAACAGCTCTGCAACTGCTCTGAGCCAGTTACATATAGATTTGCTAAAATCCCATAAAATAATTATGAATCAGTTACCATGCTGACAAACCGTAATTGTCAAAAGTTCAATGCAGACTCAGGGTCTTATTTAAAAGTTTGTTCTTGCTTGCAGCTTTTAAGCTCCTCTTCCTTTCCCCTGGCACTCCCTTTCTTTCCTCTCTCTTTCTACTTTCTCCCCATTCCCTCTGTCTTCTCCTCTCCCACCATTCTCCCTCCTTTCATTCATTTATAATACACGGGAGAAGAAGCTTGGTATGAAGAAAACAGCAGAGATGTGGGATCTGAGCTCGAGACAGGGATCTGCCATCTGCTACCTCTGGGACCCTGGGCAAGTCTCTCTTAGTCTTTATCTCCTTAGCTGTAAATATGGATGCATAAGTAGAACATCCAGGGTATCAGAGGCTTTTGAAGACTTTTGGCTTCCTTCTCCTCTCCTGCTCCCTCTGCTTGGTTCACTCTGAGCATGACCGTCAGACTGGTCCTCCTGCAGTACCAGTCTCTCCATGTCTCTTTCTCATGGCTCCTCGTACCTCACAGCTCAGCTGGGCTGTTGAGACCCTCCACAGTTTGGCCCCCTGCCTTCCAACTCTATCGCTAACTTTATTGCTTTATCTGGGACCTAGCATTATCTGGATTTTAATTCAAATCAGATGAAAATAACTTTTTTAAATTGTGGTTTCATATATAATTTACCATCTTAACCATTTTTAAGTGTACAATTCAGTGACATTAAGTACATTCACATGGCTATGCAACCATCACTACCATCCAACTCCAGAACTCTTTTCATCTTGCAAAACTGAAACTCTCTGCCCATTAAACATTGACTCCCCATTGCCCTCTCCCCTGATCACTGGTAACCACCATTCTCCTTTCTGTCTTTGTGAATTTGACTATTCTAGTTTCCTCATAGAAGTGGAAACCTATGCGTGCTTTTGTCACTGGCTTATTTCACTTAGCATAACATCCTCGAGGTTCATTCATGTTGTAACATGTGTCAGATTTCCTTCCTTAAAGTGTAAAGTGATATCTCTTTGTGATTTTGATTTGCATTTTCCTAATGATTATTGATGTCAAGATTCTTTTCATGTCCCTGTTGGCCATTTGGATGTCTTCTTTGGGAAAATGTCTGTTCAATCTCTGCTCATTTTTTAACTGGGTTGTTTGAGGGATTTGCTACTGATTTGTATGAATTCTTTCTATATTTTGAATATTAACCCTTTATCAGATACATGATTTGTAAATATTTTTCCTATTTCATAGGTTGCTGTTTCATTTTGTTGACTGTTTCTTTTGCTATGCGGAAGCTCTTAATTGCTTGTGCTTTTGGTGTTATATTCAGATTGCATCTATGTTCCTCAGGGATGTTGGCCTGTAGTTTTCATTTTTTGTAGTATCCTTGTCCAGCTCTCATATCAGGGTAATGCCAGCCTTGTGAAAGGAGTTTGGAAGCGTTCCTTTCTCTTCCAGTTTTTGGAAGATTGTGAGGATTGGTGTTCTTTAAATGTTTGGTAGAATTCACCAGTGAAGCCATCTGGTCCTGCACTTTTGCTTGTTGAGAGGTTTTGATTACTGATTCAATCTCCTTGCTAGCAATTGGTCTGTTCACATTTTCTATTTATTCATGATTAAATCTTAGAAGCTTGTATGTTTCTGGAAGTTTATCCAGTTCTCCTAGGGTTTTCCAATTTGTTGGCATATACTTATTCATAGCAGTCTCTTATAATCGTTTGTATCTCTGTGGTATCAATTCTAATGTCTCCTCTTTTGTTTAAAATTTTAGTCATTTGAGTCCTCTTTTTTCTTGTTAAATCTACCGGAAGTTTTGTCAATTTTGTTTATCTTTTCAAAACAATAGATTTTTAGTTTCACTGAGTTTTCCCTATCGTCTTTTTATTATTTTATTTATTTCCACTCTAATCTTTGTTATTTCCTTCCTTCTCTTAACTTTGGGCTTAGTTTGTTCTTCCTTTTCTAGTTCCTTGTGGTGTAAACTTTGTTTATTTGAGATCTTTCTTCTTTCGTAATGTAGTCATTTATTACTTTATACTTCCACCTTAGAACTGGGTTTGCTGAATCTCACTACTTTTGGTATGCTGTGTTTCCATTTTAATTTGTCTTATGATATATTTTCTTTTTTCAAGTTTATTAAGAAATCATTAACATACATCACCTTATAAGTTTAAGGCATACAGCATGTTTATATATATAGTGAAATGATTCTCACAATAGTTTCAGCTAATATCAAGATTTTTCAATTTCTCTTTTGTTTTCATCTTTGAGGCATTGCTTGTTCAGAAGCATATTGTTTAATCTCCACATATTTGTGTATTTTCCAGTTTTGTTCTTGTAATTGATGTCTAATTTTATACCATTATGGTCAGAAAAGATGCTTGATTTGGTCTCAGTGTTCTAAAATTTATATTAAGCCTTGTTTTGTAGCCTAACATATGATCTATCCTGGAGAATGTTCCATGTGTGCCTGAGAAGAATGTATATTCTGTTGCTTTTGGATGGAATGACCTGTAAATGTTTGTTAGGCTCATCTGATCTAACATGTTTAATATTTCCATATTAATTTTCTGTCTAGATGATCTATTCATTGATGAAAGTGAGGTATTTAAGTCCCTTACTATTATTGTTTCTATTTCTCTCTTTAGGTCTTTTAATATTTGCTTTATATATGTAGGTGTTCCTCTGGATGCATAAGTATTTACTAATATTATATCTTCTTGATGAATTAGGCCCTTTATCATTATATAGTGGACTTCTTTGTTTCTTATTACTGTATTTGGCTTAAAGTCTGTTTTGTTTAATGTAAGTATAGCTACTTCTGCTTTCTTTTGGCTTTCATTTGCATAGACTATCTTTTTCATTTTCAGTCTACTGTATCCAGTAAGCTAAACTGAGTCTCTTGTAAGCAGCATATATTTAGCATATAGGTAATGGGCATATGGGCAATTTCCTTTTCTCCCTCTGTACTAACCCTATGGGAGTAGTCCTGGAGAGTGTGGAGAGTGCCGGCATGCCTGTTAACGACTGCTCCTTTGTTACAGTCCTATGAGTCTTCTGGATACAAGCCTCCTTGGCTTTCAGAGCCAGATATTTGGGACCTTATTGCTCAAGTAGAAGTTTTAGAAGTTGGAGCAGTAAATGTGGGGTCCCAATGTCTCACAGAAAATCTGGGAGTTGGGAGTTCCTTCCCAATTGTATGATGCTATGCCAGGTGTGAGGTTTATAACAAGAATGTGTCTCAACCTTTCCTATCTCATTCACCTGATGTATAGGAGTTGCTCAGCTAGTTTCTGGATTTCTTTCAGAGGTAATTGCTCTGTGTGTAGATTGTTTATTCAATGTGTCTATAGGAGGAGGGAGTCCAAGAACTCCTATGTTACCATTTTGGTTGACCTCCCAGTGTTCATGCCTTTAGACAAGGCCCTTCGTTCCCATTGCATTGGATTCTGTTTAATTCAGACAAACCAACTTACTACTCATCATCCTTGGACTTTCTCTCTTTTCTAGAAAATCCTCCCCTTCTTGTCCCTGGTGAACCATGTCTCTTCTCCTGAAATCACTGCCTACATGTTTTGCCTCCTCCCGGAAGCTCTCTTTGACTGACTACATTTGACATGACTCATCTGAACACTTTCTGATGAAGTTAGCATTTAAATATACGTACAAACACTGAAAGACAATGATAAACAGACAGAAATAAATTTCTGGTTATATTTCACAAATAACACTGAGCCAACTTTCCTGAATTACAAACCCCCTTCAGATTAGTTTTCTACAAAACAAAGTCCTCTTTGCTTTTTCATTTAAGGGATTATACACGTAGATAACCCCAAACACATGCAATCATCACAAAAGCAGATAGTTTGACATTTAGAAGGGGATTGCCTGCATGTTAACTAGTGTTATATCTTACTGTCTGCATAGTATTCTCCTGAGGAAACATATAGATTAAAAACACATTTTAAAACAAGTTTTAGAGATGAAACATTGCCCATGGGGAAATCTGCCTACTATATCTCTATCATAATAGGCAGGTTTCCAAGCTACATCCAAATTCAGTCTAGCAAACTTATCTTTTCAAATAAAATAACAGAATAAAATAAAATAAGGTAAAATAAAAGTTTCCTTCAAAAGGATTTCCATTGAGCACAACCCTGTGAGTCATCATTCTTAAACTCACTCTCCTGCTCCTTTATTAAAAAAAAAAAATCATTGAAATGAAGCCTTCTAGAAGCTACAGCCTCTTATAAAAATTTGAAATTAAGAGAAATTCCCTTGATCCCGTGTCATAGCCAGTTTTACCTCAGGTTCAACCAGGAAAAAGCAAATTATGCAAGTCCCTGAAGGGTCGAGATCAAACTGTTGGCAGGCCCTGTGGTGATCAACCTGGTTATATGAGGAGGGAACATTTATCTAAATGATGAACCAGACTCAAATAGATACAGATATAGAGATAGACATAGAGATATCTACTAACCACATAAGCATTTCTCAGGAATAGATGTAGCTGCTTTAAGATCTTAAGCTCTTTGCATAATAAGGGTAGTCTTATGGTAGACTTTAGATCACTTTAGACAGCGAATTTCTTAAGAATGGTTGTTTTATTTCTTTATAATTTTTTTTTTCATTTTAGCAATTCTTTTTTAAATGGGGCATAATTTTTATTATACTTAAAGGTACAGTTTTGAAATGCCATGTTCATTGTGTTTTTTTAACACCTTTATTGTGGTGTGGTTCCTGTACAGTAAACTACATATATTTCAGATATACAATTTGATGAATTTTGATAAATGTATACACCAATGAAACCACTACCACAATCAAGATAGCAAATATTTCCATCACTCCTCAAAATTTTTGAATTCCCAATTTATCCCTTCCAACCCCCTTTATCCCCTGGTAACCATAAGTTTGTTCTCCGTGTCTGTGAGTCTGTTTCTGTTTTGTAGATAAGTTCATTTGTGTCCTTTTTTTTCAGATTCCACATATAAGCAATATCCTATGGCATTTTTCTTTCTCTTTCTGGCTTAGTTACTTAGAATGATGATCTCCAGGGCCATCCATGTTGCTGCATATGGCATTATTTTATTCTTTGTTATGGCTGAATAGTATTCCACTGTGTGTATATATATATATATATATATATATATGACATCTTCTTTATCCAGTCATCTGTTGATGAACATTTGGGTTGTTTCCACGTCTTGGCTATTGTAAATAGTGCTGCTGTGAACATTCTTTATACTGTTTTGTAACTTGAAATCTAAAACTTTGCTTTTGTTAGCTGGAGAAGGTGGAAGAGGAGGACAGGGTGGAGAAGGGAAGGTCCTGGTTGCAGTTTTGATGCCCCATCCCAGAGGGCAAAATGCCCCAGGGGGCAGAAATTCTCCTGAGTATCCTGAACTCCTGTGAGGACAGTGCTGGGATGAACGTCTGGGTTCTGGAGTCCAGGGTTACTAAGCTGTGCTCCTGATTCCTTTTGGATTCCTCTGAGGTGCTTCAGGGACCTTGCATCTGGGGTGGGAAAAAGAGGGGGGAATATTATTTGAAAGCCCAAATACATAAATCAGATTTCATAATTCAGAGCAGCTCTTTTGTTATAAATTTAAATTTTGTTTCATGGTAACATGCACATAACATAAAATTGACCACTCAGTGTACCTCACGGAAGTGGAATCATACACCATTTGCCCTATTGAGACTGGCTTATGTCACTTACCATAATGTCTTCAAGTTGGAGCATATGTCAAAATGTCCTTTCCTTTTAAGACTGATGAATATCCCATCATGTGTATATACCTCTTAAAAAATCCATTTATTCTTCAATGGACTTTTGGGTTACTTGCTTCTGTGGCCATTAAATGGCCTTCTATGGCCATTTGGTGATAACATTGCTATGAAGATGGGTTCTGTTTGAGTCCCTGGCTTTTAATTCTTTTGAATATATACCCAGAAGTGGAATTGCTGGATCATATGGTATTTCCATATTTAATTTTTTAAGGAACCTCCCAGCGGTTTTCTCTAGTGACTACACTATTTTACACTACCACCATCAGTGCACAAGGGTTCCAATTTTTCCAAATCCTTGCACGTAGTTAGTACTTCCTGGCTTTTTGATAATAGCCATTCTGATGAATGTAAAGTAGTATCTCACTGCCATTTTGATTTGCCCTTCCCTAATGACTAATAATGTTGAACACCTATTCTTGTGCATTTTAGCCATTTATACCTCTTTTTTGGATAAATGTCTAATCAAGTCTTTTAGCCATTTTTTTAAACAGAGCAACTCAGTTTTTTTAATTATTAATTTTTATTTATTTTGACTTCCAATTAAAATTTGAAGAAACAGTGCCACTGATTTTTTTTTAAGAAAACATCTTTTAAAATGGCTTAATCTCTTCCATCTCCCATCTTCCAGGCCAGGGCTCTTTCAGGGTTGCACATTGCCTTACATACAGGTGCATCCTCATGGAGACACACCTTCAAGTTCCAAGTTGCTTTTCAGTCGTCAGAACTAATTCTTTCTCCATAGTGATGGTATGGCATTTTTCTGGCTAAATCAGTATATTTAATAAAGGTATCAACAGATTAGAATTTCAGACCACATTCCTGGAAACAAAAGTATCTGGGGAAAAGGCAGTTTCTCACCCAGGGGCTCCTCACTGCTTTGTGAGATCCAATGCAACAAGCAAGCTAAAGAAGGAAAGGGGAGAAAGCACAGTTGGTCTGAATTCCTTATCTCCAAGACTGGTCCTGGCCAGACAGCATCTCTCAGAGCCAGGCATCCCTACACCTCACTTCTTACTAATAGAAAGAACTCAGGTACTGAACTGAAGGGATTCGAGAAAAGCTTCAACTAAAAATGGGAAAGGAACTATACTTCTTGCATTTTATTCATCATCTGCCTTTCTCTTGTCTCTCATGCTAACACACCTGGTCATTGGGTCAAGCCAGTTCAGATTGATTCCTTAGTTAATGGCATTTGGGAGCTTACTGGGGGTCTGTGAATGAAACTTGTCTTTGAAATTCACTAAGAAACAGAAGCAAGTCCAATCCTTGTATTTCATAACTCAGACTTGAGCTCTTCTCTCCTGGTCCAGAGTCAGCCACATTCTGTGGAGCCAGGGCAATCTCTTGAAGGACATGCTCTGCTGTAGCTGTTCCAAACCATAGACAATATTTAATTTCTCAGATGCTTGGATTATCAGCTGAGTTTCCAGATTTGCAGCAAATAATCTAGTTTGTCTATGAGTGAATGTTCCAACCTCAGTTAATGGTCATGAGGTACAGGGTTGACCTAGATTATTGAAATTCGTAGATTCTCCTCTTCTAGCCAGTAGGGCCAACATTGTAAGTCCTTCTTCTGACAACTTTCTGTATTAATTTGCCAGAATTTGCTATAATAAAAATACCACAAACTGAGTGGCTTAAACAGCAGAAATTTATTTCCTTACAGTTCTGAGATTAGAAGTCAGAGATCAGGATGTCTCTGAAGGCACTCAGCAAGATCTGTTCCAGGCTTCTTTTATAGCTTCTGGTATTTCCTTGTTTTGGGCAGAGGTAACTCCAGTCTCCACACGGCGTTCTCCCTATATGTGTATCTGTTTCTGCATCCAAAGTTTCGTCTTTTCTAAAGACACCAATTACGTTAGATTTGGGCCCACCTGAATGACCTCAATTTAACTTGATCACCATCTATCCGGATTAGGTTACATTCTGAGGTACTAGGGGTTAGGAGCCCAACATTTCTATTACAGCAGATAGTTCAACCCACAACACATTCCAACAGCCTATAGTTGAAGAATGTTGGTCTCAATTCAGACAGGAGTCAGACCCAGGCTTCTTATGAACCTTTCCAGGGCTCCCCTATAAAACGAAGGGGTAGAACAGGTTATCTTAAGACTGCCTTCTAGCTCTAAAATCCTCTAGGCTTCGAATATCTCTTCCCCTGCATCAAAACTTTTCCATTTAATGTTCAGTCCCTGTGTGCCTGGCTCTCTACTAAGGACTCTCTCAGTAACAGGTTAAATCATTTGAAAACAACTTGAAACCAGTGAAATGACACTTGTCTGCAGAACTACAAATGTCCTTGGTGACAAAATTATCCTGTGTGGGCTGGGAAACCCACCCCACACAGCAGGCATTCTGAAGCTGACAATGAGGGCTCCCCCAAAACACTCAGCACCCAGACTCCAAGCACTTACTAGCACAGGTTTCTGCTTTGCTAGCATCTCTTCACATAGACATTTGAGTCTGGGTGAGATGGACATCCAGCTTTGCATGCCCCCTGCAGGCCCATCACCCGTGGGAGAAGCCAGTGGGAAACACTGGCATGTGTATTCCCCGTGGGAGGAGTGCATTTTCCACTTTTTTTCCTTTTCTTTCCCCAACCCTTGCTCACTGTGGAAAAACTTAAAACTGTAGAAACATGTAACGAAGGCATGAAAACAATCAACCACAGTCTTACCATTCAGAGGCAGTTACTGTGCCAGCTTGTGATTTTTACTTCCAGAACTTTCCTGAACCATTGTCTAGCATGGTTGAAATCATATTGAGTATATTATTTTGAGCCCCACTTTTTTTTTTTTTCATTTGATAGTCTCACAGAATTTTGCTAAGGCTGGTTTAATCAGCCTCATAACAAATATCATTTGGGCGAGTGGTAACCCCATTGATGAAGCAGAAATCCAGTTTGAGTCAATTCTTTGGCTCCACGGGTGGTTGTTCTCCACATTGACTTTGGGGTTTCTTCAGGCCCAAGAGGATCGAGGAGGTGTCTTATTTAGCATTATCACACTCTCCCCAAATTGTAATCCCCCTCTTGCCAGGTCACCAGTGAAAGGAAAATTGGTCAAGGCACTTCTTGGTACTCCAGTGAGAAAAGGAGGAATCTGAGAATCAACAAAGTCCAGGGCCAAATACGGGGCAGCACCCAGAGACATTACCGCTGAGGGGTCAGAGTGCCCTGAGTGTCCTGAGGGGTCAGAGAAGGTAGAGAGAGAGCCCAGGTGGGCAAGGCTCAGCTCATGCATACTCCATCGCTGCAGATACTTGCTTGCCCACTGCATTTAATCCTCAGAGACTCCACAAGGTACTCATTCATCAGCCCCACTTTAAAGTTGGTGTAATGGATGATGAGATGCTCATTCAGGACTGAGACCTAAATGTCATTCCCTTCCTGCTGGGCAAGTTGACAACTGAAGACTCTCAATTGAGTCCCTCTCCAGGCATTTCCCTGAGTCACCCTTAACTGAAGAGAATCAACCTCATCTGAGGTCATGCCCTCTCCCCAAAGGCAGCTTGCCCCTTGCTTCAAAGTGGGATAATTCTGAAGGGCCAGAGTCTAGGCCTGCCCATGGGGTTAGCTGAGACCTTTGTTGCAATGGCCTGCACCCATTTACTTCTGTCCATAACCCCTCTCTATCCTGGACTTCTTCCTTCATTCCCCTACAAGCACTGATCCCAGCAACACTCCCCAGTAAACCCTATACACATAAATCTCCTTCTCAGTCTGTTTCTCTGGAACTTGCTCTAAGACCATTAGACCGTGAATCATTGACACACTATGAAGGAAGGGGGTACAGAAATGCACACCTTCCCTCTAGGACTCCTGAAGACTGGGTGCTTCCCTAGCACCGCCCTGAGGGAAAAGAGGAGTGTGTATAGGGGAGGCACAGTGCTCTCTGAGAAAGAGCAGGCCTGGATAGGGTGGCAGAACAGGGGCCTTTAGATAGTGAGAGGTGTGGTCCAAGCACTGAACTATTGGAAGTATCCCCACTCATAAGAGAGACAGTAGAAAAGGACCCAGGAAGTGAGAAAGAGACTAAACCCATGCCTCTCAATCGTGGCTGAACACTAGAATCACACAAGGATCTTTTCAAATACATTATTACCAGGGGCACCCTCACTCAACCCTGAGATTCTGACTTGACTGGTCAGGGGTAGGGCCCAAGAGTGGTTTTTAAATCTTCCCAGGTGATTCTAATGCACAGGCAGGATGGCAAATCATTTGGCTGTCAGACACGTTTACTCTGCCCTCTGCTGGACGGGCACTGACTTACCACTGAACATCATTCGCTGGGCCCAGGGCTGAGCTGGCAGAGGGGTCTCTGTGAAGGCTGGGAGACCCCTCTGACAGCACCAGTGTGCCAGCAGGGCCCATGTGTGCATATGATGAGGAGGATGCCTTTTCTAAGTAGCGGACCAACCTCAACCAGGGCTACTGCAGGGATTCACTCTCAATGCATGCTCCCCTGAGATGCCTGTCAAACCTGTAGATTCTCTGGCCCCACCCCAGAGACCTACTAAACAGAAATCTATGGGGTGAGGCCTGGAAATCCACATTTTTTAACACACCCCCAGCGTCCCCTCTCAATGAATCTTGTGTATTTAAGTTTGACAACTGCTACTGAGAGCTCGTTTCCAGGGAACTTGTTCTTTATACCAGTTAGCTGATAGGAAAGCTTTGCTTTCTTTGCAGCAAAGGCATGCTCACCTGCTCCTGGCACACTGGAGTAGGAGTTCAGTTCCCCGATGACCAGATCAGCTCACCAAGGAGGATCTGAGCAGAGCCTGAGAATCCTCTTCAGCAAATTCTTTCTAGTTAGTTTTTTTGTTTTGTTTTCTTTTTTTCCCTTTTAGCAGCTCTGGTAAACATGGCTGGTGAATTGCCCCAAATATTTTTTCTTTTTTTGTATTGTGCCATTCAATCGACAGTTTTGCATAATAAAAGGTTACCATGATGAGTGAACAAGAAATGAATCAGGCTTGATTGTTCAGATGCAGAATTTGCCCCCGAGCACACGATACTTATCTTCCTGCTTGGCCCATTGTCTAATGATGTAAGTATGGCTCGAAGGTGGATAAAAATAGATATTAATAGGCTTATACACACCTCCCCCGTAGCATCTCTATCAAGGAGGATGCTTTTTGGGGTCATAACTGGCATCTCTGAGCCTGACTGAAGTCTGATCTTCACGCGGCCTCTGTGTATTCCTCAGACACAGTACTCGGCAGTTTTAACTTCCTCATTCAGTTACTTTATGAGGATGCCAGCATTCATATTAATGAAATTACTTTGATTATCTTCCTAGACAGTGTGTCAGTGGGCAGTTAGCAGCCCCATAAAGAGCACCATGCAAATTTTCTGCTGATTCAGACCCAGGGTTTCCCCTTTCTTTTTTCTCTAAGGCCCCCACCTGCTGTCCTTTTTTTTTTTTTTTCTGGGGATTCATTTATCTGCTCTGTTGTAGCTCCTTTGGTCACCCCAAGACTGGCTTAGATGGAGACAGTCTCTTCAGGACATCCCTTTCTTTCCATCCCATCAGATGAGCATAGACGTCCTTTTTAGTGAATTTTCTTGTTCATTACGTTGGGGGACAGATGGGGAAGCCCAGAAACCCATGGGCAGAAGCTGCGCTGGCTTGACTGGGCTCGGGCTCTTTTCAGACAAATGACTCAAACCAAGCAGTCCTGCTGCAGCCCCATGTGAATTTGGGTTGGTCCTACCACCAGGTTCAGTGTCTTCCTAGTCCCTGTAGGAACCTGCTTGTCGATCTTTGGCCTGGGCACCCTGCCTCTTCCTCCCCAAGGTCTGCTCACTGACAAGGTCAGTCACTGATTTTTCTGGGCAAGAGCATCATTTCCCCACCCGGTTACCAAATGCCTTTCCTCTCTCTCTTCAAGCCATTCTGCACCAACTTGGAACCCCTCTTATCTGTACCTGTCCCTACTCCACCCCGTTTTTCACCTTTCAGGAAGAAGGAAGGGTTTTCTACAGGCCCCTGGGATAGCTCAAAAATGAAAGTAGGGGTAAGCTTACCCTGATCCTCCCTAGCCCACTCACACGCATTGACTGACCTACTCCTCCTTGCCTCCAATTTCTGAGTGTGTCTGTACTGGGGAAGCAAGCAGTAACAGTCTTCTATCCTTTCGCCTCACCCGTTTGTAGTGTCAAGACAGTTCTGGTTCATGCAACTTCCTCAGGCTGCAATGACAGTGACCACCCTCGGACTGTGCTTTCATGGACATGGGTGCCCACTGATGGAGCTTACCCTGATGGATGCCAGAACATTGGAAGGGACAGAGCAGCCCCCAGTGACCCTGCCCTGGCACGGACACACATCTGTCAGGGTGCTGGCTTCCTGCTCCCTCAGCACAAGCAGGACTTGGGCTTCCCCAGTGTTGCTCCACCACGGCCATCACACCAGAAGGCCGCGAAGGGGTCCATCTCCCTTCAGCCCACCCATTACAGAGGTTTCCACATAGGTAGCAAAGCTCATTTCTCCTTGGACAAATGCCTCTGTCTTTCTTGGGTTGGCAGCATATGACAACACCAGAAACATACATCATGTTAGTCTCTGTTGCTTTCTTCAAGCAATACTGCAGTATGTAGACTTACTTGTTATTGAAACAGAACTTTAAGAAATGAAGGAAGATGAGTTTCATTTCCCTTTCCAGATGTTCTCTTCATCATTGTCAAGCTCTGCTTCCCTGGCCTGGGGCATCACCTTTATCCTTCCCATAAGAGTCCATAGTTTCCACCTGAGAAGTCCCTGTCTCTCTCCTAACCTGGTTCTCCTGAACTCCCACCAGCCAGGTACCACGTCTGGCTTTACTAAATAACAGCCACTCTTTGTTGCAGAGTTACTGTGAATCAGACTTAGTAGTAAGCAATTCACCTGCCTTTGCTTTTTTTTTTTAATTCTCAAGATGGCCCATGAGTCAGATTCTATTATTATCACCATTTTGGAGTTAAGGAAACAGGCTTGGTGTTAAGTAGCTTGTCCAAAATTTTACAATAAGTACGTGGTAGAGCGGGACACTTGGGTTTGAAAACTTGAGTGTTTATTAGTGCTTCTCTTGCGGATAGTGTTAGATTTGTTACCTGTTGCTCTGAGTCTAAGAGTGTGACTCAGGCAGTTCCTAATCTGTCCAGAACACAGTCCACAGCCCAGCACTCAAGCTGGGTGAGCCTACACATCACACTTCTTGGCACTAAGAAAAACCATCTCACTTTGTTGACTTGACTTCCCCCGCCACACACACACACAGATGAATGTGAAAGTACGTGAAATCTGTTAGATGGTCCATTTGATTACATGGCAAATACTCTGGATACTTGTTTGCTCTACCACAATAGTCCCCTTTGTCATATTTTGCAAGGACTTTTGATTTAATTCCCTAAATCAACACTGAATTTGTTTTCTTATGAACGAGGAAGAGGATGGAGCTTATCAGATTGCACAGGACCGGGGTCAGGTTACCTTGGGGCTCTCCTGGAGGACAGTGATGGGAAGGGGGGTTACCAAGGGGGCTTTGGGGCACTGGTAATGTTGCCTCCTAATCTGGGTGCTGGTGACTTGGGTTTCACTTTATGCAAATCCATCAAGCTGTCCACTTGGGATATGTACTCATTCCTGCCTGGACCACCTCAGTACCCTCCTCTTGGCGGGCTCCCCACCATCCATCATTCCTTAGTGGAGCCTCTCGTGACTCCTCAGTCAAGATGAGGTTTCCCTCCACAGCACTGATCACAAGTGAAATGATTCAGCTGATTTTGTAGGTCCTGGTTTCCTGTGTGTCTCTCTCTAGATTCTAAGCAACTAGGGCTCACTGAGTCCCCTGGTGTTGATGTTGTCTCTTGGGCCCAGCACAGTGCCTGGAACAGGTGGCCACCATGAGATAATTTGTAAAGGAAGATCAAGGCAGGAGAGATGGAATAGAAGGGTGGACAGAAGAAAGTGAAAAGAAGAGAGGGCAGGAGGAAGCATTGTCTCCAGGATCTGGTATTTTGAGGCATGCACCACAAACATGTCTGTCCATTGATTAATTATATTTGTACAACAATGTGTTTATTGTTTACTGTATTCATGGTGAAAGTTCTAACAGATTGTGTCCCCTGGGGTGCTGGCATCCCAGTGAATAAAAATATCAGGGAGACGAGGTAAGAATCATAATCCTCACTTCACAGAATAGTCAACTGAGACTCAGAGGGGAAGGGACTTGCCCATGCCAGCCAGAAACTGTAGAACTGGGATCAAAACCCACTTCCAGTCATGGAGGGACCCCTCCCACCCACCATGCTGCCTCCTGGGGCGTGGTCTGAGCCGCACTTCACAAGTGCTCTGATGCATCCTTCTATGTCCGAGACCCCATCTCTCCCCAGCCATCACAGGTGTTGATGGATCCAGCCCATCAGTTCCCGGTGATTTCCACATTTTTTTCTTGCTTCTCCTATTTCATCATCCTCGCCCACGACACAGGGGAGCCAGGGCTCTCAGGGTTATGGAGTCGGGAAGCATCTGCTTTATCTGCCTCATCTCTTTCTCCATAACCCATTAAGCTGGGATGGTGCGGAGACCTTCCCCGGGTCTCACCACGCCCAGGGGTGAATGGGGTCTGCCATTTTATTTGTGGAGAGAAGATGCTCTTTCTGCACAGAGCCCACGTGATGTGATTTACTGGGAGCGTCTACGATGATCTACGAGCTTCACATGGCGAGGGTACATTCCCCCATGAGAACGAGGCAGGAAGGAAGGGCGATTCCCCGCTTCCCTCAGCACTTCCTCTGAAATAAAACTCCCTGAAGTAACAAAGAAATGGAGTTGTCTAGAAACAGTGGAGGACCACAACTCAGGCAGCCAAGAAATCAGGAAGTCAGGTAGGATCAGGTGGAGATAGGCTCGGGGTGGAGCATCTTTGGGGAAGATTTGCAGTTAAATCCAATATCTTCTCTCTCTTCAGGAGGCACCGAGGTGCCGAGTCATTGTTTAACTAAGGTGAGGCAGTACTTGCTGTGCCCATATAAGGAAGAGCCTAAGGGAAGAAGCCAGGAGACAGCACCCCTGCCAGGGCTATCACCCTGCCCTTTCTCCAGAGGGACTGCCACTGTCCTCCACCACCAGTCTCCTGCGCCTCCCTCCATCTCACAAAGCTGCTGCCAAGCCTGGGGGACCCACCCAAACAGGTAGGTGTGAGTCGTGACCTCCCAGGGCTTTGGACCAAGACGGTGCTCCAAACTTTAGTGAGCATAGAATTTCCCTAGTGAGCATCTTCATTATGTACATTCTGAGTCTCCACCCACTATGTTCTCAGTAGCTCTGAACATTGGGTATTTCTGATGCAAAAGGCCTAAGGGTAAGCTTTAAGAAAAACTAGGACAAAGGGTGAGTCGACTCCCTAAGAGAAGACGATCTAAACTTTACACGTTTCATACAGTGAGAGGATCTCTTAATCACTGAGTCACCTTTGCTTTCTGCTCATTCAGTCACAGCCTTGAGGGCTACATCGTCATAAGGGTACCCTGATGGCAGAAACCTTGTCTTTGTTCACCACTGTATAGTTTCTGACACAAAGTCGGGGTTTAATATTTGCTGAAGGGAGGAATGGGGCCCTGGGCTTGCCTTTCGTTTTCTAATGACCTAGATTAATAATTATACCAAGTTGGAAAGTCTGTGTTAATCATGAAAGAGCACTCAACACTGCTTCAGAGACTCAAATGGTTCCCATGCTCCTAGAGTTGCTTGCCAGTCAGTGCAGGTGCCTCTGTGGCTGCAGAAGTTGTGTAATTGTTGTGATGTGATTCTGTTCTCAGGGAGACAGAGCCCTGGCTGTTGTGCTTGAAGCCAGGTTACCAGATTAGAATGAGGGCAGATGTTTTCCCTGTGCAGTTACAGTCGGGTTATGACTTCCCAACTGCCGTTTGTCCTGGGAACTCTGCTGGCTCCCAGCTGGTATTTCCTGGTCTTCCGTCAGCATAGCCTCTCAAATTGGCCCACCTGTGCCCAACGGGACCTAAACTTTGTTTTCGTGGGTGATAGCTGCTGTTTTTGTGGGTGATAGCCACAGGAGAACTCAATAATTAGCCTATTGGGTGATGAGAAATAATGATCTATCAGTTGTGTAATAGACAAGAATTATACATGTGGTGTGATTAGCCCCGGTTTGTAGGTGGGACAAGAAAGGTACCTGGGGAACGCCTTGCTGCTAAGCTCACACCAGATGCAAATGCAGACTTAAGAGTTATATTGGTCCTGGGGCCCTGTGGTGTCAGTTGTTCTCCTCTTTCATGTTCTTATTTTGTTCATTTGGGCCCTCTCTTCTTCTCGGTGAGTTCTTCTCAGTGAGCCTGGCTAAAGATTTATCAGTTTTGTTCATCTTTTCAAAAAAAAAAACAAAAAAAAACACCTCTTGGTTTCATTTATCTTTTTTATCTATTTATTTCCTCCCTGACCTTTATCAGTTCCTCCTGCTGACTTTGGCCTTTGTTTGCTCTCCTTTTTCTGATTCTTTTAGGCAGTAGGTTAAGTTGTCTATTTGAGATGTTCTTGTTTCTTGAGGGAGGCCTGCACTGCCATGAACATCCTGCTCAGAACTGCTTTTGCTGCATCTCATAGATTTTGGAGTATTGTGTTTCCATTTTCATTTGTCTCGAGGTATTTTCTGATTTCCTCTTTGAGTTCTTTGTTGGTAGTATTCAGGGAGTGAATCACTGGAAAGATTGCCTTAGAAGAAAAGGTGCTGGTGAGAAATATACAAGTTAATGACCCATCTACTGACCCTGAGGGCTCACTCTGTGTCCAGCGCTGTGCTTGACCCTACCCGATGTGCTCTCTGATACTGTCATTTGGGCACGTTACATAAGCCCTTTGGATCCCAGTTTCCTCCTCACTAAAGTGGAGTAACAGCAGCATCTGCCTCATACAATTATGGAAAGGAATTAAATGAGATGATATGCGTAAAGTCCTTAGGAGTGCCTGGCACATGGTAAGTGCTCAAAACATTTTAGTGATTACTGTTGATATTGTTGGAGCCTGGGTTCTCTGCAAAACAAAGCTTGAGGCAAAGCTTAAGTGCTACTGCCTCCCAGGGAGGTGCAGTACCAGGGCAGTGAGAGTGAGGGAAACGGAAATGAGGAGAGGAGGATGGGAAGAAGTACAAGGTGACGTGTCACCCACCTCTCTTCACAAAGAGACAGAGCCAGCTACTTGGCTAAAGCAGGGCATCTGTGGACTAGCTTTGGAGAAACACTGAGTCTTGAAACAGTCCACACAAGAGAGGTTGGAGAGGAAATGCACATGTCACTCCCTTCTGTCTCCTCTCTCTCATGGCTCAAACTTTGCCCCATGGGCAGTTAACGCTTCTGAACCTCTGGCTGGTGCCATCTGGCCCCTTTGGCAGCACTGAGGAAATCGAGATCCTCTTCCTTGAGTCTTGGCACCTCATCTGAGTCCAGAAGTGGTCAGAAGAGCCACTTCTTTGCCTGGGGTCAGCCCCAAAAGAGGACTAAGAGTCCCAGTGACAGGTGAGACCAAAAAGACCTGAGACAGTGCATAAGATTAGTTCAAAACAGATCAAATGATCACTGTTAACATCTGCTGGACACTGCAAGGCACTAGTGTTTCCTGATCTAATGGAGCCCACCTCTTTCTCCCATGAGACAACCATGAAGGAGTCCTCAGGTAGACTGGTCCACCCCAGCTCTCCTCGGTGTTTGTAAGTGGTCAGACTGAGAACATCCTTCGCCCTCTCAAACCTTTGTAAAGCAGAGCTTTCCACTGATAGACAGACAGCAAGAAAGCCCACAGCCATGCAAAAAACCAGAGCAGAATCAAGAGGAGAATATTGATTTTTCTGCCACCCTTGTGGACTCTGTCTCTTGGACAAACATGATACGTGGAACACTAATTCTGGGAGCTGTTGCTGGGAACTCCTTGATCAAACACTTGGGTGAATGTTGCCTCCTACCTCCCCCTCTTTGGAGGGTCGTGATTCAGATATATGTGTAAAGCCTCTGCCAAAACAAAGACATTGGTTGAACCAAGCGCATCAGCTCTTCACATATTCAACACCAGTTAGGAGCACTGCTCTGGACCCTGGAGAACCTGGCTTCAATCTCTCTTCTGTCTCAGTCCCTGAAATCTCAGGAAGCCCTTCTCAACTATGCATGACTTCTTGCTTCACACAAACCTTTTTGAATAAAAACTCCTGCAATATAATGTGAGGCCATGCACACTCAGTAGTCTGCAAAGCTGGTTCTCCAATAAACAACCAGAAAAGCTCAGCCAAACATAATTTCCTCATCTTAATTATTAACATAGGTGAACAAAGTGATCTCTAAGGGGCTTTCAATCCCTCGTAATCTGTGATGCTCATGTTGAAATGCAGCTGAAGGTCATCTCACCCAGCTCCTGAGTTGCCTCAGAGATGATCTATTTAGCTAATACACGAATGCAAATTTTTAAGAGATGGTGTAGGGGTATGGAAGTGAAGTCTTGCCCCATGGCACTCCCTCTGGTAGAGTTGTACTAAGATGAGAGAAGTATTGAGTACTGAGGGTGATGACCCGGGCCGTGAGCTGCCTCCGAGTCCCCCGGCTGGCAGAGAGCTGTGGCTCCGGGGTTAACATGCTGACTCTGCCAGATCCGCCACGAGGGACCTTTAAAACTGAAAGTAGCCAAAACCTTTGTTTGATTTCTCTCTGAAAGGGTGGTCCGTTGGGCAGTTCTCTGCCCTCTGATCACTGGCTGGGTCAGCCCTGCTATGCCGTGGGTCTGGCCTGACCGGGAATGCCCATGCAGCTCAGAGAACCGAGCCAGACCCCTTCACAGCCTGGGAACTAGAGAAGCTAGGGGCGTATCTCCATCAGAACTGACCACATGCCTGCCATCAGGAGGCACAGCCAATTGGTTCTCAAGCGCCTGAGGGAGCAGAGCTCACAGGAACGTTTCCCTGCTTCTCTTAGCCAAACATTCTTGTCTTCTCCCAAGTCTAATCCTCAGCCAGCAGTGGCTGCCAACCAGCTGAGCTACATGATAAAGCTCATCTCTGAAATCTCCAGCTTCCTTTCAGGTACCCAAGTGAAGACACTTGCAGACAGCATTGCTGGGGGAGAATCTCAGGGCAGAGGCATTCAGGATGGGCTTGCTCCTAGGACGGAGGCACATTCCTTCAACTCGGAAGCTGTCCTGACGCTGTCTGAGAACCCTGTCTTCCTTCACCTGGGTAACTTTCTCCGGGTAGGCACGGGACTCGTCTGTGACTCCCTGCCCACCTCACCTGTTCCAGGATGTAGCCGAGGCAGCGGGATGGAGGCAGATGTTTCCTGTGGCAGCGTCTCCATCCTGTCTCAGGCTCAGGGATGGATGTCAGACCCCCCCCCCTCCACCTGGCCTGTCCTTCCTATCCCCTTCCCTTAGACCCCCCAGCCACCCCCAGCCCAAGCAGGCTCCTAGACCATTCTGTTCCTCTCTCTTCCGACTGTCTCTCCTTCTTACCCCAGCCCTCACCTTCACATGCTCTGGCCTTCTTGGAATTTTTTAGAAGTCGGGGTGAGAAAGAATGAAGGAAGGAGCATGAGAACCCTGAGAGGCTTAAAATCCCCCCTCAACCTGCTTTTCACTCACCCCCTTACACACACGTTTACACACAGGCTCACACACACAGAGCTGTTCTAAGTTCTGTCTTCCATGATGATCTCAGACATATTTAATTCAGAAACCTCTTGTTTTCAAGAGACTTTTCCCCTCCCGCTGGCTCTGGCCCTGACCCCACAAGCACGACCCCAGCCATTTGGGTGGAAGCTTGCTTTCAGAAAAGTCTCAGAGGAAGCAGCTTGGCCTGGGCCTTCTTAGGATACATGGCCGTCCTATGTCCCCAAGCTGGTTGCAAAAGGGAGTCTCTCCTAAAGAGAGACTGCTTGGCTGCTGGTGCAACTATCCCTCTGTCCCCACCCCTGGCACCCCCACACCATGACGGGGAGTGGACACTGGCAAAGCCAGAACCAGGCTCCAGTCCAGGGCTCCGCCCACTCACCCTGAGGCCTCCGCAGGCCCGAGGCACCCAGGGATGGCCGGGCACAGACCGGGTTGCCCGAGGTAACGGGGCCAGAGGTCCAACTGCCGGTGCCCGTCCTTCTCTCTCCCCTGGGTGTGGCCAGAGGCAGTGCCCTGAATCTGTCACTGCAGGAGGGGACTTCAAAGAGCTGCACTGGGGAGTCTTGGCCATCGCACATCTGTCTTCCAGGTGTGCCTTGAGTACTCACCTCTGAGGACTGAGAAAGCACAGTGGTGTTTGGATGCAGTTTCCACACTGCCGTCTGCTGGGTCTGCGCGTGAAAGCCTTTCGTTAGTGGACTTTGTCCCTCTCTGTGTCTAGGCCCTCCCGTCCTCCCGCTTTCTTCCTCGCCATCGCCATCTCCACTGATGAGCTGCCTCTTTCTTGGTCTCTCTTCCCTCTCTTCCTCTCTGTCTCCTGCATTTTCTCTTTCCTTTTGTTTCACTTCACTGAAAGCCTAAGAACATAGGCCAGAAGGAAATCCCGTAAGAACACATTGACTATCTAAATGTGGTATCACCTTCCAAAGAAATTCTGTAAAAGTCCCTTCACTCAAGGTGCAGAGAGGAGGGAATCAGCCCTCCCTGGTTCCTGCCTTTGGGAAGTGAGCTTGTCTGGAGCCACCTGCGGGGTTTGGATCAGAAATAGTAGCTCTTAAAACCAGATTATAATTTGATACATGACAGGCCCCAACTTCCTAAATCCCCCTAATTTGCTTAAGAGGGAGTTTGAATTAGCTAAGTGGGAAATATATCCTCTCTTCATAGACGGAAAAAAAAAACCATGCCCAGAAATCCAAGATCATACCGAACATTACATGGTGTTTCTAGGACACATATAATTATGGAACCTGGAAAGAATGTTCTGCCTTGTCCTCAGAATACATCGACAGTCTGCTCCAGAACTTTCTGGGCCTCTCTTGTAATTGAATGACACATCAAAGAAATTTGGGGGTGAGAAGGAGAATGGTGCAAATACGTTTCATTTTTGTGTGTTTGCACGTGCTGACCCTAACTTACCTGAAAGGAATA
The DNA here is from genome assembly GCF_048773025.1 of Camelus bactrianus. Lineage (NCBI taxonomy): Eukaryota > Metazoa > Chordata > Mammalia > Artiodactyla > Camelidae > Camelus > Camelus bactrianus. The sequence continues at coordinate 34,764,990 of NC_133553.1, read as the reverse complement.
TTCTTTTCAGTGGATTCCTGTTTCACTGCCTGCCCAACAATATTATTTAGCGTCCATAAGAACCTGCATTCTCAGCTCCAGAAATGTAGACCGTTACATTTGAAAAGCACAAAAAATTCAGCCCAGCCTTCTCTGTGTTCTACTTGGGGAAACTGAGGTGAGAGGCGAAGTGTGGCTTGCCCACAGCCCACAAGTTGTTGGGGCGGTGCACTCCTTTCTGCCAGGCGGGAGCTCTCTCTGTCACCCACAGGGCGCCCTGGGAGGGACTCATCAGCTGAGGTTTCTGAGCTCCCTGAGGAGCTCCCTGAGGTGAGCGCTCCAAGGGGCTGGGTCCATCCACATGGCGAGGCCACCAGCCAGAGAAGAGGCTGGGGTGGTGCTGTCTCTGGGCCCTGGAGAGCGGTTTCTGCTTCCTGCCTCTCTCGTGCCAGGCTGTTCCTCTCCTTGGCAGTCGGCCCCAGTGCTGAACCCAGCGTCACTGGCAGGCGACGGGTAGTTCTATTCTGAGCCCTCACTTCTCTGGCATCGGTCCCCGATCTGGATGCTTTGGCGCCCACTAAATCTGAACTCACATGACAGGCTTCTTTCATCGGCCCCTCTCCCGTGGCCCTTGAATTGGAGATTATCTCAGACCCCTCTCAGCCCTAAGGAAATAGACAAAAAGATGCCCCTTGGTGGGAACAGTGACATGCTTTGCTTACAGGCCAGATCACCAGCCTTGAAGGTGGGGGCTGCACAGGCATCTACTCCAAGTGCTGTCCAGATGCCTCTTGTTTGAGCTTAAGGCTCAATTTCCCCTTTTGCAAAGAGAGCCCTTCGTAGGCTTCCTCTGAGGCCACTTTCTGAGGCCGCAAGCCCCACTCATGACTGTTAGCCCAGTAAGGCAAGGAAACTCACTGAGATGATACTGAAGTGGGGGAATGACCCAGGGACAACACTGGTCTAGGTGTTAAATTCCATTTTAAAACATAAAATTTATGTTCATTTTCACCTTTCCACCACCTCTTACCAGCTCTCCTTGAGAAACAGTCGCATGTCCTTCCAACTTACAGTACCAACTTACAGTAGATTTGCACATGCACGAGTTTCCCTTTTTCTCTTTCTCCCTCCCTCCCTCCCCCCCACTCCTCTTTGCTGTGGGTTTCCCCTTCTCTCTCTCTTTCTCTTTCTCTCTCCCCCAAAGCCCTGAGGTGTTCGAGGTGGCATGCAGCTGAGAGTGGTTTGCACAGGGCTTTTTTCTGCCACAGAGCAGTTAAGTGCCTTATTTTCCCCACTCGGGTGGCTAAATTATTCTCGATGTGTTAAACAGTGTAATTAAACACATCCACACGCCAGCACGCCAGCGCGCCGGGCCCCTTCCCCCACCCTTCGTTGCTCCTTGTCAGCAGAGAGCGCATCAGCCCCAGCCTTCAAGCTCTGTTAGTTTTAATTTGAGTTGTGGAATTAGTAATGGGTTTTGCTGGAACACTGTTGTGGGAAATAGATCGTTCCTTGGGCAGGGTGTGGGCACCATTTCAAATGAGTATTTGTTAAGGGGAGAACCGTCCCTCGTCGTGTTCTGCTACATTACATCAGATTTATTTCCATTGTTCTGGAAAACATCAGCCAGGAGAGAGCTGTGTGCATCACTCCCGGCCGGGGAACAACTGAATGCTGCTTCCCTTCTTATCGGATTGAAAACAAAATGCAAACAGGATCCCCCTTTGTTGCTGGGATGTGCTAAGCTCATCCTGGAGGACAGGTCACCAGGGCAAGCCCTGCACCTGTCACTGGGAGGTCTGTCCCATCATATCACTGGCAGAAAGTGACTGGGTATGGTATGTTGGTGGCAAAAATACAATGTGGAAGAAAAGCAATTGAGTGGAGAGAACCCCAGCAGGTCAAAGTGTAAGGATCTGCCCAAAACAAGGATTCTTCTGCAAACCACCCCTTTTATAATCGTCCAACCTCAGCCTGACTATCTACATTGAAGGGTGTTTATGCCATCTTGCCATTGGCAGCTCCTTCCTTCGGTGTGGTCCAACAAGACATCTGCTAGCCATGGTGGGGGGTGGTATTTAAATTTAAATGTTAATTAATTACAATAACATAAAATTTAAAATTCAGTTCATTTGCCACATTTCAAGTGGTCAAAAGCTACATGTGGCTAGTGGCCGCTATACTGGACACAACTCTGGGGACCTGGAGAGACCTACTGTGGGAAGTCCAGGAAATAACTGGCCAGTGCCTCGGGTACCCCTGCCTGGTACCGCACCAGGGCACTGGGCATCTGGGGAGATCCTGACAGAGTGTGGTCACAAGACCTACCCTGTAACTTTCATTATGCTCCATGCCATGCCCTTTATAAGAATCTCCTCACTTAATACCCACCTAATGGTTAAGAGGCTGGTTTTATTACCACCACCTCCAGCCCACTTTGTATGTAAGAAAAGGATGCTCAGAGATAGTAAGGGCGTTCAAAGCCATTCAGTCCCTAAGCCATACCTGGATTCAAACCAGAGTTTCAACCTGCTACTACAGGCTGTTGACCACCATTCGACCATTCGTGATGTGACATCTTTTCTTTTTTCTTTTCCTTTTAAGGGACAAGGCAAGCTCAGTTTTCCAAATGTATGCATAGTCTTGGGAGTCAGAGAAGCAGCAAGGGGAAGCCCAATTGTGGGGCCAGAGGTGGTTAAATCCATGCTCTTTCAGACCAGAGTTATTCTAGAGGGCTAGGGGTCAGAAATAAACTATAGGACTGGGTCCAGTAGTCCCTGTGAATCCTTCAATTTGTCTGGAAATAAACATTCCATTTCCAATGGAAATAAACATTTCCAGATTTCCAACGTCCCAGGAAGTAATCTGTAGGTTCCTTATGTGCTTGGCTGATGGCATGTTTGTGCTAGTTAGAAAAAGTTATCACCCTTCCTAGGTGAATACAACTGCGTGTCAGGAAGCCATCTTGCAAGACTGTTCCCTCCCTGGCCAGCCGCCCTGTGCTACTCTAATACCCTTCTTTGGATATTATTGAGGGTGTTGATGTACCTCTTGGAATGAGCTGAACATAGTGTAGGGTCAAGAGCAGCGCTGCACAGAGGGCTGGAGACATCCTGTCTGAAGCAACCTCTTACGCTGCTGTGGGATGTGTCACCACACTGCCTCTTTAAAACAGGAGGTCAGGTGAGCCGCACAGAATATTTTCCAAACAAAATTTAGCCAAGGCAGATCCCACTCACTATTTACTTGCATGGTTAACTTTAAATGTGAAGACATTCACAGCTTCCTTGGTTGAATTCCATCTTCCTGGTTTTGAGGTCCTTTAGAATTTTGATTCTGCCATCTGCTTGGTTAATTTTTCTTGTTTTCTTTCTATCATTAAAAATGTGGGAAAGAGTTGAAAAGTATCTTCATTTTCATTTCTACCTCTTCTTCCAGGACCAAAATTAAAATGTTATACAGGACAAGGGACAAAGTTCTATGACTATTACAGTGCAATGATTGCAAGATAATCCAGAATCATTAATCTATGACCTCTGGTTCAAACTGTAAATGGTGTTTACTATATTTTACTTTACAGTGCTATACTATTCAGTACTTCCGTTCTGTAAAATACTACAGCAGTCTAATCTGATTTCACCATCTTATATATGAGGAATAAAGGGTGATTTTTATCATATACTTTTAAAAATCAATATATGTATAATGTATATTATATATGTATATTATGCATATTATATGTAATAATATATGTGTATTATTTTTAAAGTATTTGATCAAGATATTAGATATATTTATATATAATATGTATTATATATCTTGATTTTTTTAAAGTATGTAATATATAAATCAGCACCTATGACAATATATATATGTGTGTGTGTGTGTGTGTGTATATATATATATATATATACACACATATATATATGGCTTTCTCCTGTTCCTCTAAAATTGGAACTCTATTTTTAGAATAGAGAAAAAAGAAAAAGAGAGGGAAAGTTAAATAACTGATTTTGGTAAGGCTATATTTGCTTCTAGAAATACATGCATCATTTCCTAAGTAGTCAAAGTGTTTCTTTTGCAAGTCCATTTCAGAATTTTGCTATGAATATCGTTCTCCTTAAAAATATTATTATAGAGCTATAAAAATGTTTAATCAATGGTTTGAGGGAATGAATGTGTCAATTACAAATAAAGTTCCTGTTTTTAAGAGAAGATTCTCTCACCAAATTTCTTATATTAAGTTCCCATAAAAATTAACATTTGGCTCAATTTATAAAAATTAAACTTCTAAGCAAAGATTTATAGCATGTATATATTTGTATAAAATGAAGAATATCTGTGTTCCTCCAAAGACACTGTAAAGGAAGTAAAAAGATAAGCCACCAACTAGATGGTTGCCACCAACTAGGAGAAGATGTTTGCAACATGTATGACCAACAAAATATAAGTATCCAGAGTAAACAAAGAATTCCTACAAGTCCATAAAAAAAAGATAACTTATAGACAAATGGGCATAAGATACCAATACGCATTTCATGTAAGAGGGAATATAAACAAAGAATAAACATATTGAAAGATGCTCAACCTTACCAGTAATTAGAGAGACACAAACTAAGCCTGCAAGGAGTGGCTATTTTATTCTCACCAGATGGGTGTAAATGAGTCCTGCCAGTGCTAAGTGTTAGGAGATAGAGCAATGGGAACTCTTTTACATTGCCAGTGAGATTATAAATTGGTACAACCTTGGAAAATACTGTGACATATTTAGTGAAGTTGATCACATGCATACTGTCAACCCAGAAATTCCACTCATACCATTCACACGTGCACTGGGTGGTCATACCATTCACATGTGCACCAGGAGTGTATGAAAGTTCCAGTTGTTCCATCGCCTCATCCACATGTCAGTATTTTTAATTTTAGTGCAATGATATCTCATGGTGGTGTTAATTTGCATTTTACTGGTGACTTAAGATGTGGAATATTTTTTCATGTTGGTTATTGCCAATTTTTATATGTTTCTTGGTAAAATACCTGCTCAAATCTTTTGACCTTTTTAATGGGTTATCTTTCTCTTATTATTGATTTATAAGAGTTCTTTATATATTCTGGATACAAGTCCCTTGCTATAATATATGTGCTACCAATTTTTTCTACTGGTCTATGGTTTGCATTTTTGTTAATGGTGTCTTTCACACTTTTGATGAAGTTTAATTTAACCATTTTTTTTCTTGTAAGGCTCATATTTTTGTGTTTTATCAAAGACACATATACCTACCCCAAGATTACAATATACTCTCCTATGTTTTCTTCTAAAAGTGCTATAATTTTAAGTGTTATCTTTAGGTTTGTGATCATTTTGATTCGGTTTTTGTGTATAGTGTGAACAAAGGGTCCCTGTTTTTTTTTTTTTTTCCCATGTGGATGTCCTGTTGATCCAGCATCACATTTTTGAAAGACATTTCTATCCTCAATGCATTGCCTTAAAACTTTGTAAAAAGTTAATGGACCATATATGTTTTGGTCTACTTCTAGGTTCTCTACTCTGCTCCATTGATCTATTCGTCTGTCGTTTCGCCAATACTTTAGCTATATAACAAGTATTGAAATTAGGTTGGCTAAGTCTTCCAACTTTATCTTTTTTAAAAACTATCTGGTTATTCTAGATCTTTTGCATTTAGATGAAAATTTTAGAATCAGCTTTCAATTTTTAAAAAGAAGAACATGCTAGAATTTTAGGTGGGATTGTATTAAATCTACAGATTGATTTGGAGAGAATTACCATTTTGGCAATACTGAGCCTTCTAATCAATGAACCTGATCTATCACTCCATTTATTTAGGTCTTCTTAAATTTCTCTCAGCAATGTTTTATAGTTTTTGATGTAGAGAGCTTGGATGTCTTTAGATATTTTTCCCCCAAGTATTTTTAATAAAATGCTACTGTTTTCCTATTGTTTGCTACTTGTATCTTGTGACCTTGCTATAAATTCAGTCAATAATTCTGGTAGCTACTTTATAGATTTCCCAGCATTTTCTACGATCAAAATATCAAATAAGAACCTTTTTTTGTTTCTTCATTCTGGTCTTTTTGCCTTTTATTTTCTTACTGAACTGGCAAGAGCCTCTCGTACAATGTTAAGTAGAAATGGTGGTAACAGACATCCTTTCCTCAGTTATGATCATAAGGGAGGCAAATACTCTTCCATCATTAAGTCTGATTTTTAGCTGTAGATTTTTCATAGATATCTTTCATCAGTTTGAGGATGTTACCTACTTTTTCTGGGTAACTCCCGTCTGAAAGTTTCTATCATAAATATATCCTGGATTTTGTCAAATAATTCTAATTCAATTATTGATTTACTTTTTAGCCTTTTAATATGGTTAATTACACTGATTTTTTTTTTTTTAGTGTTAAACCATCCTTACATCCTTCTTGAAATAAATCCAACTTAGTATTGATGTATTATCCTTTTTATTTTCTTTTTTACATTATTGGATTTCATTTGCTATAATTTTGTTAAGGATCTTTGCCATCTCTCCTTATGAGGGATTTTAACTCACGATTATTTTTTCTTGGGGGTGGATCCTTTATAAAGCTTGGTTGTGAGTGTCACACTGACCTGGTAAAATACGTTCGGCAGTGTTTCCTTTCTCTAATTTCTGAAGAAGTTTGTGTAAGATTAGTGCTATTTTGCTCTTGATGTTACAATAGAATTTACTAGTGAAACTACCTGGATCTGGGGGTTTCTTTTTTGGAAAGCTTTTAATAAATTTAATATCTTTATTAGTTATGGGATTGTTCAGATTTTCTGTTTCTTCTTGTGTCAATTTTGGTAAGTTTTATTGTTGAAGACATTTATTCATTTCATATAACTATTGAATTTGTTGGCATTAGCTTATTCATGGTAGTCTCTTCTTAACCCTGTAATGTTTATAGAGTATGTTGATAACCCCTTTATCAGTAATGACATTGGTGATTTGTGTTCTTACTCTTCTGTCCTTGAGTAGTTTGACTGAGTTTGTCAATGTCATTGATCTTTTCAAAGAAATAGTTTTTGCTTTGATAATTTTCTCTACTGTTTTTCCCCTTTATTAATTTCTGTTCTTTATTATTCACTTCCTTTTACTTGTTTGGGGTTTTCTTATTTACCTTATGATATCATCCTTGACTCATGAATTATTTAGAGTGTGTTTAATTCTAGATATTTGGGATTTTCTTGAATGTTGTTATTGATTTCAAATTTTAACTCTGTTATGGTTAGAGAATAGTCTGTGTGGTTCAATCTTGGACATATACTCTTATGGACAAGCATATTGTCTGTTTTTGGTGAATGTGTCTCATACATATGAAAAGAATGCATATACTGCAGTTTATAGATGTAGGATATGTGTCAGTTATATTGAGGTGATAGTGTTATTCAGGTATTTTACGTTTTCAGTAATTTTTTTTGTCTAGTTTGTCTATTTCTAGAAAATGCATGCTGAAATCTCTTACTATAATTGTGGAATTGTTCCTTTCTCCCTTTAATTCTGTTAAGTTTTGGTATTTTCAGGTTCAGTTATTAGGTGCCTACACATTTATGATTTTATTTCCTTCTGATATATTTACCAATATTATATGCCCCACTTTATCCCTAGTAAAACTCTGTTATAAGTCTAACTGATCAATCTATTAACATTCCTCCCAGCTTTCTCATGCTGTTTGTATTGCATATTTCTTTTCACCCATTTGTTTTCAAATTATTTGTATCTTTGTATTTAAAGTGTATCTTGTATAGGTAGCATATAGTTGAGGCTTGCTTTTTTAATCTATTTTGTCAATCTCAGCCTTTTATTGGAGTTAAATTAACGTTTACTTATTGATATGGTTGGATTTAGGTCTATTTTGTTTGTTTATCCTATATTCCACTTTAATTGACTTCTATTACTTATTTGACTGTATGTTAATATTCTATTTTAACCTATCTATTAGCTTTTGGGCTATATCTCTTCTTATTTTGTTAGTGCTTGTCAAGAATTAGAATACACATACTTAACCTTTCATATCCTGTTGTACCACTTCATTGTAAAATACAGAAAATTTGCAACCACGTAGGTCTCTTTAATCCTCTTCCACTGTTCCTTATGTTATAGTTGTCATATGAATTATATCTGCATACATTTGAAACCTCTCCCAACAATGTTCTGATTTTTTTGAACATACATACGTGGCTTAAAGACTTTAAGAGGAATTAAGTCTTATATATTTATTCAATTATCCATGTTATTATTGCCCTTCAAATGAAAGAACTTCCTTTATCATTTCTGCTGAGGCATGGCATTTCATGATTTCTCTTAGTTTTTGTTCATCTGAGACATCTTTAGTTCACTTTTATTCCTGAAATGTATTTTTATTGGATGTAGAATTCAAGGTTGACATTACTTTCTTTCTGTGCTTTAAAGATACCCCACTGTTTCCTGTCCTCTGTGGCTTCTGATGACAAATTTGTAGTCATTGTCACCATTGTTCCCTTTTGTGTAATCTGTTATTTTTCTCTACCTTCTTTCAAGACTTTTTCTTCATCTTGGTCGTTCAACAGCTTGATTATGATGTGTCTAGTTACGGTTTTCTTGATTTCTCATGCTTCTTGAATTCATAAACTTGTGACCAAATTTGGGAAGTTTTTGGCCATTATTTCCTCAAATACTAATTCTGCCCTAGTATTTTTATCCTCTCCTTCTGGAATTTCAATTACGCATAAGTCAGACCTTTTGATATTATATCACATGTCTCCCTGTGGTTCTAACCTTTTTTTTTTTTTCAGTTTTTTTTTCAATGTGTTTTTAAATTGGATTATTTTTATTGATCTTATTCTTTCCTCTTATTTCACTTACACTTTTCTCTGTCACCTCCATTCTGCTCTTAAGCAACTCTAAAGTTTCCATTTGTTTCTTTTTTATTTGACTTCTATTTCTCTGTTGAGATTGCCTAATCTTCTTATTCATTTCAAGTGTGTTTTCCTTTTCTTCATGGAGCATAGCTTAGTAGCTGTTTTAAAATCTTTTTCTTACAATTCTACATCTAGATCATTGCAAAATTGGCACCAATCAATTGTGTTTTCTCCTGAGAGTGGGTCACATTTTCTTAGCTCTTTTATTTTGAAAAGTTTGGGATTATATCCTAGACAAAGTGAGTGTTATGTTGGGTAGACTTTGTGTTCTGCTATAATCCTCTGGAAAATGTTGATTTTTTTTTCTTTAAGCAAGAAGCGACCTGACAAAGTTCAGACTGTACATTCTAGCTCATCGTCTGTGTGAAGTCATTTAAACCTCAGTTCATTTAAGGCTTTGCCGTGCTGATCTGGATTCGTTCCATACATCTCTAATGCACGTGGGTTAGGCTAAGACTTGGGCAAGTTACACCCAGAATTAGAAGATCCCATTCTCTGGTGCCCTCTCTTTTCAGCTTCTTCCCCCTTGTATGCTCCCCCAAGTCTGTAAGGACTCCTTTCCTAGAAAGGTGGCAGGATTTCCATCAAAGCTTCGGTCATCTGCACCAGGCCACTTTATCACTGGGGCCCACCCTCATGGCAAAGATGTGAGAGGAAAAACCCCAAAACCTGGAAATTCACCCTCATGTTCGTTTCTTCTCTAAGTTCTTACTCCGCCATAGAATTTGCCAGCTTTTGTTTTCATTTCAGGTTGCCAAGTAATTGTTTTATTTTTTCCAGAGGTTACAGTTATAATCAGCAGGAGGAATGGGTTACACAGGGGCTTCTTACGTTACCATAAAGGAACTGGAATACCAATATCATTTTGAAAAGCTAAAAAACAGACAAAATTAAAGCAATGCAATGTTGAGATACATAACTATGTGATAAAGCTATTTTTCAGTAAAACCAAGAGAATGATAAAAACAACATTCTGGTGTTGGCTTCCTCTGGGGGAAGTGAGGGAGTGCCATCAGGGAGGAAAGCACAGGTACCTTCAGAAGTGCTGGTAAATTCTTGACCATGGTGGTAGGCTCCTGGGTGTTCATGAGATTATGATACTTCATAACCTATATATCCGGAAAAGATGAAAATTAATTCAAAAAGATAAGTGCACCCCAGTGTTCAGAGCAGCACTATTTACAATAGTGAAGACATGGAAACAACCCAGATTCCCATCAACAGATGATTGGTTTAAGAAGATGTAATATTTATGTACAATGAAATATTGCCCAGCCAAAAAATAAAGAATGAAATAATGCCATTTGCAGCAACGTGGATGGAGCTAGAGATGATCATACTGTGAAGTAAGTCAGACAGAGAAAGACAAATATTATATCACTTATATGTAGAATCTACAAGTGAATCTATATACAGAACAGAAATAGACTCACAGACATAGAAAACAAATTTATGGTTACCAGAGGGGAAAGGGCGTGGGGAGGGAGAAATTAGGAGTATGGAATTAATGATACAAACTACTATACATAAAATAGATAAGCAACAAGGATTTACTGTATAGCACAGGAACTATATTCAATATTTTATAATAATCTATAATGGAAAAGAATCTGAAATATATATATATATATATATATATATATATAAAACTGAATCACTTTACTGTATACCTGAATCTAACATAATATTGTAAATCAACTATACTTCAATTTAGAAAAGGAACTTGGTAGCAACTCTTTTTCTCATTTTTCTGGCCTCTGCTGTGCCATTTTTCTCTCTAGACCCAAGAGATACCCCAGCAGCAAGACTGACTTTTATCCTGAATACCAGGTAGACCGTCTTCATTTCTTTATCAAGACAGCTGAGCCTTTTTTCCTGCCTTTGTTGATCTTGCAAAGTGAGGCAAGCAGAATAGAGAAGAAAAGAAATAAGCTAAAGAGCCCTTCCCAAAGTGACAGGCAGGGAAATTGGTTGGCCTCTTCTACTGCACACACCGGTGAAATGTTGTCAGTTCTGTACACCCTTGCAGCCTGAGAAACTGAGTCTACAGGCTGTTCCCTGGCAAAGCCATAAGCAGTTCGGTGAGCAGGAAGGTGATCCTGGTAGGTGTGAGGTCTGTGCATGTGGAAGAGGCTCCCCTTCCAGCCTGCCTTCTTTTCCCGGTCAAAGTTCTCCTCCCTCCCAGAGCAGCAGACCAGCTCCCCCAGCAGTGGGCACCCAGGCCTGCTGCCTGTCCCCCAGAGCCTTCCCCTGCCCTCCCGGGCTCTCAGCTGAGGGGTGCAGAGCAGTAGTAAGGCAGAGGGCACGGATCTGATGTCCCACCCCTGGCCCTCACCTGCTCTGAGCCTTGCCTGTTGTTCATTAAAGCCAGAACTCCTTTTAGAGGGTGTGGGGCTTCTGCGCAGTCCTTTCATGTCCAAAATGACAATAATAACTATGCTAATAACTACTGTCCATTGACCACTTTCTGTTTACTAGTCCTGAGTATTCAACAAGCATGTCTTCGTCCGAGCCTTACAACAGCTCTACAACATGCGTGTTAATGTCATCTCCATTTCACAAACAAGGAAAGTGAGTCTTAGAAGAGGGGTTCCTAAAGTTGGCCCGTCCGCTGCCCAGTAGTGGGCAGTGAGGGCCCTGCAGGTGAGCCTGGGACCCGATCCTCAAGTGCAAGGCCTTTGCAAGATTCTGCTGGAGCAGGAGCGGTCAAGCCAAATTCTTCAGAGTCATTTTTACCCATAGTTAAGGGCTGCTTAATAAAAGTCCTGTAATTGTATTCTTTAGGGTGGCCGCAGCCTCGTTCTCCTAAACTAGAATAAGCCCCCTGCTGGAGGCTGTCTCACACGCTAGTCCAGTGTTTGGCTGAGAGGTTGGTGGCTTGGCAGTGCTATATTGGTTCTGCTGTCCCTGAGCTTGTGTGGAGTTGGTAGGCCCGCAGTTCCCCCACCTCTGCCTCATCACGTGGCACTGCCTCGATTTCTGTTGCTGTCTTCTTGTTCTCGAATGATATCTTACTAATTTTTCAGCTTAACGACTGCCTAATTTCTTGTGAACTCTCCTCTTAATGAGGTATATTGACATATTTTCACCTGTTATTTTCCAAGAACTGGATTAAAGAAATGCATGTATCATATTAGATTAAACCAAAAAAAAATGACCTCTATTCAACTATTTTTACCTTAGGTTAAACCATATGAAACTGACTATATTGAACTTTTTTTGGTGTTTAAAAACGGCAGTTTCATATGGTTCAACCTAATAATTCAAATAGAGGTTATTCTTACCTCATCTGCTAGACAATTGTATGCACAATTCCCTCCAAATACGCATGTGCAGTGATACTTCCACTGGTGCTATTCTGCCTATGAATGTGTGTTATCTGAATAATTTGCAACATACTATTATTATATGTTAGCTGTAAGAAAATTAGAAGTTACTTTGTAAGTTGCATATTTTTTGTTATCCAAGATCTTGATTGTAAGTGCCTATTCTTTCTTTAAGAGCTGTCCACTTACGTTCTTCTCTAGTTCTTTATCATTACCCGGTTCCTTTTTCACTGTGAGGTGGGTAAGGACAGGACATATGGACCTTGGGGTCTTTTGTGTCACCTACTGGTTCTACCTGTAAAATGATTCTGGAATCTGTCTCTCCACCATCTTCACTACCAATGCTCTAACAGCATCTCTCCCATGGACAAATGCGGCAGCCTGTCAGCCTCTTCCCTGTCTCAGTCCCTACCCATCCCCACCATGTGGCCTCCATCTGGCCCCACCCTGTACGCAGATCTGATCATGACCACCTCTTCAACAGTCCTGCAGTACTTGCAGGGTATAAAACAATCCAGCCTTCCAAGCTGCCTTCCTGGGCATCTCTGCTAACACTCCCCATCCCCAATCCCCACCCCGCAGCCCCTCCCATTCCCTCTAACACCCACGACCCTTCTTATCCAAATCCTGACCCTCCATGTACTCAGGTACCTGGAGGGACTTTTTTTTTTAAGTCTTCCCTGCCAGTTCTCCACCTGGAAAATTCTTCTTCCTTCAAGGCCACTTCCAATGTCACTGCTAGTGGGAGAGTCACCCCAGACCCTCCTTGGCAGCTCCTAGCTCCTCCTCTTTATATCCATAGTACTTTGTACACATTTTTAATTACACAGTTCCAGTTGAATGGTAACTAGTTGTTGAAATGTGTAATCTATTTTTCCCTCTTGATAATGAGCCCCCCGGCGATAAAGACCGTGTCATATTCATGTTTGTATTGCCAGCGTTCAGAAGAGTGCCTGGCACAAGGTCAGTGTTCAATAAATGTTCATTAATGTACAAGTCCCCCCCCCATAGTCTCTTGTGTGTGTAAGAGTGTACTGCGAAGCTGTTTGGCACAGCAGATTGAAAACTAACTAGGAGGAAGGATGCTTCAGTTCTAGTCTGGGATCGCCTGCCAGCTGGCTGTGTCACCAGGGGTAGCACTGATCTGGGTCTCAGTCTCCTCACTTGAAGAGGTGGGGGACATCTGAGTACCCTTCCAGGGCTCACATTCGATGATGCAAAGGACTGATGGCTCATCCTTAAAAGTATCTTTTTCTAACCCAAAGGGAAAGACCTTATACCTCGTCTAAATAAGAGTCATGGCGTATAACCAGGAGCTTCTAGCCAAGACCCCCATCATCAGGTTCAAGGAACAGAACTTTTATTCCTTGAGGGATCATTGCCTAAAGAGAGGCCTGCTGTTTGAAGATGAGACGTTCCCTGCTGAGACTTATTCCATAGGTCTGCCTCTGCTCAAGGGAAGAAACCTCTCCAACCTGACCTGGATGCGGCCAAAGGTGAGTAAGCCTGCCACCCCTCCTCTGCCAGGAACACATCCAGCTCCTGGGCCCTCTGAGTTGCATCCCATGGTACCTCCCACTGAGAGGATGGGCCTGAGACCTGGTTTTCAGGGATGGCCCAAACCAAATTGGAAGGAGACTGAAACTCATCTGGTCCCTCAGCTGCAGTGTTGTATCCACAGTGGGATGGAAAGACCCTGTACCAGGAACCAGGACCCTTGGGCTGTAACCCAGTTCTAACACAGCATGTCACTAGATTACACGCCTCAGTATTCCCATATAAAATATGGGAAAACATGGGTATGAAGATTGTAGTAGCCATGGGGTCTCTTCAATCTCCATAAATGAGCCCCTCTGTCAGTCAGTCTTCATCATCCTACATTGTCTTCAGGTATAACTATCTCTGTCTTTTTTCTTTCCCTGTTAGAATTTATTCAAAGGAAAGATAACATGTCAGTCACTTACATGATAGGATGAATTTAAACAATTGCCTTCCCTCTCTCATTTATATTTGTATTTTGTATCTTGTAGAGGCTTGGTCACCTATAAAGGAATATTAGACATCAGCTGTAAAATTAGGGAAGGTATTCCAGAGCAATGTTCAGGCCCCGCCCCCAGGGACCTCCCTACCCCGGCAGATGACCACCAACTCCACCTTGCAGCAGGTGAACCCTGTTGGTTCTCCTAGAACTATCTCAACTTTAGGGCATGAAGCTCCATGGGAAATTTCTCAGCCCCCTTAACATTCTCATAATCTCATCAGGTCTTTTGGATGCAAAGGGCCCGGGTGAGGGCCACTTTGAGAGCCCTGAGGCTCAAACCTCCTCTTCACCCTTCCAAAAGCAGCCAGCAGAAGCTGGAACAGGAGGAAGGAATATAATGTCTAGTAAGCTAACGATATCAGCAGCCATTACTAAATGCTGATTAAATTCCAAGTGCTCTGCGGATCACATTAGTAAAGGCAGGTTAGGTTATGCAGAACAGGTATTTTCTGATGACGTAGAACAAGACCTGAACCCTGAAGGGACCAACTCTTGTCCTAACTCAGGACCTATTTGTAGCTTTGGGAAAGGAGAGGGTTACTAGGGGTCAGGTGGAACTTAAATTGCTGCTTAAAGTTAAGATGGAGGTGCTTCAAGCTTCTAGAAACCATCTTACCAGCCAGAGGCAATAAGTCCCCAGCAGTGACTTCCTTCTTCTGGCCTTCACTCCTGAGGAGTGCTGAGCAGAGAACTCTATTTAAAGCTTGGAGGGATTATATTTTTCTCCCTTTGTTATTTTCAGATGAGATTCTTTTAGAATGTTTTTTTTTTTCACAAGGTACTGAGCAATAGATGTGAGACCATATTTATAGTGTTGAAGAATTTATAACATTTTTATTTAGAAAGGGTTGAGAGCTCTTTGTTATCTAATTCCAGCAATGTCTCCACTGTGATGTCTTTTGGGGCCAAAGAGAAACTGAGGCAAATAGAAATAAAATGACTCACACAGAGTCATGCCAGGAACCCAAAATAGAGGCCACCAGGGGCCAAATATGTTTTACTACCATTCTTCTTCTCTTCCAAGAGCTTACTCGTCATGACTTACAGGGGGTCATTCTTCATTCCGACACTGCTTCTAAAATGTGTATGTGGGTGTGTCATTTTTCTTGTGCCCCTCATCACAACTGGCGGCACTTAAAACTTGTATAGTTTTCCCAGGGCTTCTCATGTCTTTTCTTACTTTGTCTCCTTTGTTCTTTCCCAGTTGTATGAGAGAACAGGTTCAGACAGCTAATGTGACTTGCGCAATGTGACACAGAGAGTGAGGGGAAGGTCTGGGATTTAAACTAAAATTTCTGACTTCACATGCTGTCCTTTTCCTCAGGTAGGATTGTGTGTCCCCCACAGGACTCGCTGGGATTTAGAGGAATGAATAGTGAGTGAATGAACGAATGAATGAATGACTCTGTCCACAGGCGCCTGACATGGGTTTCAAGCTCCATATATGGAATAGAGAATTCTTGGGTTGACCTGTATTCCTAGTAAGATGGTAGGAAAAAAGGCCAATGTGCTCACCCCTTCAACATGGTGATGTCCTTGACTGCCACAGCGCACGGATGTGACTGTAAAGAGCCTTGGAAGAGGCACCCCCGCCAGCATGGCCAAATCCTGCCCGTCGTGGCCTGTACGTACGTGGTGCCGACCACGTGGCAGGCCTGGCTTCAGATGCTTTGAGTCACTGAATTCTCACTGTAACTCTAGGAGGAGGTGTGCTTATTAGCCCCGTTGTAGAGATGAGAAACAGAAACAGAGAGTTAAATGAGCTGCCCAAAGTGTTAGAGCTGCAATTTGAACCCTGGAGTCTGGCTCTGAGACTTGTACTCCTAACATCACACTGTATTGCCTCCAACAAGGCTTCATCATAAGCTCATAATGTATTTGAGGCTCCTGCTTGCTGCTAATAATATTTTGTGCCCTAGTAGAATCTGCTGCCTCATCTGGATAAGCAGGAATCAATCTCCGTCTTGGTTCTGCCCTTCTTTCCATTTTTTTACGTGAAAAGAATGAGGATAAAAATGGTACCAGTACCTCACGTGATTATGGGGCTAAATGAAGACAATACTTAGAACATGGTCTAGCACACTGTGAGCACTTGCTAAACGCTCGCTACTGTTACCGTGATCAGTGTGGGAGGGGTGGCGCAGGGTAGCAGCCACAGGGCTGTCCCCTGGCACTCCTTGGGCTCTCACAGCCCAGTCATCTCAGCTTCAGGCCTCAGGCAGTTTCAGCAAACACTTTCAGGGAGAAATGTGGGTCAGAAGAAGCCATTTGGGGGGCCAGGGCCAGCCTGGCACGGAGTGTGCATCGTGCTTTTCTTCTCATGTCCTGCTGCCTATCCCTGCTTCTAGAAGGTTGCCTCCCAGTCTAAAGCTTGCTCAGTGCCTGTCCGGAGGTTCCAATGGGCATTCCTTAGGCTTCAATTATATAATGTCTGAGGTGGCACCAAGGTCCTCAGACCGTCTCCACCTTCTAGGCTTTTCTAGACAATGTGGAAGCTTCATACACAAGGCAGCTGTCAAACCATCATGGATATCACACTGCCTTGAGTCCTCACCCAGGCTCGTCTTGGGGCAGCAGTCAGGGGTGTGGAACTAGGCTCTGCTGTCTACACCTCATGAAGAGGAGAAATCGTCTCATGTCCCATAGTTCACCTTCTCTCTCCCTCTCCCTCCCTCCCTCCCTCCCTCTCTCTCTCTCTCTCTCTCTCTTTCTCCCCTCTTACCTCCCTCTTCCTTCTTCCTTCCCTCCCTCCCTCCAATGATTCATTGCTGCTGTAGAAGCTCCTTCAGCTTTTCTGGGTTTAAGGAATTTCTAACCCACTCCCCACACCCTACACTCCCCCGACCAGTAGGCAATCAGGTGACTGTAACTGTGCATCGAGCAAATGGCACTGACAGGACCCAACTCCTTGGCAACCTCAGTGCCTCCTACAACCCCCAGTCTCAGCAAGACATGGTGCTGAGAATGACACTTACATGTGGAGACTTTATATCATATTTCCCTGAACTAAATTTGATACTTCAAGTGACTTTCTTCTAAAAATTTTATTTCATGGATAAAAATAATACATTCCATTTATCAAGCACATACATATGCTTTTACAAGTCAAAGCATTTTACATACAACATTTTATTTAATTACCAAAACAGGCCTATGAGATAGATAATCTTATTAACCTCATTTAGTAGATCAACACTGTCCAGTAGAACATTCTGCAATGATGGAAAAGTTCTTTCCGCCCTGTTCTATACAGTAGCCACTAGTCACATGTTGGTATTGAGCAACTGAAATGTGGCTAATGTAACTGAGGTATTGAAGTTTTCATTTAATTAAGTTTCAATGTAAGTACCCAATATGGCTTGTGGCTACTATATTGGAGAGCACAGAATTGTAAGTGTAGATCTTTATGGCAGAGTCACCAATGTGTCAGACTGAGAGATTGAAATTTCATCTTTGTCCCTATTCTTTAGTGAAAAACATTGCACTGCTCAACTGAAGAGTGGGCCGTGGGCCCAAAACATGCTGTCAGATGGGTGCTCAGGGCTCAGTATCCAGCCCCACTGTGATTCTGGCCTGTGGCCATCCCAGAATGATGCATTGCCTACCCAGGCAACAATGTTCATCTTCCAAGTAGCCAGAGCCAAGTTTCCGAAAGGACCATTTACTGGAAATGATTCACCTTGGGACTAAAATGAGTTATTCTGGAAAGGAGGGGGTTAACAAAGTGGTGCTATGAATTAGGTTGTGAAGGCAACAGGTAACAGAAGGCGACAGAAAGAGAATATGCCAACAGCCAATTGCCATTGAGCCAAAGAACTTTGATTCCAATAAAGCAAAGCTCTCGAGCAGAAATAGAAAAGGGAGTGACGCTGCCACCTGGCCCAGCCTGAACTCTGGCCACCCTCTGAAAGGGCCTGTGTCTCAACGCCAAGACACTAAACCCGGTGTTTTCTCATCCAAGAGCAGCACACCATCTGGCGAAGGGGCCTGAGGAGCCTTTGGAAAGAATGCAGAAATCATTGTCCAAAACATACAAAGTGATGTCACGTAAGAAGAGACACCTCCAGAGATGATTGTAGGAGAGTGCCTGGTTGGGTACCACTTCAGATATAGGGATGGGTGTGGGTGGGAGGGGGAGAGGGAGAGGTGCAGATCTCCTATAGGATATAACCAATAGGAACCATATAAATCTATCTTATTGATAGATTTATTATAAGGAATCGGCACACGTGATTATGGAGGCTAGAAAGTCCCACAATCTGCTATCTGCAAGCTGGAGACCCAGGAAAACGGATGGCCAAGTTTAGTCCAAGTGGGAAGGCCTTAGAACCAGGGGGCTGATGATGTAATTCGCAGTCCCAGGGAGGGAGAGCACCAGTGTCCTAGCTGAGTAGTCAGCAGAGAAGGAGTGAATTCTCCCTTCCCCTCCCTTTTGTTCTATTCAAGCCCTCAGTAGATTGGATGATGCTTATTGATGTTGGGGAGGACAGTCTGCTCTACTGAGTCCACTGATTAAAGTGCTCTTTTCATCTGGAAACAGTCTTCAGACACACTTAGAAATAACATGTAGCCAAATAGCTGGGAACCCCTGAGCCAGTTGAGTTGACACATAAAATGAACATCACAGCTTCTTCCTGTACAAATGATGTGGCAGAGACGTCAAAGGGCCAGCCCATCCCCCAGAATCAGATAACGATGAAGTCTGCTGGTGTGGTCCATGGGGAAGGCACTATGGGGTGGGGTGGAGTGCCTGATTGATAGCCTGCTCCCTGTGGGATCAAGAATAGATCACTCAACCTCTCTGAACCTACACTTTGCCCTGGCTGGGCGTCAGAATCACCCCAGGAGCTGTGCGACTCCTGAAACTGTCCCTCCAGCTGACCTACCCAATCCACGTCATGGGAGGCGGCATCCAGCAGTCTCCATGTCTGCGAAACCCTGGGTGATCTGAGTCACCCGGGGTGGGGACTCTGCCCACTGCCAGTCTTATCACAATCACTCACTGCCTTGGTGTGCCCAGCCCACCGAGTGACAGGGGACCTGCCCAGAGCCAGGGTATTTGATCTTCCCAAACATCTTGACCTATTTTCTCTGTGCGCCTGGTCTCGGAAAGTCAGCCCTGCAGACTGAGATGCTTCTGGGTGTAAATTCTGTCTCGTCCTCCCTTTGCTCTTTCTGGCTCACCCAGGACCCCTCTAAAGCCCAGGGTGAGGAAGGAACAGGCAGCTCAGGACAGGACATAAAAACGTTAGTTCTGTGCCCAACTTTGACGCACACAATTCCAGTGTTTGCCCATGAACTGGATGTTGATGGTTGACTTTTGATGTGAAATAATTGCCATATAATTTTCATAGCATTGAAGTATCCTTCTGTTCCCAATTAGCAAAAATTTGGGGTTTTTTTCATTTTCAATTTTATTATTTCGGGTAAATCAGAGAAAGTTGTTTTGCATTTATCAAACATCTTCATGACATTTATTGGAAAGATGTCAGTTTTCTCCTTTGGCCCACGTAAATGCCATTTTATATAATTAGGTATCCTGATAGGAAACCATCATGACATCCTGCATTTCTATGGCAAACCTTTCTTGATGGTTGGTTGTATAAATTGGTTATTGATTCGTTTGCTGGGTATTTATTTCAGTATGGTGTGTGTGTGTGTGTGTGTGTGTGTGTGTTTTCTCTCTCTCAGGCTGGGCATTCAGGCTGTGCTGACTTCTTAATGGTAGCAGGATTTTTTTTTTCCTTTTTAAACACTGAAACTAAGTGACACAGGAATTGTTTATTCCCTGAAAGTTTGGGAGACCTCAACAAGAAAATCATGTGTACTTAGACGCCTTGACAGAGATATTAGGGAGGTATCCTTTGATCATTTAAAAATACTATTCCAAGATTATTGATTTTCAAGTTATTTATCAACTTGGATCATTTAGGCCATGTTCATTTTTGTCAGAAAATCATCAGTATGTTTAAATTGATTAGCATCATATTTTTACATCATCTTTTTATATTGCTAAAACCTCCTTTCTATTTCTAATTTTATTTGGATTTCTCTACCATATTAGCCAAAGACTGGGCCTAAGTAAACCTTCTCCCCAAGTATAACATATTTGCTTTTCTGGTCTTGCTGTTTTTCTCTTTTGTAATTCACCAGTTGTTCTCTTTATCACTTCCTTCCACTACTATCTATAAGTGGGCTGCTTCATTCATGTTTTTATTCTCTCTCGTTTAATAGTGAATGCATTTGAGGCGCTAGATTTATCTATGAGAATGGTCTTTTTAATTTCACAAATATTACCGAAGAAGGGAATCAATATTTATTGAACAGGTACCGTGAAGGACACCATGCTAAGTATTTCGCATCCTTCCTCATTTGTAATATGCAGAGACTCGTGCTTTGCAAGTCTGTCTGGGGAAAATGGTGAATGAAGTATCTAGTCCTCAGTGAGGTTTGGTTAACAGTGGCTAATAAGGTTTTGGAAATGGCCCTGGTGGCTTTCTCATTTGAATCTCCCATTTTACACATGAAGAAACTGAGGCTCAGCAAAATAAAGGAAGTTACTCAAGGTCACCTAGGGTGAAATGCAGAGCAGAAGTCCACACTAGGCCCATCGGAGCTGACTCTCAGCCCACCCGCCCCTCCTCTGCCCATCATCAGGGGTCAACTGAGAGCAGACGGTGAAGCTGCAGCCTTGGTTGGGTCAAGAGAGCTGAGCCACATTGTCTTTGATCCCCATCCCAAACACGATGGCTTTTACACTCATTGTTAATTTCTGTGCTTGGAGGATCTTCAGCTGGCCTTGAGTTCCCTTTTCCGGTAGAAGGGGAGGGGACAGCTAGAGCCACTGCAGTGCCCCGCGTTGTGTTGACACTGGGAGAGTCACTCCGTCCACGGCCCTGCGGGGAGTACTATCCTTCCTGTTTGTGATGGGAGAGACTCAAGTTCTGCATAGCCAAGGGCACAGCAGAGGGTCATCCAGACCTGAGAGCCAACCCGAGGGCCTGGACCTGAGCACCCCGCTCCTGGCCATCAGAGAGAGCCGGTTATTTACAGAGAAGGTGGTGGAAGGAGGTCTGGTGGGGTGGGTGGACTGACGTGTTTGCAGACATCGCACACCTTTGTTTGCCCCTTGGTGGCTCCACCAGGAAATCAGCAGTTGACGAAAGAGGAGAGGGCTGGCAGATCTCACGAGGCACAGAACTCCATGCGTTCATGGCTGTTGAGCAGAAGAATCCATTTCTACTTTGCAGCCCTCTTTTCTGAGCATGTATTTGTCAATGTGAAAAGAAACGATACAGGAACAATGACCAAATTATACAGATTCATACACAAATGGAAATCCAGGAAGGACTTCCCAGGGAAGATGCTGAAGATAATCGTATGGGCTCCGGGGAGCAGAAACACCTAGAGGCTGCTTGAGCTCAGGTCTTCTAGAATCAGTCTGTGCACTAGCTGGGGAGTGGGCCAAGACCAGAGGCATGCACATTCTGCCTCCTGTACAGCACTTGGCTGGACTTGAACCTGGAGCCCAGAATGTCTACGCTGACTTCTGGGAGGTGACATTTCACAAGGGAAGTGTTACTATGCTTATAAAAGTTTCCTCTAATAAATGCATTCTATTCTTTTTTGATTGTTTATAAATTCTTAATAAAGCACTGCTGCTGAGACCACGATGGCTGATCATTTGATGTAAGGATCCCGAGCCCTTATCTCTTCGTGCTGTGTGATTATGCATTTATGGCTTATCTGGTCAGTTACATATACACCCCTTTGACATCTGCCTTGCTGTTAGCAATAAAACCTGAAGGATGAGGGGGAGCTTTCCTAACTCGAATTTTAAATACCTCTTTAAGATGTAACCTCTACCCCTCAAAGACAAGGTGAGTGATGTGTTGGGTACCACACGGGAAGACAGAGGAATGAAAGATGCTCATGGCTTTTCCCCCTCTTTTCTAAGGATTTATTGAAGGGTAAATCAGAGCCTCATTTCATCCTGGAAGGTGCCAGCAGATTCGACATCCGACAAGGAGAGGCAGGTAAGAACTCAGCCTCCTCCTTCCTGGCCTTAGATTGAGGCAAGCTGCCCAAAGTCAGCCTCCAGGTAGGGAGGAGAGAAGAGGGGTGTCCATCTAGACCCACAGCGTGCTGCCCAGCTTCTAAGGAGGTGAGGCTGGTACTCTCCATGTGGCTGTGGACGGACTCCTCATACCCAGTCCTTCAGCCTTCAAGTCGGCTCAGCAGTGGATATACAGAGCTCTTTGGGGGAAGGAATTATCAAAAAAAAAAAAAAAAAAAGAAAATAGGCACAGGGTTTAATATAAGCGCTGAGTAGAGAGAAACATCAGTTGCTGGAAAATGGGAAGGAACGAGAGACCCAGGGAAGCAAATGTTTACTGAACTTCTGCAAGGCTGTACGAGATACTTTGCATGTGCTATTTCATTAACACCTTGCAACACCTCCATTTGATATATGTGGAAACGAGGCCTCTGAGAGATAAAATCATGTCTTTAATGTCACATAAGCAATATATAACAGAGCTGGGTTTGAATCCAGGTCTGTTTGACTCCTTCCCACCCACCAGACAGCCACAGGGCAAAGTTGCTGCTGAGGAATATGGATGGGAGAGGAGGGCCTGCCTTGAAGGGAGGCCCCGGGGCAGTTTCAGGTATGGCTAGGCCACCCCTCTGAGCAAGAAATCTAGGAATGAAGGGGCGGGACTGCCTGGGAGGGGAATGTGGACATGGAGCTGGGAGACACAGCAAAATAAGACAGCAACCCTTCTGAGAACAGACTCTATGTCCTTAAAATGTCAGTTTCCCTTAATTATAAACATTGCTCCAACCCAGTGCACAGTCTACCTTACCTGCATAGGCAAGACAGTATCTTGGTTAATTACTGGACTGTATTACCTGGGTTACTATGCTTGTAATTAAGGGACTTTACATGTGACATGCCATATAGATTCTGCAGTTCTTGATCTCCATGGAAGACGAAAATTTCTTGGGCATGATGAGGTTTTTGTCTTCATATGCGGTCACTTTAAAAGCTATGTATTTGTGGTGTATAGCATAATTCTTCAGTCATATATCAATAAAAATATACATATACAAAAAAATTAAAAAAGGCTATGTATTGAAGGGGGAGGGTATAGCTCAGTGGTAGAGCACATACTTAGCATGCATGAGGTCCTGGGTTCAATCCCTAGTACCTGCATTAAAATACATACATACATACATACATACCCCCCAAAAAAATTTTAAGTAGGAAAAAAGTATGTATAGAAAAAAAAAGCTATGTATTGAAATTAGTTATAGACAGGAATATATTTATTGAATAAAAATGAGTACTCTACAATATGGAGTCCCAAAAATATAAGTGAGAAAAATTAGAATGCATATCAAATAAACAAGCCTTGTGACTATCAAAATGTCAGTGTCCAATTTATGTCCTTGCACCTGGACATCACCTGGTGAATGACGGCATCTTGGGCCAAGTTAATAGAAGCTGCCTGGTTTGCTTTCTGGGTTGGGGAACGCCCCCACCAGCTTAACCTCCTCTTAGGATCTCACCTAACTGGAAAGGGACCTCTCTGAGGATGTCTTTGTGGCTTCTGCACCCAGCACGGGGACTGGTATGAAATGGAACTCAAGACAAGTTGTGAAGGCGGAGGGCAGACTCAAGAGAAGGGGATGAGCATGCTTGAAAGAGCTCACAGAGACCTTTAAGGAGAAATTCAAGGCCATGTTTTTCTCAAGGAGGAAGAGAGGGAGAACCTTTGTGTGGGCTTAGAGTGGCCCTGACATGGGTAGGAACGGCATAAATACTAGCAAAGAAATACATAAATCTGTTTTCCCCAGTTGTAGGGGGCACCATTGCCACTGATGCTGACAACAAAATTCGCTGTAAATTTTAGCTCTGGGCACCTCTGGCAAATGAAAGGAAGGCAAGTTGGCCCATCAACTCTGCTGAAGCCTGGCTGGGGCTCTCCTGACCTCCGTACCATCACCATGGTACCACCACCACCAGCACTAACGCCCATCACCAATTCCCCCCATCACCCCTATTATCACCCCCACCACCCCATCACTACG
Organism: Camelus bactrianus; assembly: GCF_048773025.1. Classification (NCBI taxonomy): domain Eukaryota; kingdom Metazoa; phylum Chordata; class Mammalia; order Artiodactyla; family Camelidae; genus Camelus; species Camelus bactrianus. The sequence goes on along the minus strand of NC_133553.1, from coordinate 34,740,617 downwards.
CCACCCATCACCACCCCCACTCCCATCACCTCCATCATCCCCATTATCACTCCTACCACCCCCATCACTACTCTACCCATCACCACCCCCACCACCCCCATCACTACTCCACCCCATTGCCACCCCTACTCCCATTACCCCCACCACCCCCCTTAACCACCACCATCACCTCTGTCTTAATTGGAACTATCTTGTTCCTTCTCTATTTTGCTTGAAACTGACTAGTGAATCCTTTCCCCAATTCTCTCTCAGACAGAAAAAAAAATACATTATTCTGAAGGAAGTGTGCTGACTCTGTGAAAGGCATACGGTGGGACTTTCAGGTGTGTCCAGTCAGCTTCTGTCCTTTTGCAGGAGACTGCTGGTTCCTGGCAGCACTGGGCTCCTTGACACAGAACCCACAGCATCTGCAGAGGATCCTAGCGGACCAAAGCTTTTCACACCAATATGCGGGGATTTTCCGTTTCCGGGTGAGTGTGCTGCTGGGATGCTCCCTAAATGGGATTGTCTGGAGCACAGGGAGGTGACTGTCTTGAATGTTCTCTTGGTGCAGCGGCCCGAGGTGTGGAAGAGACACTCATGTGTTAGTTACTCTGGTTAGCTCTCAGAAAGGATTTGAGCTTATGATATGACAGCACATAGAGAAGATGAGAGTTAAAATGTTTTCATGTAAATAAAAGAGAAATGGTAGAAACAATCAGCAAAAGAAAAAGAATCATTGATCAGGAGCCCTGGACGTCATTGAGATTTTGTCTGTCTATTCCTGGGCCATGTCTTGTTATTTTGATTACAGTAGCCTTAGAGTGAATTGTAACATCTGGTAAGATAAGTTATCCTTCATTATTCATAATTCTTTCCTCAAAAATATTTTATCTTGGTAATTCTTGCACATTTGTTCTTCTGTGAGAATTTATAAATCATTGTTTCTAATTAAAAGGAAAGCCACTGAGATGCAGAGTGGAGCAGCATTAAATTTATTTATTAATTTGGAAAAATTACATTTTTATTATTATAATTATTCCTTTTCAAAAACATCCTCTATCTTTCCATTTATTCAGAACTAGTTTTATGCTCTTCAATAAAATGTTATAGTTATGTTTTGATATTGGTGCTATCCTCTTCTTGATAAATGTATTCTCAAATATTTTACAATTTTGTAGCTAATGTGAATGATTTTTCTAACTAGATGTTGCTGAAAAAAGGAAAGCTATTCCTTATTTTATATTAAAGTGTCTCTAGCCACCTTACCAAATTCCTTTATTAGTTCTAATATTTTTTTCTTTAGTAGAGTCTGGATTTTTTTGGTCATCTGATATTATCTGCAAATAAAGATAGTTTTGTCTATTCTTTTGATATTTATAGAACTTATTTTGCTCTTTTGCCTTGTTGCGTTAATTAGAATGTTGCAATTTTGAATAGGAGTGACAAGAGCAAAATGCTGCCTTCTCTTGATTTTAGTGACATACTTTCCTGGTCTGCCATCCTTTTAATCAATTTGCTAAAGTTGGATTCAATTTGCTAAACATTTTATTAGAATTTTTGCCTCTATATCATTTGCAGAATTAAGTTTCCAGTTGTTTGTTGTTTTTATTATTGAGTTATGCTAGCTTTTTAATATGAACCCATTGATATTTACGTACTTTCACCTGAAATAATTTGTACAATGGTTGTTAATCATTGATTATCTTGTCTTTGAAAGTAAAATAGGCAATAGTTAAATTTTCTGGACCTACTTCCTTTTTAAGTGTGATTTCTTTAACTCTTCCAGCATGTTCAGTAGCTATTGATCTGCTTGGTTCTCATTTTTTCTGGAGTTAGTTCTTGAAATTTATACTTTGCCAGGAGAACCAACTATTTCTTCTGTAGTTCCAAATTTATTGCCCCAAAGTTACTTATGTCATTCTCTGAAATTTTGTTCAATTCCTTCTAATCCGCAGTTAAATCTACTTTATCGATCAATCCCTACATTGTGTTTTTATTTTTCCTCTTTTTCTAATCCAGCTTTTCTGAATCCAGCAAATATGTTGTATTGGATTTTGAATGACTCAACGTTTCAATTTTCATTGTTCTATTATTTTTCTTTTGGGATTTTGTTTTCTATGTAATTAATTTTGATTTATTTTTATTAATACCTATTTACTTTCTCTTGGCTGATTTTTTTTTTCTGAAACTATACACTTAATATTCTGGGTTTTTTTGTTCATAATAAAAGCTTTTGAGGCTATAAATTCTGCTCTCAGATCTTATCTATAGGTTTTAATATCAAATGTCTTTTATTAATTTTTAAGATAATATGTTTTTAGTTTTGATTAAGTTTTTATTGAAGTATAGTCTGTTCACAATGTTGTGTCAATTTCTGATATACTAGATTACATTTTATAGGGGATCATCCCTTGGTTGTAAAGTTTTAGACTTATTAGATTATGACCAGAAAATATAATTCATAAAAATCTCTACGTCTAGAACGTTATTAAACTTTTATTTATGGACAAGTCCAGAACAGTTTTTTTATAAATGTACCATGGATATACGACAAGAATATGTATTACCCAGTGGTTCTGAGTTTGATATATGGAATCAAGCTTTCTGATTTGCAGATTGTATTATCTGCAATTATCTCTTTTACCTTGGCTTATTTTTTTGTCTGTTTAATTTGTCATATTCCAAAAGAGGTGAATTAAAGTCCTTCACCAACATTATAGTTTAGAGGGTTCCTCTTAGGTTTTCAGGTGTTGTGGCTTCATACTTTTCCTGCTATATTCTTTGGTGCTCAAAGATTTATGTTCTTGCTTTCTGGCTGTTGGCATAAAGCTTACACAATACCCCTCTTTGTTACATTTAATACTCCCAGCCTTGAATTCCTGTTTATGATATTCACATTACTACTCCAGCTTCCTGTTACTTACATTTCCTATTATATCTTTGCTCATCCCTTCACTATCAATTTCATTTTCATTATGTTGCAAGTATGTTTCTCATGAAGCACATTCAAATCTCATTGCTCACTATTGTTTCTTTCACCCGTCATTTTCCCTTACTAAGATTTTTGTTCTAATTTCATCCTCATTAGGTAGGAGTAGCTCCTTGAATAGTTTTCTCAGATTACATGAGTGTTTTTTCATTTGCTGTTACATAAGAACAATATTTTAGTTGGGTTTAAGATTCTTGGATCATAATCCCTTTCCTTAAGAATCTGTAAACATTTTTTTCCATTGTCTTGTACCTTCCAGTGTTGCAGAAGAACAATCCAATGCTAACCTATCCTCTTGACCTTGTATGCAGCATATTCTTTTAAATTACAAGTTTATAAGAGGCCCTCTCTCTCCTTGGCTCAGAAACTTCTCTAGAATATGTCCAGATACATGCCTTTTTATAATTAATCTTGCCTGGAATTCAGTGAGCCCTTTCATTCTGAAGACCTGCCTCCTTTTTCTGTTCAGCTGTTTCCCTTTATTTTTCTCAGGGTGTCCTCTTTTATCCTGTTCTCTCTTCTGAAGTCTGATTATTTGCGAGCTAGGTCTTCTAACGAGCTCCCAGATGATGCTGATGTTGCTGGTCCAAGGATCACACTGAGGAGTTAGCTAGAGGATGCAGGGTTTAGCTGTGTCTGGGCTCACCTGAGGGCTGCAAGTGTCGGTGGAGTGACAGGTGTTAAGGACAAACTGAGGTCTAGGCAGGACACACTTTGCCCTTCTGTGTGGTGAAGAAAGTCCCACAGTTCCCCAGAAACAGCTACAGTGCTGACCTCTGTACATCTCTTCTCATCCTTCTGAGCTTGGGCACTGCTCTCTGGAAAGGACCCAGTGCCAGGGCAACTTGGATGCTTTGCCCCAAACACTTCTGATTTCCTTCAGGTGCTTGGGTATTGGCCTAATAGCTCCAACCTGCTTCTTAAAGGGTGTAATAGATGTGATCCACATGTCAGCCCTCCTCACCCAGAGAAGTGAACCCGGAACCACAGTTCAGTGGTTCACCACCAGTCAGGCCATTTGCATTCTCTCTGGGAACAATGATCTTATCTGAGGTTCCCTTTGTGTAGGGAGAGCAAGTCTGGTGAGCATTACTGGTGTGGGAACATGCGAGAGCCAGTGGAACCAACCAGAGGAGCTCATTCAAACCAGGGCTCACTTCTTCTCGATGGCCTACTGTGTGCCAGGCACCATCCTAGGTGCTGAACAAAAAGACTATTGAAAAACAGTTCCTACTTTCAAAACTGTGGTCTCACTTTCACACTCTGATCTGATCCCAGTCACAGGATGAGGTAGTTCTTACTCTTACCACCATTTAACAGATGAGAAAACCGAGTCACAGAGAATTAAATGTCTTCCTGAATATCTCTTGCTGGGGTCACTAAAGGCAAAACCAGGACATGAGCACATGAGCACAGCTCCACTGACCGGACAGTGTATACGTCTTGCTATCCACTTGAACCCGAAATCCAAATTAGTCTGTCCTGCCAGTACCCCTTTCTAGGAGCTCAGATAAGCTTCCTTGGTGCTTCCGACATGTTTCACTGTAATAGCATCCCTGTTGGCTCCTGTACCTCTTATTGCAGCTGGGACTCAGATCCACAGCTGTGCTGGAACCAGCTCCAGGGCACTGGTTCATCAAAGACTATGAGAACATCTTCTTTGTTTTGTCGCAACTGACATCTCTGTCTTGGTCTCCATCTCTGTTTTCAAAGTGTGTCCCCTCCTGGATGCAGTAGCCCCACATCTGGGACATCCAGCTGTGGGCAAGGCCAGGTGGATAGCTCCCTGTCACCGCCGAGCAGATGATCGATCGCATTCACCCAGCTTTATTCTGAGCCCACCTGTCAGAGACTTGCCTGTGACTTACTGAAGCTGGAAGCCCTATTGCTTATCCAGTGCAGGGGAGACCAATGAACAAACTCCAAAAAGCTGGCTTTGTTATGAATTTTCCTCATTTGGCGATGTCCCCAGGTGAACCATTAAGAGTTGAATGCTGAAGCTGAAAACAGTCTGTTTCGGAGGGGAACATCTGGTTTGTTTGCTCTGTTAGCAGTTGCAGCGCCAGCCCGCTTCATTCCTGCTGTCATGAGGAGAGCAGGGCCAGAGCTAGGCTGTAACTGCTCAGTCCTGAGCAACCTCACTGTTCATTCGGCCTCCAGGCGTCCGCCTACACCATCCCCACCGTCTGGGATGCCTTCCCTGTCTCCTTGTCTCCAGCTGGAATCCTGCCTCCTCCCTCAGACCTTCAGCTCCTGGCAGACTCTCCTTCCCCATCACAGCTCTCTGCATCTCCCATTCTCCTTTGGTGTTCAGCATCCGCTCCCCCTACCTCCACTGTGTACACAAGGTGGACCTGTGGGGTCCACGTGTTGGAAGCTCACAAAGGACTTGCCAAAGTGAGGCAGGAGTTCGTAGCAAAGTCCAGCTGGAACCCAAGTCTCCTTCCTCCCTGCCTGTATTTTCCTTAATTAACTTGATCTGTGACTCATCTGTCCTTGGAGATGACAGGCTGGTCCCCTGTTCACCGACCTGGGCTGGGATTTTGTTCTGGAAAGACTTCGTTGTGGCATTGTGGAGGTCATGTGGTGATGGGGGTTTTCTTTTGGCCTGGGCTGGGTGGCCAGGGGCTCCCTCCTGCTGCAGTTCTACTAAGGCATGTATTCCCCTCTCTCTCCCCTCCAGTTCTGGCAGTGTGGCCAGTGGGTGGAAGTGGTGATTGACGATCGCCTGCCTGTCCTGAACGAGGAGTACCTCTTTGTGGAGCCTTGCAACAAACAAGAGTTCTGGCCCTGCCTGCTGGAGAAAGCCTACGCCAAGTAAGGATGGGCCCACCCTCCGCCCAGGGCCTGGATGCTGGCCCTGCCTGCCTGGCCACTTACCCGGACAGATGCTCCCCACCAGCCAGCCCTAGGACTTTTAGCAGCTCTGCTGAATGCAGGCAGTGCCCCTGGGAGCATCGGAGCCTTTGCCACCTCCCTAGGCATCCTCTAAACAATCACTGTGTGCAAGGCTGTGTTGGAGCTATTTGGAGGGACCCAGAGACACATAGCGAGGGGTAGGCAGGGCAGGGCTGGACAGAGAGAGGCATTGCCTGATACTTTTGCACAGGCTGGTGTACGGGCCCAAATAAAATATAACGTCATGGTCAAAGTCCACTGAGAGGGCAGAGGAGAGAGAGAACATTTCTGACTTTCTGACTCACTACGTCAACTGAGGCTGCACCGGGAGGTGTATTGAGTGAGACCTTGAAGGATGGGTAGGATTTCAACAGGGGGAGAGGAGATAGGTACGTGGGGGAGGCATCCCCAACAATGGGACTGATTTGAGCAGTGACCCAGGGTCCTCCTGTGGCTGCGGTGAGACTGCATTTGTGTATCGGGGCAGGGCGGGAGCTGCTTCTTATTATACGCTCCCAACACCATGAGTCAGGGGTGACCTTCTGGGGTTAACAAGCTCAAGGTCTTGTACACTCCCCAAGTCACTTGTTTCACAAAGACAATTTGGGTTGCTTTTATTCAGCAGATTTAATTGTGCATTTTACCATAGCCCAGGCACTGTGCTAGGCACTGGAACAGACTCTCAGGCTGGCTCACATGGATGTGTGCATGAGTACGTGTGTGTGTATCAGCTTGTGTGTGTATGAAGTCACTGTCATTGAGACCCACACAGGCTGGGGGCACGTCAGAGCTAGAAGTCAACACTGGGAGACCAAAGGACAGAGGTCCACACATCTCAGGAGAAAATGAGTAGCAGAGGGTGTCCCGGAACCAGGTTACCCAAAGATCTTCCTAACCGACCCCTCGTATGATAGTTGGGGAAGCCAAGACTCTGAGGAGGGATGCAATGATAGGTGTAAGTGGGCAACCTGAGCCTACTGCGGTCTTTGGCCATTTGACCGAGGGACATCATTGGGCAAGACTGAAGACCCGCCCCATCCAGTCCTGGGCCCCGAGGAGTGGTGACAACCCCACAGACCACCCAGTCCCTGTCCTGTGGAGGGCACATCTCAAGAGCTCTTCTTGTGCATCCTTTCTTTTGATACAACTTGTACAAAACTAAAGCAGTTGCTCATTCCCCGTGTCGGGAAGAGCTGGTCAGTAGCATTTGAGAACGAAGCCCAGATAACGGGCAGGGGGGTTGAAGCATTCCGTGTGTTTGGGGAGGTTAATTCACTTCTGAGCTACTTACACAAACACTGCCATTATCTTTCCAGGGTGGACTCCACGCTCACCACTCCGGGGCCTCGTTTTTCCCTTATTGAAAGGGGGTTAGAGCGGCAGTTCACTTGGAGAATTAGAAAGCTTGCAGATGAAATGACGACTTTGACCCCATTTTGTTAACAGCTGACCTAAAGCAATCATTCAGCTTGAAAGGAAATGGAAAACTGGACCCAGAATCCACAATCCCCTGCCTGAAGAAATCTAGTGCAGGAGAAAATGTTTCAAACACTGAAGCTACTTAAAAGCTTTTCCTTCCATCCAATGAAGGAGCTTACAGAACCCAGGAGGAAATCAAAAAGAATTATAGTACATCAGAGCTAGACTGGGCTTCTGTCAGCATCAAACCTTACCTTCTTTGAAAGATGAGGAAACGGAGGCTCAGTGGGGTGAAATGACTTGCCCAAGGTCAAGGCAAGTGTTTGAGGCCATGCTGGGATCAGATCGGTCCTCCCCAGTCACGTGCTTTTCCATCATTCCTTGATACTGTCAGTCCTATAGGAAGAGGATTTGTCTTTTTGCTTCTCTGGAACGCAGTGTTTGGCACACAGGACCGCAGCGCAAGCGTGGAGAACCCACCATCCTGGTGGGCATGGTCCCCTTTCCCTCCCCAGGTGTAGGCAATACCAAGTCAACACCTGGACTCCAAACTTTCAGCCATCCTTGCGGCTGTGGAATCTGCAGATGAACTGGTCAAGTGAGTCAGATGTGGGGGGAAAAGAGATCTATGTTTGCAGGTTTTTCCCCCTCAAAGGTCATCGGATAGGATAGTGGGGGACAAGATCTGGTAGGCTGCATAACATCCTCCCTGGATCTCTGCAGCTCAGAACTGCAGCCTTTCAGCAACCTTTCTGGCTGCTATATGACATCTGAATTCTTCCCTCTCCTATCATTGCCAGGCAGGTACACATTTCCCCCAAATGAGGCTGCAGTGGAGTTAAGAGAACAAGGAGCTCTCAGAATTCCTGGGATCAGGTGACAAGGCATAGTGACAGATGTGGAGAGCTCAGTGCTCTCTATCTTCCCTTCCTTTTCCATGTCCTGTCCACAAAGGGGGTAAGAAGAGTTGCTGTGTCCCCGAAACACCAGCAGGATCCATGAGCTCATGTTTGTAAAAGCGGGGTGAGAGCTCCTTGTCCAAACACTCAGCTGCTGCTGGGACAGGCTTTGTGGGCATCCTGGAGACAGGGAGAGAAGGCTGTGGGGAGCTGAGAGAGGGGGCTGCTGGCCCTTGCGTTGGGTGTCTCAGTGGTGACTGCGGAAGGGCATGGGTGCACGGCATCAGACCCTGAGGCAGTGGACCTGCAGTGATGCGACAGAGCCAGCAGATGCTTTTCTGGAAGTGGCTCCGGTGCAGCTCAGCCAGGGAGGGCCCTGAGCATCACCAGAAGAGGGGCATGGCATTATGGGAGGTCATGCTGGTGGGCTCTGGAACGGGTTCCAGAACCCTAGTCTGGGTTGACTTCTGGCACCCTCGGCAAAGCCCTCTTAACCTGGGACCCAGAGCCAGAAAGGGTGGGAAATCAAGTGAGTCAGACACTGAGACCCAGCGAGGCATGACCCTAGCCAAAGGGAAGCTTTGCCATTGACTGAGCAAACACTCTGGAGATAAGAGTCTAAGACCGACCGAGCATAACCCCAGTCAGAGAGAGGGAGAGACAGAAAGAGATTTAGAACCAGTTTAGTAACAAGTTGAAATCCATCTGTCACCTGGTTTATGTAGAATGACCCTCAGGTTCTGTGTATCCTTAGCTTTCGTTAATTCAAGAATCTCTCAGCCATGCATGGCGTTTGTGTCTGGGATGGTGTTTGATCGAGAGTGGCGGCTTGATGCGTATTTGCTGGAGTGAGTTTCCATGAACTCTGGGTGATCCCCAGGAGTGATGGCAGAGGTGGCAATGTGGCGAGAGAGGGGTGTCTGAGGGACCCCAGAGTTGATCCATCAACCTCACTGTTTCCGGGTGATCAACTGAGGACTGGGAGGGGTCTTGTCTGAGGCCAAGGGCCCTCCTGGAGGTGGTGGCAGGGATGGACCTACACATGATCCCCGCATGGTTTTGCATTTCTAGAAAGCAAGCCACAGTTGGAGCTTCCCTATGGCCAGCAGCTTGTGAGCGGCTCAGCCTCTGCTTGCCCCTCAGGGACAGGAATGTCCAGGCCCCTGGCCTGGGGCAGTGGTGAGGGACGCGCCCACTGAGTGGTTTTAACACCAGGAGGCAGGATCTCTTGCCCAGCTTGGCCTTAACTCTTTGTTGTTGTGGGTTTGCCCTGCCTGTATTTTAGGATTCCATGGCAACCTTTCCAGTTCACCCCACCGACAGGAACAGGAGTACTCAAAACAAATCTGACCTCCTCTGGCCCCTGCTTCAGTGGTTCTTCTTCTGATCGATAAATCCACCCTCTCTCCAGGGAACAGCAGTCAGCCCGTCACTGGCCCCCTCCCACTGTGCTCTTCCGGCTCCAGGAACCTCCCCAATTTGATTCTTCCTCCCCAGAATGCCCGTCCCACTGTGCTAACCCGAATAAAACTCAGCTCAGAGCTGTGTCCCCTCTCAGAAGCCTTCCTGGGGGCCTTAAGGCACTCCCTCCCTTCCAAGGTGATGCACGTGCTCTCACAGCAGACAGACAGCCAAGGAAGGCAGAGCGGCCTGATGAGTGGTTCTGAAGGGGGAGCATCTCAGTGGGGAGTGCTGTTGTGAAAGGGGCGATGACTTTGGCTGTGGAAGCAGGGGAGAAGGGACTTGCTGGATCTGTTGATGCCACAGCAAGCCCCCCACCAACCATGAGCAGATACCCTCCATGTGCTGTACGTGCACCCCCTGGCAGCACCCTGCAGCCGCCCATTGAGGCTGCTACGTGCCCATTCCCCGGATGAGCAAAGGGGACCCTTGAAAAATTCAACATCCTGCCTGTGACTGAGAGCTCGTGAGAGGGGAGCCCAGAGTGGGCCTGAGCAATTTGGCTTTTGAATCTGGAGACTAATTGCCTCGCTCTTAGGGGACAGGGACTGCTCAGGTCGGGGAATTGGGAGGAAGGCAGACACGGGGCAGTAAGGACAGGCATTTCTCAGGGTGTAGGTCCAGAAGCAGCAAGCCCATGGGAGAGGGGGATGAGGTGCTTTGGAGAACAGGTAGGAGAGCTTTAAGTGGTTTGCCTTGGGGCTGTGTTATGTAAGACTTGTCCCCACCTGTGTTACCTTCAGTGACGTCAACTGCCTGAGGATTCTGGGGTGAGTGGGTTAGTTCTAGGAATGAATGGGGCTTCTGGATCACGCTTTGCACAGGGTGAGAGCGGAGGCTGCCTGTGACCATGGTGGGTGTCAGGGTTGTTGATTGCGGGCTCTTAGAGGGCAGGAACGGGGTCTCACCCATCTTTGAAGGCTCAGTGCCCAGCAAGGGACCCTGCACATGTAAGTACTTACCGTTGTTGCCAAACTAAATGGGAAACAGTGGATCCTCAGGATAATGAGAACCAAGATTTATTAAAGGCTTCCTGAATGCCAGGCATGATGCTCAGCCCTGCCCTATGAGGTTAAGTTAACTTGTCCAGGGCCAAACAGCTAAATATCTGGTGAGACTGGGATTAGACCCCAGGCCTGTGGCTCCAGCATCTGCACTCCTAACCTCTACACCAGACTGCCACCTGCAGGGCAGCCCAGGCCCGGGAGACCAGGGGAAGGAAGTGGTAAGGGTGGCACATCACTTTATCTTATCCAGGGGAATGGAAGGTGGGTGGGTGGCTCTAGCCTGGGGTGAATGGGGAAGTCCTTCACCCAGGAAATATGCAGAGGTCTGGTGTGCAACCTTCCTTCCTGGAGGCACTGAAGGCACCACAAGGGTTGATCTTTCTTTTGCCCAGGTTTCACGGGTCCTATGTCAACCTGCACTACGGCTACCTCCCTGACGCCCTGATGGACCTCTCGGGAGGGGTGGTCACCAACATCAGCCCGCACGTCTCCTCGCCTGACCTGGTGATGATGGTGAAGAAGGCAGCCGAGGCTGGCTCCCTGATGACCTGCGGCACCCTGGCCGGGGTGAGTAGAACAGGAATCTCGTTGCACTGGTCCAAGCCTTTCCTCAGGAGTGTTCAGCCACTGGCCCATTCAGCTAGGAAGGGGAGTGGCCAAGTGGCTGTCATGGTGGAGCACTGATGCTGTGCTTTACCATCATCATCTCATTTAATCCCCCCAACAGCCCTCCATCTGAAACAGGGCCTGCAGAATTCACTAGCAGAGGAGGAAATGGATTCAGAATGGTTAAGCAAAATGCTCACCATCACACAGCCAGCAAGTGGCTGAGCAGGGTTCACATGTTGTCTGACTCTGAAGCCTTTGCCTAGTGTTTCCCTGTGACCAGGAACAGTGTGATCCGGAGTGGCCGTGAGGGGAGGGGTTTGATTCTCACTGGCTCCAAGGGCAGAGCTTGGATGATCCTCCAGATTATTTGAGTTCGTTCTAAGACAGCCAACGCCCCCCATGAGGACACTTCTTCACTCTTTAAATGTGGGCTGTGAGTCACACATCCCTAGTCTGAAAGGCCATCTGAAACCTCAGATGCACTTTAAACTCACAGCATGGAGGTGGTGGGTCTTCCTGACTCCTCCGAAATGCCCAGCAGATGTGTTTTGTGTTGTGTCTCGGTGATGAGTGATTGGAGGGGCAAGCAGCCCAGGTCCTCAGGACTCAGTGGGGTTCTGTCCACCATGAGGTGTTCTCTGGAAGATGAAATGCCTGGAGCCTCAGCCACCCAACAGCCTCCAAACTTTGCCTCTCCAGGAAAGAGCTCCAGGAATATAAGCCATTCCAGTGCTGGAATCAGTGGGATGCTTCTCATCTGGCCACAGCTCAGCTACTGACTGAATTGTGCTTTTCTCTGTCTTTGAGGAACGTGTGAATGTTTAATGCTTAGTCTGCTTTTCTCCTTTGAAGCCGATGAGTGAGTCCACGAGGATGGCGAATGGGCTGGTGAGTCGGCATGCCTACACGGTGACCGGGGCTGAGCAGGTAAGGCTCCCTGTGAACACTGTGCCCCAGTGTGCTTACTCCCCTAAACAGGAGTCAGAATCCTGTGCCTCAGTGAGCCCCACAAAGCTGACACGAGTCCTGATCACCCTTGGCCTCCACCATGTCCTTGCCCATCCTGGACAACCTCATTTCCTCTTCATCCAGAAGTTCTAGTACCCAGCATCCTCATCCTTCAGGGACCCCCAGAGATCTCGCTATCCTTAAATGACCTCAGACAGGCTGAGTGTCTAGCCAGACAGAGGGATTAATCCAAAGTGAAAGCAGAATTAACTACCCAATTGACTCTGGGGGAAGTTTTACCCTGAAAGTGTTTTATCTGTGACGTACCAATCCAACTGCTCCCACAGAGACACTCCAAAATGCAGGGGCTCAAGCAGGATAAAGGTCATTTCTCTCTGGGTAGCAGGTGACTCCAGAGCTGGGAGGTAGCTTCTACCTGTGAGCCCAGGGCAGCTGCTCCAGGTCCCCTCATCCCCCAGCCAGGGGAAGAAAAAGAGGCCAGGGACTGACACACCCAGAAGGAAGGCACATCTCAGTCAAGGCACACCCCATGTTCTCTCAGATCCCATTAGTCGGGACCGAATCACGTGCCACCCAGTGGCCCAAGTATATCTGGGAAACAGACCATCTAGTCAGGCCACCATGTGCCCAGCTAAAGCAGTACTCCCACGGAAGAGGGGAAGATGGCTCTTCGGGGACAGTCTTTCCCTTTAATGCCACGACCAACTTTGGGTGGACAAAAATGCATGTTATCACTGTGTGCAGTATCGTTTGGTCCATAAAACATGACCAAAGTCCAGCCTCCTCCACTCATAAATGAGAAGCTGAGGCTTGGGAGGGGACAGTCAGGGGGACACAGCTACTTGAAACGGCTGGGCCTAGACACCACGTCTCCTCACTTCCCATCTCCGCGTCCCCTGCAGGTGTGTGGGGACACACTCCCTGACCTTGTGATGATCTCCCACAGCTGCTCCCCCATCTCTGTACTTCTCACAACTCACGAGGTCCAATAAGGTCTCCTAGGCCCTAAGAGACAGTGTTGCAAACTCCAGGGTCCATTTTTCGTGGGTATTTACGAGCCAAGGAATACAGAGTATCAGGTTCTATTTCTGGCCTGTGCCTCGTATTTGCCCTCCTTCTCTGGGTGTCAGTCTGTCTCTCCTGTCCACTGACCTGAGGCCGGTTGGTCCGTTGTTTTGTGTTTGGGTGACTGTTCCAATCTGCAAAACAGAGACAACACATGTGTCTCCAACCTGTCTGCCTGAGGAAATCAGCACCAAAATGCTGCCGCTGCCTAGACCTGGAGGAGAATAGGCACCTAATAAATGCTCATTGGATCAATGGGTGAGTGCCCTTGCATGAGTGAATGAATGCCTTTGTCCTCGGCTTGTGAAGATGACATCACTGACCCTCCATCATAGAATGTATGTAAAGGTCTCAAAAGACATTTCCCACAAGCACCGAAGGGGCCCTGTTAACCCAGGCCAGACGCCATCCCGGTCAGAGCGGCTCCGGTTGCTCTTCCTCTGGAATCTCCCACGTCTTTCTCCTAATTCTCAGCAGACAGACAATACCATCGTCACAGCTGGCCACAGCTGGGCATTCAGCTCTGTGTAGCTCCCCGTCCTGGATGTGGACAAGTCTAGGCGAGGGAGAGTAAATCAGTTTTCTTGTGTGCCAACCTCAATCAATTGGCAGTACTGCCTGGATTACTGTGTTGACAAGACTTTGGCTCTGCTTCCAGATTTGGAAGAAGAGAGCTGTGACGTCTGTGCTGGGCATGGAAGGAGGGGGCCATGGTCCCTGCTGATGTGCCTGCCGCTCCTGGACAAGGCCCCCTTTAATACATGGAGACGGCCTTTGTTTCTCCTCCGAACACGGGGCAGAAGGGACTTGTGTATCCAGAGGTCCAGATGGCCATGGAATATGAGTCCTGCAGCAGCTGGGCACAGGGATGGCAGCAATGGCCGCTTACAGAGCAGCCAAGGAAACGCCTCGGGCCAAGGTCATGGGCATGAACTCGCGAGTCAAAGTGTGGGCTCAGGGGGTTTGGGCTCCCGATGACTTTGCTCACAGCTCAAATGTTTGATTCCCCAGAGCACACACTCTGAGTTGTTCTTATAATACACAGAGCAGTCTGAATAGGACACCCCCCCATGATGGTAGGTGACAAAGACCTGTCCTGTATGGTCCATCCCTGCCGTTCCTGCCATCCTGTGGCCACTGGCACTTCCTAGCAAGTGCTTTAAGGAGCGCCAGCCCGGTTAGATGCTCTGTGAAAGCAATTTTCCAAATGCAGCTCACTGTACCCCTACTTGGAGATTCACAATGGATATTAGCCTTTTAAAGGCTCTGAGAAGGCCTGTATTAACAATACAGTTTGGTTTTAATCTACCATTAGCCATGAAACCATCTTTTCTAGGAGTAACTATTAACAGCCTATGGAACTAGCATTTAAGAGAATACTTTTAAGGAAATATTATCTGAGGACAGATAACCTAGATCTCCTCTTGCCCAGTGGTACCCTTTCAGAGAGATCTGACCAGGGTCAGGGTACAGTCAGTAGCCAGGAGAGTGAAGCCAATAAGCCAGCCCAGCCCATTCTCAGATGCAGCTGTGATGTTGGCTTCGAATGTGACCCCTGAGCCACCTGGCCATGACCCACATGATCATCAACAGGACACTATCAAAAAGAAGTGACCCTGTTAGACAAGGGCCCAAGAACTTGACTTGATTAAAAGTTCTTCCTCCAGAAGGAGGAGGTTATAACTCTGACCACGAGAGCTAAGATTAAACCAGCCCATAAATGCAGTGTGCTTTTTAATCTGCTCATCCTCCCTCTGGGCAGGACACAGACAGGAAGATAAATGAAATTGGCATGTTTTATTCTGCACCTAGCTGGGGCGGTGACTCCCCTGGGCAAGGGGGTGCGTGTTTCTCGGCATGCCTCATTTAGCTCTGTTCTCAGCCCCTTCCAGTCACTGGCCACCCTTCTCCCCTATGCCAGCCTGCATCCCTGCTCTCCCTGAGGCACTGAGGGTGGCTCATTAAGCACTTTGGGCCACCAGACCACCATTTCTCACATCCCTGTACTATGGGCTTTGTCACGTGCTCGCAGTTAACAATACAACATGTGTAAAGCCTGGAGTGCCTGGGGGTGGGCAGAGGGGCACCCCTATGCCACATGACATTAAAAGTCAACGTACCTTCCACTGTGGTGTCAGCCATATAGAGCTAGACAGAAAAGAACCTCACCCAAGCCGGGTCCTTGGGCCCTTATCTAACTGCATTGCTCCTTCATGGTACTGCCCTATTGGTGAGCATGCACTGGCCCAGGGGTTACCTGCAAGGTCAGGGTCTCGGCTACATCCGAGAAGGGGCTGGGCCCTAGAGCAGCTGTGTCCTTTATCCACTCGCATTCCAAGGATGAGAGCCTGGGCTTTGGAGACTGGCAGTAGCTGAGATCAGGATTCCTCCTTTGCCACTTACTGTGTGGCCTTTGGAAAGTTGCTCAACCTCTCTGATGCTCAGTCTCCTCCTCTGCATGATGGGAATTCTATATACATCTAGCTCAGAGGATAGAAGGACCAGCACACGTCACAGTCAGGCCTGGCTCCAAGCCCTGCCTCCACATACCAGTTTCATTTCCACATGGGAAGAGTCCCCTTGGGGCTTTCGCTGTCTCCTCTGCCTGGAATCACTGAACAAGTGCCCTCCTTCTGACACCCCTCCAGGCCTCCATCTCCTCAGACAACATTAGCATAGATCAATAGCACCGCTACAACTCAATCATGCTTTAATTCCTCTCACCAGGCTGAGGCCTCCTGGATCCAGGAAAGTAAGTTCAAAGGGCTGTGATTGTTTTGCTGTAACTTTTCAGTGGTCTGCCCTCTGGCCTCAGTGGTCTGAAGAAGCACATGTGTCAGCCTCCGTGAGTCTGGGAGTGATGATGATGCGGTCCCCTGGGGAAGGACGGACAGCGCAGGCCATGGAGGTGCCTGCTCCCCGACAGAGGCAGGGATTGCAGGCTGGGGCTGGCTCAACTCCCAAGTCCTGGTCTTGCTCAGATCAGTCTCCTCTGCTGGCCTCACTCAGGACAGTGCTAGGGAGACCCTGCACATGTCCCGAGGGTCAGCTGGCAACGAAGCGGCTATTTCTGTGGAAGAGAGATGCTGGTTGTGGCAGGGTGTGTCGAAGGCTGCGGACGCATAAAGATCTCCCTTCTGCAGCCCGAGACACCATCCACCGATGTTTATCTGCTGTTAAGTCTCAGCTCATGCAAGTTTTAGGATGCAGTCCTACAGAATGAGGAAGTTGCCCCTGTCCTTTGAGGTGCTGAGCAGAAAGGGGCCATTTTCTCTTCGATCTCATTCCAACTCCACGCCGGCAGAGACATTGATTTTTTTTCAATTTTTTTTCTGGCTGCAGCCAAATGAGGTCAGATGTTAAATTAGTCCTTGGAGGTAAGAAGCAGCCACATTCGTATTCCCTCTTTTCCGCTGACTTTTGCTGGCGAACACTGACAGTCTTCCTTTTCTGTTCTCCTCTGCAGGTTTGGTACAGGAGGAGCTGGGAATATCTCATCCGCCTGTGGAACCCCTGGGGCAAGGTCGAATGGAGAGGGCCCTGGAGCGACGGGTATGGCTTCTGAACACCTCTCTCTCCCTCAGCGGGACCCAGTGTTTGGAGACGCACCCTGGCCCACAGGGGCGGCATACCTCACTCCTGCTGTGCACCTCGCTGCAGGTCTGTCCAGCTCACACCTACGTGTGACTGTTAGTCCGTCTCACACTCCCATGATGCCATGCGCCAAGCATCTATTAGACACCTACTGTGTACTCTCTGTACTAAGTATACCATGCTGGGTGGGAGCTGTGGGATATAGACAGCTAACAAGAGTGTCTGTCCTCCAGAAGGTTATAGTCTTGCATTGAACCCATATACCCAGAAGAAGTGAAAAATAGAGAGGAGTGGGGGTGGGGCATGGCCGGAGCCAAGTTCTACATGGCAGGTGGATATAGAGCGAAAGAGCCTCAGCCCATGAAGGGGTCCCATAGGATTCTGATCCTGATGATGCCACGGGATCAGGACAGAGAAGGCTTCTTTTTGGGGGAATTGGGAGCTGAGGCAACGATCATTTTTTTTGTTGTTTTTTTGTTTTTAGTTTTTTTTGACTCAGTCCACCTGGGTCATCCGTCCTGCCCTACCGGTCTAGATGCTCACGTGTAATGGGTGCCTGGACTGGCACCTTGCTATAGAAGGAGTGAGCAGGGCTAAGTGGGTCTCAGATGCCTCAGCTGGTTGTGTCCCCGGCAGCTGCTCTCTGTACCAGCCGACTGGTGGGGACCCCGCTGTGTGGTCAGTAGTCCCCAGGGAGCTGGGCTGGCGTTTCCCAGCTGCCAGGAGGACTAAGCCCTGGTCCCTGTCCCCTTGCTGACTGAGAGCGAGACGGCCGTCCCGAGAGGGATGCCAGGCTGGCGACAGGGTACTGGCTTGTCTCAGAAGCCAGCAGGGCCCAGCCCCCGACATGTCTCTGAAGGCCTGTCTGTGTTAGACCCGTGGAAAGTGTTGAGACATGTTGGCCTGCCCTGGCAGCTTAGCATGAAGGAGAACATGATCTGAAAGGAAATGCCATGCATTCATTCTTAACAGGAGAACAGACCTCAACAAGCAGTGAAAATCAATGCAGGGAGAAGTGTGTTCTGGGGGCGAATGCAGAGTTGGCTGGTGTCCCCACCCTGAGCCTGATGCCCCAGGCTGGACGGTGACAGGGGCCACCCCATCCTCTGTGAGCCCCACAGCTGATGCCCCTGCGCGAGTGGGCGCATGGCAAATGTGAGACGAACTTACAGAGGATGTAGGGTAGGAATGCGAGAGAGAAGGGGAGAAAGAGAGAGAGTGAAAGAGGCAGACAGGGAGGAAACAGGCAACATGAATTCACAGAATAAACCCAGGTGTGTGACCTCAGATGCCCTCTGGAGAACAGGGCAGCTCGTCCCCCCTGCCTCACCCCTGCCTCGGAAGGGGATGAACTTGCAGAACCACGAACCACTGGACAATGTTTTTACTCACTGCTGCCCTTTCTCCTTTCATCCTGCCTCTATTCTTTCTTCCTCCCTGGGGGGAATCCTTGGCCCTTACCAGTCCTCCCTCCCAATCACCACCCCAAGCTGCTGTACATGGGCCAGGGGCGATCTGATTAGCCAGAATCCCTGATTCAGGGTTGGCTGTTGCCCTAGGAACGAGGAAGGGCAAACGTCAGCAGCATGTTGCCCTTGAGGAGAAGAGGCAATAAATTCACACAAGCTGATGTTCTGCCCACATCCCCTGTGCTAAGTAGCAAATGACCAGTGAGGGCAACAAAGGACCCCAGAGATCAGGGAAGAGAGGCTTCCTGTGCGTGGGCCTGCCTGTTCAGGGAAAGCTTCGTGGATGGGGTTGAACTGGAGTTCAACTGAAAAAAAAAAAAAAAAAGCATGATTCACTTTGGAAGAGATCACTGGGTAGGCGAGAAGTGTCGGCCACTGTGCTGAGCCAGGAACGTTTGTAGCGTGTTCAGGGCCAACAAGCTGGCCTGAGGCAGAGGAACCCAAGAGGGAAGTGTTTGAGAGCTGGAGCCAGAGAGCCTGACGCCAGCTTCGAGTTTGGATTTAGAGCCTCCAGGCACGGGGGTTCTTGAGGGCCTTTGAATGGGCTGGAGAAGTGTGCAGAGCAGGGCCGGGGGATGGGCCTGACAGCACCTGCCGTGGAGGACACGTATCCTGGATGAGTACTGAGGTTCACCCTTCCCACCTGAATCCAGGCTGGAAGAAGGACGGGGCTGCACAATCAAGTCTTCAGGCATTGGTCCATTTCCTACTTTTTAACAAGCAGAGACGGATGGCGAGAGTGGGTGGTGTATTCTCCACCATAATGGAAATTTCAGTCACACACGCTTAAAGGCAAACTTGCATGAATCAATAGCATATTGATTTACACTACATTTATTTTCCCTTACACACTGCAGAAAATATAATCACTTAATTATAAAATTGCCATTTTACAATAGCACATCTGACTGGCTCAGCCTGCAGCCAGAAGCCTGAGTGGTCCCTGCCTTGCTCTGCTGGCACAGAGGTGGCCCAGGCAGGCCCTTGATGCAAGTCAGTCCCAGAGAAAGAGCTCATTACACTTTTGTGCCTCTGGGACCTGTGGCCTAGGAGCACGCCCCTGCTTTAAGGGGTGAGCTGGGGCGGGACAGCTGCGGCCTTCTGCCCGTGAGGGTCTCCGCCTTCACCACAGACCCTAGAACTAGCTTCTGGAACACATTATCCCAGTGAAGTTGACAGCTTTAATTATTAATTAAGCAAGCAAAATATTATGGGCATTCCCACTACATGCATTGGGTGAAGGCCCTTTGTCGATGATGTAAATGTGAGCAAGGTCACCGATCTCACGGAACTTGGAGTCCAGTGGGGGAACGGCAAGAAACAAGCAAGCGATCAACAAGCACTAGTGACACTGGGTACTAAGTACTGGGACAGGAATGGTATGGTGAGCCGCAGGGGCTCACAGGAGGGGCACCGTGGCGGGGACGAGCACGATTTCCCAGCAGAAGTGCCTTTTAGGAGGAAAGGTGAGTGTAGGTTACTGGGTTACAGGACTGAAAGGAGGAGGAAAAGCGTTCCAGGCAGAGGGGGCATCATGGTGAAGGCCAGGGTGGAGGGGGCTCCGCACGGGACAGACGTATTCCTGAGCAAATGAAGATACTCTTTACTACTGGGGTGTCGGGCTCAATGCTGTGGGGAACAGGGAGCTGCTCAGGGAAAGCTGGAGAGGTAGGCAGAGACCAAGATGTGTTTCAGAAGTGTGAACTTCATCCTGAGAGTGAAAAGGAAGCACTGATGTTTTTGTTTTGAGCAGGGAAATGCCGTAATCAGATTTCTGTTTTAGAAAGATTGGTTTGATAGGCGGTGTGGAGAATGGATAACAAAGGAGGGCAGGACTGAGTTCAGGTGAGAAGTCCAACAAGGAGTTGAGGGTTCTTGAACTTGGAAAAAAGCAGTAAGGATGGAAATCAGTGGATGGCTTTGACAGGGGGTTAGAAGGTAGAATCAATAAATCATTAATATTTGGTGCTGTCTTCAATGTAGGGGGAGCAAGAGAGTGACCCTTCATTTGCTCGGGCAATAGGAGGAGGCAGAGGATGAGTACAGTTTGGGATAGGTTGACTACAAGGTCACAGTGGGGCTCTGGTGGAGACGAGGAATGGACCATAGCATGTGTCCATCTATAAAGCTCAGGAAAGAGGACCGGGCTGGGGGCAGCTTGGAAGCCATGGACGTAGAGAATCACTAGGTAGAATGCCACTCTCCACCTGCACCCAGAAACTATTGGAAGCCTGTGCAAAGGACCCCGTGGGGCCACATGCGATTGAGACGATCTGTCCTAGGAGATCTCATCCTGTGGTCTGTCTCTCCACACCCAGGTCTCCGGAGTGGCAGGAAATCTACCACCAACAGAAAAGCCAGCTGTATGAGCATAAGGACGATGGCGAGTTTTGGTACTTACTCTTATTTTAAAATTATATTTCAAATCTTTAACTGTTGCCCAAACTCTCAATCCCTACCCTGTTTCCAAAACTTTTTTGAGAATATTCACTTTGCAGGGGCCTCTGTAGAAGGAGTCTGTTTTCTCTGCCAAGACACTAAAGCTTTGAACATGAAATTGTGTTTGGGTTCTCTCTTTTCATGAAAAGTATTTCAGCTCTGAAATACTAGAGCTTGCAGGGAATGTTAATGATAGAAGGGAATATTGGCACCAAAGCTTTGAAAACTACCGTTTCCTGGAAACCAGGATGCATGATTATCATGCCTGTATCTTCCATGCCATCTTGTTGGGACCCCGGCAAAAAAAATCCCCCAGTCATCCCACAGTCCATTCATCCCACAGTCTCTCCTGGCATGAATTACAAGAGAGCAACTTGGAGTTAATCTCCCAGCCCTGACTCTGGAGTTCTGGGTGAGGTATCGATGTCATCGCCCAGCAGTTATGCAGGACTAGATGTTGAAAAACACATTCTCAGCCCTGTGCTCAGATCTCAAAGGATAAGATGAACATTTCTCTGAGGGGTTGTCTGGCTTGTTCAGTGACATATTTGAATGAAATCTGGCATGTGCAAAAAGGAGACTGGGTTTAAGTCATTAAGAATCAGAGGGATAAATGTAAATTAGAAGAAAAAACATTTCTAGAATCTCAACTTTCACCACAGTACCAGCTGGGATGTTAGGTGTTGAACCCACTGTGTTCTGGTAAGACCTCAACAATGCTTTGGCAAAGGACCCTAGGGAAAAGTGACTTTCTTAGCAGCGTGTAGGACCCGTAGCAGAAAGAGATTGGCAGTCCTCTTGCTGGCCATGAGAGGGACCTGCAGAACCCAGAATCTGACGCTGTCCTTGTCCTTCCAACCACAAATGAACCAGAATGGGGCTCTGGTCTTGGGTAGGACCGTGGTAAATTAATGGTTACTATAGTTGACAGGCAAAGGTGTTGTGAAGTGATGGGAACCTCCACCCCAGCAACAAAACCAGTGGTCAGTAAGCGATTGTCTCTGTTTATAACAGGATGTCATGTCGAGATTTCCAAGAAAACTTCTCCTGCCTATTTATATGTAACCAAGTTCCAATCAGCCTGGACCATGGAAACATGCCCCATGAAAGATGGTCCCAAATGACGTTTAAGAACCACGTGATTCCAGGAAACACTGCAGGTAGTTATCCCTTTGGTAACGATTCTGCCAGGATGGAAGCTGCCAGGCCTTGCCCCATTCTGGCTTCACCTCTCGATGGCCCTCAATTCTGAACCATCAGCCTGAAGTTGAAAGAAGAGGAATTTGGCAGCCCAGAGGGACAGCTGTCCTTCTCTGGAGGACATGATTGCTGGTGGGGTGGGCAGGAGAATCTCCAATGTGCCTCCCCTGCCCTTTCATGCTTTCTCACTGTCCTTCTGCTAACTTACCGCCACCCCCCAGGAGTGGAACAGGCTCACCGCTCTTCAGTAATTATTCAGGACATTGCAGGGAGCTGTGGAAAGAGCACTGGACAAAAGTCAGGACCTGAGTTAAACCATTGTCTTTGCCATGTATTGGCTTTGTGACTCTGGGGATAAAGCTGGTCCCTCTGTCTCAGTCTCCCCTGTAACCCCTATCTGCCCCTTGAAACCACAAAGCACCATCCAGACATAAAGGGGTATATTCCTGCCCAGTGTGGGTGGTGTATCCTACAGCACTATACTGAGATCCCAGCAGTAGATGCCCCAAAATCTGTCTTTGGGCTCCCCGGGGATGAATCTTTAAAAGAGTTACACATTCTCTCTGGACCTTCCATTCCCCATGTGTGAGTGGATGAGTGAAATAGCGCCCTCTGAAGATGAACCTGTGTATGTTACACATCCTTGATAGGAAAAGCTATGCAAATAAGGTGTGTGTGTGTGTGTTACTCTGTGTGTGTTTGTTTGCACCTCGACATGTGCATTTCTTCTCCTTGGCACCTGTCTTTCGAGAATGGTTTGCTTGAAGACCTCATACCCCAGGGTGTCCCTGTTTTCAACCTCCAGGCTCTTCACTCTGCTGGGCAGAGAACCTAGACCAGGAGGCCACGGGCAGACAAAGAAACCGCCAAGTCACTCTTGGGCAGCAAATTCGCTGATTCACCTTCCCTGAGCTGCACCTGTCCGACTGTGGGGCCAGAGCCCTTTTCCCTAGATATAATACATGTCAATGAACTAACCAAGTTCTGCATCGGCACCATTTTTAGTACTTCCTTACAGGAGAGAGGGAAGGGAGCCAGCCAGCAAGCACCTGCTAGGTGCTGCTGAGTGCACTTGAGAGCATCATCTTGCTTCATCCTCATAAAAAGCTGATGTCCGTGATGGTCCTCTACGTTTCCCCATCCCCCATTCAGAGCTTCCCAGCTGTGATCCAAACTTTCTGATGTCTACTAATTCATCTCTATCTTGACTTACCTTCATTTATTTTTTATACATTATCTTTCATGCACTTGAATCTAATGGTTTTCCATTAATTCTGTCTTGCTCTGGCTTTGGTGAGGACTCTTGGGCAGTAGAGTTCTATGAATTGCCATCTCTCTGCCTCTTTTCCTCTGTCTCCGTTGGTGCTTGGGGATTGACATAATTTCATGGCTCTGTGGTTGTTGTCAACGCATAAGCTCTTGCATACCTGAGGACTCTGGAATTCTACTTATTATAAAATATAAAAATAGCCCTCAACTTTACAGTTTAAGAAACATTTTCATGAAGTAGGAACTATACTTCCCCTCCTTGTTTTTAAGAAGAGGAGACTGAGGCTCACAAAATAAAGATGTTTGTGCTGCAATAGTGGGGACCAGGACCCAGGCTTTAGGTGTCCAAATCCAGACTTTCAGCCACCACCCATTGAACTGGGCATGCGTGGCTCTCTGAAGTGGTGCTGGTTCCAACCTGGAACCCCAGGAGCCAGGCTGGGGTCCACTTACTGCTCTTTTTCATGCAGAATTCCAGAGGGACGTGCAGTACCTCTTCTCTGTGCCAGACAGCATGGAAAGCAGCAATGTCGTCGTGTCCTTCAACATCATGCCACAAAATTTAAAGGCAAAAGACAGGATGTTTCCACTAAACTTCGAGGTGTTCAAGGTAAGGCAGCTTGCTTCAGGGCTTGCCCTTTGGGGATATTCTGTACACCTTGGGTGGAGAGAGCAGCCAACTAGGCTGGGAGATTTCACTCAATCGCAGACTCAGATAAAACCCAAAGGGCTATAGAGTTCATCTGGTCTGAAGGAAAACCTGAGACAGGAGATTAGCCTTGATCGATTTTACAGTGGGACATACCTCCTGCCTTTGTCACTTGCCAGCATGTCCTGGCACGCCGCAGGCTCCAGTGCTCGTTACTCAAAAAGTAGTCTGGTCAGGACCAGCTGTTGCAACAGTGCAGACTCCTGGGACCGCCCCAAGTTTTCTGAGTCCCACTCTCCATGGATAGAGCCTGAAAATCTGCATCATAATGAGCTCCCGGGGTGGGGGAGGGGCTGCTATGCACAGGACTATTTGAGAATCATGGGTTAAACTCTAGGAGGAGTTTAAGGGGAAAAAACAATCCTGGATATACAGCCAGGAGGTATGTTCTTCTCTTATGCTTAGACCAAAGTCTGGTCAAAGCTCCGTGGGTGGCTTACACGGAGGTGAGGTCTTCCTCTCCACCTAGCTTCCCCTCCACTCTGATGGCACTCCCAGCCAGATCTTCAGCTCCTAAGGGGCCATCTCCTCACCCCCTCCACATGCCGACACATACCCCAGCCATGAGTAAATGATCAGGGAATTTGGTTTTTAAAAACCATGTAAAAGAAAGGAGCTGCAAAAGAAAATCTGAGACTTGTGCTCCCTCCTCCTTTCCCAAACAACTTAATGCATCCCAAAGATAAAGTGAAGGGTTCTCAAATCGTACACCCCACAGCCTCTCTGCACGGAGATGCGTAATTAAGATCATGCAACCATCAAGTGCTGGGGTCCCTGTTCCTCAAATTAGAGGTGAAGTCTCCGAGGCCCAGCAAGGTGAAGTGACATGGTCGGAGCTGGGACTGGGCACCAGAAGTCCCCCAAGCCTTCAGTCAAACACACCTATCCCCTGTGTGGCTAAGACTCTGATTATTGCATCTCTAGGAATGATCTCAGGAATGTTCACTGAGACTAAGGCAACATTCACAACTGGGGCCTTGGCCCACTCAGGGACAGG
Source organism: Camelus bactrianus (assembly GCF_048773025.1). Lineage (NCBI taxonomy): Eukaryota > Metazoa > Chordata > Mammalia > Artiodactyla > Camelidae > Camelus > Camelus bactrianus. The sequence goes on along the minus strand of NC_133553.1, from coordinate 34,715,642 downwards.
CAGGGCTCCTGGTCCTCTGTTCCTGAAACAGTCCCGTGCACTGGCTGTGGTGCACTCTAACAAGAAGGCCTCACTGATAGAGAACTTCAGGGTTCCATACATGTTCAGGTTCATTGTCTCGAACACCCTAGTACCCCAACTTTTATAGATGTGGAAACCAAAGGTCAGAGAGCAAGAATGACCTACCAAGGAGCAGCTAGGTTATGACGGTGGGGTGCTTGATGCTGGAACTTGTGGCCCCAGGACCAGGGTTCTCAGCAGGACTTAGGCACTTGCCTTTCTGGTGATGCTCACAGCTCAAAGACAAATGATGATTCTGGCCTAGAAGGAGGAGAACTCTTTGGGTTCTGCTCTCTCTGAACACATTTCCACTTTCTAGTTGCATAGAATCAATGGAAAAGAAATTGTTGGGGTTTAGCACCATACTTTTGAGATGCCTCAATCCTGCTGAGACTGTCAGAGAACATCTGCTAAGGATGCAGTAGTGGACAGTGGTCATTTTCATCACCACCAGGCAACTGAGCACCCTTTCCACACGGTGGTGGAGGGAAGTGGGGGGACCTTGGTGGAAGGCAGGGCTTGGTCTCCCACTGCAAAGAGGCCATATATTTCCTCTTCCCAACCCTTACATGCAGAGGGGTAGATTTGTGAACCAGTCCTGTCCAATTAGATATTCTCTTCCCCTCCCCACCATACTCTTGGTTACTCTGGGCTTTGAATCTTGAGGAAGTAACTGAAGGAGGTAGGACCAACTGAGAGGTTCTTTGCGGCCAGTCTTTGGGCCCAGCGGCAGCAATGCAGGCAGATCCTGTGGTGGTGTCCAGCTGGGCGGCATCTCTTCTCGATCCTGCCCACCTTCCAAGCTGCAGTCTCTAGATTTCCCACTGACTCTGTGATTTACCCTTCCCATAAATGACTTTCTACTCACCCCACCCTGGATTGGTTTCCCTTGCTTTCTGCCAAGAATCCCAGCTAGCTCAGGTGCCTTCTAAGAGGACTCTCATCCTCAGAGTCCCCTGACTGTCACCTTTGAGAAGGACAAAAGGAAAGGAGTTGGGAAGGGCTGGGAAGGAACTGAGGCATCTAGTCTACCCAATGAGCCTGAACAGTTCAGGACACCAGCCAGGACTGCTAAAAACATCTCAGCCACCTCTTCCCTGTCCTGATGAGAGACAGAACTCCAGAGAGGGTATGAGGGCTGCCCCCAGCGCACAAACTGGGAGTGCTGTTTGAATTGTCATCTGTGATTCTAGTGCCCAGAGCTGGCGCCATAGCAGCCTTGTGCTAACTGATTTATCCCAAGTCTTACAGTTCAGATGCCCTGGCAAGACTGTAATCATATCTATTTTTTAAATGTTGCCTAGCCCATTTGTCAACTTTTCAGCCAGAGATGCCTTTTTTATCAGCTACCCACTTTGCTAAGGGAGCATGCAGACCCATGATCCCCTCAGGCTCCCTGAAAACCCCCTTGGATCTTGCAGGATCCTGATAGAGTTAAATACCAAAGAACAGTCCAGACCTTGACAACTCAGGAAGCACATGGGTTCCTTTCACAGTTCTGCTGGGAAGCAGGCTGTGTTGGTGCCATCAACTAGGCTCTCTGAAGTCTCTAGGATTTTGATGGGGTTTGTGGGTACAGTGCTGCCCAAATGACAGCTATGTGCCGGGCTTCACCCCTGTCATTAGCCTGTGACTCTCCAACCGCTATGGGAGCTCTGCTCTGCGTTGCATCAAACTAAACACGGGTGGTATACAAATAGACAGGGAGAAGACAGGACAGAGAAAAAGGGGAAGGGCGGAAAGCTATTTCATCCTCACCCCAAAGCTCCTCCCCCACGCTGGGTCTTTCCACCTCCCTCCAGCTCCCCCCTGATCTCCAGAGAAGCCTGCCTTGGCAAATCAGGTTGTCTGTACACAGAGTGGGGCCCAGGATCAATGGTAGAATAGAACTGAAACCCCCACTAACTGTGGAAGACGGTGCCTGGAGGCGGTGGGTCTCAGTTACCAAGAAAGCAGCGCAGTTTGCCCTGTTCTCCCCTCTACCACTCAGACTGCTGAGGTCAGCATCCACACCTGTAAAATAGGGAGCTCAGCATCCGCTCAGGATCGCTGGACAGCCCAGCACTCTACATGGAAAACACTTTGCAAATCATGAAGTGACTTTAAAATGGGGCTGCATCTTCAGCGTTTCCTTCCTTCCTTCACGTGGACAGACAGGAAGATGGGTATTTCCCCATTCGGACGCCCACAAGCATTCCCTGCAAACACAGGGGGGCCTAGAACAAATTCCCATCGTGTGTTACAGAGATCTGAGGGAATGAAAATTTCCTTCTCACTGGAGCGCCGATGTTGGGGAATTTACATTTGATCCAGGTTCTGCCTTACCTCCAGTCCCCATCGGTGTGTCCCTTTTCCTTCCAGTTTTCTCACCATTGCTATGAAGAGTAACCACAGCTGGCTGAGCTGGCAAAGGAAGAGTCTCCTCAGCCACCTTCTTCCCGCCTCGACCTCCTTACAGCGGGTGGGGTTTCCTTTGTCATAGCTCCACGCAGGGAATGAGTGATGATCCCCATTAACCCAGGGTGTTCCAGGGAACGGGCTGAACGTGCAAGGAAAAGGAATGCAGGGCCCTGAGCCAGGCTGCTCAGAGCTGCTCGCTTGTGTGTTTTGGTTTGGGTTCCTGACCCTGCCTTTCTTCCTCTTCCCCACAGGTGGACTCTCAGGTATGGCCACCGCCACCCTCCCTGGCTTCTTACTGCCCCATCTGTCGGTGGTGTTCACGCCTCTTGCAACACCCATGGCCTGGACGTGTGTCTCGGTGTTCACTGGCTGCCAATTCAGTCTTGCTAAGTCCTGTAATAGATACGCACCTAGAACCTCCCAACAGGCCAGTGATGCGGGAAATATTTTAGCTGTCCTGGTCTAAAGGTTGGATTCCTCAGGCTGTTCTCTGGTTTGATGTTCTAGAGGGGCTGCCACCATGAAATCATCCTCAAGCATTTGGCCCCGATTGATAAGATCGATGCTGCCAGTTCCTTGTAAGATGAAAGGCAGGGCTCATCGGGTACCTTGGCAGGGACCTTTAGTTTCCCATAGTTTCCATCAGCCCCTGAACGCACCATGACCGGGATGCATGTGATGCAAATGCAGCTTCAAGGCACACCCTCCAGCTCCTCTTACGACCACATTGCCACCCCTCCTGAGTAGACATTCTGGCTTGGCACTGGTGAAAGGTGACCTAAAATATGAGTCAGAATGGAGAAGGAAAGATGGAGTTTGGGAAGCCTAACTTCACAGGCACTCAAACTCCTTAAATAGATGTGAGCTCTGTGGTGCTGTTGTTGCCACAGGGAGGTGCGTGTGCCTGGGGGCTGAGGATGGAAGGGAGGGAGCAGGATGTAGCCACAGCCAATGGGCTGTGACCACAACCTGCTGGCAGGTGCAGAGTAGCTCCTCCAAGCCTTCCAGAGGTGCCCTGACAGGGAGAGAGGCTAGGACAGGGCTCTCCGACAGGGGATACTCAGAAGCCCAGGGAGAAAGCCCAGGTAAGGTGGCCTGCCTTTCACAGTGGTGGTCCAGCCGCAAAGCTGGATTTCGGATCAGACTCTGGTTCTCAGCACCCTAGTCATGGAATGTGAGCTTCTAGAAGGGCTTCAAAGGTGCAAGGAACAAGTCAGGGCTCTAGTTCCCAGAGCTGCAGAATGGGGTAAGGACTTGATCCCAAAAAAGGCACAAGCCCCATGCCTGGGGACACAGGGTCAGGTCTTGTGATTGTAGGAGGCTCGAAGCCCACGCACTTCTATACACAGCGCCTCCCCATGTGCACATGCGTGCACACACACACACACACACACCCAGAGCCGCAGAGCAGTGCTGACTCTCTGGAAAAGAACCCATCTCATCACTGCTTTGGCCAGAAAGGCCCAGGCAAGTGAGGTTCCAAACCCCCTGGGGAAGCTGTTAATGTCAGCAGAATCACTTTGGAGGTTCTGCCCGCCCCTCTGCTGCATACCAGAGACAGTGGCCTCATCTTGCAGCCCGGCCCTGTCCCCGCCCCTCAAAAAGAACCCCTCCCCATCTCCCCATTTCCCCCCCAAGGCAGAACTCAGGAGCAATCATTTCATGCTGCATAACCATTCGAAATGGAATCCCCATCTCGACTGTATTGGAGAAAATTTATTTAGTAAGGGGTTTTTATTACGTAATATGTATATGACATCCAGTAATAGGAACTGCATTATATTTATTGTTTATCGCTAAGAAAATATTGAAACAGAAGGAAAATTATCAGGACCTATTATTCTCCAATGAGAAGGCATTTTAGGGCTCCGCTGGAAAGAGGAAACGGAGGAGGAGAAAGGACTCCAACCCCATAGAGCTACAGCGGTCCCAAAGGTGCTTTGCCAAAGGTTCAGGAGACAAGGGATTTTAGGGGCTCCAAAAGTAATGCAGTTCTGAAACAGCCTTACTTGTTTTCACGGAAGCCGTCTTTCTGTATAAGCAGAGAGATAAACCCAGAAGCCCGGGATGCTGTAAGAGTTAATGAGGGGGAATCACGTGTCATATTTCTCCGCGTTCATTGTAGTGTTAGCATCTCTAGTCATTAAGAGTCTGAACTCTTGCACTGTGAGACTTCAGGTAAGCGCTGTCTCCCTTTCTGGGGCCTGTATTGCTGTTTTGGTGAATGGAGAGGGTGCTGGACGAGGTGGTCTCGCCTGGGGCCTGGGGCCCGTGCACACGGGTTTTCTCACCACCATCCTGTCTCCTCTAGTTCCAGCATTTCCGAGAGAGGTTGCCGCCCACCTTTTTTTCCAAATTCAGAATGGCTGAGAAGGGCATAGTTTCTCAAACCCCACGTAACCTTACAGAGTGCTTCAGCCTGAGCCCTGGGACCTATGTGGTGGTCGTCTCTGCAGGCAGAGAAGCAGCTGAGTTCTCGCTCCGAATTTTCCTGAAGATGTCAGACAGTGACAGGTACAGAAGTACTGGGATTCTAAATGTTTTATTCTACTTCATTTTATAAAAACACATTGCATCATTCTATGTGGCGATTCATTGTGACAGTGGGGGACCCAGCACAGGCCCAGCTCTCGAGAAGCTCACCCCAAAGGGGGCCGAGAGAGTCTGTGAGGCAAGAGGTAGACCACAAACAAGATGGTGCCATTGCTCAGTGGAAATGCAGGGTCACGTGGGAGGACAGAGTAGAGGGATCTGCCCCTGACAAGAGCAACTGAGGAAGGCTAAATGAGGGAAATGGCACATGAGCCAGTCCTTGATGGAAAATGTAACTTAATGCTTCAAAGGGGAAGGCAATGCAGGCAGAGGAAAAAAGCATGAGCAGAAGCAGGGAAGTGAGTGAACACAGGGCTTGCTGAAGAGTAAGTGATGTTGCCCATAAGCCAGGAAGGTGGTACCTGGCACGCATGACAATTGTCTGAAATGTGGCCAGAACATGGGCTCCATCAGGGAGACAGTGGAAGATGGGCTTGAATGCAAGAGTCCGATGGTGGAGGGTCTCCACTGCTAAGTTGGCAGTCAGGACTGGGATCAGCAAGCACGCATTCTGCTGGGCGCCTGGTTCCTTCTTGGACCCAAGGCAAACATCATTATAATCATGTAGGTCTTTACAGCTGAGCACGGACGAGGCCTTCTCAGTCCAGCATGCCAGTCACTGTGCTACCAGTCAGAGTTGGAACATAAGACAAAGCTTACTTGCCATCCTGGCAATGGGGGTTACTATACATGTAATCTGGTTGTGAAAGGAACCATTTACTAAATGGTTTGAAGACCAGGTAATGTCCACCCCAAAGACTGGATGCCAGGTCACGATGCTCATTGGTCTGCTGCCTGCCATGGCCACCCACTTCACATCCTCCTGTGCTCAGGGCTCTCCACTCGTGTTCTTGGCCTAAATGTCAAATGCCACTGGGGGTGCCTGCCATAGGTAAGCATAAGCCTCCTTGGAATAGTGAGCTGGTCTTCCTTGTCACACTGTCCCCCTCATTTTCCAGGGACCTGGGCAACAATCTTAACCTCAGACCACTGAAGGTAGGTGTGCAGTAAGCTTTGTTTGAGCTTCAGTAGTCACATCCCATCCCCAAGAGCTTCTGTCTCCTTCCTTCTTGCCTCACCACTGACCAATGAAAACAGAGACACTATAATGGGCGGGTGATGGCTCAAAGGGGCAGGGATGAGGGGAGAAGACCAGGCCTCGAAGGCCAGGCTGGACCCATCCATCTTCCTTCTACAAACTTCCATCCTCGCATTCCCCAAACAGGTTTTATCCGATTGTTGGATGAAGCCTCTGTCTCAGATCCAGGTGGGAGGTTCTTACACCCTCACTGTACCAGAAATCTAATGTTGTCTATTCTCCTTTAGATCCAGGCAACTCTTCCAGAAGATAGCTCCCAACAAAGCATTTTCTACAAATACTCTCAGCAGGTACAGTATTAAGCCTGGGGCGAGGGGCCTTAGAGAGGACGGGTGATGGAGGGAACAGAGGGAAGAAAATCCTTCCTGGGCCCTTATCAGGATACAGAGAGGAAAAGTGGCCTGATGGGTGGTTTTATCAGCCTCTGTCCCTGGATGTCTCCAGAACTGATCTCGAGGGAAAGGGTGCCCCACCTGGGTGACACCTGGGTTGGAGTGAAGAGCTTGGAAAGGGAGGGGCTAATTATGGGGCTGGTCTTTTTAAATCTGTAAACAAGCAATTGGCAGTACCCCTCAAAGTCTTTCCTTCTCCTGCTCTGCCACCTCCCACCAACCTTGGCATCCTTCCTCCTGGGAGCTGGCGAGCTTCAGAAAGCACCAACAGCATTCTTCCTGCCAAGCCACCTATGTGCACAGGGGATTTTCTTAATGGTTTAATAAACCGTTATAAAGAACTCCTTGACTTGTCAGGATAAAAACAGCTGCCAGGGACTCTGTGCAGTAGGCCTTTGACCATCACGTTGGTGTGGGAAGTGGAAAGCGATACGGATGATCGGATATACCGTGCCGGCCTCAGGCCAGGTGGGGGCCAAAGACAGGGAGAGCGCAGGCCTCCAGAGGGCTAATGGGGCAGTGGTCACCAGGAGGCAGGCCAAAGGGAAATGATTCAGGCAGCCTGGGCCCAGAGACAAAAACAAGGAGCAGTGAAGAATGTGGCTGGCGGGAGGATAAATGTTGTAGGCGGCAGCTCAGTGTGAACCTCCTTGAAGTCAACACGGGCCCAGGATTCAGGCCCACGTCTGGGCTGACTGAAAAGGCACTTCACTTGATGCAAAACAGGATCTGCCAAGGTGACTGAACTCAGTCTGTGAGCTCCTGAAGGCCAAGATGACATTGTCCCCAGTACCAATCACTGCTTGGCATAGAGAAGGTACTCAATCAATTTGCAATGATTTAAGATGCCCAAGCTAAGATTACTGCCCCGAGGGGATCAGCAGGACCAGATTAGGGTCCCTGAGACCAAGCTTTCTTCAGGGGCGGGTGGCAAAATCTTTAACATGGTCCTTGCACCTGTACATCTGAAATAAAAAATATAATTTGTCATATGATAAATGGTACAGATTCCCTAATCAGGACTTTTCCCAAACAACAACCAAATGTCATAGAGGAAAATTGATAGCCCCTATGCGGCCTTTGCAGGAATTAGAATGAGACAGATGCAGCTTTGTGCCAAGGTGCACAGCTGGGCAGGGGAACAAAGACTGGACTCCAGCTTCCTTTCACCCCTCGGTGGGCACCTTGAGCAGGGCCAACCTGGCATCATTCTGCACAACCTGTGAACTGTCCTTAGAGTTTATTGTCCTCAAAAGAAAGTTGAAAGCAAAATACTTGTCCATGCACTGACTCTGTCCTCTCCCCCGATCTCTTGTATCCATTTAACTGGTCCCGGAACAAACGCAATGACCTGCTAGTTCTGTTGCCCTAGCACAGGTTACTTTCATTGGCTGTAATAGTAATGATGAGACTATAATTCAGGGTCTGTCTGTGGGAAAGGAAGGACACATTCGGCCTCTGGGACAGGCCACATCCATCATCCATCACTTACCCAGTCAGCAAATGTGTAGCAAATACGCTAGGACATTCGAAGACTCTGCTCAACTTTGGGACTGCAGAGCATCAGTCCTTGGGGATCTTCCATTGAAGTGGTAGAGGCCTATGTGCAGTTCCCTGGGAGTTTGTTCAGGCAGCCTTCATCTCCATTCCTAGCCCCATCTCTTCCAACATTCTGGTGGTTACTGGGTGCAGGATCCAGGTCAGGGCCTGTCCTAGGATGGGGGACAAAGTCCATGCCCCAAAGCTGCTTATGTTCTGGTTGTGATTCCACATAAGTTGGCATTTCTCACCAACATGTTAACTGCTCTTCAAAGTGGGGTGCCATAATTCTTTGAGGGAAAAATCTTACTTGATGGCAGGCACACAACACTGACTACCTGACATAACCAACCAGTGAGATGTTGGAGGGATGACCTAAGGGCCGATTTCAGACACTTCCAGGATGTTTTCCGCCAGGGACATCGTCAGTGGTCATTTTTCCAGCTAAATGACTCCCATAAGGACAAGCTGTAGGGCTGCTTTTGCTTTCCATTCTGGGTGGTGAGGCCAACCCTGGGGACTACTTGTCTGTCATCTGTGGGGTGCTGATTCTCAGAAGACCCCAAGGAACCACCTCCTTCCACCTGACCTGGTGTCACTCTGCAAAGCCCCCTGCTGGGAGACCTTGCTCCAGCTCCTCCCATGGAAAAACTTTCCCAGGATGATGATGTCCCATCACACTCTCTGCCTTTACCAGGAGGTTGTAAGAAATGACTGCACGTAGAACAGCTCTGCTTCTGCTGCCCATCGAGCTGCTCGGTGTCCCCCACAGAAGAGTTGACGCCTGCGGAAGTTCAGGCCAGGAGAAGGTTCTCTCCCCTCAACCTCAGTTGTTCCCGTTCTTTATCCAAGGAAAACCATGATGTCTCCCTTTCTGCTTCAGTGGCTGGGAAGACTCATGCTAAGTAACATGCTCAGTTAGAGCAGCTTCTCTCAGCCTGGATTCCTGGCATTTTTATCCACCCCCCCCCCCCACATACACACGTTTAGTAGTCATGTTTCCTCTCAGTCCCTTTCTGGAAGCAGATGGGAAAACACACCTGCAGGGCTGAATTGATTCATTCAATAATATTTCTCCAGAGGGGCTCCTAAGTGTCAGGTATGGTGGGGAGGAAGCAAACACTGCTTTCAGCCAATAATGAATGAAGAGGGACATGCAAGGTGACCCACACTGGGTATCAAATGTCAGGAGTAGGCACTACAGATGTTTGGAGGGACTTATCACCGTGGCCTGGGGCAATCAGGAGACTCTGGGACAAAGGTGAGCTAAGTGCTTAGAAATCCCAGTGCTTTTAGTGTGCCCTTCAGCTCCCCGGCCCTGATGTGATTCCTGCATCCCTTCCTTGTTTGCACCAGGGACAGGACATTGATGCTGCCCAGCTGCAGAGCCTTCTCAACCAGGAATTCCTGAAGGGTAAGGACCCGCTGGCCCCAACCCCATCCTTGCAGCCATGCCAGTCCAGTGCCCCGCTCCGTGACATTTTAGTCCTTCCTTTTCTCCCCCCTTAAGGACCTCCAGGGGACACATTCTCTCTGGACCAGTGCCGGAGCATCGTGGCTCTGATGGATGTATCCTTTGCCATCATCCCCTGCCCCTCCCCTGGCTCTAAGATCCCATCTCTCTGTTGGCTTTCCCGGGGGGTTAATTATGACATTAGGGAACCCTCTTCTCACTCTCAGTATTTTCTCTTCTTCCTTGGTTCTAAGGGCTCACCAAAGAGCCTGGGTTTCTGGGGATTCTGTACCAACTCATTAACTCTCCAGAAGCACCACAGCCACAGTAACAATATACCATCTATCGAGCATCTGCTACGTGCCGACAGTGGTACCGGTATGTTTTTCCCTTGTAATTCGTGCAGTAACCTCTGTGATATAAGAAGTATTATCCTATGTTGCAATAGAAGAAACAGGGGCTCAGAGAGGTTTAGTCATTCACCTCAATCACACAGCTAGTCAGAATTTGTGCCTGGATTTGGAGTTTTCAGCCTCCCAAGTCTGTTCACACATTCTCCTTTACTGCCTCCTTGCAACACCAGTGGTAACTGTTTTCCTTCCACCTCGCTCCTTACTACTGGAGGAGTCCTCACTATTTAAATTCTGTGCTCAACAAGCCCCCAGTTGAATAAAGAGAACAACCACCAACCCTTATAGAAAACTCCTCAGTCTGCACGGCAGCTGCACCCCGTCGTTACCGTCCGGCTGCATTTGCAGATGAGGCTGGGGTGGGGTGGGGTGGTGCTGTGGCTGCCTAAGTTTCATGGCCACAAGTGGCAGGCCTGGGAGTCAAACCCAGGTCTCCTGATTCCTGTCCTGACTTCCACTCTCTGGTGAGACACGTCTCCCCCTGCCGCCCCGTGTCCCTGATGGCTCCACGTGGACATCACCCTCACCTGCTGCCTTGCAGCTCTTCCCTGGGGTGCGTGCTGTCTCTCTGGAGTGAGGCAGATCCCCGGCTTTTTCACTCTTAACAAGGCTCGACAGGATGTGAAGCTGTCCATGGTCGAACAAGAGGCCTCCTTGATTAAATAATAAATCAGGCCCTGTCTCTGCTGGCTCTGGTTTGGAATCACTCAGGGACACTGCCCATCCCCACAGATGAACCCAAATGGCCCTCAACAGCCCCACAGCAGGGGGAAGGTAACCCAAGGGGAGGTCATGTCTGCTAGACCCCTGTAAAGCAGACAGTTCTTTTCTACCCTTCCTCCTGCTCACCCTCCAGCTCCCCTGCAGGCCCTCAGAGATCAATCTTTTCATTAGTTCTCATCAAATGCATCGTATGGAGTGATCAGAGCTGGCTTTAATACACAGAGCGTGGTCCAGCCGCTGGTGCACACCTAGTGCACACTTACCTCTCATGAGGCCTCAGGAGCTGCAGTGATACCCACCCCCACCCCCCTGGCTCCTCCCCACTGTCTCCCTGGCAGGAGGGAGTTGGGCCCCTCTGACGAAGGCTGTGTTTTGGGTTCTCTCTCTTCCCCTGGATGCAAGTGGTGTTGGCTCGCCTTTCTCAGGGCTTCCTTCTCCATCCAGTTGCCCATTCTCCCCTGTAAAATAAATCTATGCCAGGTCCCTTTCAGACGCAGCAGGAACCAGCTGGCATGGGGCCACATCCAGGTGGCGCTGGACCAACCTCCGTGCTAGCTGATGGATGGAGCTGCTCCCTCTCCTCCACCCCTCTGCTCACTGCACACAGATCTGGTTAACTCTTAACTGTCCACCAGCTGAAGGTGAACGGGCGCCTTGACCAAGAGGAGTTTTCAAGGCTGTGGATCCGCCTGGCCCACTGCCAGGTACCGGCGTATTGTCTTCGGGCTAGCACTCCTATTCCATCTGTTTTAGCATATATTTACCGGGTGTCTGATCCTGCACCAGGGTTGGGGGGGGGTGAAAGACGAGGCATCTCATCCCCGCCCTCAAGGAGAGCCCCATTTTTGCTTGGGGAGACGTACAAGCACCAGTAGGTGGCACAAGGAAATACCTGGTCAAGTGGCCAGCTGGGGACTGCTCTAGGTGGCTGGAGAACCGGGTCCCCGTGGACTGCAGCTAAAACCGCTGGCTAGCGCTGCCCTCCTCATCCTTCCCCCAGCCACTGCAGCATCCCCCGGGCCACCAGCCCACTTCATTCCCTTCCCCTCCATAAGCCAGAAGACACATCAGAATCCCAGGGGTGGTCTGTGGCTTCAGTGTGTCCTCACCATTGTTCTCAGGACAAAGTCAAAACTCATCAGAGATGCATGAGTTGGGACCCTACTTTGGGGACTAGGAGAAGCCCCTTCACTCATCCCACTCACTCCTTCAGGCCCCACCCATGAGACTCCTCGCCCTCCACTCCCTGCACCCTGAGCCTGGCTGGTACCCACCCAGCCCGAGAGTCTATCCCCCAAAGCTCCTTCCCTGTGGGGCCTTCCTTGAAGCCTTGCCCACCCCCACCCCAGACCCAATTAATTCCCCCTTGGCCCCTAACACTTGAGCCCACAACAATAAAATAAAAATATGTTATTTTATATATGATTTATATCACCTGATCCCCGACTGAGGTCATCTGGCTTCTCACCAGGCTGATGTGCCCCTCCCATTAGATCACCGTGCCCTCCAGGGCAGGGATTTCCTCATATGCATCCTTTTCCCCAGTGCCTTCCACAGGGTATAGCACACAGCAGGCACTCAAAAATGACCGAACGAATGCATTACTGAATGAGTCAGTACCTAGTTGAGAAAACGCTCACCCAAAGCCAAAAGAGGCCAGGGAACGTTCTCAAGCCGCTATTTCACAGTAATTGTCTCCCGCAGGAGACCTCAGCTGCACGCCTGCTCAGGGGTATTTTGCTTTGAAACAGCTCCAGCAGGGAGGCTGAGCATAGACCACAATTAGGAGTCCCGCATTGAGTCCTGTGGTGCTTGTCTGCTTAATCAAAGGCAAGTTACTTACCTGCCTGAGCATCTGTGTCCTTACCTGAGAAGCATAAGGATGCCAGGGGTAAGGGTGAGAATTAGGGAGAGGCAGAAAGTCCCAGGAAAATGTAGAGCCGCCCTGGACACAGCTGAGGTGTTGGAGTGACTTCATCCTGGGGCTGCACCTGGTCTGGGATGTGGTTCTCGCCTGCCTTCAGCGTTGCTACTCAGAGCGCTCCTAAGCACTTTATAAAGATGTGCTCACTTACTTCTTGCAACAAGCCTCTGAGGTAGGTACTGAAACTAGCCCTGTGCTACAGGTTGGGAAACTGAGGCCCAGAAAGATCGGGTAACTTGCCCAAGGGTACACAGCTGCCAAGTCGTTGAGCTGGGGTTCACACCCAGCGATTTGGTTGTGAAGCCTGTGCTCTTAACCCCCACCCTAGGCGAACTCTAGAGAGCTCTCCACCTCCCTGGAAAGTGGCAGCTCCCTGTGGGGGCAGGAGCCCAGTCTGAGGGGTGAGGAAGAGGAAGGAGGGCAGGTCGGGAGCAGGAGAAGTGCGGGCCTGGGAGAGGGACGGCAGCCACACACCGCCGCCCCCTCGCCCCCACGGCCAGGTGGTTGGCTTTACCAGGCAGAGCCCTTCCCCTGTCCTCAGCTGCTCACCGTGCCAGCCTCTAAGCTGGGCCTTCCCTACTGTTTTAGTGAATGGAAAAGGAATTTCGCAGGACCTCCCCCTACCAGACATCCTCTTCCAGGTGGCTTGGGACTCACACAGGCTTCCTACTTGTTTTTCCGTATCAGAGTGTTTTCCAGAACACCCAGAAGAACTCCAGAGTTTTCCTGAGCTCGGATTTGTGGAAGGCCATAAATGACACAGGTAAAGCGGCCCTTTGCAGTGAAGACTGGGGGCGGCAGCGGGGGGTGTGCGATGCCCATGCCCCTAGCATGCTGTAGGCAAGGCTGGGAGAGGGGCAGCTGTGTCCTCCCCTGGTTCACCCCGGCCTCTGTGGGCCTCCTGGCTCCGAACTCAGACTCCACCCTCCCCCACCTGAGTTCTCCAATGCGGGTCAATTTTGCCGATTGCCTTTTCTCCCCAGCACAGCTCTAATTGTGCAAAAGTAACCCCACACGGTTGATACCCTACCAGAAGTCAAGCTCGCCTTGAAGACGCTTTCATCTCAGCGTCTGGGCCATCAGGGTTAAATACCCACGGGTGGGTTTGATATACTCTCTTCACTGAGGGTCTGGGCCTAAGTGAAATTGAATGGCATCTGTCGGCTTCAAGGAGGCAGATCTTCAGTCCTGGGCTGATGATAATAACACTGGAGGGCGCAGAAGTTCAGCGGGAACTTGCACTCCCGTCACCTCGTTGGATTGTCTCAGCAGCTCTGGGACTGGGAAGGGCAGGAATCATTATCCCCACTGTACCAGCAGGGGAAGTGGATCACAGAAAGGTTAAGTCAGGAAATTGCCACCTTCCTGAATAAAATGGAAAATTATGATGCCAGTGGGTTACCGCTGAAAGGGCAGCCTCCAGGGCTCCCAGGACTCCCAGTCTGCACAAAGAATCAGAACCTGAGCTGCTGCTCCCCCGGCTTCAGCCTCGCTCCTCCCTTAATTCTTCATAGCGGAGGGCTGAGGTTCTCAAACCTGAGCGTCAGAACCCCCTGTAGGCTTGTCAAAGTGGGGATTGGCGAGCTGCCTCACCCAACCGGAGTACCTGATTCAGGAGGGCTGGGGTGGGGCTTAAGAATTTGCCTTTCTGACAAGTTTCCAAGTGAGCCCGAAGCTCCTGGTCTGAGGATCATACTTTGAGAGCCACTGAATAGCCAGTGAAAGATGAAATCTTTAAAGGAGACTTCACTAATGACTCCAGAATAATAGCAGGGAGAAAGAGAACAGTTGGAATTCAACAGAAAAGCTGGGCGGGGCAAGGTGGGTGACTGAAAGGGGCAATGGAGCGCCTGTTAAAAAAAAGAAAAAAGGGAAGGGGTGTGATATGAGATTATGGCAAGCCCAAGAGGCAGGCCCTATCTAAAGGAATGCAAATTTCCATTTAAACTCTGCAGGAGAACCTAAACAGGTCTCTGGCTGTGTGGGGCCCAGGGGCCACCAGGCTTGTCCCCTCCATCAGGGGTTTGGTTTGCAAGGTTCTTCTAGCTCACCAGGGCGCACAGGCCCCACTTACTCTGTCTGCCACTGTCAGCTCTGGGGTGGGTGCCTCCCTGAAACTCATAACTAGACATATAAGATGATAAGACCCAAAGAGGGCAAGGCACCTCTGTCCTGCCTGCCTCAGGCCACCACCTGAGGTCTCTGCTCCCTGGACTGGTGACTTAGGACTGAATCCCTCCTCCAGGAATCACACTTACCAAGCCCAGCAGCCACCATGCATGAGACCCACATGCAGTCACGGCGTTGGGGAAGAAGCCTCCCTTAGACAAAGTCATCAGCAGAGAGAGGCCTGACAGGCAGGGCCAGAAGCAAACTTTCAGGTGTCTCGGTAGCTCCCATCCCACATGAGAATTATCAGATGATTATGAAGGGTCTTGAGTGTCTTGAGTTGGCCTCTGACAAAACTCCAGAACAGTATTGTTGGGGCCCAGCAGCCAACAAGCAAGAGGCAACTAGAGAATCATAAATACACGGCAGAGGAGCGGACCAGCCAGCATGGGGCCGAGGAGGGAGGGCTGAGGTGGTGGAAGGCCACGAGGTCCCTGCACCCCACTCCTGGCCTCCCGCGCGCTCACCGCCTCTCCCTGTGGCCCAGACTTCCTGGCAGGCGTCTCTGTCAGCAACGAGCTGCTGGGTCTCATGAGCCTCCGGTACAGCGACAGCTCCGGCAGGGTCACCTTCCCCAGCCTGGTCTGCCTCCTGATGCGCCTTGAAGCCATGACAAGTAAGCGTCACCTGGGGGCACCTTCCCAGTGACCAGAGAACACAGGAGGGGCCCAGAGATACACTCGGCCCCAGGCCTGGGCAAAGCCTTAGTAGTGGGAAGGGCTGGAGTCCTGCTAGGAGCCCTTGCTCAGAGCCAGCATTGGCCTATGTGAGGGTGTAGTTGGCTTGTGTCCCCAACCACTCTCTGTACCCTTCTCTCTCCAGGACATCCGCCCATCCCAGGCCTTTGATCACCTTACTCAGCACCTTTTTCAGGAACTAATCACCGTGTCCCCTCTCCAGATTGGGTTATGGTTTAAACCTCCTCTTCAGTCATGCAAGGAATGATTTGGTCTGTGCTGAAAGATTGCACACACAAGCGAGTTGGTTGGGGCAGGAGGTCCTCCCACTGTCCGCGCCATGTGACATCACTCAAAAAAACCCCTAGCTCGGAGCAAGGCAATTAATCAGATGGGAAGACCTGAGCCCTGGGAGGGTAAAAGAAAAGCCAGAGACACAACCCTTGCTCCAGAGAATTCTCAGTTGGACAGGGAAGTGCCCCTGAAATACTTCCTAAGACAAGTCCTGACATCCCCACGGCCAAGTGTAGGGGGCACAAAGTGCAAGGAAACTGGAAAGGGGAGGGTCGTGTGGGACAGAGCCATCAGAGAGAGCTGTTTCCAGAGGTGAGCCCTGAGCTGTCCCTCGGCTGTAGAGTTTGGCTGGAAAGAGAAGAGGAGGGGAGATGGAGCTCCCCTGGGGCTTTTCACAGAATCACCTCATTGCCTTGAATGTCACGTGCCCCCAGGCCTGTCCTGATTCCTCTCTTCCTCTTTACCCCAGAGGCTTTCCATAACCTCTCCAAGGATGGAAGAGGACTCTACCTGACAAAAATGGAGGTGAGGTACCTCCCCCTTCCAGAGACAGGGCACAACCCCAGCCCACCCCCCTCACCTGATTCTAGGGGGCATTGCTCTCCCGGAGGCTACTCAGCAGTCTGTCAAAGGCCAGCCAAGCTGCCGGCCCCTCCTGCCTCCAATTACTGCCTTTATATATTGCTGGCTGCCAAGGCTGCTTTAGGATCTTGGCAGACAGATTTTATTTTTTTCCAATAGCTTAATAAAGCAGAGGATTATGTGGGAGTCATAAATCCAAGAGGGAACTAAGGAACACCTACTGAGCTCACTGTACATTAAACTTACTCCCAGTGAGTGTTTGGAAGAGCGTCCTGGCCCAGCCAGCTGGTCGACCTCAGCTGTCCCTCTCAGCACCTGCACTACTCAGGGATTAGCAGAAGCTGCGCTGCAACAGAGGGCTGAGGCCTCCTGCTTGGGTTGGAATTAGCTGGAAAGGGTTGACGAGACTAGACTGAGGTCTTTCAAATAAAGAGGGTACCATTTACCCTGCTCTGTATTAAGCTAACAAGTTTAAAGACTGGTTGTAACAATGATGCTTATTTCTCAGTGGATGAACCTGGTGATGTACAACTGAAGCAAGCGGCAGAACAGACCCCAGAGCCCAGGTAAGACATGGAAGCTTTTGAATCATTTCCTCCTAGGAAATTCCCCTTCTCCTCCAGGAGCTGCACGGGGGACTTTCTCCCTGGGAGCAGACCCCCCACCACTGAGATTACAGAGCCCTTGTGTGTGTGAGCCACGGCTCAGCCCCTTGTCCCTTGAGTTTCAAGACCAACGCTGCAGATTTCATCCCAGTCATGCAGACCAGTGGGCATTCGTGAAAGAGTGTGTCCTGGAAGTTACAAATGAGGGATTTAGAATTCTTTTTTTAAATTAATTAACTTTTATTGAGATATAATTGACATTTAACATTGTATTCATTTTAAGCATACAACAAAATGACTTGAAATAGGTACATATTGTGAAATGATTACTGTGGTAAGTGGGGTTAACATCTATCACCTTACATAGTTATTTTTTCTTCTTATGATAAGAACTTTTACAGTTTACTTTTACCAACTTTCAAATATACAACACAGTACCACTAACTATATTCACCATGCTGTACATTACATCCCCAAAACTTGTAACTGGAAGTTTGAACCTTTTGATCACCTTCACACATTTTGGTCAACCTCTGACCCCCAACTTGTGGCAACCACTAGTCTGATCTCTGTATCTTTCAGTTTGGTTTGGGTTTTTTGTTGTTGCTATTTTTTAGATTCCACATATAAGTGAAATCATACAGTATTTGTCTCTCTCTGACTTACTGCACTTAGCATAATGCCCTTCATGCATGTTGTCACTAATGACAGGACCTTCTCCTTTTTCATGGCTGAATAATATTCTATTGTATATACATATAACCACAATTTCTTTATCCATTCATCCTTTGAGGGACACTTAGGTTGTTCTATGCCTTGGCTACTATAAATAATGCCACAATGAGCATGAGGGTGCCTATATCTTTTTGAGTTAATGTCTTTGTTTTCTTTGAATAAATACCCAGAAGTAGAATTGTTGGATCATACGGTAGTTCTATTATTAATTTTTTTTTCAGTTCAGTGACTGTTTATTGAATAGCTCCTATATGGGAGGCTCTGTGCTAGACTCCAGGGGCACAAAGATAAATAAAATTCACATGATTTCTGACCTCTGTTGCTCACTACCTAGTGGGAGAGATAGTCCTATAAACAGGAAACTATACTCTAATATACAAGTTGCAGTGAAAGAGGCTTGGGTGTTATATGGACACGAAGAGAGGGTGCTTCATATGGGTTCAGCTTTGGATGTGGTGATGTGCTTGTGAGTCACCCGTATGGAGATCTCCCATGGACAGATGGATATATAGGTCTTTAGGGAAATCAAACTCAGTCCTTGCCTTACAGGGTCTTGCTATGGAGTAAAAGAGACAGAAATGTAAATGTAATGAATCAGTTACAATAGTCTAGTGAAGGCTGACACAGAGGTTCACACAAAGATGATGGTACAACTGCCTTGGCCTGGAAGTTGTGATGTCTCTCTAGGAGACTGCCTGGGAGCTGAGTCCTGAATGACTCAGAGTAGTTAATCACCTGTCGTGGGCTGTCGATGGGTCATCGTAAACATGGAATACTTTGGGTGGACTCAGCGAGGCTGCGAGTCAGAAGGACATCACCAGCTGAGCAGCCAGTGGGCGCTGTGCAGGCAGCTGGTCACTGAAGGCCCTCCTCTGAGGCCAAGATGCACAGCTCAGTCTTCCTTGACACCAGTGAAAGGTAGCATGCCGTGCCCATTCAAGTGGTTGGGCGTGTCCTGTGGTCCTACGTGTTGGTTCAGTTTCTTATACAGTGCAGGCACACAGAGCCTAGTATTAATTTTTCAATGAAGTTCCGTACAATTTTACATGGTGGCTGCACCAATTTACATTCCCACCAACAGAGTATAAGAATTCCCACATCCTCAAAATAACATTTGTTATTTGTGGAGTTTTTAATGATAGCCATTCTGACAGGTGTGAGGTGATACCTCATTGTGGTTTTGATTTGCATTTCTCTAATAATTAGCAATGTTGAGCATCTTTTTGTGTGCCTATTAGCCATCTGTATGTCTTGTTTGGAAAGGTGTCTATTCAAATCTTCTATCCTTTTTTTTCAATTGGACTGTTGTTTTTTATATTGAGTTATGTGAACTATTTGTATAGTTTGGATATTAATCCCTTGTCGATTACACCATTTACAAACATTTTCTCTCATTTTGCATGTTGCCTTTTACGTTTCTTGATGATATCATTTTCAGAATATGAGTTTTTAATTTTGATGAAGTTCAACTTACCTGTTTTTCCTTCTGTCACTTACACTTTTGGTGTGGTATCTAATCATTGCCTAACCCAAGATCATGAATATTTTCTCCAAAGTTTTTCTCTGAAGAGTTTTATAGTTTAGCTCCTGCATTGATGTGTTTGGTCCATTTTGAGGTAGTTTTTGTGTATGGTGTGTTGTAGGAGGTCCAACTTCATTCTTTTGCCTGTGTGTATCCCATTGTCCTGGCATTGTTTATTGAAGAGATTGTTATATGCCTCATTTTATTGTCTTGGCATCCTTTCCAAAAATCAGTTTATCATAATGTAAGGATTTATGCCTGAACTTTAAATTCTGTTCCATGGATCTGTATGTCTGTCCTTATGCCAGTACTGCACTGTGTTAAATACTGTAGTTTTGTAGGAAGTTCTGAAATCAGGAAGTGTGGGTCTTCCAACTTGGTTTTCTTTTTCAAGAGTGTTTTGGTGATTCTGAGTTCTTTGCATTTACATATGAATTTTAGGATCATCTTAACAAATTCTGCAGAAAATAAAGGCAGCTGAGATTTTGATGGCAATCACATAAATCTATAGATCAGTTTAGGGAGTATTGCCAATGTCACAATAGAAAGTTTTCTGATCCATGAACATGAGATGTCCCTCCGTTATTTTTAGATCTTTAATTTCTTTCAACATTGTTTTGTGGTTTTTCAGTGTAGAAGTCCTGCACTTCCTTTGTTAAATTTATTCTTACACATTTTATTCTATTTGAGGCTATTATACACAGTTTTATTTTCGGATTGTTCATTGCTCATGTATAGAAGTAAAATTGACTGTTATATCTTGAACTTATATTCTGCCACCTTGCTGAACTCCTTTCTTAATTCTAATAGCTTTTTAGATGATTTCTTATTTATACACACAGACACACACGCACACACACATGCATATATACATACACATAATCATGTCATCTACAAATGAAGATAGTTTTATTTCCTTCATTCCAATCTGGATGCCTTTTGTTTGTTTTTCTTGTCTAATTGTCCTGGCTGGAACTTCTAATACAATGCTGGGTAGAGGCTGAGAAAGCAGACAGTCTTGTGTTCTTGATCTTGGGAGAAAATACTCATATTTCACCAATATGTATAAAGTCAGCTGTGGGGTTTTTGTAGATACCATTTGTCAGGTTGAGAAAGCTCCCCTCCACTGGTAGTTTGCTGAGTCAACACGCTTTCGGTTACTTGCTTGATGTCTGTATTCCCTTGTACACTGTCAGCCTAGGTATGTCTTATTTGTTGCTATCTCCTTAGCATGTAGAGAAACCACTCAGTAATGATTTCCCAAATGACTGAAAGAAATTGTCCTTTCCGGTTTGTGTCTTCCTTTGTCTTGTTCTCATCCCAACTTTTGTAAATATTGTCTTAAACCCACGTCTTCATGCTGTTTTAGCTATTTCTACCTTCTACCACATTGGGATTAGTAGGCAGCAGGTGGTTAACATTATCTTGTTACAATATCTCTGATACGTCATGGTCTGTATCCTTTTATAAAGGCTACCGTCTGACCTGTTAATCCTCTCATCCTTTTGAAATCGGCTTTCCTGAGTCCTGGGCATATTTCAACCCTGCCCAATATCCCCTGACTTCAATACTACAAAGTCAAAGTGATTTCCTTGTAAGATTTCCATCCCTCCCAGGTTCCCTGTTGGCCAGCATTCAGTCCGAAGGGCAGTCCCTCTCCTTGCTCATTTGGTCCTCTGTGCAAGGAAGTGGTCACTGAAACAACGGAAGGCCTTGTCAGATGACCTAAGTAGACTTCTCCCAGAGACTGGGGGGTCACTGAAGCCCCTCGCCGGTCTCCTTTCGCGCTGGACCGCTCCCTGTAGACTGTGTACAAGACGCTTCTACCTACCCTTGGATCCGCCAGGCAAGCTGGGGTGCGCTCCCATTGGGAGAACACTTCCATTCCTCTCTCTCTCTCATCTTTCAACCATCTGCTCTCCTCTAACTTAGTAAATTGGGATACCAAAATGTGCAACCAGACACATCCTCTTCCCCCACCCCCAGCATATCCGTTTCTTTTGAACAGAGCATGCGCCTCCATGGTCACACTAGGGGCGTGTTTTATGTTAAAATTGTTAAAAGACAGTCAAGCTCTTACTTTGAAGAATGCTGATACTCAGTGCTTTGGTATACAGTCCTTGGGCGTTTGAGGCTATGTTGAGTGCAGCTGATTTAGAGTCTGAAAGCTCAGTACACGGCAAGTCTGCTGAGAGTTTGTCTAGCTAATGTCATCTGCATTCACGCTGATGAACTGTCAATATGGCAGCGAAGTGCCTTGTTCTAACGAAGTCAGCATTGATAACAGTTTCCCACCACACAGAAATAAAGCGTCTTGAGGAATGGGCCCCCTCCTCCTACTCTGCATCCAGGTGAAATATGAACAGCAGTGGCCCTGGTCCTGATTTACCAATGGCAGTTTTCACAAGAGAGGGTCTCCTTCTCTCCTAATAAATCCATCTCTCCATCCTTCAGACCAAAGAAATTCTTTTTGACAGCTGAGAAGTCTGGATTTGCCTGGATATATGTCTGGATGTGAAAACTCCCCACCTCTTTTGGCAAGCACATGCCTGGTGATTCCCGGGCACCTTTTAAACCCAGGGTGTCCAGCTTTCCAGAGCTCGCTTTTAAAGAGAAATGCATCCAACTAGAACAATAACAGAGACATGCCAAGGGCATAAACCAAGAAGGAGGAGGAGTTGGAATTCAAGAAACAGGAGGTCCAGCACTTGATCCTTCACTAGCTAGGAAGTCAAAGGCCAAGGCTGTACATCTGAACAAGAAGCCCAGCAGGGGGCAGGGCGAGTGACCTTGGGGGAGTAGGGGACCAGTATGTTTATCTACTCCCTTAATCATGGGGAAAATAGTTTTCAGGAGGATTTTGAAATTCTGCTGGAGGATTTTGGAAGAATTATTAGGATAGTGACATAAACTAAGCAGGTTTTTCAAATTAACTTCTGGAAAAACAGAATTCTAGAAGAGAGGAAATGTGAAACTCAGAGTATCTCTTCACTCAGCAGTAAACTGTACGTACATAATTGTCATAAAACAAAGATTGAATACTGATTTAACAAAACACGAGACATAAATACGTTAGAAAATGGAGGGAGAGGAGATACAGTGGAAGTGGGTTAGGAACATCCCAGCCCCATCTTCCATCGTACGACGTCAGTAAGCATTTAAAATTGGCAAGTCAAGGGGTAACCAAGTGAACATACTATTTAGATGTAAGGAAGAAAGCACAGAAGGAAGAGTTTGGAGAGAGGAAGTTTGGATAGGAATGGGGCAGGGGACTGCTGTTTTTTCCTCATGCCTCATAATACTGTTTGAATTTTTTAATTATATACCTTGGGCTGGACTTTCATGAAAAATAAATAAGCAAACTAGCAAATAATCTGAGAGATGGGAGTTTAATATACAAGAGACGAGGAGGGAGACAGAAGAAGAATCAAGACTGCTTCTTTACCACGTGGGCAGGACAGTTGGTTGATTCGAGTTGTGGAAAAAAATATCTACGCAAGAATATCACTTTAATCTAGGAGACGTGCCCTTGAGAAAAGCCACTCTTCCAAGGGGGCCCACAGCTCAGCTGGACCAGAGGACAGAGTTATGGTTATTCTGGCTGCCCCTGTTCTCAGCCCTTCCAACCCACCGAGAGGGTTGGAGGAACACCTGCTCTCCAGCTTCCCTTCTACTTTGCGGCGGGCACTCAGGTGCTAAATGAACTGTGGTTTGCACTTAGACAGGGCAGAGTAGGTGGGGAGGGTCCCTCCAGGGTATTTTGAAGAATGAGGTGGAGACATTCCCATCCATTGAAGGCAAAGGTGTGATGGAGCTGGTCCAGCCTTGCCAGCAGGTGGCACATGTGCTCCTTCTGTGGTCTGGTCGTCCTGATCAGCATCTGTGGGAATGGGGCCTGACCTCTGTGGTCACTCAAAGGAAGGAAAAGCTTCTTTACTTGCCCTGGGCCTTCTGCGTTTGAGTATCTGTGTCTTTCTCTAGGACAGACTCCCAGTGATCACTCAAGAATCTGGCTCTCATCTTGTCGGGCTGTGCTGCCCCTGTGGTTGTGATACTTGGAAGCCTGCTCTGCCTGGAACGTAGTCAAAGCTGCCTTCAAGGAGCCTGGGCTGGATCCTCAGCTGGGTCAGGCTCTCATTAGCCTGAGGTCACAGATCAGGTGACCTGAACACTTGAAGACACCTGCCTCGGATCCCTGGAGAATGAAACAAGAGCTATTCCCTTGTGGGAAAGCAAGGGGAAAGCTGCCTCTCAGTCCCCTCCACCAATTCAATCCATTTCTTGGAAAATCCGGAAGGAACCAGTCAGTCCACCCACAGTGTGCCATGTGTGATATGGGGGCAGTCCGCTGGGTGTTTGCAGAACTATTCATACTCCCCAGTGTCTGAATCCTGATTGTTTCACAGCCAAATGGCAAAATAAAACAGTTTCCCTAAAGGTCTTCAACTCCTTTAGGACAAATAGGATTTTAGTTCTGGATGAAAACTACATGTGGGGAAGGGGAAATCCAGCCAGCAAGGTAGGCACCTCCCCACTCCTTCCTTCCTTATCCATAAAGTGGTCATCAGCTAGCTCCACAAGGTCATGGCCCACTAGAGTTCAGAAGAGATTCCAAAGAGTGGCCAGGCCAGACCCCACTCAGGAGAACTGGCACTTGAGAACTCATCCATGGAAGCAGCTCTCCGATGAGGAAATCCTTGTGAATGTGTGTGTCAAGAGGACAGAAGGGTAGGAACCTTCCAGAATGTGACCTTTCTGAGCAGAAGCCATCAGAAGGTGGATGGCATGGGCAGGGGTGTGCCATCATGTGAACACCCATGGTCAGGACCTAGGTTAGCATTTGAAGGTGGATGCATCCCAGTACAAGAAACACACACGCAGTGAGCTAACCTGCATCCCTCGGGGACCACTGCAGTGTCTGAGATCATTTCAGTAGCAGGGCAGGGTCAGACACACAGTAAAGCCTGGGCCAAGTCATTTTGCTTGGTTAACTGGGGTAGAAGGCCATGGTTATCAGCGTGGACTTTGGAGGTCAACAGAGATAATGTCAGCAGACCCAAGTCCTGGGCTGTCAGACTGCCCTCTTACGTACAGTCTTCTGCACGTACAGCACTGGTCCTGACAGGTCAACATAGACTCTGCTTAAGAAAGAAATAAAGAAAGGAAAGAAAGAAAAGGAAGGGAGGAAGAAAAGAAAGAAAGAAAGGAAGGAAGGAGGGAGGGAGGAAGGAAGGAAGGAAGGAAGGAAGAAAGAAAGGAAAAGAAAGAAAGAGAGAGAAAGAAAAGAAAAGAAAAGAAAGAAAGAAAGAAAGAAAGAAAGAAAGAAAGAAAGAAAGAAAGAAAGAAAGAAAGAAAGAAAGAAAAGAGAAAGAAAGAAAGAAAGAAAGAAAGAAAGAAAGAAAGAAAGGAAGAAAAAGGAAGGAAGAAAAAGGAAGGAAGGAGGGAGGGAGGATGGAAGGAAGGAAGGGAGAAAGAAAGAAAAGAAAAGCTCAAAAGAATGAATGAGTCACTTCGGCAGGACTCAGAGATGACTTTCAGCTAAACGTCTGGGTACAAAGTCCAACACACCTGCCCACTTGTGCTCTCTTGTGCCTGTGGTCTCCCTCGCCCCTTCCTCTCCCCATCCCCTGTGCTCCATCAAGGGCCCTGACCTAGAACAGAATCCACCGGGGCCTCAGATACAGGCAACTCAGTTCAATGAGAGGTTTTTCAACCTAAAGCAATGTTCAATTCACCTACATTTTAAATCAGAAATACTGTAACTTGTCCAAAACTAAACATTTAAAACTTTCAGTTTCATACAATAGCCAATTAGGAGGAGGGGTTGGGAAATAGGAATGGGGAGGGAGCGTAGAATAGAAGGAAAGTTTAAGTGGGAGGAAGAATGGAGAAGTTATCATGCAGCGTCAGGCAGGAGAACCGGACCTGCTCGAGGTATTTCAAGGAGGGATTTAACACAGGGGATGAGGTGCTCACAAAGCTCTTAGATTGGCTGGAGGAGCACAGACCTGAGAAGATCACCCCCACTCTCAGGTTCACCACCAGCTTGCAGAGAACCTAGAAGCTGCCGCCACTGCCCTCGCCAGACACTCTAGGGAACGGCCAGAACCATCACAGCTGCCTGAGGCCCTAAGTGGGTGAATTACAGGACAGAACCTCCTACCTGCCCCATGTCTGCCCATCCAGCCAGGGACAGAATGACAAGGCTTCTGTCTCTTTGCTGCCTTCCGAACCCTAAGTGCTTCTCACTGGTGGGACTTGAAGTGTATCTGGGACTCTACTGGGAAGGTAGTTCTTAAGCTCCCAGCCCCTGCCAGATGGGACAGAATATAGAAGGGGGTATATAGAGTGTCGGGTGCCCATACAATAGTCAGCACAGAGGAAAGAGAAAAAGGGGAGAGGGAAAGACAGAAGATGAAAATGGAGAGCTGGCGGGGGGAAGGATGGTTCAGACATGACAGCAGGCAGACAAATGAGACATGGCAGGGAGCAATCTTGACAAAATAAGATGGGAGAGACCAAGGATGTGAGAGAAGTCAGGAGACTAAAACGGAAGGAGGGAGACTTGGGTCTGTGGGTGTTGGGGGGAGGGGTGGCCATCGAGCCCACTCATTTGGGTCTGTTGCCAGCAGAAATGTTGACTTGCCCAACGCTCGTCAGGGCTGTGGCTCTCAAACTTTATTGTGCATTAAAAACCTGGGATAACTTTTTAAAAAAACCTCAGAGATTCTGATCCAGAAAGTCTGATGCTAGACCTGGGAATCTGCTTTTTTTTTTAAAAGCTCACAAGTGATGCCTGTGGTCCTTGGGTGACATTTCAGGAATCACTGCTTTGCAGCTCCACTGAATGATGGAAATGCTCTGAACAACAGCAGTTGGGGTGGCTATGAAATGGCTAATGCGTTCAAGCTGAAGGTCTGCTCTAGTCAGAGGCCTCCCGCCATCCCACTTGAGGCCACAAGTTGCTACCTGGGATGTCTAAGGTCCCGTCCTCCCACTGCCCAGCTCACTGCTCCCCTTCCTTCCAGCTCCCCAAGAACTGATGTCCTGGTTGATTTTTACCTCTAAACAAGCTAATTAAGCAATAATCCTAGAAGAATCCATCACTCTGACAAGGTTGTTGATTAACCATCCCTCAACCAAGCCAAAAGTGCTTAACATCCCAGCGGAGTGGTCCATAATGAGTACACCAGCGACACTGGGCTACAGCAGAGCAGGTGATGTCTGAATCTGAGCAGACAGATGTGGAATGGGCAGTCTGGCTGACTTTTCAGCCTGATGGAGGACAGTAGAGAGGAGGATGGACAGGCTGGAGGCTGTACTGGCTGGGGCATCCCTCTAGACCATCCTCTCTGAGACCGCCAGAAGTCCCCAGAGGGCTTCTAAGGTTATGCACAAGTCTGGACCATGGGAGAAGGGCCATGTGAAAGGGGCTGGATACAGAGACATAATTCTCCAACTTTACAGCTATCGTCAGCTCCATAGCTGCCGGAGTCAGAAGAGATAGGCAAAACGAAAAAATGACTGCCTTCCAGAGATCAGTTTCAAGTTCAGACTGATATATCTTCTTTTTTCCACACTTAGACTCCTTTTAAACACTCCTCTGTTCCCTTAAAAGATTGACTTTTTTCAGTGCTCGAAAAATAGTCTCTTTGACCAAGCAGGATGTGGTGAAACACTGCCCCCTGATGGTCACAGTTGTTGCAGCTTCGAAGCATCCACCTTGCAATTTGTCCAAGCTGCCTTTTCAGCGGAATCGCCCTATCATCTGTCTGACTCTGTCTTCATCTGAATTCTCATCTCATTCCTGCCCCTTTTTTGCATAAAGAATAGATGATATTGGTAAATACTCTTGAGCCAGGGGAAGGAAACTGACCCCCAGCTGTGCCACACTCACAGGGTCACTGACATGCCACATCATCTTACGTCTTTAAGAGTTTCCAATTCTGTTCAGGCACAAAGGAAAGAAAATAGCATAGAGTAAGTGTTCAATAGTGTGAAGGGAATGAGTGAATGAGCATGCGTAGTGTAAAGATGGGGAGTGTGGCAGAGTGGACAGGGCACCAGGCAAGGACTCTGGAGTCTCAGGTGCAAATCCCAGTTCTGCCTCCATGCGGCTCTGTGTGCTTTGAGGAATGGCCTTCTCTTTCCGGGATACCTTCTTCTCTAAAATGAAGGGGCTGAACTTGGAGATCTCTAAGGTCCCTTCCACAGCACACACTTGGGGAGGCAGGTCCTGAGGCTTATAAGCCAAATCATCATTAAGAGGCAGCAATTAGGCAGGAAAAAAAGATCCCCTAGCCATGCAGCAGCATCAGCTCTTACTGAGACCTACTCTCTGGGGAATTAAAGAGTGCTCCTCTCCCTCAGCCTGGGAGTTGCTGCTCCTTTTATGATGTTTTCAGTGATGGAAATTCAAAAGCCTCTTCACTGTATGTTACAGCATTAGGAATACAGTCTAATATTGTAATAACTTTGTATGGGGACACATGGTTACTAGACTTACCGTGTGATCATTTCATACTGTATGCAAATGTCAAATCATTTTCCAGTACACCTGCAAATAGCGTAATACTGCATGTCAGCTATATTTCAATTTAAAAAAATAGAAATTATACTGTATACATGGAATGAAAAAACAATGCCCCTTCACACATCTGGGGTTGATCATTAGCTTTGACATTGCCCTGGAAAGGTGGAATCAGGCCACAGTGCAGCCACCGATGGTGGTGAGACAGTGCCACCCCGTGGCCACCTCAGCTAATCACAGCCCAGCCCTGCTTCTCAGCCCTTGCCAAAGCCCCGTCCTCCCCAAGGCTAGAAGGGCAGCATTAATTCTCAGTGCGAGTAACTGTTGTCATCCCAGCCTTGCACTCTCGCTTTCTGATCCTACTCCATTTCTTCAAATGGGGGTTTGGCCCTTAAGTCCTTCCCTTATAACTGCCTTATTCTCTGAGACTGCTGTGACTTATGGCATGCAGTCAGGGATGCTAGGTCCATGCAGCGGACAGGATATCCCTACTGAGAAGACGTTCACCACTGAGAGCCTGGGGCCCCACCCACGTGGTCATGCACAGTCCTGCCACACACCCACTTCCACTCAGCCTTCAATAGAACCACACAGCCAGGCCACTGATGGTCCACGCCGAGGCCCGCCTCCCTGCCGGCTGCCGGCTGCCAGCGCTGAGGTGGGACAGAGTGACACAGCCAGCCAGAAGGGAGCCTCGTTGAGCCAGCTTTCTGTTGGGGGTGGGTGGACTTCACCTGTGCTTGCTGATTTGGGTACCAGAATCTTGCCCTGTTGGTGGGATCCTTAGGGTTCATATATCCCTAAGGAACAATGTGGTAGGTTCTTTTTAACAACTTGCCTCCCTCTACTGATACCCCACGAGCCACAAGGAGTGGAAAGAGGGTTGTGCCCTGAAACTTCTGACCTCCCCTCGGGGCCGGGCACTCACGGTGTTTTGGCACAGCTGAGGACACCGGATCTGAGCTCTCAGGTCTTTCCTGGTCCGACATCATTTCCTGTCCTAGAAGAACTGGGTTCCTGCCTCTTGAATCACGTCCCTTATACCTCATTTTTGGTTATTTATTAGTCTTTCTCAAAGTGTAATCTTTGAGTTCTGCACGACTTCCACAGAGGACCATGGTGCTTTCCAGTATGGCTCTGTTCATGTCACCATCACTTCCTATGGCTTCCCCGAGACATATACAAGGGTAACTCTCTGGAATCCCTTGAAGAAGGAAGTCACTCATTCAGGTTGGGGATGTGATTTCTAGAGTCACCACAGCTTCTGATGGTGCATGATTTCCCCCTTGCTATTAAATAGTAGGTGTAAAAATACTTTGTTGGAGCTGGAGAGCAGGTGAACTATCATTTAAAAACACCTACTGTGTATTAGTCAGGAGACAAAAATCAAACTAGCTATTTGAATAGGGAAAATTGAATATGAATTATTAACTAGTGAAAGGTAGTTCACTACTAAAGGGGGAAACAGAGGACACTAAGGAATACGGGAATAGAAAATGCAGGAAGCAGCTGCCACCGCTAAGGATGAGGGAGGTTACCCCAAGATGGAACGGAGAACTTGGATGAGATTCAGACCACTTTGGAGAGGGTGTGGCTACAGCCCACTGGATGGTGAAGTTCATTGCAGCACCAGCCAGCTGGAGCTGGAGCACTGGAGGTCCCCCTGCTCTGATCCAGAAAAAACTCCCTGGAGGAGCACCACGAGGTGAGAGAACCCCTGCTGTCAGTCACACAGTGGGAAGAAAAAGGCACACTGGAGCCAGGAAGGGGGTGCTGTTCCTCTCCATGCCTTGTGGTATCTCTCTAGGACCCTCTACCAACCAAGCCTAACATTTCACCAGCCGGCAAAGGAGAAAGGTTGACAGGGCCCATCTACAGTATTACAAAGCAAGGCAAAGAAGAGTGAATTTGGAGTTGAGAGGCAACCGACTGATGACAGGCACCCCTACTCTGCACCAGGCCCTGGGCTATGCATTTCCTTCATGAATCTCATATAATCTCAAGCATCATTCTTTGAGATAGATATTAGAAGTCCTGTTTTAGTGTTAGGAAGACACTGAAAGCTGGAAGTAACCTGAGAAGGATATGAAGCTAATATACATGGCTGAGCTGGGGTTTAAAATGATGTGTGCGGGACTTATTTGGGGTTCCTACTCCAGCTAACAGTGCCTCTCTCTGTAAAGGAGGAAGGACAGTTAGATGCTGCTCTTCTCCCTCACCTGCCTCCCCCATGAACTCACGGAAGACTTCCCAGCATTGCTGCTTTTTTTTTTTTTTTTTTTTTAATGCGAAAGTTCTGGGGATTGAAGCCAGGACCTCACGCACTGAGCTGTGTCCACACTCCCGGCACTGCTTTGTAGGCTCTCCTCCTTGGAGAGGCAGATGCCCTAGGAGTGCCCTAAGGCGCTGATTTTCAAACCAGAATCCCTGAGAGCTTGGTGATATGGAGGCTCTGGGGCCTTCTGTGCAGATTCCAGTGTGATAGGTTGGGGGCGGGGGTGGGGGTGCTGGAATCCTGATGCATCCAAGAGAAGACCAGCAACCTCCACTGGGCTGGGAGTGGAGAGTGAGATGGGTTACCTGGCCATAGCTGAGGGAGGGGGAATTTCATGCTAACAAGCTCCTCTAGCCCCAGGGCACTGCGGGAAGGTCAGTATTGATACCTGGCCTCTGAAATGAAAATCAGATAGGGCATGTTGATCTGCTTCACGGGTGATGAGGTCATGATGGCTCTAAGAGGCCACATTGATTCCTGTTTATCAGCTGGAAAATTGGAAGATGGGCACCAGGACCCTGGGCCCCCTTGCCGGGCCGCCCTTTAGGCATATCCCCAGGCAGGGGGTGTTTCCGCACTGCAGCATGCTGGGAGTCCCATCTGCTCGGAAATAAGGGCCATCAATGAGGAAACCGGGGGTCCGCCCAAGGGCACCCAGACACGGGGTAGAGCTGAAATCCAGGCTCCGGATTTGAAGCCCCTGTAGGCAGAAAGCTGGGCCAGACCTGAGGGGATGTGCATTTGCTCCCGGGCAGGGGCAGGTGGTAAGGGGTAAGGTGCTGAACCAGAACTCAGGCCAGGAAATTCCAGAAGTGCCCCTGCGGGGAGAAGGGGAGGCTAAGCCCACACCCTGACCCCACCAGACACGGTAGGAGGTGAGAGAGTTTGAGGGGAAGCCAGGGACGGGGCCTTTTTAGGGAACACTAATCCAGTTCACCAGTGACTGGGGCCCCATCAGCGTTACAGTAGCTGATCATTTCTCCTGAGTCCCTGTAGAGATGGCCACCTGTAAATCACGTCCAGGAAGGGAGAATTCAGAAATGTCTCAAGTTCAGTCTGTTCAATTCTACAAAAGCATGAAAACAGCTTAGACTCTTCCTTGTCACAGAGCCCCAGAGGCAGAAAACCTCAACATCGTCTGACTTGGGCCTTGTGAATACACAGCAAACACTAGCTGAGGCGTGTCTGTGACCCCCACCAGCTCTGCCTTCTCAGGGTGATCTCCAGCGGCCGGCTGCTGCCTGTCCCGTGGCGGCCCCCCACCCACCCTGTATAGAGTTAGATCCCCACTACCTCTGGGCTGTGGCCTGGGCCCTAGCCCTCTAGCCTAGCTGCTCTCTGTAAACAAGCATTTTAAAACACCGCCTCTAGTCCAAACCCATGGAGTTATAACACTGGGAGGGAGCCCTGGTGTAAGCTGTGGACTGTAGGTGATGATGACGTGTGAGGGGAGGTTCATTGATTGTAGCACGTGTACCACTCGGTAGGGGATGCTGTGGGGCTGGAGGGTAGGAGTGGGTGAATAAGGGTAGATGGAACTATCTATAACTTTCCCCTCAACTTTTCTGTGAACCAAAAACTGCTCTAAAAATGAGCCTATTTAAAAGAGAAAAAAAATTACTGCCTCCTAATGTGGTTGTGAGAATGATTAAATAAGGTAACATTGTGAAATGGCCCAGCCCAGGCTTTGGTGCACAGCCGGGTCCCTGGCAGATGAATGCAGGGTTGGGTATCACCTCATAAGTTTGGTGCAGACCCAGAAGGACCCTGAAACAGTGGAAGAAGCGTGTTGCTCATCTCTGTCACCCCATCTCCCTCGGGGAGCCCCCTGCAGGCTGGGGGCAGGTGTAAGAATTGAGGACCAGACTGAGCCAAGTGTCCTTAATAAATCAGGAGACAGGACAACAAATATGGCCCAGGTCTGGATATGATAACAGACCCTTGTCTAGGATTTGGAGGACCAGTCCCTCCCTCTCTGCTTCCTTCTCTCCAGATAAACCTCATAGCCAACAGAAGGAACCAGAAGGGACTGGCTCTTTGGCAAAAGCATAAATCTGGCTGGCCCCTCCTGTGCTCTACAGTCCTCACTTGCTCCCCAGTGCCTTCACCTGGCACATAGGCCTTCCCTCACTTCCTCTGCCCGTAGCCTCTCTGAGTAGCATTTAGTGGTATAGAAAGAGAATGGACAGGTGTCTGGAGACCCAAGTTGTCAACCCAACTCTGTGGAAGCTGTGTGACCTTGGGAGCACCTATTCTCCTCTCTGTGCCTCGGTTCCCCCAGATCGGATGCCTTCCTCCCTTCTTTCACTGAATACACTACTGAGTGCTGACTGTGAGCATGATAAAATCTCTAAAGTCCTTCCTATCATGATACTATGTTTTATTTGATGTAGTTCAAATGCACTGGAAGAAATACACAACACGGGCACAAAGTATAAAAGTGAAAATGGAAAGTTCTCCTTAATCATGGTTCCCAGAGATGTGCATTTCCTTCTATGCTCTGCCTTTTGAATCCCCACTTCTGTGCCCACCTTTGTTTGCAAAGTGCTTAGATAACTCTGAAGATTGCAGGGCTGTGCCCTTGCCCTCACTAGCTGTCCAGGGCTGATCCTGGACAAAACTGGATGCTTCTTGACCAAAGCTCTTGATTCCCCCTGAGTCTTCAGGGGTCACACCTGTCCTCCCTGCCAAATCCCCTCTCCTGTGAGAGGATCCAGAGCTTCTCTGCGGAAAGCACATGATGCTCAAACGAGCATGAGCTCGGCTCCAAACAGATAGGGTTCCAGTTCTAGCTCCAACATTTCCTTGCTGTGTGATCTTGAGAAGTTACTTAACATCTCTGAACCTTGCTGTCTACTTGGTAGAGAAAATAAATCTCTACCTGAAAGTGTCTTGTAAGATTGCATAAAATGACACAAGTAATGTTTCTGGCCACGTAAATAGCAGTACACATTTATTTAACATGAGCTGTTAGGTGTCTTGCCCTTACCTGAGATAATCCACGTAAAGTGTAGGACGGTGCCTGGGTAAGAACGCCACATCCTTTTCCTCACCCTCTTTGATGGTTTTGTTTCCTTCCTTGTGACCACCAGGTGGCAGCATGGGGCTGTGGGACAGAGCCCTCTTTCTCAGTCACCACACAGAAGGTGAGTGCTGGCAGGGACCCGTGGGTGACAGTAACTGCAGACTGTTTACTGAGCTTTTACCACACTGGGTGCTGGGTTATGGGGGGCACTTCACAAACACCTTTCTTTAACCCTGGTGAGCTCATATGGAAGGAGGTTCAGTTACCTGCCTCATACAGGGGAGGGATCCTGGGCTCAGGAAGGAGGATCTGTAATGGGGCAGAGCCTGGAATCAAGCATCTCCCCTGCGGGCACTTGCCCACTGTGCTTGGCAGCCTCTGCTAGGTTCCAGGAGCCTCACTGGCTGATGAGGACAGTGAGGCCCAAGGAGGGACTGGAAGCCAGGGCCCCGACCCCAGGCAGGCGCCCTTTCCCACGACCCAGGGAGGGTTGCCTTGGCCAACGCCCCCACTGCTGTGAGGCTCAGCCCGGGCTCTCTGGGGGCTGCTGGGCACCCCAGGAAAGCAAACACCCAATTTCATGTTTCTGTCTCATCCAACAGGACCCCTTCTGATCCCCAATAATCTTCACCCCTGGGGGCCGCTGTGATTTGTGGAAAACTTCCTCCAAATCTCCAGCTAATCCTTCTTTGACTGAACTCTTTAGTGATTGCATTTGAGGCTGGTGGCCTTTAATCTCTTCAGCCCCAAATATTCCTGGGGAGGCACACATGCAGACCTGTGTTCTGCTGGGGCCTGGCGGCCAAGGGGCTGGGCTGGGCATACCTGGGACCACCAACTTTTCCCTCAGCACCTACCTTCTTTTCTCCCTCCTACGAGTCTCACTGGGCAGCAGGCCAGGAGAAGCCTGGGTCTGCGTGGTGGTGCCTGGACAGGGTAGCTGACCAGCCACTGAGAAGCCGGGGTCCCCCGCCCTCCAGACTGCGTGGTACTCAGCGGGATGCTCTTGTTTGAAGTTAGGGCCTCAGTTTCCTCCTCTAGTAAATGGAGATAAAAATAGTCGTTTCATGGGGATGCTAAGGAGAGTTTACAAAGGTAACATATTTAACGAGCTTAAGGCAGAGCCTGAAAGCTAACAAGCCATCAGAGCTGGTTGGTAAGGTTAACCTAGAGTGTCTCCCTGCACCCCAGTGACGACCTCGGCCCTCCTCTCTCTCTCCTGCCTCTGGCGGCGTGGACCCCAGGATGGCAGCTCCCCAAACAGGCCGAGCGGTGCAAGGGTGGAGGAGCCACTGTGGGCCGTGCAGGGTCCAGGGGACCCAGCAGCAGTTCCAGTGCTGAGGAGAGGCCCAAGGACCCGCCGCTCTGAGACAGTGCACCAGTGCAGGAGAGATGCCTGGTGTGGCCACGGTCAAGTTTGGGGCTCCAGCTCTTGAGAGATGTAGGGGTGCAGGGCCAGGGAGGCAGGCGGGCTGGGGTGGGGCAGCCTCCGTATCCCTGGCAGGAATGGTCCAGCCCAGCCAGACAGACAGGGTGGTGCCCAGCACCGCCCAGGCAGAGGGAGTTTACAGAGAGACATTGCAGGTGGCAACTGCATGAACTAGGATAAATGATTTAATCTTTCAGGCAAATTTACAGTATCTTTTGCAGCCCACAAGTCAGCAGGTGCCCCCACCCTTAGGAAGGAGATAAGACTGGCTCAGATTCACTGTGGGAGTTCCGCTCCCTCCTGGAGACCTAATCCCACCTCCTGACCTCCTGCCTCCCACTTTCCACCGCTGCCCTGGGCTCCCAGGTGTGCCGGCATCTCCTCCCAGGTGTTGGTCTCATCATGGAATCCTGTTTCCTTTCCCTGTGTCCATGCTGTACTGAAAACCAAAGGTAAAAACTAGTATCTCTCACACTTTTCAGGATAGAAGTTTCCAGGCCTTTCTCGGGGATCATGCCCTGCTTAGCCCAAAGTGCAGAAGCTGTTCCTTGGCCAGCCAAGAGCCGCCTCCACCACGGAGACCCCTGCCATGCTAGTCTAGCTACACACGGCGTTAGCTTCTACCCTGGCCCAGAGGATCCTGGCAGCTCATGTGTCAGGTACAGAGGCCATGGTTCCCATCCTACAAAGTGTGTCTTACTGACGGTGTCTCTCACTCCTCTCAGCCTGGAAGTCCTCACCATTCTGTTCACTGGAGTTTCTCCGAGGAGCCTGGCATATAAAGAGGCAAGGGATACAATATGGGGTCTTTGTTCCTAGGATTAAAGTAGATGGCATTAGGGAGAGGGTATAGCTCAGTGACTTGAGTGTGTGCTTATCATGTACAAGGTCTTGGGTTCAATGCCCAGTACTTCCACTAAAAAGAAAAAAAATAATGCATGGCATTCAATCAATACTTTTGTAACATAATGGAAACATTTTGCTCACAATAAAACTTCATGCAGGAACCCAATACGTATAAAAACGGTGAAAAGAGAAAGGCTTGGCTGACTCTGGAGGAGGCAGAGGAAATAACCCTAATCCTGGGCTTAATTCCACCCTTCCCCCACCCTCACCGGGCTCAAAGGTCCCCAGGCTCCCGAGAGCAGAAAGGAAAATTAAGATGTCTCTTTCACCAAGATAAGTACGTCCCCTTAATTCTTCCTAAGACAGATGCAAATTAAAACTGCACTGAAATACTGTTTTTGCTCCATCAGATTTTAAAGACCCAAAAGTATGGGAACGCTCTATCTGGGCCAAGGTGAGGAAAACCAGCACTCTTATGCACTGTAGGTAAGGCTGTGAATTGATGTAGAGGGCTGTTTGGCACTACCTCGAATACCAATACACATATCCTGAGACCCGGATAGTCCATGAGCAGTAATTTCTGCTGCAGCTGATCTCTGCACAGAAGGGAAATGACCTTACCACATTGTTCGTAAACAACGTAAAAGGCAGGAAACAAGTACATGGCCGTCAACGGGGAGTGACTAGAGAAACGGCAGCCCATACAGTCGGGCCCACTGTAGCCACTAAAATAGGAAAAGATCAGGAAAAGATCTCCAAAACATATACTGCTAGGTGGAAAGAGCAAGGCGATAGGACAGTGTGTGAAGTGCACCACCATCTGTGTAAAAATAAGTGGGGAAACAATAGAGGTATTTTGTTGCAATTGCATAAAATATTTCTGAAAGAATAACAAGAACCTTGTATTGCTGACTTCCTATAGTGAGAACTGGGTGGTGGAGGAAGAGGAACGGGACAGAAACTTTTTATTAAGTAGCCTTTTGAATTTCAAACCATATGATAGTATATCTTATTCAAAACTTAAATTTAAAAATACATGCAAGAACAAAGAACACACAGAAAACTGTCTCATGAGAGAAAACGAAAACTTGTGTTAGTCTCTTGCTTTAACTAGGCCATAGAGTGATTTGTACTCTCAAAGAATCCAAAGTCAAGAGACAAATTCTATTTTTAAAGATTTCCTAGCATTGCTCAATCAAGTAAGCTTCTAGACTTTAAACACAAAAGGCTGTCAGATTTCTGACTCCTGCTTAGAGTGTAATAGCATTGCTCTCACCCTTACCAAAAAAAAGGCTGAATAATTTACAAAATGACACTTTTTCTTGAGCTCATCAAAGAACGGAAATGGAAGGAAATAAACTAAGCTGAAATTTAAGGAAAAACAGGCACCTCCAGGAAGAGCTGGGACACAGGTCCTTGCTTACCTGTTATAGATAGATGTTGGACGCCATACAATCTGGCAAGAAGAATCCAACCGAACCTTGCAATGAATCGCTAAAGGCCACATGTGGGACCTGCATGAACGCACAGACCGCATGGGGGCTGCAGGCTTCAGGGAAACGCACGCCCACTCGCAGACTCTTCTCCGTGGAACACACTGAATGCTCACGAGAAAGGTGAGGGGAGGGCGAGAGACCAAGAAGCCCTCTCTCTCGGTTCAGGTCTTGGGGAGGGGAGCAATGCTACCAGAAAAGCATGAAGTCCCACACAAATTCTTCTCTTTATATCCCTAATGAGAATATATATCTATATCTATATCTATATCTATATCTATATCTATATCTATATCTATATCTATATCTATATCTATATCTCCACTGGGAAAAGGGCAGCAAACCATGCTGTCCGTAGGGCATAGGTGACAATCTGGCAGCTGAGAGAAGGAAAGAGTTAAAGCCTCTACCCCGGGGTGTGGGGGGCAAAACTACAGACAGAACAGTAAGTACCCTACAGATGAGGAGGGCACGGAATCCCTGAAACATCCCCGTACCAAGACAGCACCTGCCTAAGACTGAAACAGAAGCAGAGCAGCAGAGGCCGCCCCTCCCGACCCCCACCCCACCCAACCCCAGGCTAATTAGTGTCGAGGAACCGCTAACAGCAGTCCGTTGCAGGGAGGGCCTGAAGAGAAGTTTCCCCAAAGGGACAGGCACAGAGGGCAGCTCTAAAGTCAGGGCTTGCTGTAATGACAGTTCACCCCAAGTTGATCTGTGCGTTTTGTGCAATTCCAATAAAACTCCCTGCAAAATTGTTAGTAGAAATTGACAGGCTAATGCTATCATGTATGTGGAAAGGCAGAGGAACTTGAAAAGCTACACCAATTTCGAAAAAGAAGAGCAAAGTTGCATTATCTGATTTCAAGACTTGATTTTCTATAAAGCCACGATCATGAGGTCAGTGTGGTTTTGGAGGAAAATATATATTAAAAATATTAGTATTACCGTTTAATAATGTATGTGAATAAATATATTTATATATGTATACTTTTGGATAAAAATATATTTTAATGTAATATAAAAATATATTTTATATGTATAACATATATATATCTCATTGGTACAGAATAAAGAATCCAGAAGTAGATCCACATGTTTAGCCAACTGATTTTTCACAAAAGTCCAAAGGAATTCAATGGAGAAAGAATGTTCTTTTTCATAAATGATGCTGAAACAATTGAATTGCCATATGCAAAAAAAAAAAAAATCAAACAGCAAACCTTGAGCCATAATTCTCACACTATAGAAAAATTTCCTCAAAGTGGATCTAAAGGTACCTAAGTGTAATACCTAAAATTATAAAGCTTCTAGAAGAAACAAAGAAAATCTCCATGACTCCAGCTGCCTGTAGCTCACACCCTGGATCTGTGCATGATGCAGCCACAGGGGCCCCAGGTCCTGTCTCCCGAGGTCCCTGATTTACTGCGTGGAGACCTTTGCAGGTTATTGGTTATTTTTGTGTAAATGCAGAACCGAAGGTGTTCATCCTTGTAGCAGCTCCTTCTGTTGTGTTTCTCAAGCTTGCGCAGCCAGCCTGAACCTTGCTTCGGATTTCTCACCCCCATGCTCAGCCTTGGGTCAGCTGTAAGCCTGACATGTCTGCTCGGGAACGTCACCGAAGCCAGAGAGCAGCTGCTCATTCCAGCCCCCCGCCCTGGCAGGTACGGCTCACCTGATTTTCTTCCTGATTAGCGCGCGTTCAGTGAACTTGGAAGGGGGAAAGAAAAAGACCAAACTCACAATTTCTTCACTGAGGGTTTAGTCATTTATTCAACTTTTCTCTATTCTCTCTGTCTGCTTTTCTGTCCATTTATCTACCACGTTAACTAGGCCTGAGTCAACCACAGAATCTCAGAGTGGAAGCTGTTGAACCACGGGTCTGTGTATCTGCGTGTGTATGTGCATGGGTGTGTATATACAGAAGTGTGTGAGAGGCAGAAACAGAGGCAGGAAGAAATGAATAGGAATGAGAAACTGAAAAACTTTTTTTCTTGGAGGGAAAGAGCCAGAAATTACATCCGTTGAAAAATATCCTGCCTCTCTCACAGATAAATATAGCGACATGGGTAGATGTGTCACCAAATGAAACTTGCAAAACAAATCCGGGAAGAATCACGTGAAGAGGCTGCCACTGCTGGCTCTCCCCTGTTGCTCCACTGGCCCCCCGTGCCCTCCACCCCATGTCCCCCACCCCACCGACCCCATGCTCCTGACCACAGGCAGGAGGAAGAGCAAGGAGGGAGGTCTGCGCCCAGCCTCCCCTTGCATCACTGTGAAGGGGAGGAGTAGCCAGAGAAACGGTGCTCCTTAAAGGGCTGCTGGCCAGAGGGGCCAGGTCGCCAGATGTTCCTGTATTGGGAGCACACGTCTCTCTGTTACAGGGGAGTGAAAGCTCAGAACAGGAGGGCAGCCCCACAGGCTAGAGCAGGTAGTTGAAACTAAGAAACCATGACTCAGACTCAAGGATGTCATTAAAATTATTTGGCCACCAGTACAACAGAGGCACCTACCAGCCAGAATGGACTCCAGTCCTTGAGAAAGGGGAGGTATGGTCACCACGCCCTGCATACTAGCTGAGACTCCCCTTAGACCCACATGCAGTCAGTCCTTCCAGCAGCCCTATGAGGTAGGGATTGGCATCCAATTTTTCAGATGAGGAGACTAAGGACAGGAGTGATTTGGAGATCCATCTGAGGTCCCGTGGTTGGTCCTGGCAGAGCTGCACTGTCTCTACCCAGAGTGTCAGCGGAGGCCACCTGCCTCTACATGGGGGAGAGTAGACACTCCACTGGCTTCCCATGCCAGCCCTGCCCGCCCGCAGAAGCCTCAGCCAGCTGTGGTCCCTGCAGGAGCAGCACCTGGGTCCTAAGCCCTGTGAAAACAGAGGGTTGTCCGATCGTTGTGGGTCTTCTAGGAGGAACGATGGGGTGATTTTGCAGTTGTGAGGTTCTTGGTAACTAGCAGTCCCCTCACCTCCTGACTCAGCCTGGAGCCCCCCTCCAGTGCCTCAAGCATCTGTCCCTCCAACCCCGCTGGAGGCCAGGGACACTTCTCTTACTTGGCCAAGCAATAGCACCTTCAGCTCATGGGCTCTGAGCTCCGATGGGAAGTTTCTTAATATCTTTTGGATGATGTTCAAACCGACCGGGATTCCAATCCCACCTTGGCCACTCCCCAGCTCTGCAGCCT
The DNA here is from genome assembly GCF_048773025.1 of Camelus bactrianus. Classification (NCBI taxonomy): domain Eukaryota; kingdom Metazoa; phylum Chordata; class Mammalia; order Artiodactyla; family Camelidae; genus Camelus; species Camelus bactrianus. Next base: position 34,675,676 of record NC_133553.1, on the reverse strand, counting down.
TGGGAACAGTAATGCCTTTATATTAGTTTCTTATTGCTGCTGAAACAAATGACCACAAATGTAGTGCCTTAAACAACACAACTTTATCATTTTACAGTTCTGGAGGAAAGGTGCCAGAATCAGTCTCACTGGGTTAAAGTCAAGGTGTCTGCAGGGCTGCGCTCCTTCTGGATCCAGGGGAACATCCATTTCCTTGCCTCTTCCAGTTTCTGGAGGCTTCTTGCATTCCTTGGCTCGTGGCCCTGCATCACTTGGACCACTGCTTCCATCACTGCATCTCTCTCCAATTCCGGCCCTCCTGTCTCCCTCTTATAAAGATTCTTGTGATTACCTGAGGTCTCTCTGATAATCCAGGATAATCTCCACCCCCACCCCCTAGTGCTTAATCACATATGCAAAGCCCCTTTGCCATGTGTGGGAACGTATTCACAGGTTTTGTGGATCAGGGCATGATCATCTCAAGGGAGGGGAGGAGCATTACTCAGCCTGCCACACCTCACTTTCCTCATTTGTAAAAAGAGGGTGGTCATCGGTATCTCACAGGTCTGCTGGGAGGACCAATTACATTACAAAGTGGCTAGCCCAGTGCCTGGCACAAAGTTTAAAACGAGGTCCTGAAAAGGAGATCTCTGCCCTCCTCCCTCCTGGAAACTCTGGTGCCTGTTCCCAGGCCTGGCTCTCAGTGGAGGCTTCAGGAATCCCTGTTGAAATAAGACATGGCGGTGATGGATGGCTCTAACCTCCCAAACGCTGAGGCAGGGCTGTTTGCAAATTTAAAGGCTTCTAGGCAGCAGAGGGAAGAGTTTGAGCAGAAACATGGAACGGTATGTTCAGGGACATCAATTCCAAGTGGTTTCTGTTGGGAAAGCTGAACAGAGAATCATTCCATCTGCATTCCCCATGTCAGAACTGCTCTCCCAGGTTGGCTTGGCTGAGACCCATTCCAGCTCTGAGCACCTCTCCCTGGAGGCAGCGGTGGGGCCTTCTGCGAGGGGGCAGGGCAGACAGAGCACCACATCCTTGCTCACTACCCAGGCATGGGGCGGGGGGGGGGGGTGATAGCTGCAGGTGACAGGGGCTGGAGCAGCAGGTGGCTAGTCTAGGAGCACAGATGTGAAGGCCCCATATTCTGGAAGGAATTCAGAGCACTGAGGATGTTGTGTTCTTCATGGGGGAAGCAGAGGACAGGGAGGGGGCCAGCACCCCAGGAAGCCCCCCTGATTCTCCCTGTACCAGAAGGCTCTCAGCCAGCATAGTCTAAACCCATTTTTATCCAATACTCTTTCTTTGTTTGTTTTTGGTTTTTATTTTTTTAATTTTGTTTTTTATTGAAGTGTAATTGATTTACAATGTTAGTTTCAGGTTTACAGCAAAGCAATTCAGTTATACATATACATACTTTTTTATTTTAGATTCTTTTCCATCATATGTTATTATAAGAAATGGAATATAATTCCCTTTGTTGTACAGTAGGACCTTGTTGTTTATCTGTCTTAAATATGTTAATGTGTATTGAATCCAATACTCTTATCAGTAAAACATCTTTTAGCATGCCCTCCAATAAATGCATATTTATTTCTAAATTATATGGCATAAATTACTGCCCAAATATATTATGCACATTAAAACTTTCAAAAAATGTAAACTCAGCAAACTAAAAAGCTAAAAATAAATGCCAAGAGGAGCCCGCCACGTTGATCTCGCACTGGATCGGTGGGCGCGCCCACTTAGGACATCGCGTGAACCGCACTTGCACCTTGGTGCTCTTCTGTCTCCGTGACTCTTGCCTATTCGTGTGTTCATTTCAGTGAGCCCCTCTTCTGCCAGGCAGGCTTGCAATCCTGTGTCTCTGGCTTATAAAGTTACCAAGGACTAAGAGCACTGATGCTTTTGGATGGTGCAAAGTGCACGGTGCAGAGCCGGTGCCTAATTAAGTTGTCTATTAAGTATTTTCTGAAGATGTACTTTGAGCCCAGCTTTGTGGCAGGCACTAGGGGCTCAAAGAGCAAGTCATAGTCCTTCCTGGGAGCTCTGCGGCGCAGTGGAGTTTGAACTGTTCTTGGGGGTGACTAGGCCATGTGAGGCCATGTGCAAAGGCCCAAGGCCTGTAGGAGCCTGGGAGTTTGGGTGTGGTCACTGGGTGGTTCTGGCTGGAACTCAGGAGGGAATGGAAGGAAATAGTGAGGAGAAGATGGGCACTAGGCAGGAGGCAGACCTCGAAGGTTCTAGGTGGGGAGAGTGTGCGGGCAGTCCTGCCTATGTGGCTCTCCCACCCTCGGGCCCACTCAGAGTACCCTTTTCTCCAGGGACCAGAGGGCTCTGGAGGAGGCACCCAAAACTGCATAGGAACAGAGAGGCCCTCTCAGCCCTGCCCCATCTCCAGCACCAAGAAGCAATGGGCCCAGGCCAAAACCAGAGGGGCTGGAGATCAGGGTTTTAGTCACAGACTGGCCCACCAGTCCTGCAAAGCTAACTGCCCTGTGAAGCCACCCTGGGGCTTCATGTGGCTTGAGCATGGGGCACCTCTGACCACCGTCGCAGCTCTGCATGGGGGGCCTGCTTCAGGGCCAGTGCCTCCACTCACCCTCCAGTGAGTCCGTGGCTCCCTGAGGTGGGGGCCCGGGGCTCTTCCAGCTGAAGGCGCGGTTCCCTGGACAATCTTCCAGAGCAGGGAGAGCTCCAGGCTGAGCTGGGCATGTCCGATTTGGGCGAAGGAGCTTTAACCCTTTCACTGGAAAGTATTTCATAGGCCAGAGGAAGAAAGCTGTGAGGACACTGAACCCCTGAAGCTGCGACTGGGGGCTGCCCACAGGGAAAAGAGCCATAAAGAAGGAGTCAAGGGCCCCCACACCACCCTCCCCGGTGCAGCCCAGGGCCTTGGGCCTGGAGAACTTGTGTGCTCTGCCCTCTGCCTGGGGCCCCAGGCCTGAGGTTTCAGGCCTCACTGTGGGAGGGTGTGCACAGACACCGGACGTGGGGCATCAGATTTGGCCTCGCCCCAGAGGCTGGGGAGAGTTGAGAGAAAAGTTGCTTGTTGTTTGCTTGCAGATCAGTAAGAACATAAGGAGGTTGTAGGAGCCGGGAGAGGGCCGGAGCGAAGGGCCAAAGCGAAGGCCCGGAGGCGCCTGCCGGGCTGGGTCAGGATGAGCAGTTTGCTCTGTGTCTTCAAGGAAGTAGCAGAGGGCGGATCTGCAGTCATTTGCAAGTGGCCCACAGTGGAGGGCTGGAGGGGACATCTTATGGAAGAGTTTGAAGCAAAGGCCAGTATGGTCTGTGCAAGCTTGGGAAACAGGCTGGAGAGGCCCGTGCTAGTCCACTTCAGGACACACCAATCCATAGAGCCCCAGTGCAGGGTCACCCTTGGGAGGGGGCCGTTTCCATGGACCACCTCTGGGGTTGCCAGGGCAGCGGTGGGGAGCATCTCCGACACCAAGGTGGGAAGACTCCTCGCTGCAGCTCGGCAGTGGCAGGCGAAGCAGAGACAGCCTGCAGGCAGGAGATCTGTGGTCCCCTTGTTTACAGACTGGGTGGCAGGAGCTATGACACAGCCCAGAGGGTTCACTGAGCCCTCAAGGGTGAGAACCACCTGCGGCTCAGACTGGGTCAGGCTGGAGGAGAGGGGAGGAGAGCTGCCAGTGTTGGCTCTGCCCCTGACCCCCTGAGACCCGGCTTTGGGCTCCTTATCTGGTGACAAGGAGGGTGGGTGGCACACCCTCCGTGGTTCCTTCCACTTGGACATTCTTGGTGCTGTCTGGGCTCATCCAGGCCCCGTCCTGGCTTTTCCATCTTCCTGCCGGAGCTGGGAGCCCGCCAAACAGTGGGCCCCCCGAGAGGTGACTGGGCACCGCTGTGGGACTTCTGACAAGTTGCAAACAAATAGCAGTTCCTCCCTGAGAAGCAGGGGAGGCATGTTGCTCCCTGTTCCCCCGCCCCACCCCACCGCAGGCGCAGGGGAAAGTGACCCCTGTGGCATTCTGTGAATGAGTCTGAAAACAAACCACTGGAGGGAGAGGAAAGAATTCTCTCATCCCAAAATAGCTCTCTGAAGGCTGCCTAATCGCATGCCTTTGCAGCAGAAACATTCTGTTATTTTGACAGAGCAGAGCAGGCCACCTGACGGACCCTTCTGGAGTCTCCCTCTTGGGGAGTGAGCTTGCAGTGTGCGCAGGAGGGCAGGCTGGGTTGGGAGTGAGTGTTCCGGTCTTGGGCCGATGGATAACGTCGTGTGGACCCAGAATGGAAGGCTACAGGCCTCCTTTTGCAGCTTTCCTTGGTGGAGGGGAGGGATGGTTAAAGAAGCACCTAGTCACAGTCCAGTGAGAAAAGATGTGCAGAAACACTCCCCCTCACTGATCACCAGGACCTAGAGCAGAGAATGAGCACCAATTGCGCCAGCTGCTCCCATGAGGAAGAACGTACGAACGCCGAGCATTAGGGATAAGCGCTCGACAGCTGGTGTGCACTGTCCTGATGGATTTCCATCATGGGCTGTGGGGACAGAATTCAAGGGGTCTGGGAACTAGGATGGGAAAAAAATTTTCCATCTTTATTTTCACTAACCTTCAGCCAAAATTTAGCATCTCCTGCTACTTGGAATGTAGGCAACAGACCTCAGATGTTTTAGCAGCGTCGGTGATTTGTCACCAATAGAAATCACAGATACTCTTCCTATCGCAGTTGCCCTGGTGGCGGATATCTTAAATTACTGTCGAAGCTCCTCATGGCTTGGGAATGAGGGTGGCTGTTAGACTTGTCACTAGATCTTGTTGAATGTGTTAACAAAGAGGCAGACACCATACTTTATTGCAAATTGGAGGTTTTCAGAAATATTTTGATAACTGTATTTCAATGCAATTGGTTTCCTTTGTAATCTTATGTATTTTCTCTAATGCATTTGAAAACATTGCTCAGAGGCTTCATCAGATTGCTCAACAGAGAAGTTCAGGATCTGCTTTCCCTGCAGAACTCAGCATCATCCTTTCACCCCAGCAGCCAGTGTGGTGGGTGTGGGGCTGGGAGGACCCTGTAACATTTGTGGGTGAAGATCCTTTTGTTCAAACACAAAGTTTATCAGGAACCTGCTCTGGCTGGATTTGGGAGTGGGAGTTTCTTGCAGCTGCCTCACTACTCCATCCACCCCTGCCCATCAGATGCCCTCCTTCCCTTCCCCTCTCCCAGGAAGTCTCCATGGAGTGCCAGGGTTTCCACTGAGCGCATCTGCAAATCATCAACTCAATGTAACCCCTCTCTGGGGACCAGAGGAACAGCGCTACGGTCTCACCTTGTTGGCAGCATAACTTCTCATACTGCCCTGCCCATGGGAAGTCCTGACTGTGGGCGGGTCTTGGGGGTAGTGGGGAGGGGGTGTCACTTACAAATACTGGAGAAGGCCTCCCATGTATGTGAAAAGGAGGGAAGCAAGCAGGGATCTTAGCCCAGGGTGCTGTTCACCATGAGTTCTGGGTTCAAATACTCGTTCTACCACCTGCTAGCCTCAGTCATCTGTTAATTGGTGAGGATAATAGCCCCCACCTTAAAAGGCTGGTTGGGAGATTAAAGGAAATGATGCACGTGAGGAGCATAGCTGGCTCAGGAAATTCTGCTGCTCCCCTTTCTCTGAGGAAGAGATTTGTACCTGCCACAGCCTCCTCCCACCACGCCCCCCACCCCACTCATCCGCTGCCTCCAGGTGCCTCCCTGATAGAGGTGACCTGGGAGCTTGTTTTCACCGTCCAGGCCTGAAGCACTTAGTCATTCCCATCTTTGCAAACCTGTCATGTGGCGCTTGCGGGGTGTTTTGGTAGCAGTAGCAGCAGCTGACCCAGACGGCACACACTGTAGCTATAATCTAATCATCTAATAATTAGCTTGACATACAGAAAGGGGCCTCAAGGGCCTTGGGGTGACACTGCCTTTTTCAAAGGCAAGGATACTGTGATTTTGCACTTGTGCTGGGCAAGATGTGAGCAAAAAGGAAGACTGATCCAAGGTTTTGCGTGCCCTCCACAGCCCTGAGCAGAGGCAGGTGCCTGGGGAGCTAACGGAACATGATCTTCAGGGCCCCTCAATTGCATAGTCCAGGTTTTCTTTGAATTTTTCGTGAGTAGTATATGTTTCCTTTTTTTTCCTAAAGACACTGCAAAATTGTATAAACGCCAGGCTCCACAAAACATAATCCACCCTTGGGTTTAAACCAAAGTTGTCTCTTGGGTCTCCCCTGCCTGGAAACCAACCCCATGTAGTGTTGCTGCTGAGGACCAGCAGGCAGATTTGGGGGTGCAGGTCATAGAGAGGGCTGCACCATGAGCCAAAGAATTTGGCAATTTGTTGGAGCCCAAAGGAACCCGGGACTTGGGTCCTCAGGGAGCCAGAGATCCCTGCTCGCCACCTACTGGCCGGGAGCCTTGAGTGCAGCCTAGCAGCCTCCAAGCCTCGGAATCCTCCACTGTGAAATGCAACTGAGAAGCCTGCCCTGCCCACAGCTTGAGATTGATATAAAGAGCAAATAGATCACCTGTCCATGTGCTGAGATGGCGGTGTCAGTGGTGATTGCAAAAACACGCAAAACATTGATTCAGGGATGAAAAGGGCTGGAGATAAACTCCCTACCTCAGCCCCTGGTGGGTGAGTCATGGAACAAGGTACCTAGCTTGTGTGTACCTTATTCGACCAAGAAATAAAATGGGCGATGCCAAATACTCCCCTCACCATCATTAGCAGGAGCGCAGGGGCTGGGAGGAGAAAGCAGCCGTTGGCTCCAATGTCTGCAGTATTATTCTCCAGTTTCCCCTGAGGAGCCGCTGGAACAGATGACCAGGGAAAAGCATGCGGTTTCAGGCAGGACACAGATGAGAGAGGTGAGACCGAAAGGCACAGCTCCCACAGCAACAAGGCCAGGCTCTATCATTACTCTGTTTACCGTCCTGCATCCCAGCTGGGCTCTGACGCCTTCCTTTCTTTTCCCCACATCTAGTTGGTTGTTAAGTCTAAAATCCCCTACCCTCAGTGTCTGCTGCTGAGCCCTCTCCTCTCTATCCCTGCAGGCCATCATCCATTTCTTACATGGACAAGAGCAACTGACATCCCTGCAGGGCTCCAGACAGACAGGCAACAGGTGTGCCAAGAGTTCTGTCTCAGCCCGCAGGGTGGCCAGACCAGGCTTGTGGAGGCTGGAGCCTCTGGACCAGCATCTTGCAGCCTAAGGACACCTCATCTGCTTATCTCAGCAGGCAGCTCCAACGTCGTCATTTTTCATGTTGCTTCCATGTGAGAAATGTGGGGAGGACCAATCTCCCAAGCATCCTCTTCTGCCCATTCAGACCCATCCTAGGCACTGTGGCCAGATTAATCTCCGTGGAGTCCAGCTAGGACAGTGCAGCTTGCCTTCAGAGCGGCCATCAGGATTCTGCACCATGTGAAAGTTACTGACAGCTACAAGGGCAGGCAAGAAGACCCAGCCCCAGGGTCTTCCTACAGCAAGAGTCCCATGGATTGAGAGGATGTGCAGAGAAAAGCAGCCTCTGAAAACATCTGGGAAGCTCACCCCCCAACCTGCTCCTTCAGCTGGGATTGTGGTTCTCAAACCCTGCAGCGTACAAGGATCACCCACAGCAGTTGGGAGAAATGCAGGTTCCAGGACCTCCTCCTGCCCCACCCAAATGTTTCACCAGTGTGTTTGCAACAAGACCCAGCAGCCTGTGTTTTCAGGGAACACACTGTGGACACAGACCTTACTTTGAGAAACAGTGCCCTGAGGATCTCCGCTAACTGGCCGATTTCCCCCAATCACCTCAGAAGATGAAACAATGGCATGTGGGCAGAAATTTGCAGTAAAAAGCAGTGTTTCAGCCTAAAATCTCAAATCAAACACACTTCTTTGAAAAAACATACATATATAAGAATAAGGGATCCTTAAAATATGGAAAATGCTTGAAAGGAAGACCATCTGGGCAAACCAAAGTTACTCATCCCCAGGAACATTCTCCCAGAAAGGCACACTGCAGGGAGCATACATAACGTAACCCTAAAGAAAAGCTTGAAACTCTGGAAAGAAATTATTTATAATCTATAACCAAGGCAGCCTTTTGGGCAGACAAACACAGCAAACTGTTCTCTGAAATGTGACAAGATGGAGGTTACCATGAAGGCAGGGAATATGTATGTGGCCAGAGCGGAAGTGTGCAAGTTCCTGCAGGAGGTTCCCAGCGTGGAGAGAACGTCATTGATGGCTCAGGGACCTGTGTCCTTACTCAGCGAGGTGACACTAATGGAGGAGTGGTCTGGTTCACAGGAGTGCCGTGAACTCATCGGGCAAGTGGCAGGACGTTTGAAATCCGGGCTCACCCATTCACTGTGATTCTGTGGGGGATGGTGGGCTCTCCCAGCTGCAGACACTTGCCATCAGTGTGGGTTGTTGATGCCTCACTCCTCTGCCTCCTTTCACACACCACCTGGACCAGTGCACGAGAGCTGAGAACCCCACCCGGAGCATGGAGTAGTGAGGAGGGCTCCGGATTGGCTCTGGGTGTTAATACGTGTGGCTCAGGAGAGAAGCGACAGCGACTGCAGGCTTCCTGCAACCAGGACAGAAGCTGAGGCCCTTCCTCTTTGCTGGAGGAAGACCGGGAGGGGGTCTGGAAGGGGCAGCACCATGTGGTTTAATAGCACCTGACTTCAGTGGTTCGACACCAGTGGGACGGGCACCCGCTGACATTGCTTCCCCAGAGGAAACGTGGGATTTCTTGGCTTCCATCTCCACAAGGTCACAGTAATTGGCTCCACAACGATGGTTCAGGAGGAGGCTGAGAACCGGCGTGAGGAAGCGGTTAGAGAAGAAACCTGTGTTCAGCTCTGATGTGAGGCACTGTTTTTAACTGAGATGAAATATCCCAGTTAAAGTCAAGGAAAGACAAAAAATGCAACAGGATCCTTTTAGAGGTGCACTGAATACTCACCTCGGCCAAAGGTAGAATGGCCACGTGTTAAACATTGAGCTGAAGCCAAATATTGCCATATACATATGTCCTTTGGGATACAACAAGAAATATAATTTTTTATATAGGGGTATAATTAGTGCTACACTTTTATTATTAAAATGTTTAAAGTTCAGATTGCAAGTTTGACTTTACAGTGCAGGAACAATAAAGCCTTAGCGCTGTCTGCTGTGAGATGGCTCCTGCCGTCTGACTGTCACACACATGGGCACTGCTCACTGGACACGCACCCTTCTAAGGTCACTCTGCCAATACGGGCTGCTGGTGATGGCCACGTCACCAGGCCATCTCGAGCTGTAACTGACTAAAGACAGTTCCTCCTGGGCTCCTGGGTGTAAAGAAGGCTCAACCAGGACTTCTTGAAAGACTCCAGGCACTTGTTAAATTAAAGAACTAAAAATTAAGTGGCGCTCGTGTGGGCTAATTTGTTTATTATTATGAGTGCATATTATACCAAAGAATTCTATCAGGATTAGAATTGTAATTCAGTCTCATCTCTCTCATTCTGCCTTGTGTTCTCAATTTAATTGTTACACACAGCACTACAGGTGGCCGCAATCAGACCCACCAGTCAAAGTAACTTCCCCACATGGAGCCTCAGGGAGGGGCACGGGGTGAAGCCTCGGGCTCAGGGTCTGGGGAGTTCTTGGAGCCCAGAGCCCAGCCTCCAGCATGCTGCCTGCCACTGAGCAGGGCTTCAGCATGTATTTGCTGGATGTGAGAGTGTCTAAACAGACGAATAAATGAATAAATGTGTCAGCCAGAGCCAAGCACAGAAGAGCCGGCACCTGAAGGCTGTAACCGCACCAGGTAAGGTGAGGTTGGAAGGGGCCGACTCAAAACAGGCAGGATAGCCAACCCTCATGGGAAGCCCCAGTGTATACAGAGAAGATGGGGCAGGCAGGAGGCTGCGACAGGGTGGCCGGGCCAGAGGTGGGGAGTGGGTGTCCTGGCAGGTAGGTCAGTAGGAGACATGTAAAAGTCACACAGTGGACACAGGCCATAGAGGCAGGACCCCAGACCCTATCCAGGGTGAGATGTAGGGGGAGCGGAACTTGGGCCAGGCTGGTGTCGGGGCCCAGGAGACCCAGAAGCACCTAGAACAGGGGCTGGAGGCAGGGCGTGGCCCCCAGAAGAAAGCCTGTTAGTAGACCTGAGATCAAGGCCAGAGGAGGACGAGCCAGGCTGGCTAAAGGACAGATCCCCCAAGCCACTGAACTCTTAAATTCTCCCTGTCTTAGGAAAGGGTCTACCCCGAGGCTGCAGCCAGGGTGAGACCACATGAAGATGATCGAGTCGTCCCAGGGAAGGAGTCTGGGAGGCTATAAAAGCAGGAAGTCAAACAGGCCATGGCACTCAGCAGGCAGGTAAGCCTACTCGTTACCAACTGTTTCAGACTTTGATTTGAGCATGTAACCAGGTCTTCTGGGCCCTGAATACTTTAACTGATCATCACCTCACCAACAGTGCTTTGGGGAGGCCTGCAATGTGCTTTACCTGTTAGGGAATGGAGGCATGCACCAGGCACCGGACAGATGTGTTTATGCAAAGTATGCATCATGGGTCACTGTTCACAGAGAAGAAAACAAGGGCTACAGCCAGGAAGTGCTGCAGATGAGCCTGGGTGGCAGCGGTCAGGGAGGGCTTCCTGGAGGAGGTGGGATGCACCCTGGACCTGTAGGACATAGGACATCAGAATAAAGAGGGGAGAACATTTACTTCCTTTGCAATTCCTGACTGCTCAGAACACACCCCTCGGAGCTAAGCAAGACAATTTACTAAACTGCAGGAGAGCCGAGCGGAGGGAGGGAAGTAGTCCTTGCCGGGTGGACTCACTGAATTCCATCTCACAGGGGGAAACCCTGAGGCACAACGAGGTCTGGGCTGGTTCCCTAATCAGATAAGCAATGGGGCCCAAGGCCCCACCGTCTTTTCTAACTCAGAAGAGCTGCCCTCCTGCCTCCCGCTAGCTGGGGAGCTGGCTTGGGCTTTATGGTGAAGGCTTCGGCTAGCTTGGTTTGTGCGGGCTTTTTCTTAGTTTTGTTTTGAAAGGGCTACTGAAGAAGGGAAGAGGGAGGAAATGTTCTTCTTTTTTTCTCCAGCGATATACCAGTCCTGCCCTTAGGTGCAGGTGAAAGGCCCCTCTCAGAGCCACACCAGTTAACAGGACCCGCTGGGGCCCTTCTCCGTGTGCTCCTCCCCTCCCTTCCCCACCGGCCGTCATGGCGTGACTATGTATTAGTTTCCTGTTGCTTCTGTGGCCGCTTCCCACAACCCGAGTGGCTTAAATCCACACACACGTATCGTCTAAGAGTTTGTAGGTCAGAAGTCTCACCGAGTGTCAACAGGGCTGCACTCCTTCCCGGAGGCTCTGAGGGAGAATTCCAGCTCCCTTGGCTGTGGCCTCTTCCTCCTCCAACGCCACTGATGGCTGGCCAAGTACTTCCCACATCTCATCACCCTGCCCTTCTCTTCTGCCCCTCTCTTTCACTTCTAAGGACTAGTGATTACATTGGGCCCACACAGAGAATCCAGGATATAACGTATAGTCATAAAGCAGTTGATTGGTAACTTTAATTCTGTCTATGACCTTAATGCAACATTACATATTTACAGGTTTCAGGGACTAGAATATGGACATCTTTGGGGGGGGCCGTTATTCTGCCTACAATAATTGCAAAAGTCAGAGGATGGAATATATTTTATTGAACAATCTCTTGACTTGGTTTATAATTTTAAGTATTTAGAGGCATGGGTGTGGCCTCTGTTTGTGCTTTTGCCCCCGGCCCTGCGAATATTGGGGCTGCTGTGGTGGGAACAGTGGCTGTCTAAGTTGAAAGGTCTGCAGCCCCCTGGGGTGGAGTGGGGAAGCTGATACTCCTCTTTGGCCAGCAGTGCCCCGCTCTGGGCGCAGTTTCTAAGGTTCCTCAGCCTGTTTCTCCAGAGGAACACGTCACGTTCATCATCTTACCTCTGTCAAGCCCAGTTCTGACTCCCAACACTTTGTTCACCTTACAAAAGTGGTCTTCCCAAAGAAGGTACATTTCCAGTTCTTTTTGCTTTTTACTTTTACATAAAAATGGTAAAAGCAAGGGAAAAAACCTCCTACTCATCCCAGCCCCTGTAGTACAGACACATCAAAGGATGCCAAGCCCCTCGGGAAACCGGAGTGTGGCTTACATCGTCCTGCAGCACATCGCTAAGCAACTGTGGGATCAACATCTGTTTCCATGGAGATGTCACTTCATCGCCATTCTCCAGGCAGAGCAGAGAAGTGCATCTGGGAGGAAGGAATATACTGAGCTGTGCCAGAGAATAACAAAATCTGGTGCCATGAGCAAAAATAACTATAATCGAGGTGAAAGGTCAATGAGAGAGAGTGCTAGAATGAGAAGGAGGGGGAATGGGCACTGGGTGAGGTCCGGGGGGAGTGACTGGCCAGAATCAGACGGAGGTGCTGAATATTGTACAGTGGTTCACAGGCCAAGCTGGGTGGGAACCCAAGCCTTGTGCCTCCTGGCCCAGGGTTCATCGCACGTGGAAGGAAGGCACTAGGAGCAATATGCCTTTCTCCCATTGCTTCCAGTCAAGCGAAGATGCCCCACATCTTGCTTTGGTGTCTAGCACAGTGCCTTCCAGGGACAGCGGCTCTGCTGGGCGCTCTCATCCAAACCCTGTTGCTCCGAGGCATGGCCTTCTGAATGACTGCAGCGGAAGCGGAGGGGGAGGAGAGGGAACCAGCTTCTGCATGGAGCTCGCTATGTGTCAGGTGTCGTGCTATTGCGGCCAGTCCTCAAATCCCACCCGTGGCATGTTAGGGCCTCGTTTGCAGGCAAGGAAGGAACTGCAGCTCAGAGAAGTGAGGTGGCTTAATCAGTGTGATGAGAGATCAACGGGAAACTTTTAGAAATCACTTACCTGTGCCAGGCATCGTTTTAAGCTCTTGGCAAATACTAATTCATTTCATCCTCAGACTGTATCTCTGCTGGGGGGCATTATTATCTGTCAGTTAACACGTGGCAGAGCCAGCCTTTGGGGCCAGGGGTGCCCTTCCCACTGCCTACACTGACCCCACTGTCACCACCGGGGAGAACAACTCAGGAGGCACGGAGTCAGGCACAAGGGAATGAGCTGCCAGTGGATGGGATGTTGAATCAGGAGGCTGAGTGGGATTTTTTCTGGTGTCCCATATTCAGTTTAGAAGTCCACCTGCGGTGGTGCCAGACCCTCTCTGAGGTCTCAAGGAGAGACTGCCTCCCACCAAATAGTGGGTGCTCTGCCCACCCTCCCCACTGGCCGTGCCAGAGAGGCTGTGGGGCAGAGCCTCCAGGGAAGGTGGGGCTCATACCCAGAGGCTCCTCCCCTGCAGCCTGGGGAGGGGAGCATCAGAGACTCCTAGATACTAGTGCCTGCAGCCAGGGGAGAGGGTGGCCTGTTCCAGGTGGGCTGGATGTTCACTGAGCCCTGGGGCTGCTGCTGGAGCCGCAGCAAGAGGAGCCTCAGGTGCATCCTGGAAAAATATGTCTGATGCAGGTTCTCCCTCACCATGGGAAGAAGAGGGTGCATGACAGGTTCTTCTGACTCCCAAGATCAGTGTCTATCTCTGCTCTAGAGATTTCTGAAGGCAGAGGTCTTGCCAGGAGGACTCCAGGCGACAGAGGCTGAGCGTGTCTGTGAGGAAGATGGGGCAGCCCACCTCACACCAGTGCTCCTGCCCCCAGAGAGCCCAGATGGACAAGCTGGAGGTCCCCAGGGGTCTACACAATCCCTGGAGCACTGGGGTGAGTGGGGAGCAGGAGCAGTGGAGGCAGCTGGGACAAGTGATGTTGCCCTGACCTGGAGCAGGGTTTGTGAGTATACATTGCTGGCAGGGTTGAAGGTAGACACAGCTGCCCACAGGAGGGGTTTGGGACTCAGCTACAGAAGGGTCTGTGGGAGCTGACCACGAGCCCCAGGATGCCTGGGTCACCATCTCTGCAAAGACCGCCGCCTCACAGCATCACCAGCATTGGCCAGAACCTCCAAGAACCTGAATGAAGTCAGGGGCACCCCTCCCCACCAGTGAGGACAGGCCAGTCATATGTCCAGAACCTCCTTGCCCTCCTGGGGGGCCCTGGCCAAGGGGACCAGCGATAAGTCCTGGGGAGTTTACAGTCTGAAGTGGGAAGCAGAGAGTGACATTCAAAGAGAGAACAAAAGGCAAAGAGTGTGAGGTGCAGGCCCTCCTCCACCTCTCCAACCAGCGAGGGCGCAGACACAGTCCCCCTTGCACAGTGGTGGGGAGCTGAACTCTGACATAAGCCGGATTTGCAGTTTTAAAATAAATACAATTAAGTCTAAAATACTGAAATGAGACTGCTCTGGTCATCAAAGATGCCAGAAAGAAACGACATCTGGCCAAGTTATCACTGAGAGACCAGCTACCCAATGGGAAAGAGGGTTGATATAGCCCAGGGATGGACAAACTCCAGCCCTCAGAGTAAGGATGGTTTTGATATATTGAAGGGTTGGGGGGAGGGGTGGGGGTGGGGAGGGAGAGAGAGAGAGAGAGAGAGAGAGAGTAAGTGGTCTGCGCCACTTAAAATATTTATAACTGCCCTTTACAGAAAATGTTCGCCAACCTTATTTGTAGCCTAGCTGGGAGGGGCTGATGCTATTTTAAAAAAGTAAAACTTTCATATTTAAATTTTATGTAAGTTCTCCTGTCATTCTCTTCTTTGATTCAACATTGTGGTTTTAAGCCTCATCCAGCTTAAAGAGTGGTGTAGTTGATTCATTTTCACTGCTGTAAACTAGTCATTAAGTTCGTTCACCTGTTCTCCCGGCTGTGAGTGTCTGGGCTGCTTCCAGGTTTCTGCCCTACTGCTGCTGGGAAGGTTCTTGTGCGGGTCTCTCGGTGTCCACGTGCCAAGTTTCTGGGGGAGCTACGCTCAGAAGCAGACTTGCTGAGTCAGGACATACATGCTGCTTCAGTTTTACAAAATGTAGTGCCAAATCGCTCTCCCCAAATTTTGTATCATCTTGCGCCTCCGCTGTGAATGTTTTTGAGTTGTCTTTCCTTCACATCCTCTCCCATACGTGATATTAGCAGAATTTTAAAATTTTCCTACTCTGATGGTGCAAAAGAATATCTCCTGGTTTTAATTTGCATTTGTCTTAACATACAGAGGCTGCGTATTTTTTATATCCCTATAGCAATTTGGGTTTCCTTCTTTGCTCACTAGGGGGTTATGTTTTTCTTATTGATATGTGGAAGTTCTTTCTATATTCTGGATATTAATTCTTTGTTAGTTTTATGGGTAGTCGTTATCCTCTCCTGATATGTAATGTGTTTTGCTTTGGTTTTGGTGTTTCCTGAGCAGCAGAAATGTTTGATTTTAATGTAGTCAGAATTCTCAACTTTTCTCTAAAGTTTGTGCTGCATCTTGTTTTATTTGACATAAAATTATAACACTCCTTTCAAGTTCTGCTTTTCACATTTGGAAATTATTTTTGGTGTAGCAGAAATATTTGGTACAGCAAAAAATATTTTTCCATTCAGACAACCAAATGTTTAAGACATTATCAAACTGTTTTCCAGAGTGGCTGTGCTATTTTATATTCCTATCAGCAGTGTACGTTTTCCGTATTTTCACCAAAACTTGATGTGGTCAGTCTTTTTAATTTTAGCCATTCTATTAGATGTGTAGTGGTATCTCAGTGAAGTTGTTCTAATTTGCATTTTCCTAATGATTTATGATGCTGAACACATTTTCACGTGCTTACTTGCCATCCATCTGTCTTCTTTGGTCAAGTATCTATTCAAGACTTTTGCCCATTTTTTAATTAGGTCGTTTGACTTCTCATTGTTGGCTTTGAGAGTTCTTTATACGTACAAGCCCTTTATCAGATCTATGCTTTGCAAATAGTTTCTTCCAGTCTGTGGTTTGTCTTTAGTCTCTTAACAGAATCTTTTGAAGAGCAGAGGTTTTTAATTTTGATAGTCAAATTTGTTCGTGCTTTTTTCCATGGGTTGTGGTTTTAGTGCCATACTTTTAACAATCTTTGCCTAACCCAAATTTATAAAGATTTTTCTCTTAAGTTTTCTTCTAGAAATTTTATAGTTTTAGACTTTACATTTAGGTCTGTGATCTGTTTTGAGTTAAGGTATGGATATGATACAAGGCATGGGTTGAATTTTATTTGTTTGTCTGTTTATTTGTTTTCTGCATGTGGATATGCAGTTGTTCCATCACAGGTGAAAAGGAGAGTCTTTATTCTCACCTGTTTAATTTTGGATTGTTCCTGTTGCTCAGTCTGGAAGCACTCACATGCTCTTTACCATGACATTCCACCAAGGGCTTTCAAGGAAGACTGAGGGAAGGCAGATGACCTTACATTGATGGCAGCAGGCAAGAAACGCAAGTAAATGGCTGCCACTGGAGGGCAGGTGCAAAACCCCACCCATGTCCTACATCCTTCTCTCTTACCAGGAAAAAGCCTTAAGCCATTGGAATGACAGGAAACAGGGCCTAGGCAAAATCCATCACCTCTGAAGGAAAACAGAAACAAAAACCATTTAACGCTGGAAGAGGGATAGGAAACCTTCTGTTCCCTGTGCACTGCTGGTGAGTGGTAAGAAATGAATTCAGTTCCAGGGTCCTGCACTGATACAAAGCAGAGGTCTGCTATCACTGGAGTAGGAGAGGGATGGTGAGGCAGGAGGCCCTCCCCTGCCCAAGATGTCCCACGGGTACCAGAAAGGGTTTGGGCCCCACAAAAGTGAGATGCAGGAATGAGGGCCAGGTGCACAGAGACTGCCCAAGACTAAGGCTAGAAGAGAAAACCTGAGGTCCCCATCTGCCCCAACATAAGCCTCACCTAGAAACGAGCAGTAGCGAGCTACAGCTGCAGAAGAATGTTGAGAATCTCCTCCGTGGTGCAGGCATGCAGGGCCCTGGAAAATGGAAGAACATAAGAACACTGAAAAAAACCTTCTGGCACCCCAGACCCCTACCAAATGCAAGTAACAGCAGCCCACCACTGGAGGAATTTGAAGTCTGTGCTGCAGTGCAGTAAACTATAACAATTACAAAACTCAGACTCAGCACAACTGCTGATTATAATTGATTCAACCCCGGATACTAACAGCCTTACGGAAGACGGATACTCACTTCCGGGCATAAATACTATTTACCTCAGTCTTTATTCTACTCACAGTGCTTGGAACACAATAAAAAATTACAAACACATGCAAATTAAAAGACATACCAAAAAAAAAAAAAAAAAAAACCCCAAAATAAAACCTCTATTGTCAAGAGATAAAACATTTCACAGAAGCAGACTCAGATTACAGATGTCAGAACTATCAGAGGCTTTAAAAATAATGATCATTTTATGGAAAAAGATCTGGTGGAAAAAGAGGACAATATAGGTGAGCAAATGGAGATTTCACCAGAGAGGTGGAAATTATAAAGAGAGTCAAATAGGAATGCTGAAATAAAAAATATAAAGAACTCCTTTGATGGCTTTTAAGTAGATATATAACAGAGGAAAGAAACAGTGAACTTAAAGACAGGTCAATCGATAGAAATGATCCAAACTGGAACACAAAGGGGCAAAATAGAATCCAAGAAATATGGCCAATATTAACGTCAGTGATCTAATATCAGAGCTCCAGAAGGAAGAGAGAAAGAATGGGGCAGAAGAAGTATTTGAATATACAATGTCCAAGAATTTTCCAAAATTAATTCAAAGCAACAAACTATAATTCCATGAAATTCAAAGAACCCCAACATGGTTAAAGAAAAAAACCCAAAATGAGCAATAAAAAATTTAGGCACATTATAGTCAAGCTGCTAAAACCAAAAGATAAAGGGAAAATGCTGAAGGCAACAAAAAGGGAGAAAATGGAGGAGAAAAAGATTAGAACTACAACAGACTTCTCACAAATTCTGCAAACCCTGAAGCTAGTAGAACAGTAAAGTATGGCAGGTGGGGGCAGAAATCTGTCCATTCATAATTTTATACCAGTAAAAATATCTTTTGAAAACAAAAGCAAAATAGACTTTTCCAGACAAACCTGAGTGAATTAGTTACCAGCAGGTCTGCACTACAAAAAAATGTTCAGGGAAGTTTTGCAGTTGGAAGGAATGTGGTATGAGATGGAAATTTGTATCTCAACAAAGAAATGAAGATTCCTGGAAATGGTAAACATAAGAGGAAACAGAAAAGAATTTTTGCTCTTATTTTTACCTCTTTACAATGAGTATGCATGACAATAGCACCAAGGATGGGAAGCAGGAAATGGAAGTATACGGTGATGTTACCTACATGTAATTGTGTACTATTTGAGAGCTATTTATGGTAAACCCTAGAGCAATCACTATTTTTAAAAAGTGGAGATTTGAGTCACAAATCAAAATTTAAATAATATATCCCCTGACAGTATTTGGTTGATACAGTTATTTTAATTTGAAGGGAAAGGGTAAAAAAGATCAGAGGTGAGTTTGCTAATTGCCTTATCAGTAACATGTGGTAATGAAGACCTGACGAATCAAGCAATAGAAGTTATGTACATATTTAACATGATGAAGATAAATACAAAATGCTACTTTGATGAACCAATGTAGCATGAGAGAGGAAAGGGTCCAGGAGAGCAGCCAGGAAGAGGAAGCGTGCTAGTTTTGTTCTTGTTTACAGAAGGGAACTAATACATTCTGTCTGAAGAAAGCTAAGGATTTTACATAAAGTTAATCATAAAGATAAACACTAGAAAAACAAGCAAAAATCTCCTTCCTGACATGAGAAGAACCACACAGAAAAAAACAAAGCCAAGAAGGGAAAAAGAAAAGAAAACCACAGTGTGAAAGACTAAAAGGAGAATAAAAAGTAAGAAGAAACATGACATTATTCAAGATTTGCAGATACTAACTAATATATATAAAGTAGATTAACAATTAAGTTTATACTGTATAGCACAGGGAACTATATTAAATATTTTGTAGGAACTTATGGTGAAAAAGAATATATGTATGTTTGTGTATGACTGAAGCATTATGCTGTACACCAGAAATGGACATAACATTGTAAACTGACTATATTTCTAAAAAAAAAAATACAAAAAAAGAAACATGACATTAAATCATATGACAAATCTCAGAACAAATATATCGTCACGTCCATGATTGTAAGTGGACTAAATTCCACTCTTAAGAATATGTTCAGATTGGCTCCCAAGTAAAACCCAACTCTGTGCTGTCTGCAGAAGACACACCTAAAACCAAGTGATTTAGGAAAGTTTAAGAAGGCTGGAAATAAAAGAACGAGCAAAGTCATGCCAGGTAAATGCCAATAAGAAATCAAGAGTTATGAGGCTAATAGAAGGAATGGAGCATTCAGGCTAAAGAAATCATTAAACAAGTCAAAGAAAGACACTTTATAATGCCAAAGGTTGTAATTCACAACTCAGATGCATGAATTATAATATTTATATGCCAGTCAGCATAGTAGCAAATTCTATACTGCAGAAATTATAGGAAATAGGAGAAACTGACAAAGACACAGCGGGATATTTTAATCTGTCTCTCAGTCCAGGGTGGATTCAGAAAATAAAAAGAAATAGAGCCAGTTACAGTCAACCTTAGTAAAACAATAGAGCAAACCTTGTACCCTAATAAAAGAGAACACACCTTTCCGATGCCCCCGTGTGTATGAACGTTCATGAAATCCTTACATTACACCTCAGCAAAGGAACCTCAGTAGAGTCTACATGATATTCTCTGATCACAATGTAGTAAAACAGAATTAGTAACAATATCAGAAAAAAATCCCCTTCATCTGGAGATTCATAAACTTCCTTTAAAATTCCTCTTAGGTTAATGACAAAAATGAAAACAAATAAAATTTCTAGAAAATAATGAAAAGTACACATATAAATCCAACAGGGGTACAAATAAAGCAGTGTCCAGAGGACAATTAATATTCCTCAATAGATACATTAGTTTTAAAAAGAAGAATTAAACAGATGAGTTAAATCCAACTCAGAAAGATATTAAGACATTAGTTTACCTAATTGAAAAATTTTAAAGGAAAAACACAAACCAAGAAACCAGGGGAGTAAATACAGAAGAGAAAATTAAAACAACCATATGAAGCAGTTTTGTGCAACTATTAAGTAAACATATCTTGAAACCTCATGAAATGGAAGTCAATTCAGTCTCAGAGCAGTTGCATGAGTAACTGGTAAAGCCAAGACTAAGCCCCAGTCTTGGAACCCCAAGGTCAAGGCTTTTCTGACAAGTCCACTGCCTCCTGCTTCCTGCCTCGAGTCTCCTTGGCCAAAGGCTGGAAGGTCTGGGTCCTGCCCAGAATCTGCCAGAGGGGAGATGGGCAGGAAGAGGTGGCTGTAGGTTCGCAGAGCCAGTGAAGTCAATCCTCCGTCGTCGTCCCAGGGAAGCAAAATACCCAGCCAGGCCGGGTCCCCCTCTTTATGGAAGCCCCAGCCCTGCTCACCAGGATCAGCCAGCACACTGGGAATAGAAGACCCCGCAGCACGCAGTGGACCCCGTACCGCGGCTCTCTGGCCCAGCTTGACTCTGACCTCCCCTCTCCCTCAGCCCGGACTGCTCGCTCCTTCTGCCTGGGCTGCTGCTGCTCCGCCTGACTTCTACATCTGGGGGCCAGAGCCCAGCCAGCCACCATGCCGGCCTTCGTCTCCTCAAGAACCTGACACAATACCCGGAAGGCAAGGGGTCACACCAGCATCCCCGAGCCCACGTGTGGAGTCCACCCAACAGAGGCCCTGAATGTGGAATGGCAGCCCCACAGAGGTACAAAATCTGTGCAGACAGACACAAAAGATGTCCCCTGTGGGTCACACAGCGAAAGAGACAGGGGTAGAACAGTGTGATTAGTGTGAGCCCCTTTGTAGAATTTTTTTTTTCTCACTGTAAGAGCAGAATAGAGAGAGAGAAATGAACATAGAAAGTGAAAATAAAATTTCCTGTCACCTCAGACTCCTATCCCTCGCCTCTGTGTCCAGGAAGTAAGCTCTGTTACACATCTTGTGAGTTCGTATTCTTCCAAAGGTATTCCATACGTAAAATAGTGTATATACATATATTATAGGTTACACATGCACACTTGCACATCCTACAAATGTTAATGCCAGTTGGAGCCATTCATGCATTTGTTCATTCAATAGTTCATTTGGGGGGCCTGCAGAGCAGATGTAATTAAGTTTATTTACTTACTTCTTTATTTTAACGGAGGTGCTGGGGATTGAACCCAGGACACATGTGTGCTAAGCACACGCTCTACCCCAAGCTCTACCCGCCCCTTTCAGTTGTTTATTTGCAGCAGGCTAGATGCTAAGCACCCAGCCCCTGCTGTCACAGAGTCCAGCGGCAGGTACAGACAGTCACCAAAGGACCACACAAATGAAGTATGTTTAGAAACAGATTCAGTGAGGAAGTCTGAACTGAGTCAAAATCTGAACTGAGGTGTCCTGCAGGTGACAGCCACATCTGTCAGTGTTTGAGGGACAGTCACCCCAGCCCTGGCCATGGACACATTTTCTTTGAGTCTCTTATGTGCTTCCGGTGAAGAACCAGAGCTGTGACTCACTGTCCTCACCATCTGCAGCACAGGGCTCCAGTGATTCACGGCCATCACCCCACCCCATCCCCCAGGATGGCTTCAGAGGAACAAGAGACAAAATGATTCAGGCAGAGAGAGACACAGCCTAGCCTGTTCACGCCCACTGCTCCCTTCCTGCCTGAAAAACGGAGACGGGCATGGCTCTGGCCTCTGAGTGACGCATATTTTCAGGGATGTGCTGATGGAGGGACAGTGCCCTCCTGGCGAGGGTCCTCAGAACACAAGTGGTGACTAGTCTCCCCAGCAGGAGCTAAGCAGGCTAGGGGAGAGGTGAGGACGTATGGCTCGATTCCACCTCTGGCCTCTGCAGGGCCCTCCCTGACCACGCCTGTCTGCAGAGAGTCCCAAATCGGGGTGTCTGGTCCCCTGCATGCCCAGGCTGGTGTGTCCACACATTTGCACAGGGCCACCCTGCCCCAGAACCTCAGTCTCTAAACACCCAGGCAGAGCCCACCATCCTCTCCCGAAGCCCATCTCTGCCTCTGGCAGCTGCCTCCTTGAACTACTACGCCACCATCGCCCTGGACCCTGGTCTTGAAGTCCTGGCGTTGACTTCAGCTTCTCCCTTTCCAGCACTTTCCTCACCTAATCCAGCCCTGTCTGCCCCTGCCTGCCTTTCCCTGCTTTTGTCTCCTTTTGTGCCCTATCCTCAACAAAAACTTTCAGGAAACCCTCTCTGGCCTTGCTGACTCGGGACTGCAGACTTTTCTCACTGCCCTCAACATATTTTCCTAAATGCATCTCGGTGGCAGTCTACCCCTCTCCTCCACTGGCGCCGTCTCGGGGTCTGCGGCAAAGATTGAACTCCTAGGCACATGGAGGGCAGGCAGGTGACACAGAAGAGGGAGGCCTGCTGAGAGGCACTCGATAAAGGGCCACAGTAGGGAGTGGTGAGGACCAGAGTAGATGGGAGAATGCTTGTCCCGCCCGGGGGCGGCCACCACCCAGCCACAGCTGGGTGAAGCACAACAGAGCCACGGCCCCAAATTGCCAGACCTTTTGGACTTTCACAAAAACCAGCTTTGTTTATGAAATCTCTTAATTTCTAAAAGTTGGTAACGAATTCACATGTGAAACACCAAATACTTTCCCTATTCCTGCATTTCAGACCTTCCTCCGTCTGGATCCCAGCACCGTCTCCCACGGCCGCTGTCCTCCGTGCTTACGGCCAAAGCTGTAGCACGCCCCAGACTCTAGGCTATTTGCCATTCCCAGGGCACGCCTGGCCTGTCACACCGACCCTGTTCCTGTGTTGCCCTGTGCTTCCTTCTCGATGTCGCTCCAAATCCTACCCTATCCACCTACGAAGGGTCCCCTTGCTGCCATCCCTCAGCTCCAAGTCCGGACACTCTGTCCCCCTGCACGTTGTCCCACTGTCATGGTACAAGCCACATGCTGACCTGTGTCACTAGCTGCGTGTACCCTCATCGTCTTTGCATGACCGGAGGTTCTTGGATGCAGACACTCTCTTCTTCCTAGAACCTGCACGTAGCAGGCGCTCCAGAGTTTCAGGACTTGCGCTAATTAGAACTGAAGAAAGTGGACTGACAGCACAACACAAAGCGGGTTGGGGAACCTGGGGGTTCTGTGTCCCAAGCCTGTTGCACTCCCAGGCCTGGCCCTTGGATAGCTTCCTGGGCTGCACACCCACCCTTCTGGGGCTCTGGCCCTCAGCCCCCGCCCGGCACGTCATGCATGGAGCGCAGCACCTGAGGAAGTTCTGAGTCACCATCTGAGCTTCGGCCTAATGCACTTCGCAGGCCTCGTCGTTAGGAACCCGGCCCACTTCTTGCTTTGCAGCCCCCTCCCCCCGGCCCCGCCGGTTTATGGGGAAAAACATCTGGATGGAAATGGGCCTTGCCAAAGTGCGTGCAGCTCCGCCCCACCCCTCCCTCTGCACCTGAAGTCCTGGTCCCCTTCCGGCCATTGACGACTGTTTGCTGTGGAAACGGCTGGCTTCGTGGCCCAGGAGGGAGCAGGTGCCGAGGAACTGGGAGAGCACAGGAGTTCACAGAGTCCCTGGGCCTGTTTCTCATTCTGACCCCGAGGATTGTGGAATGTGGGCTGGAGCAGCCCCGGCAGGACATGGAGCACAGTCAAACGCAGGCTGCTTTTCCGGGAGGTGTGAGCTGGTGTGAAATGGCCTCCAGATGTGGGGCCGAGAGCTCCCCGAGAGTCCGAGGCTGAGCTCTCAGGGGTCTCCCCGTGGGAAGCAGAGAGGCTGTCAGGAAGAGGTGGCTTTCTCTGCTTCTTTGCGCTCAGATTTGGCTGCGGTCGCTGCCGCTGTGAGCAGCCGCCGACCCTGGGCCCTGCACATTCATGCGGGCCTTGGCCGTTCAGACGTGAGCACCTGCGACGCAGACACCGCGCCCAGTCAGCTCCCCTGCGGGGCCCCTTCCACCCCCGCGCTTGGTTCACACTTAGTGAGAAGGGCTGTTGTGAGGTCCAAGTGATAGGCTTGGCCCATGGGCACTGAGGGGCGCTATTCATGATTGGTGGTTGTAGTCAGAGGCCAAGGGGTTACCCAGAAGGGAGAGACGACCTGCTAAGGGACAGGACCCACTAGCAAATACTCTTATTCTGAGCCTGTTCAGATCTCTCGCTCAACAAGCCCCTCCTGCAGCCAGAGCCTGGTGCGAAGCTTTGCAGGAGACAAGGTGCAAGCCAGGAGTCCTCTCAGAAGGTGCTGCCACCCCTTAGGGGAGATAAAACATACCAATTGCTTCATGCTACCGGCCATAAGGAAAGAGCTCAGAAGGGGAGGGAGGGCACCTGGGAGGACAGCAGATGAGTCTGAGCCTCGTGTGCAGGTTGGGGAGGGGTGTCTTCAGCAAGAAGAGGGCAGAATGGCAGGGGGTGTGGATGGGGAAGAGGGCAGGGGCAGAGTTTGAGTGCAGGAGAAGGCCCGAGAAGGCCGCCTCTCCAGGCACACCTGGCTGATGGCGTTGCGTCTCTGGGGGTTGGTGGGAGTCCAGCTTCGTGTGATTCTCTAAACAGTCACAGACAGGAGCTGGTGGTCAATAAAGGAGTTGGCTGATGAGAGTGAGGTCTCCTCCTTTTGGGTCCAGAGGCTATTTCATTGCTGATGTGGAATCACCACCCAGACAGGGGCTAATGCAATGCTCAGACCCCATCAGCAGTATCTTCTTGGGGTCCTACACCAGCCCCTTGGGAACCAGGCTGCTGACCCTAAGGTCAAGGCTAGGCCCTGCAGCTTCCTCCTTTGGGAAATGGTCAACTGCCAGGCTCCTCCTTCATGACTTTGGCCTTAACCTTGCCAGTTCCTTCTGCTCCAAGAGGAAGGTTTTCCCTCCAAGCAGATAATGGTCTGGTCTCCACAGAGCCTCTGTAACCTCAGTCACCCATTCCTGTATGGGAGCTGAGCCTCTGCCTGGATCATTTTAACGTCCCTCCCTCTGTTCAGGGTCAGGGCTCTTGCTCCACAATAAAAACTTGCCCTGATCCTCCTTGAGGGCTAGCAATTACCGCCTTGAACAGGACGAGGCGCAGGTCTTCCCCTTCCCCCCCAGACCCTTGTGAGGATTTCCTGTCTTCTCTGGAAAATATCCCATCTCCACCAGTTAGAGGACTGACTCTTGTTGGGGCATCAGAGCGTTTAGTTATTGCTTCAAAGATTCCTTACCAAGAGTTCCCATAAGGCCTAGGAGGTTTATGCGGATTCAGCTCTCCTCCCATTGCTCACCCCTCACCTTGTGCCAGAGTTCTTGGGCAGGTTGGCAGATCAGGCGCGACTTTGACCCCGGGCCACACATCTAATGAGGAACAGCTTCATGATTCAGGCAGCGTCCGTGTTTTTTACTTAACAAGCCTCCCAGCTCTGCTAATAAAAGCTCTAACCAAAGAGAAGCCGTATGTGTCCTGGGCTCACTCACCCAGCACAACAGCTGTCTGGCCAGAGGAGGCCTGTATTCTACACAGATCTCTTATTTCAAGCTAAGAACATTCTAGACCTTGCTTAACTGATTGGGTGATCAACTGCAAACTTTGGCACCACTCCTCAATTGGAATGATTAACCCCATGGAACATTCACATCAGAGGGAGACCACATGCTTTTCAGAACGACCCCCGTACCCTCGGAGAAGTGAGTGACACTGGGACCTCTTCCCCAGGTAGAGTTGTGTGTGACTGAGATTCGGGGCTGGCTGGCCCGCTGCCATGATCATTGTGTGAGCTCAAGGGGCCGTGGACGTCATCCGCCGGCCCTCCCCACCTTCCTGCCAGTCATATTCTTTGCCAGATGCTCCTTTTTGGGTCTGGGGCTGCACCATGGAACCCAGGCCACAAATAAAACCGCAAGCCTGGGCTGGACCTTTCCCTGGAATGATACCAAGGGATGGTTGTCAAACAACTTGAGGACCTCTAGTGAAAGGAGCCATTTCTCATTCCTTTCGCTTTCCGGGGACACCCAGAGCTGGAGCCTGGCTGCCCACGTGGCACCACATCAGGGAAGGGGGTCTTCTATTTTCTCTCCTTTCCAGGTTCTGCTGGTGAACAGTTTATGCCCACCTGATCCAACCATACCTGTTGTGATTTTTTTCCAGTTTAACCATCATCCCCCCGTCCTTTTTCTTCTCATCACTCAGGCCCTAACTTCTCTAGTTTACAAGGTACCAGTGGGAAACTCTCTATGTGTGTGAATATATGCTCTCAGCATCCCTAGTGGCCTTGGGAAATCTCCCTTCATCCTGCCTCCACAATTCTGTCTGCAGGATGTTTAGGGTGGGAACAGGCCATGTCCCAGAAGGGGTGTGACAAGAGGCGGGGTCACATTTCCAAGGGGCAGGATGCCTGGCACACAGTAGGACCTCAATAAAAGTTGTTGCTGTGTGCCCTCTCTCCACCCCTTCTACTCCGTCTCCTCCTGGAAAGCACCCCCTTGCCTCTCAGGACACAGCTGGAACCTATGTCCATGTCCCGTTTTGCCTCCAGAGCCACAGCAGGCAAGAGCAGCATCCGGCCCTCTGTGACCCGCCGGCGTGTGCCCACCCTCTCTGACAATCGTCACCGCGGATTGATTGACAGCGGGTGGCTGAGCTCTGAAAACGATCCCAAACATTTCCACCTCTTCCTGTACATACTTTCCTGAGCCCCACTGAGAATTAGCACCTCCATCCTCTCTCCCTGAGTTTTTGCTGGGCCTGTGGCTGCTTTGGGGAAACGCCACGCGCCAGGACAGGCATATTCTGCTTCTTCCCTCTTAGGACACGGCTCTTGGGGCTGGAGCACTCCTTGGAGTCCCCCCAAGGGCTGCAGCTCCAGCCGATGTCGCAGGGAGCAGAAGAACCACAGTGCTGAGCCCAGGCAACCAACACAGTCATGAGAGAGATTACAATCGTTATTTTCAGCCAGGTAGGGGAGGGAATTCTGGCAAGTGTAGCTCCCAGCTTAACCAAATTGACTCAGCACCATCCAGCACTTTAGCAAACTGCTTTCCTCTGAGCCTTGGTTCCTTGTTAGTAAAATAGGGAAAATAATCCTTACCAAACTCAGATTGTTGAGAGATTCAATGAGAAATGCATGCATAGTTTATCATATTCTAAATTCTTAAGGCACGTTAGTCATGCTGCTTGTTAGAGAAGTCCGTTCATGCTTGTTGGATGAATGAACTGAAACTCTTTGGAGGGGCAGAAAGGGGGCAGGAAATAAGGCATGCCCCGGGACTTCAGGGCCAAGCTGGAACAATGTGGGCCTCTTGTGGGAAGCTTGAAGCCAGAATAAATCTAGAAAATGTCGGCTGGACATCATCTGGGCCATCTGGCATTAAGAATCAGAGACTAGGATTGGGAATTCAGTCCCACTTCACATGAATCCATCAGTTCACTCTCCAAGTCCAGATGAAGTCTGCCCAGGAGGCCAGGATGTCGGAGAGTTAGACACCCTGAGTTCTGGTTCCAGCTCTGCCACTATTTACTCTATAAACTTAAGTGAGCCCTTTATCTGCCGTGGGTCTCTGTCTTCCCATCTGTGCATGAGGCAGCCGGACCAGATGATCAGAGGGCCTTCCTATGCTTTCCTTCCACAGGGACCACTTGAAGGAGGTGACACGCAGTTTGGGAAACTGTAGGCCACTCTAGAAGGGCCATTATTGCACCTCAAATTGAGACCACTGTGCATGTGCAATTCAAACTAACCTTCACAATGCATCCATTCCACATCTTAAGTGCAGGAGTAAATCTGAAATGCAAGATGGTAGATCCAGAGCCCATGTTAGCTCCCAAGGGCTGGGGAAGGGGGAAGTGATGTATTCCCATCAGCTACTGTGTAGCATGTGTTTGACATCCATCATTTTATCACCCTTATGATGGCCTTGAATTGGGTATTATCATCCGTAATTTCCAGCTGGGGAAACTGAGGCTCAGGAAGGTTTAGCAGCCCTGAGCCCTGCCAGGGCACAAGCAGTGAGACTGTGGTAACACTGAGTTTGAACCCAGATTGGCCTGTGCCCAGAGCCTGTGCTCCCTCCACAGCACCAGGGTGCCCTCAGGAAAGCCCAAAGTTCCACCCCTAGACTGGAATGATCTTGAGTCTCTGCTGAAGATGGATAACTCCAGCGTGAGCTTTACCGACCAGCCAGGGAAGAGAGCTGTTGGTCACTGGAGGTCACTGCGGTGAATGTCAAGGGTGCAGATAAGGACAGAGACCAGAGCCAGGCTTAGCTCATCATACCGTGCTAGCTAATTAGTGAACACCGGCATTAGGGCTCCAAGGGAAGCAGAGGGCTCTTCACTTTCTATCTTTAGTGGCTTGAGGGAGGAAACGGGGAAGGAAGCCAGCATTGGAGCTGGCTCTGTGGTTCCCCATGCCTCCCTGAAAGCTTTGTCCTATCATGGGAAGTTTTGCAAATGTGGACAATTCTTTCCCCTTTAATTCTCCAAGACTTCCTAGAATTTTAGAGATACTCGCCATATTGTGTGTCCCCACAGTGGTTGGGGGTGGGTGGAGACCCACTGTGGGTATGAGGTCAGGGTCTGGGGTCTGAGAATGCATGCCTTTACCTGGGTCTGCAGAGAGCTGATATTTGACACAGAGCAGAATGTTGGGTGGAAGGCTGGGAGGTGGGTGAAGTCACCAGGGCACAGAGCAGTCTCGGGGAGCGGGTGTGGCAGAGGACGGGCGAGTGTGCCATGCGGGTGCTCCCTTTCCCTGGGCAGACAGATGCCTTCGTCCAGGGGTCTGCCCTGAATTGATAAGCTGATCTCTCTGATTCTGCTTTTTTTTTTTTTATGATAACATCACGATTTATTGAGCATCTCCTCGTGCTGGCCGTTCACTCTCTGCTTTACAGGATCATTGCTGTCACACCAGACGGTTTAGTGTCTTTCACCCAACCATGTTCTCATGGGGCCCTTCTGAGTCGGAAGAGGAAGTTTTGTTCACGGCCTTCAATTTCTCCTACACTGAGAGGGGAAAGGATGGAGCGAGCTGGGGGACAAACATTGGCCTTTTGTGTTTACCCACCAGGTGTGTTTGTGTATGTGACATTCATCACAGTGGCAGTGGGTATTTTTTACATTCCACATTTGATGTCTTCCCTCTCGGACCCTAATTATGCCTTTATAGCTCCAGAATTACATGCTTTTATGTTCCAGTTCCACTCTAAACCCCAAAGCACATCCTTCACACAGCACTAGAGGGATTGCATCATTCACTGCGGAAATCAGATCACGTGACAACTTTCCACTACACATACCGTCTACAATGTGCATCTTACGCTGTGGCCCTTAAGACCTTGCTTCCCCTCCCCTACTACCACTGCACCTCAGTTTCTTTGCTGCAGGACTGCTGCCCCTGATCGCCCCCATGCACACCCCAGCCCAGGGTAGGCCCAATCCACGCCGCTTGACTGAGCAGGTGGGCAAGCAGGCCTGAGCTGCTAATTGGATCATGTCTCCCCCTTGATCTTGTCTTTTTCCCCTACCTTTATTCAGATATTATGAACATAGAACATATGTAAGTTTAAGGTGTGCAGCAGGAGATTAAATACACGTGTCCCCTGCAAAATGATGACCACAATAATGCTAGTTAACACCTCTGTCCCTTCACATAACTACGACTGGGTGTGTGGTGGTAACTTTTAAAATCTACTCTCTTAACTTTCAAATATGTGATACAGTTGTTAATCACAGTCCCCATGCTGTGCGTTAGACTCCCAGATCTTATTTATCTTACAAGTGGGAGTTTGTACCAACATCTCTCTATTTCCACCCAGCCCCTGGCAACCACCATTCTAGTCTCTCTTTCTATGAGTTCAGCTGTGTTAGATTCCACATGTAAGTGAGAACATACAGTATTTGTCTTTCTCTGTCTGACTTATTGCACTTAGAATGATGCCCTCTGTTGATCCACGTTGTTGCAAATGGCAGGATTTCCTTCTTTTTCATGGCTGAGTAATGTTCTATTCTATTTGTACATCACATTTTCTTTATCCATTCATCCATTGATGGACACTCAGGTTGTTTCTATGTCTTGACTATCATTAAATAATGCTGTGGTGAACACAGGAGTGCAGATATTTCTCTAAGATGGTGTTTTCATTCCCTTTCAGATAAATACCCCAGAATGGAATTGCTGGATCATATGGTAGTTATATTTTTAATTTTTTGAGGAACCTCCCTACTGTTTTCCATAGTGGCTGCACCAGCTTACATTCCCACCAACAGTGCACAAGGGTTCCCTTTTCTGCACGTCCTCACCCATGCTTATCTCTTATCATCTTGATGATAGCCATTCTAACAGGTGTGAGGTGCTATCTTACTGTGGCTTTGATTTGCGTTTCCCCTGATGATCAGTGACATTGAGCATCTTCTCTTGTGCCTGTTGGCCAATTGTATGTCATCTTTGGAAAAATGTCTATTTAAGTCCTTTGCCCACTTTTTAATCAGTTTTTTTTTTTTTTTGCTATTGAGTTATATGAGTTCCTTATATTTTTTAGATATTAACTCCTTATCAGGTAGATGGTTTCCAACTATTTTCTCCCACTCTGTAGGCTGCCTTTTTATTTTGCTGATTGTTTCTTTTGTTGTGCAGAAGCCCCTCAATCTTTTCCAATTCCCTCCTTCTGAGCAAAGGGACTTGACTTTGGAGTAACCCAATTTTCCACTTTTCTCTGATTGGCTTTGACCAAATTCCCACTTGCTCCTCCCAGCATCTAGAAGAAGTTCTTAAAGTTGCTGGTTCAGCCCAACTGAACCAGTGATTAGTGGAGCCCTAGAAGGGACAGTGACCTGGCCAAGGTTGGGGAGGGAAAGAGTAGGGCCTAGCACTAGCTGCCTGCTGGGCTGCAGGGCCTGGGCTGCAAAATCAGGAAGAAAACACCAAAACTCAGAGCAGTCATGCAGGGCCCCCAGATGGAGTCAGTGGCCCCATCCTTCTTCTGGACTCCTGCCAGGCTGAGACCCAAGGTGGGATGCAGTCCAGCCTTTGCATGCCCTGGTCACTCCGTAACTGTCTCTTGACCAAACCTGAATGCCGGCTGCCTGCAGGGGCCTCTGAGAGCATCTTGAGTCAGCCCCAGGATGGCCTGACTGTTCTCGGAGTATGAGGGAAGCAGGGAGGAAGCTGAGGAGAACAGTGGAAAGGGCAGGTCATCTCAGGTCGCTGTGAGCTGGGAGGGAAGGATGTTGCCAGAGAGAATGTTTCACAGTCAATGGAAGAGAGGGTGTTGGAGTGCAGGGGGGAGG